>NC_140210.1:27214039-28414039 GCF_951802725.1 Rutilus rutilus | reverse complement strand
TGTGTCGAGGGAGAATCGAGACATGAAAGTACGCGTCCTTAAGGTCGATCGCTGCAAACCAATCTTGGGGACGGATGCATTTGAAAATGCGTTTCCTGCGTAAGCATCTTGAACGGTAGCCTGTGAAGGGACTGGTTCAGGACGCACAGGTCCAAGATTGGTCGTAACCCACCACCTTTCTTGGGTACAATGAAGTACGAGCTGTAGAAGCCGGTCTTCATATCGGCTGGAGGGACCGGCTCGATCGCGTCCTTCGCCAGAAGTATAGCCCATTCTGGATCTCTGCCCTGAGCACAGGGGCATTGTACGCCAGAACACGGGTGAACAGAATGCCCTTGAATGCAGGGGGGCGCCAGGCGAACTGAATCACATAGCCGAGTCTGATGGTACGGATGAGCCAGCGAGACGGGCTGGGAAGCGATAACCAGGCTCCCAGAGGCCGAGCAAGCGGGACCAACCCGCTTGGTTATAACCACAGACATACCCGGGGTGGGGCAGCGCGGCGGAATGCAGGGACCCGACTCGGCACAGAGCCCCGAAGTGGGGTCTGAGTGTCTGAGTGCGGCCGAGAACTGTTGGGCAAAGCTCCACCCTCGTTCATGTCCATGAGCGCCTGGTGGACCTGCAAGAGCGCCATGGCATGGAGGGCGGAAGCAGCCTGTCCACAGGCCTTGTAAGCCCTCGCCGTTAGACCGGACAAGAACTTACAGGCCTTGGACGGGAGGCGTGGATTACCCCGCCAAGAGGAGGGGGACGCCGGACACAGTTGCATCGCGACAGCCCGCTCCACTGGGGGGATATCCACATACCCCTTAGCTGCCCCGCCGTCGAGGGTGGCGAGGGGGGAGGAGCCACTAGAACGGCTTCGGGCACTATACGGTGCCTTCCACGTCCAAGAAAGCTCCTCATGCACCTCCGGAAAGAAAGGTACCGGGGCGGCACACTGAGAACCAGCACGGCCTGCCCCGAGAAACCAATCGTCCAACCGAGAAGGTTCGGGACGTGGTGGAGGGTTCCATGCAAGCCCAACCTTCTCGGCGGCCCGGGAAAGCATAGCCGCCCATTCTGGATCGGTCTTGGAGAACGCTAGGCGCCCCGAGGGGGGCAACGCAGCTGAGTCGTCATCTCCAGAGGACTGAAGCTCCCCCTCCGATGCTGCGATCAACATCTGATCGTCAGCTGGAGCCCCAAAGGAAACGGTTGGTCGTTCCGGAGAAGGACCAAGACGTTCACTAAGAGACTCCAATGGCAACAGCGCTTGTGAGGCGTGAGGGGCCCGCGGAGGCTGTCTCGACGGGGAAGCCCTCACGGTAATCCTTAGATCACCCTGGTCACGCACCGAAGTAGGTCTATTCTGCGGGGCAGAATAAACACTAGATCGGGACATAGGCGAGGGGACTGCACCTCCCTTGAGGTAAGCGAGTCTCGATCTAAGCGCTGAGATAGTCATATTCCCGCAATGGGAACATGAACTATCCACAAAAGCTGCCTCAGTGTGTTGAATGCCCAAACACGAGAGGCAACTACTGTGGCCACTGCTGGCGCCAGGGAACGACGGCATCCAGAAACGCACAAGCGGAATGACATCTTGAAAAAGACGCAGGGTCACTTTGTGTTGCTCTTTTAGTGAAAACATAAAAATAGAAACACTCACTCAATGTTGAGGCACCCAGGGGTAGCCGCGGTGTGAGTAACACACAGGGGAAACGCCCACCGATACCGACACACACACAAAACAGCAGTGCTGTGAAAACAGCAGTTGTGAGCTGCAATGCTCGCGGCCACCGCTGATCGCGCTGTCACACCAACACGAATGAGAGTCTTCTCGTTCTCAGTAAGCAGTCTGTAGGTTCAGAAGTCAAATGAAAGCTCGGCTCCGAAGTGAAAGACAATGTGTGCGTGCGCCCGCTTCCTGTTTATACCCGCGCTGCGGGGCGGAGGCGCGTGATGCGATTCACGCACGCCAACGTTCATTGGCTCATTCTGTAGACACTCGAAGTTGATAGGGCTCCCTGAAGTGATCCCAATTACGTCATCACGTCGACGTTACGTCGAACGTGAGCGACTGAAAGGGAACCAAGATTATCTCTGCGTTGTCTACACCAGAACATAAGCACCACTTCAAAGCATAGAGATGCTTCATAGAAGAGAACTTGGGATGGTCTCAGCAATATCAGATGAAAAGCCTGTCTTCATCAAAGTGCCCATTCAAGTTTCAGAGGTTCAGAGTCTCCAAATCCCTGGACAGGGGTGATATCACAAACCCCGAACCTGAGAGAGATGGTCTGCCATGGCCGAGATTATTCAGTGAGGTTTCTCCAGAAGAGAGACCAGATCCGAAAACCACAAGCGAGACCTTCCCCCCTCAAACTCTCCAACGAATAGCCAGAAGTAAGCTCACCGGTAGAAAGGCATACTGGCCTTAGACCACACCTGTGCCAAAGCATCTATTTCCAGAGGCACTGAGGGAGAAAGAGCAAATGAGAGGGGATACTGTGTCATCTCACTGTATGCAAACAAGTCAAGAAACAAGTTGACAACTCAAGGGTGCAACCTCCAGACCTCAGCCTGTGCCTCACAAGATGGTTCGCTTCATGATTCAAACTCCCTAGGAGATAAACTGCTTTTAGAGACAACATCCTGTTTAGTGACCTAACCAGAATGCGCCACTGTATACTGTGCATGGGGCGTGAACGTATCCCTCCTACGTGATTCAGATGTAAGACTACAGGTATATTGTCAGTCCTTACCACAACATGGCAGCCCTTACAGGTCTAGAGGTAATTCAAGTCTATAAAGTCTGCCATCAACTTATGTTTTAATGTATGTGCCACTGAAATGGTCTCATATGGAGCAGGCCCCGCAGAGACCCAGTAATCTGCAACAATACTTGGACCAGTCACCCTGCTCTGAAATGACCCAGAAAAGGAGACTTTTGCTTTGGCAATAACACACTTTTCTGCAGATTTATTTTCAGGAGTAACCTCTGAAGGTAATTGAGAACAAAGTCTTGATAAACCACTAGCTAAAATCAGCCAATCGGCAATGTAATTGTGAAAACGAACACTAAAATAGTGCTCTAAAGAATTTGAAGATATAAACTAAAATAAATGCATAAATAAAAAAAAGGTTACAAAATAATAACCAGTTAGACATCCCAATGGAGCCTTTAGGTTCATTGCTTATCAAGAACAGAAAGTTACATCAACATCAAAACTCTGTGCCAAAAAAAAAAAAAAAACTTCATATTGAGAATGTGTATCAAGATGTACCAGTCAAATATAATGAGAGCTCTGAAAAAAAACACTGGCCGGTATGGGAGTGTAGCACAAAAGTTGTACTCAAAAAGAACTACATTTAGTGATCTATCTACAAAGAGAATTTTTTTTTTTTTTAAATTAGGGATGCACGATGATATCGGCACAACATCGGTATCGGCCGATAAAAGCTTTAAATGACGATCATCGGCATCGGCCGATATGAATATTTCTGCCGATGAGCCTTGCCGATAGGGTGGCGTGTTTCCTATGTGCACGTGACGACCGTGAACATAGCATGAGTGCCAGCAACTTAAACTTCCAACATGTGGAGGCATTTCTAGCATGAGCGTCAGTTTGGTCTGAGATGTGCTGGGGACAGAGACGCATTCGCAAGTGCATTTTCAGAAGTGCTGGGTAGAATGCCGCAGTATTTTTTTTTCTCTTTCGTGCAGGTCATGTTTCGAAAGACGATGTCCTGTAGCTTACTTATGTAAACTCTCCAAGCTACTATGCTCTCCACAGAGCATAAAATATTCATTTTATTTTATTTTTCGTGTTCGCATTTATGAGGAAAAACAGTGACAGTTCTCGGTTACGGACGTGAGCGCTCTGAAAGCGGCACTGATAGAGACTGCTTTAAAACTTCCACAGAGACCTCAAACAGAAAGCACAAAGCCTTTCTAAGTGAATTTCGTTTTGTATTAATTGTATCTTAATTTTAAAAAATGTTTTATCAACCAATTGCCTGGATTTAGCCTAATAAATAATAAGTAAACCAGATAATAGATATCACGACACAGAGGCGCGCGCGTGAACTGGAGTTCGTCTCATAAATGAAACGAAACTCAGCATAGCTTACTTGCCTCACAGACCTGATAAATATATCTATTATCTACAGAACGTTTGAAATCATATTTTTTAAACATAACAATTCAAAACGAAAGAAAACTATGTAATCCGAAATGTGCATTTCTCCCTGGCGCGTTCACTGTGTCGGCTGCAAAGATAAAGTTGACTGACTCGCGAGCCTACTCCGAAGATCGCGAGTCAGTCAACTTCATCTTTGCAGCCGACACAGAAAACACTTGTTTATTAATAAACAATTAAAATGTCTCCTTGCTATATTTGACATATTCATAATCATTACTTTTGCGCTTCTCTGTGACAACTTTTAGTTGCTTTATTGGCAGCGCCACCCTTACATGTTACAGTACATGAACGGGTCACCACCGCATCATCACCGAAAACGGGAGCATTTGGTAGACCTGTTCAAGTAGGAGAAGATGTAATTTTTTTTATTTGAAATTTTTTTTCTATTTATTTTACTTCTAAGGACTGAAGTTTAAAGTCTGAACTTAAAAATAAATTGTGGCAATGGCATAAATAATTTACCTATTTTTCAGGGGTGAATGTCTGTCTACATTTGTAAAATTATACATTTATGGTAGAATCAAATGTTGTTTTGTTTGTCTTGTGTATTGCCTTATCTACAACACATGAGTGTAATACAGTAAAGGTAGTACAGGAGAGAGACTTGGATTTCTCTTCAGTAAAATTAAAGTGTAAATATATCAGGGGGAAAATGTGTATATATCGGTATCGGTATCGGCATCGGACAAAATTAGTTTGAAAATATCGGCATATCGAATATCGGCCAAAATGCATTATCGTGCATCCCTATTTTAAATAATTGTATGTTCAACTGAGACCAATATAGACGTAGACATTGTTAGTTTGTAAAATAACTGAATGATTTTGTTCACCAATAATGACCTTCTGTTATCATTTACTCATCTTCATGTTGTTTTAAACCTGTATCATTCTGGCAACTGCAAATTTCAAGCCTTAAAAAAAAAAAAAAAAACAGTTGTGTTGCATAGAAGAAAGTCATATATGGCATGACCTGATAATGACTATACATAATTTGTATTTTTGAGTGAACTGTCCTTTTAAGCTTGGAAGAATCTTGCGGATGCAACGCATTTTTGGAGAGGACCAAAAACAACAACAACAACAAAAAAGGTACTACAATGGCCTATAAAAACGGATCCCTATCCAATAGAGAAACTGTGATACTAAAATTATGGCTCGTTAAGCAAAAATAACACAAAAAAAATCTGAATGCTAGGAGTGTGAAGGGTTTAAAATAAATACATTTGATTCACAATTTTCCAGTTTGATTCAAAATTTCAAAATGATTCTATTTCTTGAGATACACTAACTAAAAAGTTGCTTTAGCAAAACATTCATACCATTCTTTTTTAATTTTACGAATGTAAAAAAAATAAAAAATAATAATAATAATAATAATAATAATAATAAATGAATAAAAATACCAAACTACTTCAGACTCTTTATTGCACCAAAATAGGCTGTATCTACATTTCCAGAATATGTAGGCTGAATCCAATTCAAACAATGCATGAGATTATAAAAACTTTATGGATAAAAAAATAATGCCATCCTGGAAAATATTAACTGGATTTAAAGTGTTTATTTGAGAAGACAGCAGTAATGAAAACTAGACCATGCTGTACTTCACTTATTTGAGTTCTGTCTCATGGGACCTCTACAATCAGTTGCACTGTAAACGTCAATGGCAGTAGAGCATTGGATCTGTATTTTAGCACCTTGTCTCTGGTGACCCTGATGGTGGACTGTGACGCTGAAATATGTTCAATGATGCTGTGGAAAAGCTAATCCATGAGTTGTTGTTTTTTTGTGTTTTTGTTTTGTTTTGTTTTTTATGCCAGGTAACATCACGACTGAAAACAAAATGAAAAAAGTGAGCTGTGGGCTAAAACACAGGGAATATTTTGGAGTGCTGGATAGGTTTCTCATGATACCAAATGAGTCAATACCATTACTCTATATAATACATTTATTCTTTATTAAAAGAAAGAAAGAAAGCACTTGCTTGATCATGTATTTTTCCATCTGTGGCTGACTTGGCCGGAGTTACTTAAAAGTAACCATATAACTGTTATTTACTTTAAATAATGGCTATTTTAAAGTCCCCCTGTGGTGAAAATCAATTTTTTTTATGTTATATGTCTATGTGGTGTTTTTAATATGCTTTAAGACAAACCATGTGCAAATTCATCAGTCAACACCATGTCAACAAAAAAGTCTCAAAAACGCGGATTGAAATCGCCGGTGTTTCTTACGTTACAAACTACCTTGTAACTAATCACGTCAACGTTCGCGCTTTAGCATATTATTTACTGCAAAGTAGGGGAGTCTTAAGAGAAGCCAGGTTATCCCGGTTTAATTTTCTGTTGATATGAAAAATCGTGTACATATTCTCACAAAATAGCGAATTACTATGTTTTTGCACAAACAAATGCCTTTCAACTTATGTTCTTCCGCCACATGGATTTGGGCAACCAAATAGAAAAGAGTGTGGCTGCTGCTGAGCCATCTCTTGGTCCTCCACCAGCCAAAAAAAACTTGCTCAAGTTCTGTGTGGGAGCATTTTACAGTCAGTGCTGCAGATAAAACCAAAGTGATATGTAATGTGTGCAAAAGTCAAATCAGCAGAGGCAGAGATATCAAACATCTGTCAACATCTGCTATGCATAATCACATGCACTTAAAGCATCCTCTCCTGGTACTGTCTGCCAACCCCCCCACAAGCACCAATCCCCCCACCAGCACCAAATCATCATCACAGCCATGTTCTGCCCCTGCAAGTCAGTTTCAATCACCTATATTAGCTGCATTTAATGCAAAACAGGCTTATCCACCCAACCACCCCACTGCAAAGCAAATAACAAACACAGTGGGAGAAATGATTTGCCTTGACCTGATGCCCTACTCAGTAGTGGAGAATAAAGGTTTCCGCAAGATTCTCAATGTGGTTGCACCTCGATACCAACTACCATCTCGTTGGCATTTCTCTCGCACAGTTATACCACAACTTTACCAAGATGCGAAAACAAAAGTAAAAGAAGCTCTCTCAAAAATTGAAGGGAAATTTGTGCACTGCACGTCTGACATCTGGACGAGCAAATTTTCCACGAATGCATATCTTTCTCTCACTGGCCACTGGATAGAATGCAAACAGAGTCCACAAGGAATAGATGAACATAAACGTGTGACAGCACTTCTCAAGATGGAGGTTCTTAATGAAGATCACACAGCAGCCAACATTCTACATCACCTCCAGGTCGTTGTGAAACAATGGCAAGATGATGTTGGAGCGAAATTTTCACAGATTTTGTCACAGATAATGCCACTAACATGGTTAAGGCAATGGCTGATGGTAACTATGTGCACATTAGGTGTATGGCTCACACCTTACACCTAGTGGTAACAGCTGCTCTAAAGGAGTGCCGGGGAGTGACCAATGTGATATTGATTGCTCGCAAGATCACTGGGTTTGTACACAGATCAAACAAAGCTGTGAACAAACTTCACAAAATCCAGTAAGAGCTTGGCCTTCCCAAGAACACTTTGGTGCATGATGTGTCAACCAGGTGGAATTCCACCTTCCATATCTCCAGTGGCTGTTGGAGCAGAGACGACCACTGACTACCATGAGTGCAAACATGGATCTGGGAGGTGTAATGTCACACCATCAATGGGAACTAGTGCAGGCCATTGTGAAAATACTACAACCATTTGAGGAGGCAACACGCACTGTGTGTGAGGATGTGGCTTCTCTGTCTTCTGTTATCCCTTGTGTGCAGGCTCTCAAGACTGCATTAACAAACTTAAAGGTGGATGCAGATGTGCAGGCTCTTCCAGAGGCACTTAAAATGGTGACCACATTGCAGTCTCAGTTGGCTCAGCGCTTCCAGGCTGTCTTTGATGACTCCTCGGGTCATTACTTTAAAGCCACCTATACTGGATCCCCGATTTAAGAGCTTGCCCATGTCACTACTTAGTACATCAGAGTTTGACAGGCTCAAGGCAGATGTGGCTGCAGAGGTGGATGCAGAACTCCAAGCGGATGATGTTTCTGGGGTACCTGAAGCTGCCAGTTCATCCTCAGTTGAGAGTGAGACCAGTGGGCAAAAAAGCCTCTTTTGGGGGGCAATGCACAATCTTGCTAAACCAAAAGCCAAATCTGCCTCATCTGGTGCTATGACCTCCCTCAAGATAGTTGAGAGCTACTTAGCTGAGGACAGCACTGAATCACTGACCTCAGATCCTGCAGTGACCTTCTGGTCAAAAATGATGCAGCCACAGCCAGCCCTGGCTCATGTGGCAATGAAATATCTCACCTGCCCCCCAACAAGTGTCTCCTCTGAGAGGATCTTTAGCACAGCAGGAGATATTGTGTCCCCACATCGCTCCAGACTGCTCCCCTCACATGTGGAGGAGCTTGTGTTCACAAAATACAACATGGAGAAATTTAACTGAGAGTATGTTGGCAGAAGATATCTTCTTCCAAGTGAAATATGGTTAAGTTATGGTTAACATAAAACATAAAAAAAAAACATAAATCTTTTTTTTTTTTTTTTTTTTACTTTGTGTCTGTTTTTTGGCAGACAGTTGACAATAGCAGGGCTGTATATTTTAGTTTATAAGAGTATTATATAGAATACAACTTTTGTTCTGCCAGATCTCCCAGTCAGGGGTTGATCAATTTTAGTTCTTGGAATTCTGTGCATTAGAAAGAAGTTCTTTCAGGAGAAGAACAGTTCTTTGAAGTATTATTTGTTTTTATTCTGTCTGTTCAGCGTCCTCCAACAAGGACGGGTGGTGGCGGGATTCATAATGTTCACTATGGTATTTTATTAGTTGTTGGTTTAACCATGGATGAGGTAATGGCTGTTATGTTATTTTTCTATGTTCATTGCTGGATTTATGGAAAAACATCAACCAATATTGCATATTCATAATTATTATAATGGATATAATTAAAGAATACTTACACTATAACGTAAATTAGAAGTGTAACGCAAAAAACAAACTGAATTTTTACGCCTATTTTGAATTTTACTCAAATACAAATACAGATACAAATACTTTCCCCCCCTCAACAAATACAAATACACATACAAATACCGTCTGCTTTGCACACCCCTAACAGGCAAGTGATAAGACTGTAATACCTAATAGTGTTACAATAATAAAAACAGCCCTGACTCCTAAGCTCGATTAAGCTTTATTCTATCCAAAAATAAATCATCACATTACTGTAATTATATTATTATTGTTAATATTATTGAAAGATATGAAAGATTATGAAAGAGAACAGAATATTTAAACAATGCTTAGAGAGCATTTGTGTGTGATTTGAGTTGGACAGAAATCTGAAAACTTAAAGAGAATGACCTGTTTAGTTGGCTCAAAGTTCATTAAAACAACCATTTCAAAAGCTGAAGTGATTTTCTTTTTTTATATTATAGTTAGAAAATGTATTGTATAACTCAGTGTTTTAACTAATTGAAAAAGCTGAATAATCGTTCCAAACTTACTGATTAGTCGGCGAAATAATTGACGATTAGTCGATTAATCGCTCCAATAATCGTTAGATTAATCGATTAATCAAAATAATCGTTTGTTGCAGCCCTACTGGGCGGTGTATCGAGCTGTATGATATATCGATATATTTTTTTAAAACGATATGGAATGAGGCAATACCGTTTATATCGATACAGTAGTTTGATACGAGCACATCTGAAAAATAGCCGAGGACGCAGTGTGAGCTGCTGCAGTGAAAGTACATAGTACAATTTGTCCTATACATGACACAAGCTTATATTAAGGGCTTCAAAATAACCGGTAAGATAATTAACAAGTTTAAAGCAGCTTGCCCAGTCAGATGTTTAGACAGATTATTGTTGCTGACTGACAGATAAATACTTGCGCTGTTGAATGCGTTTGAGATGTGGTGCTTCCTCAGTGCTTCACTTACATTTCACAGGTATATTCTCCATCTGTAAATGTTAGAGAGTCAAACAAATATGTCCATTTCACTGTCAGGGAGAGGACGAGCCTTCTGCAAGCGAATCTCCGCTAAAAATTAAAGCTTCCGTGAATGAGCGCCGCATGCGCGCCAAAAAGACGGAGCACAATAGAATAGTAGCGCAATAATTCTGACTAAAATATACATATTGCTAAAATATTTGTTGTTGGAGACAATAAATGTGCCATATGTGGAATTGTAAACGTACAAATATTTTATGAAAGATTACCCCATTTATAATGGGGTAATCAAATGCAGGCTAATATAATTAGTTTGTGCTTTTGTTTTTATTTTCATTTTTTAGTTTAGCCTTTAGTCAATTTAAAAACAAAAGCATTATTTTTGTTTTTAGATTGTAATGTTACAATGTTAGAATGTAATGTGATTTTAACCACCTTTTTGCACATAATATATTGCATAGCCTACATTACATTCATTATTTGTTTCCATATCCTTCAATATCAACATTGTTTGTATGATATCATTGGGCAGGATTTTTTAAATAAATACAGATTTTCTTTATCCAAACAGAAAAACCTAGAAAGTACCGAGATATATATATTGTATATCGCCATTTAACCAAAAAATACAGAGATATGATTTTTTGGCCATATCGCCCAGCCCTATAACCGAGTACGTTTTTCATCAATGCATCAACAACAAATTAATCATTATACCCCTAACAATGGTATGTGAAGCTGGTACACACTCTAAATCAGTACTTTCCAAACTCACATCCACCTGGGTGTCCATCTCAAATAGCCAGGGCAGGGCACAATAGAAAATTCATGAATTGTGAACAAATTATATCTGGAAAACCATGGAAAAGCAGCATGACAATGGTAAAACAATGTTGTAGCTATGTATTTTTCGATACATGTATTTTTTAAAGTTATTCAATAAAGAATCCAAACCAAACAACAAAAAGCCTTGAACCAAACCAACCAGATCCACAAGAAAAATAAACAAAACCAAAAAAAGTTTTTGATAACAATTACTTTTGATGTTTATGTTATTGCCCCTTCACTTTCTGTAGTGTTTAATATTTTGTGAGGATTGGTGGTTGGGGTGGTGAAGTGATATGAGAATTGAGACTCATATTAAAGCTGTTTAAATGGCTGAATAATTGCCAAATTTTGTATAAAAAAATTGTCATTTTGTGTTTTTATAAAAAATATCACAGAGAAAAACATATACTGAATGCTTCAGCAGCATACATAAACAGGCAGATTTTGAGCTCAGGTCCTCATTCACTCTCTTATCAAGGGCTTTATAGTGCAGGAGGAAGTTGATCCAAGAACAAAAATAAAACTAAAAAACTCCTTCCTGAAGGGGCAAATATCAGTCCCTCAAGGACAAAAGAAACAAGTCAATTAATAGTCCTGTATCTTCATCCTGGCACCTTTCAATGCTTGTTTGTACCATTTTAAAGGGAGGGATTTCATGGCAGAATAAAATGAAACATGCATCTAGTTAATCCCCATTTGTGGTTTATTATTTCCTAGACTTTGTCAGCAAGCGTCATGTGAGGTAAATAAAGAACAAAAATGAGCAGCTTGCCACAAACAGACAAGCGGCTTTAAACTGTTCATTATACAGATTTCCGAATGAATTAATGACACTATCATTTGCATTTTAATACTACCATCTACAAGGCATGTAAGATATAGAGAACTCAAACATTCGGTTTCGCAGTTCACAAATTCCCAGCACTTTGGTATACACTCACCTAAAGGATTATTAGGAACACCATACTAATACTGTGTTTGACCCCCTTTCGCCTTCAGAACTGCCTTAATTCTACGTGGCATTGATTCAACAAGGTGCTGAAAGCATTCTTTAGAAATGTTGGCCCATATTGATAGGATAGCATCTTGCAGTTGATGGAGATTTGTGGGATGCACATCCAGGGCACGAAGCTCCCGTTCCACCACATCCCAAAGATGCTCTATTGGGTTGAGATCTGGTGACTGTGGGGGCCATTTTAGTACAGTGAACTCATTGTCATGTTCAAGAAACCAATTTGAAATGATTCGAGCTTTGTGACATGTTGCATTATCCTGCTGGAAGTAGCCATCAGAGGATGGGTACATGGTGGTCATAAAGGGATGGACATGGTCAGAAACAATGCTCAGGTAGGCCGTGGCATTTAAACGATGCCCAATTGGCACTAAGGGGCCTAAAGTGTGCCAAGAAAACATCCTCCACACCATTACACCACCACCACCAGCCTGCACAGTGGTAACAAGGCATGATGGATCCATGTTCTCATTCTGTTTACGCCAAATTCTGACTCTACCATCTGAATGTCTCAACAGAAATCGAGACTCATCAGACCAGGCAACATTTTTCCAGTCTTCAACTGTCCAATTTTGGTGAGCTCGTGCAAATTGTAGCCTCTTTTTCCTATTTGTAGTGGAGATGAGTGGTACCCGGTGGGGTCTTCTGCTGTTGTAGCCCATCCGCCTCAAGGTTGTGCGTGTTGTGGCTTCACAAATGCTTTGCTGCATACCTCGGTTGTAACGAGTGGTTATTTCAGTCAAAGTTGCTCTTCTATCAGCTTGAATCAGTCGGCCCATTCTCCTCTGACCTCTAGCATCAACAAGGCATTTTCACCCACAGGACTGCCGCATACTGGATGTTTTTCCCTTTTCACACCATTCTTTGTAAACCCTAGAAATGGTTGTGCGTGAAAATCCCAGTAACTGAGCAGATTGTGAAATACTCAGACCGGCCCGTCTGGCACCAACAACCATGCCACGCTCAAAATTGCTTAAATCACCTTTCTTTCCCATTCTGACATTCAGTTTGGAGTTCAGGAGATTGTCTTGACCAGGACCACACCCCTAAATGCATTGAAGCAACTGCCATGTGATTGGTTGATTAGATAATTGCATTAATTAGAAATTGAACAGGTGTTCCTAATAATCCTTTAGGTGAGTGTACATGTCGGACTGAACGATTAATCGAAAAGTAATCGAAAACGAAATGCAGAACCTCTAACTGATGTAATTGTTCCATGTCAGTTATTTCCTTTTTTTTTTTGTATATAAATACTTTCCCCTTAAAAACATACTACTGCGTATTCATGTGACTCCATCATGTGACAGGTCAGCGGCATGGAAGCAATATGGAGGAGAACTCAAACACAGAGTCATCTCACAGTAGCTCGCACATCAAGTGCAGTTTGCAGGCACACGGATAGATTAAGGAGTAGTTATCTTTGTTTATATAATCTGGATGCTCTGTATTGCTAGGGTAATTGCATGTTTTCAACAGGTAGCCTAACTGTACAGGTAATCACCATTCTTATGCGCTGCTACACACATACAGACAAGCAAGCGAGCCCTGAAGCCAGATCACTTTCGCTTGCGTCCACACTAAAGTTTGTCAGTTGTATGTGTTTTGAGGCTTGCCAGTTTGAACATTCAAGCGATTTAGACCATTGGATGTGTATTATTATATTGAACTAGTGTGGCAAACGCACATTCATACAGACAGTAGCTCACACATCACGTGAAGATCATGCACAGAGAAACATTCAGAAGTGCAGAAACTCATTGTCAACGCTGTCATGTAATTGAACTCTCTGTAAAGCTGCTTTGAAACAATCTGTATTGTAAAAAACACTATATGTGACTTGACTAATTTATCACTAAAGTAGCTTAGAAACTCAACAATTAAAGTACTGGTATATATTTTTCTACTTTTGAAGTAACTACAACCCACAGCTTCACAATTAATAGAGAGATGGTATGACTAATTCAAACAGGCAATCGCTCTCTCATTAGGCCTAATGCATTCAAATAAATGTACTGTACTGTGCTAATTTATCTGTATCTGAGCAGAAATCAAGAAATGTTATGACCCATAGACAAAATAACTGCTGAAAATGAGCTGTTCTGTCGGGGCAATAGCACTGTGGGCAGTGCTATGACATTTGCAGTTGCTCTGCACAAGGTGACCTGAGTTCGAGGCCCAGTTCAAGGTTTCAGGTTTTTGCAAGCCAACATCAAAGTTTGTTTCCTTCAATTATTTTAAAATCACAAAGATAAGTAATGCACTCTTTCATTAGAAAGAATATCCCACCTTTAATAGCTGTGCATATTTACAGTACAAACCTTGTCAATGAACTATGAGGGCAAAAAAAAAGAAAGAAAAAAAAAAAACAGCAAAAAACAAAACAAAATAATTGTTCATTAATCGTAATCGAGGTAAAATGTTCACTTACTAAAAATGTTGCTTTTAGGTCATATGTGCATGTCTGACCAAGAAAATAAAAAAATGGAGGTTCAATGGTTTGCTTATTCTCTCATCTCACAGTTGGGTTTAAACTTTAAAATCTTAAATTAAAAAAGGACAAATTAAAAGATGAAGGAAGGATCATTATCCATTTATTTTAAACAACTGAAATTCTAAACAGAGGAAATAAGTTTACCTTTGTTTAAAATACACAGCACACACACCGCTTGGGGCAATGTCAAACAAAGGCCAACAAATTTGACTAGTTTACTAATTCATTATAAATATATTATATTATGTGTATATTTACTTGCCCCCTAATGTGATTGGTCAAGTGGTAATATTAATTTGGCTTGATACATTTTAAAGGATTCTTTGATGATTATACATTTCAAAAGAACAGCATTTATTTGAAAGAGAAATCTTTTGTTGCATCATAAATGTCTTTAGTGTCACTTTTAAACAATTTTAATGTGTCCTTGCTTAATAAAGGTATTCATTTCTTTCAAAAAGAAAATCTTACTGACCCCAAACTTTTGAACAGTAATGCATAATATCTGTTTCAAATAATGTAACTGTTTCATCAAAGAAAAGGGGTCAAGGGGTTAGCATCATAAAATAGGCTAATAAATGAATGAACCTTATCGATTGCGGTCTAAGTCTAAGTTAGTGACATGGCCTACTTACGCTGAACAGTTTCTCTGGCAAATGAAGATGCCTGTGACTCAGGCTGATAAATGGGTTTGACGAATTGGACAGTCTGGCTTGTGGTGGTCGCCCACTATAATTTGCATTCAGGTTGACTTTGAAAATGAAAATGAAAATGAAAACTGTGAAATAAAATAAAAACTAAACATTACATTTTAATTTGAATTGTGTCACTATTATTGCACGAGAATTAATACAAATCTTTGTAAAAACTGTATTTGCAGTTTATTTTTCATGTTTGCCTTTTCATTTTAATATTGGCAGAAAATGTGTTCTATAGTTGGGAAGCCTGAGCCTTTAATTACGCATATCATCATACTTCAGAATGCCAGCAAACTGTTTAGGTATGCTCTTCATGTACAAATCCACTCTTGCTAAGGAATTACCTTTTCAATAGCCGCTACTGTTTGTACTTGATTATATACTGTCAAAAAGAGGTGACAGCCAACAAACAAGAATAGAATAGAATAGAATAGAATAGAATAGAATAGAATAGAATAGAATAGAATAGAATAGTGTCAGTGTAGTTTCACCCCTACCTGTTCAGGGTTGGCAGGGGGAGAGAATCTCTTGGCACACACCACAAAAATGTCAGGGTGTGGCTTGCCATTTTTTACTTCAGGATCATCTCCAAGGACAATGTGACTGAAGAGGCTGAAGAACTCTTTATGACGGCTAGTCTTCATCTCAAAGGTCAGACCTGCTGAGCTCGTGCCAACAGCAATAGGAATGCCATGCTTGTGTAGATGACTGACAATCTTTGCTACACCTGAAAAACATCAGAAAATTGTCACTTATGGCGTGTTTACACTTGGCAGGAGTGGTTAGATAAGAACAAACTGTGGTTGCTCTGATTTGTGTATTTATTTTAACTTTATTTGTTGTTGTTGTTTTTTGCTGTTGTTGTTGTTGTTGTTGTTTTTTTAAAGTTCAATAAAAACACAGTTGCTCTGTTGGTGTGGTTCATTTGAATAAGTGTGAAAGCTGCCATCCGAACCCTGATTCGCACCAAACAACAAACTCTGGTGCGGTTCGACTGACATATGAACGCAAAACAGACCAAAGGCATCTTTGGTAAGTTCCGTCACACAATACATCATAAAAGCTGTTTTTTGTTTTGTATCTTTAGGTTCGGTATTAAAAATGACAGTGTGAACCAGGACTAAGTATATCATTTTCTTTTTTTTTGGTCCGGACCAAAAAAGGAGCCAAGAGAATCGAACTACAAGTATGAACACACCCCAAAATTAAATAACCAAGCCGTGTGACCTGACCTCTAAAATATGCTCTAAAATAGATGATGCATCTCTCTGTCACCTTTTGTTTCAAAATCATCTTCCAGTTCCAATCTTGCATAAAAATTACCTGGCAACAGAGAGGCTGTGGGGAATAATCGCTCCTGAATTTTTCTAGTCTCCTCCAAGAGCTCTTCAGGGGTTATGGGGAGTTCAATTTTGTCTCTTATGATCCTGGCAGCCTCCAAAGCCTTTTGCCCCATCACAGAGGACTTCACTTCCCATGTATACTGCTTATTGAACCTGTCACAGATCTCCTGGTATGACACAGAGTACAACCTCTCTGTATCTGCAAGAGATATACAAATAAAAACATGCAATAGTACAGAGCAAGTTGATGGAACGGTACAAAAGGGCAATAAATTATTGACTTGTCTTATTATAATGAAGAAACTGATGAGTATTACTAGGCTATCCTTTGCTTCAGAGTGGTAATGTGCCAAATCAAATGTGTAATTCGACTATTATAAATGTGCAACTGACATTAAAAGGGACATTTTGATTGCATAAATATATAAAAAAAAAAATCGTTTAAACTATTAGAAACATACTCGATGAATACGTAAGCCTACTGTCTTTCTGATTTTGTTGAATGCAAACAAAAAGACAAGCGCTGATTTAGTTAAAACAATCGTTTTTTTACGATTCTCACCCACCTAATAATAATCCGTCCATATCAAAAAGCACGTGTGTTATTGGTTTATAAGACATGTTTTAATCTATACGTTTGCTCTACTGTGTAGACACTGACACACGAAACTTCATTGACCCAGGAGAGACACAGACACGAAAACTGCTGGACAATCGAAGTTACACAAAAAAAAAAAAAAAAAAAAAAAAAAACACATCACCTCAAAATTCAGAAGAACTTCAGATCAAATCTTACTCGGTATATTTGAAAGTCAAATGTATGTGTTTTGATAAAAAAAAAAATATATATATATTTATATATTGTCCCGTTCTCTTTATAAGATCCACTTTCGAGTAAAAAAAAACTCAGGGCAACATTTTAACGCGCCATTCTTGTTGCAAAGGTTTATGGGAAATGTAGTTTTTCAAAGCGCACATGGACGCGCTTACATAGAATTGTCTTTAGAGAGAAAAAAAATACAAAATGTATATTAAAAGTAAAAAAAAACAACAATGCACATTATATTATTATTATTTATTTATTTATTTATTTGAAACCGATGTTGTATTTATGATATCACTATTTTCAGAATAATGAGTAGGCTATTAGGACATAAAAATGTATGGCTTCCTTGATATTTTAAGAAGGGGTTCCCTCACAAGGGGATCATCTTATTTGAATCCATGGCATTAAAATTCTTTATATGTATTATTACTTTCTTTATACAAATGTTCTCCTCAAATAAAAAGCAAATAAACAAGGAAAAAATAAACACATAGGGTGATATCAGCTAAATTGGGCCACTTTTTGGTAAATCGTTTGGGACAATAATACAATACCATATATGCCTTTTCTATGTGTTTTTATGATTAATAATAACTGTTTTTGATAATTTTGTGTTGAAATTATGTAATAAAATATAATTATTTAGGCCCTACAGTTCTTGAAACATCAGCTGTGCCAACTTTTTTTGCATGAGCAGTTTCAGGTAAAATGGGCCAGTCTAACTGCAAAGGGAAATAGTAATTTATCATCAGTTTTAATTTTAAAACATAATTGCTTATACAGCCACATAACATTTAAACTGCATTAAACAAACATATTCATATGTGCCATTAAAAAAAAAACCTTTTGGGTGCAAACCCACATATTCAAATGTGCAATTAAAAAGAAGTGTGAAGTAGCCTACCTGTGACAATACAACAGCTGGTCACATTAACTAATTTGAATTACAATTTTATAATCAGTAGGTCATATATTGTTTATTCCTACGTGATTTGTATAGTGATTTGGCAGTTTTTCTTTTTATGCAACCTTGAGCAAAGTGTAAGGCTGGGAATTAACATCATTAAATAATAATGGCTTAATATCTCCAGCTATAACAACTACTACTAGGCATACTTGTCAATTAGATGTTTGTTCCCTAGTTCTTTTTCCGGTATTGTTTATGGTTTTACATGGTTGTGTTCTCCTGAGTTTCTCTCTGGATTTATTATTAAAGAATGTTTATTTCTCTGAATCTCCGGGCGTCATGTGCATAATTGCAACCAAACGTGATAGATGCTCTTTTTATATGACAGGAAAGTTAACAGTTAACCAGAACAGAAACAGTTGCGGGATAAATCAGAAACTAATGACCAAAGAACAAAGGTAAACCGGGAGCAAACACAATAAAAACTAAACAGACACATTAGAGGAAACTTGAAATGCCGGCAATAGAAACCAGGGAGGTGATGACAGTGGGAGGAGCCAGAGAGGAGAGGAATGCAGAAGGAGCCAGGCAGGGACCAAGATCACAGCCAAGACAAAGGCCCACAGCGGAGTTGAAGGAAGAAGCTATAATGAAGGTTTAACCAGGGGGACGACAGACGGCGGTGGAGACCAGGGTGGAGCTGAAGAGCCGATGAGACCATGATTAAAAAAGAAAAGAAAAGAAAAGAAAAGAAAAGAAAAGAAAACTAATCTAAAATGTCATTGTCATTAATCAAATAATAAAATCTGTGCAATATTAATCTAATTTGTGCAAAAGGTCAATCTCCTTGCTTCTATTGAAGCAAACAGGATGCTTTTTAGAAAATCAAGCTCAGATTTAAAGGACAGTTTACAGTCAAGTTTAGGCTTACAACCAGGGTTAGTTGCTTCTACATCAGTGCTATACACCTATCATTTCCCTCTGATTTTAGGGATAACTTATGCTACGTTTATAGGTTAGGATATAATTTCCAGACAGGAATGTTGTTCCAGGATCAACAAAATATGTTTTATATATATATATATATATATATATATATGTTGTATATAATATAACTCAGCAAAATCAGGATTCTTATAGTGAACATGCCTTTTCCCCTAACATTTGTTTCCACTTTAATTATAAAAATAAAGAAAGAATTTCCTTAGTGTTCGATTCCCCTTTTGCAGCACACTCTTCAAGCTGGCATGGACTCCTCATGTTTGTGCAAAACCTGATTATGATTGAAATGTTGTTCCAGGATCAACAAAGATGCACTTGGTGAAATCAGGTTCTGCATTTTTAGACATATTTAAATGCCTAGTTGTATTTCGCCCTGGTTTTTGCTCTTGCTAAAATCCACACACAGCATCATTGAGGGTCAGCACAGAAGCAGACACCTAGATACACACACCAGGCCTGCACTCCATCCACATTTCACAAGGTAATTGGAAGCGCAATGTAAAGTGAGATAGCTTCGTTAGGAGCAGAGACATGTTTGGGGAGTGGGGTTTCCTCCAGCATGGGGCAGCTAATGAGGCTATGGATTCCAGATCTAATTGGGTGTAGCAGAAAGTAGTCTATTGTCTATTGTACCGACTGCCTGTTGTGTCACAGTCACATCAAATGCCCAGCCAGACAAGGTGTGCTCTTCATGGACAGAATGAGAATGCACATCCAAAGGGGTGCATTGTGTTCTTTCTCTGTACTACAGGAGGGCTGTATTTTGAAATGGCAGTCTCACAGTGCGTGTCCACTGGCACGGTGCGAGTGGAGCGGAGCGAGCGTTTTCAATTCATTCCTATGGAAGTCGAGCTTCACGCTCGCGCAATGCATTTTGGGATTGACAGCGGACCGGAGAAAGCGTTGAGAGTGACCGAGAGTGTCAAAAGGTTGGGCAGTTCTGCAAATATCAAGCGAAAAACGCGGTCGGCAGCCAATTGCTGTGAGGTTCGGGATGTGACGTCTGTTTCGAGAGATTGTCTGTTTGCACAAATTGTGCCGGAGTTTATGCTGGATTTAGTGCGTAAATCATTTTGTTTACAACTTAGACGGTTGTTATATATATGTTAGATTTTATTTTGGATGTGTTCATTGTGATTATATTGGCTGGGTTTATAAAAGTTTATTTGGCGAAAATCCGGAGGCGAAAGTTTCGAAACCCGTTGGCGGCCATCTTTTTTAAATGTTTATCGAGCATTAGTGTTAGCATTAATCGAGAGAGTCACCGCTCGTATATGCTCTGGAGAGCAGAAACAGCTGCGTAGGGGACAACGTCGCTGTACTCGGGTCCACCAGACCCTCCGGAGGGTTTCAGGAGTTTCACAATTCGCTCCAGGAGCTAGGTTTGGTGGACCTAACGGTGAGGACGCTGACGAGGACAGCGTAGGCCGTATAGGCCTCGGCCTCAAATGGTCGCTGCCTGACGAGCCCGCGCTGTACAGCCCGGCGCGAGGTTCACCCTCGCCCGCACCCACCTAATCTGTCATTTATTTATGTTTTAATAATAAATGGAGCCAGCCTCCAAAAGTGAAACCTGTCCTGTCCTGTGATTTTTGTTTTTGTTTTTATACACTAAATTGTGTTTGTTGTCTTTACATTAGATTAATGTTTCAAGAATAGATATGGAATAAATAGCATTCAATACAAAATGAGTATCTCTCATATATTGAAATCGAGTTTTTATGTGAAAGATTTGCTTTGTTGTGCATTTTAGTCATATTACAAAATAATTTATTGAGGCCAAACATAAAATAACATTATAAACTGTCACTTCACCACGTGACAGCAGCAAGCAGGCTCCTGATTGGTTAACGCGACGCGAATTGACGCAGAAGTTCAGATTTTTCAACTCGGGCAGCAGACGCAAATTCGCGTCAAACGCGTGAATGCACAAAAAGCACTAATGCTGTGTTCACACCAAACGCGAATATGCGTCTAAATTCGCGCCTGCCGCGTCTAGTACGCGTGACCACTTTGTGTTCATTCGCGCATCAAGAGCGAAATCGACGTGCGTAAAAAACACGTTTGAAGCGAAATTTACGCGCGTCAGAGGCGAAAGTTTCGAACCCCGTTGGCGGCCATCTTTTTACAAGATGTCTGTTGTTGATCGGTCATTTATTGAGAGAGTCACCGCTCTGTATTTGCTCTGGAGAGCAGAACAGCGGCGTAGGGATCATCGTCGCCGTATTTGGGTCCACCAGACCCTTCGGAGGCGTTCCCAGTTCGGCGAGTTTCATCATTTGCTCCAGGAGCTGCGCCTGGATGACAGCCGCTTTCAGCGGTACTTCCGCCTGTCCCGCACCCAGTTCGATGACCTGCTTTCCCGCATCGGAGCGAGGATCACCCTCCAGGACACCAACTACAGGCGCTCTATCCCGGCTGCGGAGCGCCTGTCCATCTGTCTTCGGTTAGTAAATGTATATGATATTTTAAATACAATATATTCAATATGCTAACATGCTATCAATGTTTTTTTAAACTGTGGTACGGATACCACTGTTGGCGCTCTTTCTAGTGATACTGAGTTAACTGCTATACCTAGACATTAACCTAGAAATTATTCTCTTGGCAGACGTGATACTGTCATGTTTCTCTGTATAAACACAGTGATCTTTCTAGTGATACTGAGTTAGCTATAACCTAGACATTAACCTAGAAATTAAAATATTCTCTTGGCAGACGTGATACTGTCATGTTTCTCTGTATAAACAAAGTGATCTTTCTAGTGATACTGAGTTAACTGCCATAACCTAGAGATTAACCTAGAAATTAAATATCTCTATCTTTAAGCAATATGTAGTGCTTGATTATTGGCATTTTAATGTACCATAAACCATTTAATAGTATACCTGGCTGTTGATTGTATAGTTGAGTATCTACAAGTGTACTTGTAATAATATTTATAAAAATGTTTTCTAGGTTTCTTACCATAGGCGTAATTCTATGGGGGGACAGGGGGACACGTCCCCCCCAATATTCAAAGAAGGACAATTTGTCCCCCCCAATATTTGATCATACTGTATGATTATGCGGGCAATATCGATGTGATTGCAAATACGTCTTTCTTTCCAGCTCCGAAAATATAAAATCCCGGCCGGTCCATTTCCCAAATCCATTCGACTGGCCTTACACTATACATTAACAAAACCTATTTCTCCTGAAATCCATGTCATGTTTTCCCTATACCTTTAGTAGCTCGTGCACCGTCAGTGAGTTAGGAAAAACCAAACAGAAGAAGAGTTAGGAGCGCGAAATCTGACAGAGCAGGTGACGGCGGTGTCGTCTCAACATGGTGAAATCTCATATGGCAGGTGACGGCGGTGTCCTCGCAGAGAAACCGAAGTACAGTTGTAAATTTATGTTTCCATTTATGGGTATTGCCAGAGTTTTTCCTGCATAGAGAATTATGAGGCGGCTGCCTCCGTCAAATTTCGTGCCGCCTCCGGCTCTCGACAAAACTCGGACAGACAGTCACATGGTCAGATACACTTTCCCCACCGTGATGGTTCTGTTGCGGTTATAAAAATATTTAAAATAATAATAATAATCTAATTTAATACAGTTATAATTTTTCAATGTAAATTATTTAATTTGATTGGTAACAGCCTAGTGTCTTATTATTTTAATTGGATATATTTATCAAATTTAAGAATTTGAAATGAAAGATGGAGCATACAGTTAATAAAATTAGGGGGGAAAATGCCCTTTATAAAAGGTACAAAAAACTATTCTGAGTGTTTTCAAACAGTGATGTAATGAAAAATGGACAATTTTAAGTTTGAAGGGAGTAAAGCCTCTGTTTAGGCTATTAAGGAAATATAATTTTGCCAAAAGAAGAACTTTTATTTTAAATAAATGTTCATTTTAAATCAGCATGTCAGTGTGATATGTTACCATATTATCATGCTTAACACTAAGAATTTGAATAATTGTAATGTGATGATCAGATGCAGATATCTAAATCAGAGAATATCATAGGTATTTTGAATGAGTGACTCCGGGCGGGCCTGCCGCCACAGCATCAAGCAGGCTCCTGATTGGTTAACGCGGCGCGAATTTACGGCAAAGTTAAAATTTTTCAACTCGGGCAGCAGACGCGAATTCGCGTCAAACGCGTGAATGCACAAAAAGCACAATTCGCGGCAGACGCTCAATACACGCGAATGAGGCGAATTCACGTCTACCGTGCCACGCTAAACGCCTCATTCGCGCCGCAAGACCTCCAGACGCGCATAAACGCGTCTTACCATTGACTTAACATTGAAATCACTCGCGCCAGACGCATATTCGCATTTGGTGTGAACGCACCATAATAAAATCATTCGTGCCTAACGCGGCAGACACTCAATTCGCGCGAACGAGGCGTATTGGCGTCTACCGCGCCGCGCTCTGCGCCTCATTCGCGCCGCAGGAATTTTTTACGCGCGTAACGCGTCTTTGCATTGACTTAACATTAAAATCACTCGCGCCTGACGCGCTATTCACGTCCGGTGTGAACGCACCATTAGGCCCGATCACACCTGACGCGCTTTTTGCGAAGAGGGCTCTGAGCTGGACGGAACCAGCGATGATGAGGGCTCTGAGCTGGACAGGACCAGCGATGAAGAGGGCTTTGAGCCTGACGGAACCAGCGGCGAAGAGGGCTTTGAGCCAGACGGAACCAGCAGCGAAGAGGGCTTTGAGCTGGACGGGACCAGCGATGAAGAGGGCTTTGAGCCGGATGGAACCAGCGGCGAAGAGGGCTTTGAGCCGGACGGAACCAGCAGCGAAGAGGGCTTTGAGCTGGACGGGACCAGCGATGAAGAGGGCTTTGAGCTGGACGGAACCAGCGGCGAAGAGGGCTTTGAGCTCGGCGGGATAAAAGAAAACAAAAGCTCTGCGGGCATGACGCTGTCAGTTTCTAGCTCGGCGGGCATGACGCTCACTGTCACAGACGCGGCGGGCATGACGCTCACAGTCTCAGGGGCGGCGGGCAAGACGAATACGGCCTTGGTCTCGGCAGATCTGGTGTGAAGTGCAGGCTCGGCTGGACTGGCATGATGTGCAGGCTCGGCTGGACTGGCGTGAAGTGCAAGCTCGGCTGGACTGGCGTGAAGTGCAGGCTCGGCGTGGCTGACGTGAAGCTCAGACGGTGACATGGCGTGCCACGGGAGGAAGCTCTCCAGTCCAAACCGGAAAGATCTGGAAGCTCCCTCGGGTCGACCTCCTTAGCCCCAAGCCAGTAACACACCTTGACCGTCTCATCGTTTAAAGAGCTGGTGACAGCGAGAAGAAAAAAACTCCTGGTGTAGTCGAACAGATCACGGCTATCCAGGGCCAAAGCTGCGATCTGCCCAGCAAGCTCTCAACTCATCTTTAGGCTGGTTATTCTGTAACGTCGGTGGTAGTTGAAGGCGGCGAAGATCAAACGAGGATGCAAAAATATAGCTTTATTTCCAAAAGGCAAAAATCCAACAAACAGAGAGCATGTGCTCAAACAATAACCAGCAAAAGACAAGTGAAGACCAGGAACTTAAATACACACACAGATGAACACAAGACAGGTGATGCAGATGATGATAACAGGAACACAGGTGAAGGAGGTTAAGATAATGATGATGAACAGCAGGTGCAGGTGATGAAGGAGGATTCTGGGAACTGTAGTGAAGACGAAGACAGAATGGTGGAGACGATGACTGACAATTGTAGGGCAGGACTATTAAATCACCCAAATTTTCTTTTTCTATTACTACATATTATATACCTGGGGAAACTACAACTACTTTTTTATTTGATATTTACTTTCTATTTATTTGTCACTAAAATGCAATATAAATGCAATTCAAACATAAAATGACTTGAATGCACCTCTTCTATGAATAAATTAAAATTAAAATTATGTTTTGTATATTTGGAGGACATAAAGTAAAAAAAAGTGTGTAAATGTCGTAATGACAATGAAAGAATGAAATTCTTCTCTAACTATCTATTTGGACATAATATTTTATTATGTCTTTTAAAAAAAAGTCCACCAAATAAAGTACCACAGTATATACATAAAGACTTTGTACCATCTGAAATTTTCTTCTAGAATGATCATTTTTATCAAGCTTGTATGTTTATGTTCAGTTATTTCACTTTAATGGCAATAAAAATTACCTAATAATTGTCATGAAAGTGAAATTACTCAACCTAAATGTACGAGCTTGATAAAAATGCTCATTTTAGAAGAAAATTTCAGATGGCACTTAGAGGCTTTTGCATCAGAAGTCTATTATACATATATATATAATAAATAAATAAAAATTATGTCAGATCATTTGACCATTTTATGATAACATGGAATATATATTCACAAAACATGAGTGTTAATTTGTTAATTATACATTAATTTGTATTTTTTTACATTTTTAGCACTCGCATTTACACTTCTTTCTCTGGAACCGCACAGTAGATTGTTCCCATAGTGTGGGCTATTATACGTCCTTCAAGCTTCTTTTTATTGGCTGCTTATCAATATTGGTAAACATACACATTACACTGACATGATGTGTGATATTGACATAGCCCTAAATGATTACAAGGCCATCAGTCTTTGGATAAACAAACAGCATAGATTTAATCTACAGCATTCCATCATGTTGAAAAACTGTGCTGTCAGTCTGAGACATGCTAGACTGTGCAGTTATACTCAGTTCTATTTTTAGATAAACTCCTCTGGAGTCTGGAGTGAGATATACTGTTGTTCTTTGCCACAGTTTGGTGTTCTGTTTGTTATACCATGCATATTCGACACTTGTGAGAAATATGAATAATTGACCTTTAAGGTAAACTTTTTATAACACTCTCTGCTTGACACATCAGTCTTTGTTGCTAATGGGTATTTGCATGTAAAGGTCAGAAGTGACATAGCCTCATCCATTAGTCAAATACAAAGATTACAACAAACACTGTATGGGAGTTACATCTCAGGTAGTGACTCATTTTAATCAAATTTAAAGTTTTGTGTTGGTACAGTAGGAACAATTAACAGGAGAGACAAATGAGGGGAACTGATGGGAGGTTAAGGCAGATGTGAGTCACAGAGCAAAAAAAAAAAAAAACATTAACGTCATCTAATATGGAAAACAGACAACAATGTTTTTCCCTTTGAATAAGATGAGCAAGTGGAGATTTGGGGGCTCAAACTTGATTAGTGAAATAAAGGAATAAAACGTTTTTTTCATTAACATGTTGCTGAAACTGCTGGTTTAGGAATATCATATTCAAGATTCAAGATTTATTTATTTGTTACATAGTTATAGAGAATACAACCTGGTCAGCTACACATGCTGGGCATTAAATAAATAGTAGATAAAATATAGTAGAAATAGAGTAGTCATATGTGCAAAAATAAGCAGGTACAAAATTGCAGGGTGTTACGAGGAAGTTACAATAATAAAAACAACACAATATGCTGTGTGGAGATTGCAATGTTCAAATATATATATAATTTGGACTAATATTGTTGGCCTAGTTTTGTTTTAGAAAGAATATTCCAGTTAGGCTATGTGCTAATATCAATCCAACAACATACAAGAATAGATAGATCATATAACGATCTCTGGGAATCTTGCCTAAAATTAATTAGCAAATGTACTTTTTGTCCATGTTGGCCATCCTGAAACACTTAACAGGGACTGTCCTGCACTTGACCATCTGTCCATATTCCTCTCTGCAGTCCATTGACAACAAATGATGTCAAGAGTAGCAATTAACTTTTGTCTGTTCCAGGGGCACTACAGTGTATGGCCACTCAAAAGAATATGGATATACACAGAGCAAGTACCTTTGCAAAACAGATACAGATATTGCTATTGCAATTTATTGGAAATAGCCTGAAACCTGAAAACTTTAACAGAAGGAGTATGCTATGGACCAGTCATGGCAGCTAAGTGAATGTATCTAAAGCTGGAAATAACATGGGCTGTCTCCAGTGTATTACAACATAAACCACTAGCTGATGTCATACTGCTGTCACTCAGTTCTATTATGTTATATGTATAACAATGTTAGTTTGTAATATAAAATTGCCAGTATGCCTCCTTTAGAACATACATTAGATGGCTCACGTCCATTTTTTTTCAGTAAGGGACTATTTTAACTGACTATTATCTGTGCTTTTTATTATAGTATGTCAAATAGTTTTGTTAAAGAAATGGTTTCAGAATCCATATAGTCCATATAGTCTACATTAGGATTCAGTAGCCATCTGTAAAATAACAAAGCAGAGTTGCTGTCTTTGTTTAAGATGTTTCTCTTAATAATTATCAATAAATACATAACCTGACTGTAATAAAATAAATTGCTGTAAGAAGCATTCCACATTATGTAGTATTGTTTTGACACCAAGTGCACACATGCTATTTATAAACTGCTACTCCTACAGCTGAAACTGTCACATTCTCAAGTTACCTATAGAAACTTAACTCTGCCATGCTATGTTTCTAGAGCACCAGAGGCTGTGCCCCTATTATACTGATCTCAGATCAGTCAGTTTTTCTCAGCCTTCTCTCATTTATAACTCGCAAAATGCATCCTGCCTCTGTGTGAGAAAATTGAGTGAATCCATTCATTAAAACTGCCAGGTCAGTTTGACCGGTTCAGTGTAATGTTTGAAGAGCGATCAGGAGTGAGTCAAATCATGTATGAAGGTGTGGATGTTCTTGGAGAGGGATTAATTAAAGACTGTGGTCTACAGCAAACAGATTAAGCACAAATTATTTGGGTTGGTTTGATGAATTTACCAACCTGGTTTACATAGATTACACCTCCTGAGCTGACCTTGACCTTGTTATAACTACACTGAACAAAATTATAAACGCAACACTTTTGTTTTTGCCCCCATTTTTCATGAGCTGAACTCAAAGATCTAAGACTTTTTCTATGTACACAAAATGCCTATTTCTCTCAAATATTGTTCACAAATCTGTCTTAGTGAGCATTTCTCCTTTGCCAAGATAATCCATCCACCTCACAGGTGTGGCATATCAAGATGCTGATTAGACAGCATGATTATTGCACAGGTGTGCCTTAGGCTGGCCACAATAAAAGGCCACTCTAAAATGTGCCATTTTATCACACAGCACAATGCCACAGATGTCGCAAGTTTTGAGGGAGCGTGCAATTGGCATGCTGACTGCAGGAATGTCCACCAGAGCTGTTGGCCGTGAATTGACTGTTCATTTATCTACCATAAGACGTCTCCAAAGGCGTTTCAGAGAATTTGGCAGTACATCCAACCGGCCTCACAACCGCAGACCACGTGTAACCACACCAGCCCAGGACCTCCACAACCAACAGGCCACAATCAACAACCTGATCAACTCTATGCGAAGGAGATGTGTTGCACTGCGTGAGGCAAAAGTCACACCAGATACTGACTGGTTTTTGGACCCCTTACTAAAAGTGTACGTGTGCCCAAAAGCAGACTTATAAAACCGTGTGTATGCCAGAACATGCAGCTAAATTCCCTTCATAAATCCCAGTCAGTGGAAGATTGTGCGCACATGCGTCTCTACCGTGTTTCCTACCCAAAATAACTATATATGGAGCTTACAACGCCTAGTTTTACTATGCATATCCTCATCTGCATATCATTTGCATATGCACATTCATCCACCTGATACCATGTTTAATTGTACAAGACATTAGGAAAATATGAGATACGGATGTGCGTCACATTAGATTGCTAAAAATCTTTTAGTAGCCTAGCCTTTCCTTGTTTTTGAATAAATGAAACAAATAGTATAAAATATATTTCAGAGAACGTTTTTCTCAAACTTTTCCACTGGCCAAATATTTTTAATTGATTTATGTTTTTAATGGAAACAGATAGGCCTTATTGTGCATTATTTGCACGCAAATATTTTCTCAGACAATCTGCTATTATCATGGTAAGCAATCCTCTCTGTAGTTAAAACATTAAAACACAGCATGCCACAGGGAAAGTGTTCAAAAGCATTTCATCCACTACAAATATTTATATTTATTAGAATCTAAAAATGTTGTAACTTCTCAGTTATGATTTGATGTAATTTAAGTGTTTAACTCCAAAAAGCTATTTAACTCCAGCTCACTATGCACACACTTCTCACCAGTTCAGGGTCTGGTCTCGTTCATAGATATCGTTTGCACTACCTACCTCAATCATGCGATTTATTAATGTTATACTCCAGCGATTATTCCCCTAGGACTATGTCATTCATCTCCGAGTTTCTCCAGCGTCTCATCCATTTGTGTGTTCCTGGTGTTCTCACCTACCATCCCATCCAGCGAGGTTTGTGCTTCCATCAGCTATCCCATATGTCATCCACTATCTCCTGCACCAAATACAAAAAGACAAATACTTTCCATTACCATCCATCTCAAGTCAATGATAACTCTCATTGTCCAGTTCACTCACCTGTTTTCCACCATTATGCTCCGTGCTGCCGAATAAAGAACCTGTGATTGCATTTCCCTGTTTCCGAGTCTGTGTTCTGTAACACTGTCAAAAGTTTGGAAAATTATTAAAAAATATATGTTTTTGAAAAGTATTTTATGCTCACCAAGGCTGCATTTGTTTTCTTTTTTTAAATACAGGAAAAACAGTCATATTTTAAATTAGTATTACAATTTAAAATTATTATTCTTTTTTTTTATCTTAATGCGTTAAATGTAATTTATTACTGTAATGACAAGGCTGCATTTTAAGCATCATTATTCCAGTCTTTATAACAGACGGATAACAACACGGATAAATTCCTTTCTGATACGACAGAGAATATCTCTCTTGCCTTTCCATAAAACAGAAGGCAATCAACATCTGAACTATTTACATAATGCAAATGTGCTCATTAATTTGAGTAGCTGATTTGTATCGCTACTTCAGTTTGTTTTTAGACCTGTGAGAGGTATTGGCAATCATACACTCTGTGGAGGAAAAAGTGAGGTGAAATGCTAATTCAGCAGATACAATCAATATGAAGAACCAAAGTCAGGAGAGAACATTGCCAACGCCAGCCTACGAGTCCTTTGAAGGGGATATCCATGTGTGAGTGTGTATACAAACACTGTGAAAATGTCATTGTGAACACACAGTCTCTAAAATGGAGTGTGCTAAACTGGGCAAGACAGGTTAGGCAGTTCATAAAACTTCTTCCAAGTCTTTAAATTAGTTCATATTTTCAACGTCTGTGTCTTATCACTGCTACAAATTTGACCTGATCAGGAGTCTTCTCTAGTCTCTGTGAAAAGTAAGAGCCTGAAGTGCATAAGACCCTTTGATACCCTTCGAATACATTGGAACGGAATGAGAGGATTCTCAATTATAGAATGTGGGTTAGGTAAGGTCTTCTTTTTCATTAATTGGCAAGAGCTGGGCAACAAAAATCCTCAAAATTCAAATCCATGATTGTACCAAAACATATTTAACAAAGCAGGGTCAATACTTCTTACATAAAATTTCACACAATTTATTGATTTATATTTGTTCTTGTGGAGGCCTTTTAACCCTTTTTTTACACTCAACCTTTACTGCATAATACAGCCTGGAGGGTGAAAAGAGAACTTCCTCTAATTTTCTCAAATAATAATAATAAAAAAAAACACTGTGTCATTTCTAGTATACATAGGGGAAATTAAGGCAAAATTTGATTTATGTTTTTAATAAAATAAAAAAACAAGATTTTAGTTAATGATGTTTCAGCACATTTCCCAGATTGCTCTTTGTGTTTCCATTCATGCCCATTTTATAATTTTATGTTGGAAAAATACAGTATATATATACACTCACCTAAAGGATTATTAGGAACACTATACTAATACTGTGTTTGACCCCCTTTCGTCTTCAGAACTGCCTTAATTCTACGTGGCATTGATTCAACAAGGTGCTGAAAGCATTCTTTAGAAATGTTGGCCCATATTGATAGGATAGCATATTGCAGTTGATGGAGATTTGTGGGATGCACATCCAGGGCACGAAGCTCCCGTTCCACCACATCCCAAAGATGCTCTATTGGGTTGAGATCTGCTGACTGTGGGGGCCATTTTAGTACAGTGAACTCATTGTCATGTTCAAGAAACCAATTTGAAATGATTCGAGCTTTGTGACATGGTGCATTATCCTGCTGGAAGTAGCCATCAGAGGATGGGTACATGGTGGTCATAAAGGGATGGACATGGTCAGAAACAATGCGCAGGTAGGCTGTGGCATTTAAACGATGCCCAATTGGCACTAAGGGGCCTAAAGTGTGCTAAGAAAACATCTCGAAAACATGTAACGAGTGGTTATTTCAGTCAAAGTTGCTCTTCCATCAGCTTGAATCAGTCGGCCCATTCTCCTCTGACCTCTAGCATCAACAAGGCATTTTCGCCCACAGGACTGCCGCATACTGGATGTTTTTCCCTTTTCACACCATTCTTTGTAAACCCTAGAAATGGTTGTGCGTGAAAATCCCAGTAACTGAGCAGATTGTGAAATACTCAGACCGGCCCGTCTGGCACCAACAACCATGCCATGCTCAAAATTGCTTAAATCACCTTTCTTTCCCATTCTGACATTCAGTTTGGAGTTCAGGAGATTGTCTTGACCAGGACCACACCCCTAAATGCATTGAAGCAACTGCCATGTGATTGGTTGATTAGATAATTGCATTAATGAGAAATTGAACAGGTGTTCCTAATAATCCTTTAGGTGAGTGTATATAACAAAGGGCTACCGTAAAACCTCAAATAATAGCCCGGGCTTTTATTTTCCCAAATCGCCGAACTGCATCGCCTTGTATTTGAGACAGGCGTCTATATGAGACAGGCCTTTCATTTAGTGTTGAGATGTTGTTCATTGAGTGTAGGCCTAGAGATAATGATCCAAATAGCATAGGCTGATAGACGGAAAGCATGACAGTAGGAGGTTACCAAATCTGTGTTTCTGTTTAACAAATCAGTTAATGTAAGAATTAGCCTACTATATTTCTGTATGCCTAAAGGGGGTCGCACACCAGACGAGAAGCACAGCGCCACATCTTTAAAATTCGAACACATTATTCTCTATGAGTGTACATTGTCTCAAATCGTCGTTAATGTATATAGCCTACTGACTTCACCCTGTGCTGCAATATACATTCAGTTTTACACTGCTGCTTGAATGAAAACTGCTGATGTTTTCGGATTTTCAGGTGATATTCTCAATTCATTCAGTTGACGGACGCTCTGAGGTAAAGTGAATTCAGACTGCAGACTAAGCAACGATTGTATTTAATTGTACAGTACAATCATAAAATAGTACAGACATGATCTTACTATTATTCCATAACATCCATATACATAACAATATTGCTGGCCATAAACTGACAAAGTGCGCGAAGTCCGGTGTGCGAAACCTCGAGTTGTCATAGACGCGATGCGGCGCTGCGCTTCTCATACGGTGTGCGACCCCCTTTAGATTATTGGCAGCATAAAAAAACGAAACGATGTGACAGCCATGGGCTGAACAATACAAGTTACCGGTAATATTCATCGAGCCTATGAACTAGTTGCCCGAAACACATTAACAAGAAAGAATGAAGGCTACCCTGTAAAACAACTGCAATCATGTGATACAAAAGGACCCTATCACTATTATCAACACCGCGATCCTCAACTACAAGTTGGCGAATTCCTCCTCGTCGCTCTCCTCCACTTCTCCCTCTCCGGCCTCCGCTAACTCTGCCTGCCTTGCTTGCGCTAACAGCTCCCGCCCAGATGCACAGGGTTCTCTTGCGTGCGCAATCTGCTCCACAGAACCGGCTTAAACAGACGATCTGACGGGTTTTAGAAGATTAAATACAACCCGAAACTAAAAAACAGACCGGGCCTCTATTTGAGACCGACCTTTATTTATCCAAAACTTTAGCCACACTAGGCGTGTAAAAGAGACAGGCGTCTATTTGGGACTCGGCTATTATTTGAAGTTTTACGGTATTTATGTTACGAACAGTTTCAGTAAAGGTGAGGGAACGGATATATTCGCAGCAGTGTATTTTTAACAGAACTCCAAATAGTCAAAACACTAGAAACAGAACAAATGCTGTACACACTGCGAGAACTGACAAAGAACATAATTAATTAACCAAACGAACATCGGGTGCAAATAATAATCAGACAATGAATAGCCAAAGAAACTAACTGAAACAGGAAACAACTAAATTAGTGAAAACCCTCCCAAACTGCCTTCGTAACAACAAAAAACTAGATTCAAAAGTTTGTCGAGAAAGTTTAGACCAGAAAGTAGTTTGAAATTTAAAGTAGTTTGAAGTCTAAATTAGTTTAAAGGGGTCATATAATGCCATTTTTGTACAAGTTAATATGATTCTTTAGGGTCTAAATGAAAGGTTTGTAATATACTTTAATTAAAAATTATCATTAGTATTGTAAGAAAACACTCATTTTACCTGGTCAAAAACAGCTCTGTTTTCAGCACGCCATTTAAGTGCATGTGTCTTTAAATGATAATGAGCTTTGCTCACCCCGCCCCTCTGTTCTGTGGGGCGTTTTGACACAACCGGACACAACACACGTGGAGTGTTGCCTTGACAACAGTTGAGGGTATATTTTGGACAAAGAATGGCAGCGGGAGTCTCTGAGGACACATCTGTGCAACCAACCGTATCAATTTGAACCGGAGTCAGACCCTGAACAAGATGACGGCCCCGAAGATGTTCGACAATTAAAGTAAGCTTAGTGTAGTGTTACCATGTTAACTTTAACACCTGCATACACAGTTTGTAATAACACAACAACCATAACGCGTTGTTCATTATAAACGTGGGATTATGAATTATATTGAGAATGTCGTACATAGAAAACATGCCGTAATGTACCCTGAGTGTAAACCTTAGCTGCATTCATCGTGAAGCGTGCAAGCGATTTGCAAAGATTAATATAAAGGTTAATAAAACGTTACACTCACTTCTTCTGGAGGTGCAGCAGGAACACGAGTTTAAAGTAGTTTAAAGTAGTTAGAAGTTTAAAGTATAGTTTGAAGTAGTTTTATGTTTGATAGTGTTATTAGGCGGTTGCTATGGTGTTCTGGGCGGTTGCTAGGCGGTTGCTAAGGTATTTTGGGTGGTTGCTATGGTGTTGCTAGGCGGTTGCTATGGTGTTCTGGGTGGTTGCTATGGTGTTATTAGGCGGGTGCTATGGTGTTCTAGGCAGTATTTTGGGTGGTTGCTAGGCGGTTGCTAGGGTTGTCGCCCATTATGACACACTATACGAGATGAAATGACTGAATCTTGCGTCCTGACGCCCGTTGTCGTTTACGAATCCCCACGACACCCTACGTCAAACGGATCGTGCCAAAATCATGCTAAAATCGTGGAATCTGAACCAGGCATAAGAGTTCAGAGTTTATTCATTTATAAGTTTAAGAATTCATAAGGGTATGAATTCATGAGTTTATAAGTGTACGAGTTTATGAGTTTAGAAAAAAAAAACACTGAAAGTTTGAAGAAGTATAGTTTTAAGTATAGTTTAAAGTTTGATAGAGCGAGGAGTCAAGGCAGAGCCAACTGCTCGACAGGCCGAGGTGGAGTTATGGGTCTGGAGGTTCTAGGCAGAGCTAGTAGGTCAACACTCCAGGGCTGGACTGGCGAGCTAACAGTCTGAGGCAGATCCACGATGGGTAGATCAGGTAGAGACAAAGGGCTAGAGTGACACAGTGCAGGAAGGGCTGAAGGACTGGGCAGTGCAGGCAGGGGTTCACAAAAAGTTTTCTTGGATGATACAGGATAGACATAAGTTTCAGGAACAACCCATGCAGAGTAGGCAGGAGTGGGAGGCAGGGCTGGAACACAAATTAAAAAAAACATTTGGTGCTGGGTGCAGAAACACGTTCGGTGCTAGGAAACAAAACGGGCAGGAAACACTCACTCTCTCAGTCGATCAACGCTTCTTCTTCTGCCGCTGTTGGGGGGTGGGGCTCCATGTCATCCCCTCAAACTCCTCCAAAATTCCATCAGAAACAGACTTTGTTGTCGGCTCACACACCTGATCAGAGGATTTGTTGGGCTTCAGCTCCGAGATGATCTTTGCTCACTGACACTGTTATCGTGATGGGCTCCGGCTCTGCGTCTGCGGTGGACTCAGGCTGGTCTGTAGCTGGGCTGGTGGTTGCGGCTGGGTCACTGTTTCTCTTCTCACTCTCCTCAATGGTGTAGGGGGATCCACACTGGAAAAACACCCATGTATTTCTGGAAGTTCCCTTGAGGTTCCTCTACGGGCAGGCGTGCACGAGTTTAATGAGTCAAACACGCCCAGAAAAATATGCAGAAGCTATCATCGTCATCGTAAACAAAGGGGACCAGGTCTAAATACCTATGTGTATGGCCATCGAGGGACTGATCCCCATGAGAGAAGAGAATCATTTTCACTGTTTTTTTGTTATTACATTTTTTCTCCAACAGCGTATAGGATTTTATATATTCTCCAACAACTTATATGCATATAGAATGGTGCATGAAACAAATTCATAAGTAAAAAAGGGGGTTAAATAATAAATCAGCTCCATTGTGAATTCCAAGTGATCAAGGGCTTAGTGCATTCCATTTAAACTTTTTGCACACGTTCCGCCAGTAGTGGGCACTTGTGCAACGTAAGCAATGGCGCACATCCGAGTCCATGAGACGAAGGGAAGTTTGCGAGTGAAGGGCATACAAATTTGGAGTGGAACGCAGCCTTGGTCTGGGTTTAGGTTTTACATGCCTGCCGAATCCATGCGCTTCATTTTAATATATCCTGCTCACTTTACAACTTAAAGGGTTAGTTCACCCAAAAATTAAAATTCTGTCAGTAATTACTCACCCTCATGTTGTTCCAACCGCGTAAGACCTTCGTTCATCTTCGGAACACAAATTAAGATATTTTTGATGAAATCTGAGCCATGTTTCACTCCTCCATAGGCTTCCAGTGTGACCGAAACTTGCTGGCCCAGAAAAGTTATTAAAGAGATCGTTAATATAGTCCAAGTGACTCCAGTGGCTCAATCTTAAGTATATCAAGCGACGAGAATACTTTTTGTGCGCAAAAACAAACAAAAATAACGACTTTATTCCACTATTCATTTCCTTCTCTCTGGATGTCTAGTTGGTTTGCGTAGTGTTTTTGCGCAGCGCGTCTGTGTTACACGTCACCACGTAGGCTCACTATTGGCCGACGCCGGTCATGTGTGTGTTGCGTGATGACGTGCAACACAGACGCGCAGCGCAAACACACTACGAGGCCCAGAGAGAAGGAAATGAAAAGTGGAATAAAGTCGTTATTTTTGTTTGTTTTTGCGCACAAAAAGTATTCTCGTCGCATGATAAACTTAATGTAGTGCCACTGTAGTTACTTGGACTATTTTAACGATGTTTTAATAACTATTCTGGGCCGGTGAGTTTCGGTCACACTGGAAGCCTATGGAGGAGTCAAAATTCTGTCAGATTTCATCAAAAATATCTTAATTTGTGTTCCGAAGATGAACGAAAGACTTACATGGTTGGAACAACATGAGGGTGAGTAATTACTGACAGAATTTTCATTTTTGGGTGAACTAACCCTTTAAAGTAGTCTAGAAAGTTCTGAAATTTGTTGCAGAATGCTGAACATATTTATAATTTATTATGAATTAATTACTATAGAGGTCTATTTCTGGATGAATATTTTGGTATACACACCCACCCTTACAGATTTGCCACGACTGTCTGAAAGAACAATAACAACATTCCAAACCTTATCTGGCCTATTTTACCTGACACCCCCTGGCAGAAGACATACATTTCCCAGGCATGGGAAAACATAAAAGTAAGAATGACTTACAATTTAAATGTGTTATAACTTGATGTTTCATTCACTGACAGTGCATTTCATTTTGAGAAAATGAAATAGTCATAATCTGATTTTTTACACGCATAACCACTTGCTTTAATACAGCTGTTCAAGAAGCCACAATTTCACACGGGCCGATAAGCAGAATGGAAGTGTGACAGGAAACAAACAGTCATTGGGCACATGGGAAATCACAGGCATGTCAGATACGCCTCATACCACATCCAGAAGAGAGTGAAATCATAAAGATGTGTGGAGTTAGGCCTTAATTCAGTGTATGAGAGAACACAGAGGGCAAATGACACGTGACCTACACATATTAAAAACTGCTGGTGCATTTAACAATCATCTCTCACTGCGACAGATTGGAGATGCAGTAAGATTTTCCAGGGAATGCATGTTTTTGCGTAGTTAGTACACACACGTATACTGACTTAAAGGCACACTATGCAAGATTTGTACCTTAATATAACAGCTTCGAAATCATTTCGATGGCAATGCAGGTTTGAGAGGTGGCTTCCCGACAAACCTCGCGAGAATCACGGCTTGCTTTACGGCACGACGTCACATAGGCTACATCAACAACATATGAAGCAGCCTCTATGGAAGACACTAGCGCGCATTTCAGACGTGAATCATGGAAGAGTCGATGAAGAAAACGAAGAAAGCGTGTCGGAAGAGTGCAGAGACGGCTCTGCGTGAGTGGTATTTACAACAGTAACGTTAAATACAAGTACTCCACAGCGACTCTAGGGGTTGCTGTTTGAGAAAAACGGAAACTTCATAGTGTGCCTTTAAACCCATAAACACACTGATTACAAAGATGAGGTTGGATTTTAAAAGGCATGTCTTTGTCTTCCAAATCTTACACATGCCAAACATTTGCAAACACACATGAATACACACACTGCATGTACATGCACACACACTCCTTCAAACTAATTGAACAGACGGAGGTCTGTGGCACTTGAAATTTAAGAGTACTTTCTCTACACTAATGATAATAATGGTGATTATGACTCTCGACTGTGGCTTCTCTTGATTTTTAATTACAGACTCTCTTCCCGATTAAACAACATGGAAGGGAATGAGGCAGAGTGTGAGCCATGTTAAACAGCACTGGGGAGGAGTGTGAGGTGCTGGGATCTCGGAGGGCATGTTATAGGACATGAACTCACATGAAAACAAGTGCACGAGTCACATCACTGATGTTAGTAGAGGAAAGCACACAAGCGACAATACATGGTACATATAGTCACTTTTTTCAAAAGTAAAAATTGTTCCCAAAAAATATTAGTATGTTTATAATCATGACTTATATGAAATGAAGATTCCAGTCATAACATGGAGCCATCATTTTGAAATCACATGACCAGCTCAATGATAATTGGTTTATTTTGTTAATCACTAGTTAACAGAATAAATTAATCATTGCTAAGTGTTCTTATACTGGCCCATTTCTACAATAGCATAGATCTTTTTTTCTTTTTTTTGCATGGAGTCATGAATATTTACACCAAAATGTAGGCTAATTTCTACCAGATCTCCAATTATACATTGAGTGTCATGGTATTCTGCTGTATAAATTATAAGTTTACCCATACAAAACTGAGTACTATGAGTAGTAGAAAGCATGAGTAAAATAAATTTGTACTCATATAAAATGATATATTTATAATATAATGTAGCCTAATACAAGCTACTTAATTTTACATGGAGCCACCATTTTGATCACCACATTAGTTAACAGAACAAATTAATAATGGCTAAGTGTTCTTATTGGCCCATTTCTACAATGGCATCTGGAATATGTAGCCTAAGCAATAAGGTGCGAGAGGCTGTGCTGTATCGTGAATAAGTCACGGCTCTAGTCACTAGTGTCACGATACAACACTAGCCTCGAGTACCTTTGAACAGCATTAGATGGCGGCAAAGACTGTCTTTATGAGTGAGTCAGTCAGTAGAGAAGACTTTTATATTGAAAGGACTGAACTTGTGAACACAGAGAAGCAAGACACAACTGACAAATTATATTAGCATTTCAGGGCACGGAAAACCCTGTTAAAAGGACAAGATATCGCAACGTATTTTTATTACGAATATAGGACTGACCTTAAGGAAAATGCTATATCCTCTGTAAATACAGGTAACTTACACTCGCTTGCTCGACTCTAAGCTTCAATGAACAATATCAATGAGAACATATGTTTACGTTGCTAAGAGTGGTTGCTATGAGATGCATAGTGATACCAGAGCCTGTCTACGGAGAGCCTGCCCACTCCCTATTAAGTCCTATTGTACCGAATTTTGGTTGTAGTTCCACCAGAGTTCCACTGGGGGCGATCGCCCATGAGTGCAGAATGAATGGGAGTCTATGGGGCTAGACGGCTAAATTTGTTTCTTTCACCCGATTGCCGTTGAGAAATCTCAGATTCGATAGTTGGTTTTGCAAGTTCAACATGGGTTATAGGTCAAAAGTTGAATGAACGAGTACTTATGTCCTTTCGATTTCTTACAGGTTGAGTTGTTGTTGCCCAAAACACGCTAGCATTCTGCTAATGAACGCTGATTGGTCAGTGAAGGACTGATTACGACCAGAGATACCGCTTGATGGCATCGTGGCATCCGAAGTGGGACCAGAAACAAACAAAACAAAAACTCGTCTAGCACGTGTGTTAACCTGCGTCAGCTGTGTTGTCGATGCCTCGAGAGAAAAGAAAGTGCAGAGCGCGAAAGCACCAGAGCAGTAAAGCAGTATCTCTGGTCGTACGATGTGTATGACGTCATTGACACTTTAAAAGACTTTTTAAAGCAAATAAGTGACTCTAAAAATTTCTTTGCATCTCCTTTCGAATACAATATTCAAATTACTAGACAAAAAATTATATCCTGAGAAAAGTGGATTTTGATGGGTATACTGCCATAGACCTCCATTCATTCTGCACTCGTCCTGTGAGCGCCCTCATATGGAATCAAAGTGGAACTGCAACCATTTCAGAAGCCGGAAGTGTACTGAGAGTGAAACTTCTCGCCTTATTAGACATTCTCTGGTGATACATAGAACCGTTGGGTGAAGCAGTCATAGCCGTGTTTTATCGTGAATAAAACACAGCAATTGACCAATCAGAATCAAAGACTGGAACTAGTCATTTTATAAGTGTATTTGTGCAATTGTATCATGTCATCACATAAAGTGCACATAGAGTTTGAAATGGGATATGTAAGTGTTTTTTTCGTAAGATGTCTCTTTCTTCTTGTTAACTTACACCCATACACACTCCACAGAACTGCATACATTTTCATATAAATGTTTGTAAAAGCCCATCAACCTTGAGATAGAAAGAGAGCTCACTTACCATACGGGATCTTGTTTCCTCCATATTGACTTTAATAGGGAACAGAGACACAACAGAGGTAACAGTAAGCTGTGTACCCAGGGCGGGCCACATTTTGCGTTGCAGTCATTATGGTGTCAGACTTCACTAAACACCAGCCAAACATATTGGACAGCCAACCATGTATTCATTCAAGGTCAAGTATTATGATGCCAAGGTCAAGTTATATGATCAGTGCTAGATCTTTTCTCAGAACTAACTTCACTTTCTGTATAGTAGTTTTTTGTAGATACTGTATATAAATTCAGTTTCTTTCTGTAAGGATCCTGCACCCTTAATTGGTCTTGTTCTTATGTTGGTGACAGGATCCCCATACTCATGTGTTTGTGTGAGATTTGCTTTGCTTTGCCTTTGCCTTGCCGGTTTGTTTTTCCCCACAGGTTTTTTTTTTTTTTTTTTTTTTTTTTTTTTTTTTGAATAATAAAAGCCCATATTACTCTGCATCTTTGAGTCCTTGCTCCTCCTTCATGTCAACTTGACAGCTTCATGCACCCTTTAGAGCATTACATATTGACAACCAGAAAGTTGTCAATTATATTTTTTCTTTGTTTTACTTAATTTAAATCAGTGTGCATGTCAATTGGTTTGATATTTTATTTTTATGCAATTACATTCAAATATGTTTTAAAGCTATAGTAGGTAATCCTGTTCAGAAACACTTTTTTTATACTGGGTGAAATGGTCCTTCCATCCTGAGAGTAGTCAATACATTATGTGTTCAGAAAAAGGAATGAAAACAATCAGACCTCTGTAGCAGCTGCAGGACAGTAAAAACTCTGACCAATCACTGCCATTCGGTGCGAATGTAAAGAACCAATCAGATGCCTTCAGAGCCAGGAGGAGTGTCTTAGCAGTGTCAATCAAGTTCGCGTACGCGCTGATCGCCCCTCTCTTGCACAGCGCGTACCGTCATTCAAAATCAAGATTGCCGGTGTGCCGACTCTGCCGAGCAGCTGTGCTAATGGCGGACAAACAACCAAAACTGCCAATTTCTCGAGTGGAACCTGCTCATACAACAAAGACAGGTAAATGGAAAAAGACAGATGACGATAAACAAGCCCGTCGGAGCCCATTGACTCAGTGTTAAAACTCTAGCCGCATAACATACAGATAAAATGTCACGCACTGTGCAAAGCAACAATTGAAACCTGCTAACCTTATATCTAGCGACCTTATCCGTCGTCATCGGTGACCCTGCATGTTTACAAGCCTGCGCGTTCACGGCAGGCTCCGCTGTGGGGGGAACTTTACATAACAAAATACATGTTTAACAGCTAGTAGGCCTAACGTTATATGTTATGAATCTTACACGAAATTCATCTTCATCACAGTGCAACTAATGGAAATGGAAAAACGTACGTGTATCAATGCAACCTGTTTTTAGCTTTGCCTTATAGTTATATAACTAGCTCGTTAGCGAATCAAAAAATATATATTTTAAACTTTACCAATATCGATATGATAGCTTGATAGTGAGTAGGCTACTAAAATACATCTTATTTGTTTATATTCATAATGATAAAGTTAGATTTTTTTATTACATGTGATTCTGACATGATGCTACATGCACTGCGCTCCTTCCTCTCCGCTCGTCTCAGGTTACAGGTAAATAATGCGTCTTCCAGCTCAGCTGTCGGAGTCGCGCGTTCATGTGTTTTGGGGGCGTGGCTTTGGAAGGACCCCAGAAGGGAGAGGGTGGACTGAATGGAAATAATGAGCTGTCTTTAAAACAGTCGTTAGAGGTCTACATACACTCGATTGTTATACTTTCTTTTTCAGAATACTTACATTTTAATTATGTATTGATATATACATAAAGTTTAAACAAATTTGAAAAATAAGTTTTTTAGACCATTCTTACCTACCCCAGCTTTAATTCTGGATTAACTGTCTCAAGTAATTTTAGCATCCCTGTATGTTGTATCTGTCTGCAATACTACCCATCAAAAGCTGCAGTCTCTAATTAGACATGTCCATTAGAAGTGTAACAGTTCAGCACTTCACTGACAGATTCAAAACTTACACCCACATATTAACAAATGCTCTACACATTCATGTGACTCACATTCTTATATACTTGCTTGTCTCTGTTGGTTATACTTGTACGAATGTTGTCTTCCATGTGAAACTGAACTGATTAACAGGTCAGTTCACCCAAAAATGAAAATTCTGGGATTAATTACTCACCCTCACGCCATTCCAAGACTTTCGTTCATCTTCGGAACACAAATGAAGATATTTTTTGTTGAACTCTGAGGGCTTTCTGTATTCTCCTTTGACAGCCACGCAACTAACACTTTGACGCTTCAAAAAGGTCATTAAGAGATCGTAAACTAATCCATATGAATTGAGTGGTTTAGTCCAAATTTTCTGAAGAGACTCGCCTTATATGATGAACAGATTGCATTTAGGCTTTTATTCACTTATAAACATTGATCATGAACATAAACAGAAGATCAACTGAACCTGCTTGATGCGCAAAAACAAACCTTATTGGTTCTTGCGGAAGCTCATGATGGAGCTTCCATTTTACCACAACTGATGTGTGAGTTGATGAATGTTTATATGTGAATAAATGCCTACATTCAGTCTGTTCATCATGTAGAGCGCTCTTGTCTCTTCCGAAATTTTGGACTAAACCGCTCAATTCATATAGGAAAGTTTTACGATCTTTTTATGAACTTTTTGAAGCGTCAAAGTGGTAGTTGCGTAGTCAATGGGTATTACAGAAAGCTCTCAGATTTCATCAAATAGATATTAATTTGAGTTACGAAGATGAACAACATTATTATGGGTTTGGGACGACATGTGAGGGTGAGTAATTAATGACAAAATTTTCATTTTTGTGTGAACTATCCCTTTAATAACACAGCCTTCACACTCTGATACCTCAAGCCAGATTATTTTTGCATAGAGCTCAGTGATGGCTTCATTTAAATGCAAAGGCTGCAGATTGTGACAATGCACAAAAGAGCAGCTCTGGCCTCAGCAAACCGTAAAACACGATAGACAAAAGGTTTGACAGGCCTCTCGAGCACCATAGAAGTGTGGGTAATTGGTCTCTGTTGCTTTCGCCTCAGCCCAATTAAGTCCTCATGCTCTTACAGGTACACACACGCTCTTATACCAAGGCATCTGAATAAGGCTCCAGAACTGCATATGAGATAATAGTGGTGGATGGATGGTCAGTCACTTGAGGTCTCACAGACAGTCATGTACTGACCAGAAACATAGACACACTGGAGCTGCAATAGAATAGTGAATCTACTTTATATTAATGGCAATCCAATGGCAAAGGACACTGAACTTTTGATTGTGGTTTGCCTTTAAATTGCTGATTTGTTTGATGTTGTGTTTGTTTTTACACACAAAATTAAGAAATTAATACTTTTATTCAGCAAGGGTGCATTAAAATGGTCAAAAGTGTCAGTAAAGACTCATGTTAATTATTAAAAAATGCATTTCAAATAAATGATGGTCACTTTCTATTCATCAGTGCCCCCATATGAGATTTTAAAGGTTGGAAACGAAACTGCTTAAAATTCAGCTTTGCCATGACAGGAATAAATTACATTTCAAAACAATTTAAAAAGAAAGCAGTCATTTTTAATTATAATAATATTTCACAAAATTCCCAATAGAGCAGTGTATATTACTGTTTTTACTGTAAATGCAGCCTTGATGAGCATAGGAGACTTCTTATGTAAGCATTAACAAATCTTGACTCCAAAATACAGACTCCAGACTTTTGATCGGCAGTGTTGAAGACAAATGATTTTACCTTTTACATTTTATATAAGAAACAAACTATAATTTAAATCATTATTCAACTGATTCATTTCAAGAGATCTGGAGCCCGTTCTTCGTACGTCGCTAACTCAGTTAGCTGGATTTGATTGTTTGGCTCTTCGAAGCTCATCCTAGACTTGCTGTCATAGCAACAGGTCCGTAAGCTTAAACCTGCTCGGGAGCAGGCTTATTTCATTTAAACAGGATTAGATTGCGGCTTTATAAGCGGAGCTGATACGGGAAGTCCAGCGCAGCGCGATAGTGCACTTTCTGAGATATATATTTTTTTCTCGTGACTCGTGAGATTGTCGTTTACATTATTAATTTGTTGGAAACGCACATTTATTTTCGACTTGTCGGAGTCGGGCTTTAACTACAGCACAAACTGTTTGCATTGCCCTAAGATTATTTGCGAGTGGCTCTTTCCTTTACACTATTGGAGATGTGGAAAACTTGATGGAAAGTGCTGTCTCTGTCGTGTCATTCAGAGTTTACCTGGCGCTTTTAGGTTTTTTTGTGGCATTTCCAAGCCACTTAAGACCCAATGTTGTAAAGCAGTTTTTTTTTTTTTAATGAAGATCATGCAATCATGACCATGCCGATTACAGTATATGTCACTCAGGCTTCACTAACATGATTGGTACCACAGACTATAGGCTAGACCATAGACTGCCATCAAGGCCTCAATGAAGGGGATTATGTGAACAGAAAGGGGGTTCACAATGTAAATGTGCAGCCCAGTTACTATTGCGATTCTTAATATTCCAGATTAGTAATATTATATCAAATAAAAAAAAAAGACAGTTGACTAAAATCTTCCATATCACAAATGTAAAAGCAAAATGGCCAGGATCTGTGCATGACTTAAGAATTTTCAGAGATTCACATTTATGCACATTATTTGAAAGTATAAGGAAAGTTCCACAATTAAATATCAAGCTCACTGTATTACATACACTTATACTGATCCTAACAGAACTGCATTTTTTCATAGGTGATTATGACATGTTCCTGCCTGCAGACAGGTGTTTTATGACCGTTCTCTGACCCAAACCAGTTACAATGCAGCTCTAGCCAGGACAAGGGCACACAATGAAATTAACTTTGGCTAACTAAAGGGAAGATTTCAGTGTCTGAAAAGTCTGAGGGGTTGCACACCTGACAGGGCCTGTGACATTACACAACATTGCCAAAAAAACACAAAAACACTTTTCATTAAATGTTTAATAAAAGACAAATATGCTTAGTTCCTTGAGTTTTATTTCAATTGTTCTTTGTAAAGAAAAGCCAGTGGTCAAGTGCCTGCAACAAGAGATATTAGACACATGCCTCATGCAACAAATAAAAAGGAAAAGTTGGCTATACACTGCCCACCTGTAGGCCTATGTCTCCTCTGTGTGTGCAGACTCTTCTGTAGGCCTTTCTGTAGATGTGGAATCCTGCAACTTATATTGCAGCCATAAAGCATACAAGTATAAATTAAGTAAAGTTATGTATGCACTTGCAGGTAGGCTAGTTCCTCCATATGACAGTTATCTGAGAGGGTTTATTCACTGTCCAGTGCAATGGAAACAAATGGACTTTACAAAGTCTTATACTTTCTTTCCTTTGGAAAGTTAGAAAATGTCCACTTACTGCACATATTTCAGCCACCACTTTCTTGGGAACAGATACAAGTGTTGGTGTATTATGTAAAAGTGCACAAAAGAGGAAAACACAATGTCATTACAATGAACTACACTCGGGAAAAATGTGATCAATAACTCATGGCAAAATATTTTTATATTAACATAAGTTTATCAGTTTTCACTTTCACAAGTCAAAGCAATTCATCATTACTCAAGATTTAACTGCTGAAATGACTATATGGCCTTAATTTAATGCAGCACAAATTATTTTACAGTGTAGGCTACTAAGATCTTTTTTTTTTCTTTTTTTTTAGCCTTTTTCTTGGTTGCTTTTATAATCAGACAACCATTTATTTAACAGTGCCTTTTATAAAAGAGACTATAATATAACTAAAAATTACCATTATGTAGAATATTTTTGTACTTCACTTTTATTTGTTCCCATGTTCTAGTGTGGTGACTCTGACATTACAATGAACAAAGTAATTATGCAATTATTAAAATACAAAAATATAGGCTAATAAGTGATAAAAACATCTAACATGGCCACTTCTAACGGATTTAAATTGTCTGCTACTTTTTGCCAGCCCTCTCTCCTGGCTTTTGCAGACTTTGAGGTGTCCCCTGGCGTTTTGATTAAACATTAAAATTACGAATAAACTTCGACTCTGCTGAGGAGAAAAACTGTGCGCGCTCTTTGGCCACGCTGAACAGCCAATAGCAGCGTTGCTGATCAATGTTTCTACTATCGCTACATATCCCCTTTTAAACCAGCGCATGAACGTGCAATTATCTCAGATAACTCAATCCAGCGATACTAATCATAAACAACAGGTGTGTTCGAAGAACCCAATTAGCCCGATCATGATTAGCACGATGATATCATCTTGGGCTACGTTTACACGGAAACGATCTGAAGAGAAAACGCAAAAGTGATCACTTTTTATTCTGCGTTTAGACGAGCGTTATGGGGGGGAAATCTGCGTGCATATGGTGACGCAAAGGTATGTGAAATTCAATGTAGTATGCACTCCAGGCGGCTAGGTGGCAATGTGAAGCACTGATCGGTGCCTTCACTGTCTAGCAGACTTTTGCGTTTTTACCGTTTAGACGGAAACGCGACGGTGGAGCGTTTTTAAGATTTCCACTCTGGAGGGTGGTTTCACTTTTTTGCGTTTTTAAGCCCCAAAAACGCCATCGCCATCTAAACAATCTGATAAAATATTTTTACGTTTTCACCCGCGAGCGTTCTCGTGTAAACAGGGCCTTGGATGTCTCATTTGATCTCTGAAGTTTTAAAGCAGAACTCGGCAACTCTAGCGAAGTCTAGTCACTTCTTCGCTGATTTTCCCTTTTGTTGTATGTTTTCCCCACGAGCTCCCCCTACAGCTGTGGGGCGTATATTTCCCAACACTGTCGTAAAAAACTCACTTGCAGCAGCCTCCTCCCCCTCTCTACGGCTGCTCATGTGCGTTTTGTTATGATCGGAGCAAGCCAACTGTATCGTGTGGAGCTATGTCTACCGAGGTGGGTAATACATCATACACATTATCATAGAACATTGACATGACGTAAAGGAATTCGTGTTTCGCGCTCGGTCTCGTTCTCGCTTCTCACGAGACTTCCAATTTCTATCTTGCCGGGACGGTAGTCCCGAAGTTGCAAGGTTGGTTTTCCGCCTGGGAATGCTGGGGGGAGCAGGGAAAGTCACCAATATAACCAGAACAGGTTGTTTAACCATCCAAATGATTTCTAGACAGTTTTATTAAGTTAAAAAAGTTACCAAGTTCTGCTTTAAGCAACGTACGAAGAACAGGCCCCTGACTAAAAACTATTTTTTCCTGAATCTACTGTATGTGTGCCCTCCTTCACTGTGTTTTTGGTTCTGTCCTGTGACCTAGTTTTCCAGTCAAGGTATTTATTTAGTCATTATATTCACCTGTGTCCTATTAATTATCTCATCAGCACCCTCATTTGTTCTAGTATTTATGCTTCCTGTTTCTTTCAGTTGGTGTTTGTTCTTGTCAATGTTAAGGTATGTTATGTCTTTTTTTTCTGAGTTCTCCTGTTGTATATATATTTGGATTAAAGGCTATTTTGTTTGAATCTTCATGCATGTTTGCAACCAACTTGTGACACTACTTTTCTCATTAGTGTTAGGGCATATGTCAAGATTTTTAGACAATAAGTTGTATTATCTCACACATTTTAAGCTGACATAAACACTATCACTTTACCAGTCACCTAATGGCCCCAACCCATCATTTTATAGCGACGTCAGTGAAGCTATAACATTAATTGACTTGAGTTCCATTTACTCATGAAGCTCAATTAATGTATGCCAGTTGGAGATGTTATGCTACATCCGTGGATCAATGCATTTTAGCCTTTGTTCCCTGGATTTGATTGATCATGTGTGCATTGACTTTGGATGAGCTCTCCATCAGAGCTCTGAGGGTGGTCGTATATGGAGGGGTCTCCCATGGGATTGGATGTGGGTAATGCTTTTTCATTAAATGGATTGGGAGAAGAGTGACATTTTATTGATGAAAGTATGGGATGGGGATGGGGGGTGTATGATGATTGTGAACTTCCATGAATCAAGTGTTTTAGGACATGCTATAAAATAAATATAGTTTTATTCAGTTGAAATTTGAAGACTTCAGATGCAAAAGCCTCTAAGTGACATCTGACATTTCCTGAATGTTTGTATGTTTATGTTCAGTTATTTCACTTTAATAGCAATGAAAATTGATCTATTAATTGTCCTTAAAGTGAAATTACTGAACTTAAACATATGAGCTTGAAAAAAATCCTAATTTTAGAAGAAAATTTCAGATGGCACTTAGAGGCTTTTGCATCTGAAGTCTTCATTTGTAACCTAAAGCATGGAATTCCATTTCTTGTTCCAGATTTTATTCTCTGGCTTTTACTCAAATATCTCCCATCTCTTCTATCTTTAATTTCAACCATTTTGCACTCAAAAGACCAACATTAATGAGTCTGGACACATACCCAAAATTCTGTTCAGTTTACACATGGGGCAATAACCAAAAAAAAAATTAAAAAAAAAATGTCCGTCATTAATAAACAACTAAATCAGAGAACTGAAGTTTCCTGAAAAGGATGCAAAAGCAACAGGGTGCCTTGCAACCAGGGAAATGCAGCTCCTTTAAAGTCCCTCCAATACACATTCATTTGCATGCAGAAAAAAGGTTTTGATCATTAAACCACACAGATTTCTTTGGGAAAGTCAGTTGGAGCTGTAGTCTTCATGATTTAATGCATAATGCAATTAGGCAAGGCAAGTTTATTTATATAGCACATTTCATACACAATGGAAAAAGTGCTTTACATAGAAAAGGAATTAAAATAATCATAAAATAATCACCACATAACAATTGTATTTAACTAAAGGCTCAAATACTACTACCTGAATCACTACATTTGGGGTTCCCCAGTCTGAATTGAGTCAGAAAGCTTTGGTTCATGAGACACTATAGCAACTGCCGGTTTATTAGTGACCTCCTACCCTTCAATAGTTATTCCCGAAACATTCTGCCTCTGATGGCTTCCAGTGGCCCTCTGACCCCTCAATGGAGTTTGTTCAAGACTCAAGATTTATTTTCTGCTCTTATCAGTTGAAAAAACTTGAGATTTTATAATGCTTTAAACCAAGGTTTAGTCTAATTTTAGGAAGTGAGCAATATTTAAAAGACGTTGTCTTACTCCTTGGAATTGTTTTTTTTTTTTTATCAAAATGCAAAATTATTCCCTCGCGATTGGAAGCTCCTGTAGCCGCCGCATACACATTTCAAAACATCGCAACGTGAAATGCCACAAAAAGCGGTTTGTGAATAGGTCTTAGTGAGTTAGGAGTCCTCTCGACTTCTTTTAAGCTGTCCCAGACTTAGGTGCTACTTTAAGGGCTAAAATGCTTCGTGAATTACTCTTAGTGAAAAAAATTAGGAGTCCTAAAGTTAGGAGTGACACGCACATTATTTTTAGGAGTTGCTCCTAAATTCGCCAGTTAGGAGCTACTTTTAGCCTTAAAATTCTTTGTGAATACGGCCCCTGATCTCAAGGCAATTCGACAAATATGACCTACCCCTGACCCCGCCCCTAAACCTACCCATCACTGTGGTTTAGACAAATCGTTCAAATTTGTACGAGTGAGGTCATACGAATTCGTACTAATTGGTTGTGAGATAGCGTTGGATATACATACTGAGCAAGTGGGTGAGTTAATCCAAACAAGCTGTATTGGATCACACTGTGGGTGCAGGAGACAAACAGGTGAGTAGATATATGATTATGGCAGTTGATGGATGGTAGAATGATGTCAATGAAAGTCTTTGGGTGCTTGTCATTTCTAATTTGTGCATCCTCGTTTCCCTTCCTCGCGTCTCAGCTCTATCCCCTGTAGGATGTGAGGGAAGGCTGCAAGGAAAGAGAATTAGGAATCGAAGGAAAGCTTATTTGTATATTGGAATATTCTTGAGCTTACGCTATGGGAAAATCCCTTTTCTCAAGAATACTGAAGCCAAAAATTATCCTTAATTTTGTATTAATTTAAAACGCATTTGCTGCACAGAGCAAACCTAGGAGAGGCGGCTCGCGCGCCTATTGGTCGCTCTGCGGCAACTGCTGCAGCCTATCGAGGGACTGCTCGAATGGGCGTGGCTTATGCCTATATAAGCCCAGTCCCAATAGGGTGTTCTTTGATTTTTCATCCCTTCAGCGAAGATCTCTCATCGCTGGATATCCAGGAAGAAGCCTGCGCCGTAGAAGAAACATCTTCAGCGGGACGAGCCATCTGATACAAGTGCCTGAGGAAGCCGGTCGCCTTCGCCGCCTTCAGCCGCCGTTCCTGCTGCGCTATCCGGCGCTCATATCCTTTCCTAGCTGTGTGTGTTCGCCGCCACGACACACACTTTTCCTAAAAGAGCAGCGAGGCGTTGTTTCAAATGCCTCGCACCAAATGTGGCTCGTGCAGAGCCCAGCTCAGTTCCTCCCCCCCGGGGACCCAGGCCCAAGATAACGCTGAAACCTGAGCCTCCCAAGTCTTCCTGACCGATCAGAGAAGACGAAGATGGCTGAGTCCCGCTGCGGCCGGACCTCCATCAAAAAGAACACGTTTTGCTCTCACAGCTCCCTCAACAGAGCTGACTGGACGAGTGTATTTTGCAGCCAACAAGCCCGTTACACAACCCGCTCGCCTGTGCCCAAACGCCGTTTTTACGGCGACCCAAATAAATCTCAAAAAGAGCATTATGTCTATCTCTCCGGTTCACACCGAAAAAGTTTTAAGTGTTTTAAAATTCTCGCGCAAATTCGCCTGAGGGACTGTTTTATCTCAGTGGATCTGAAAGATGCTTATTTTCAGATCCAAATAACACCCCGTCACAGGCCTTTCTTGAGATTCGCCTTCGACGGCCAGGCTTATCAATACACCGTCCTGCCGTTCGGTCTGTCTTTAGCACCCCGTACATTCACGAAGTACGCGATGGACGCGGTGCTCGCTCCCCTGAAACAACGGGGTATGCGAGTGCTGAATTTACATTTACATTTACATTTATTCATTTAGCTGACGCTTTTATCCAAAGCGACTTACAATTGCTATATATGTCAGAGGTCGCACGCCTCTGGAGCAACTAGGGGTTAAGTGTCTTGCTCAGGGACACATTGGTGTCTCACAGTGGATTCGAACCCGGGTCTCTCACACCAAAGGCATGTGTCTTATCCATTGCGCCACCACCACCACAGGTAATCAATTATCTAGATGACTGGCTAATTCTAGCACAGTCAGAGACGAAATTGATAATGCACAGAGCTTTACTGCTCAGCCACCTAGAGCATCTAGGGTGCAAAGTCAATTGGACCAAGAGTTTGCTGTCTCCCAGCCAGAGAATCTCTTTTCTGGGAACAGATTTAGACTCAGTGTCTATGACAGCGCGACTTACGTCACAGCGCACACTGAGCATACAGTGCCTGGTGGCGTCTTTCAAAACGGGCAGCATCACTCCTCTCAAAAAGTTTCAGAGGATGCTGGGCCTTATGGCTTCTCAGCGGTGGCCTCAGCGGTGCTTCAGTACTGGCTGGCGTCCCACCGGCCACACACGTCTCAAGGTGACCCAGAACTGTGTTGCAGCTCTCGGGCCCTGGAAGGTGACCGACTGGTACCAGTCAGGTGTGGATCTGGGAGTGATCTCGAAGTTAAAAGTAGTCTCGACAGATGCCTCCAACTCAGGTTGGGGTGCCCTATATGAGGGCAGGCCATCTTTTGGCCTGTGGACAGGCCAAAAGTGACGCCTACACATAAACTGTCTAGAGATGAAAGCGGTCGAGAACGCTTTGGAAGTTTATCTTCCCCTATGAAAGGGCCATCACGTCTTAGTCCGTACGGACAACATGTCAGTGGTGTCATACATAAACCGCCAGGGTGGTCTCAGATCACGGAACCTACACGCATTGGCGGAAGTCGACCTCTTCGCGTCGTCCGACAACGCTCACTGCCCAATATTCTTCTCAAAAGACCGGAACGCGCTGGCCATAGACTGACTCAGCCGTCTGCTTTATGTGTTTCCCCCAGTCGCGCTGTTACCACAGGTAATCAAGCGAATCAGGGAGAACAAATGTTCTGTGCTCCTAGTAGCCCCACTCTGGACGAACCAAGTATGGTTCCCAGAGCTGATGGAGCTATCGAATACAGCCCCATGGCCGATTCCTTTGAGGAAAGATCTCCTCTCTCAGGCCAGGGGCGCGATCTGGTATCCCCGCCCCAAGCTTTGGGCTCTACATGTCAAGTCAAGTTTATTTATATAGCGCTTTTCACAATACAGATTGTATCAAAGCAGCTTCACAGTATTAAATTAAAATAATACATCAATGTTTGTTTCTAGTGGAAAACGTCCACGTTTGGTAATGCTGATCAATAGTATTGTTGATTGATTAATTAAATTAAATATCCCCAAACATGTGTGGGCCATCAACGGGTACCCATTAACCTCCCTATAGGAGTGTTAAACACGATTACAGAGGCTACAGCTCCTTCCACTAGACGGCTCTATGCTTCTAAATGGTCAGTGTTTTCCAGCTGGTGTTCAACTCGAAATCTGGATACACTGTGCTGTGGGGTGATGGAGATTCTCTCCTTCCTACAAGAGCTTCTGGAGCAGGGCAGATCCCCCTCCACGCTCAAAGTGTACGTTTCGGCCATGGCCGTGTTTAGAAAAACTGCGCATGGTCAGTCACTGGGTAGGAACGAACTTATCCGCTTCCAGAGAGGAGCGAGGAGACTGAATCCCCCTCGACCCCCTTCGGTTCCCATATGGGACCTTTCCATGGTCCTAGAGGCCATGAAAGGCGACCCCTTTGAACCATTACAGTCAGTAGATCTGCGATATCTCTCGTTTAAAACCGCTTTTCTGGTGGCTCTCGCCTCGGTTAAAAGTGGGTGACTCAAACCGAAACATGGTTATGTCCCCAAAGTGCTCACTACCCCTTTTAGAGCACAAGTTATTTCCCTGTCAGCCCTCCCGAGATCTGACAGCGAGAATGATGCAAATCTTCTCTGCCCGGTCAGGGCTCTGAGAATTTACATAGATCGTTCGGCTGCTTTCAGACAGTCAGAACAGCTCTGCGTTTCTTTCGGTGGCCACACCAAGGGGCTTGCCACCTCGAAACAGAGCCTATCCAGGTGGATAGTAGACGCTATCGCGTTGGCTTACACGGCCAAGGGCCTTCATTGCCCTTTGGGCGTTAGAGCCCACTCCACCAGAGGCATGGCCTCTTCATGTGCTTGGTCCAGCGGGATATCACTTCACGATATTTGTACGGCGGCAGGCTGGGCCTCTCCGTCTACATTTATAAGGTTTTACAACCTAGAAGTTCCTGCATTACAGGCTAAACTGTTATCAGTCTAACAGATGTGCTTACCATGTTCGATTATATCTAGCAGCACTGCTTCTATATATACAGTTCGGACTGTGCTCAGTCCTACTGTCTGTTTACAGTTCAGGCCGACTATGTCCTTCCTGACTGTTATATTGCATCAAGTCTAGCTGGATTTGATATTACCACTATCACATGTGCCCGGGCACCTGCCCTTGGGACTGTGTGGTGGACAACACTCAGCACGCACTGCGTTTTACATTTGGTTCCCGTAGCGTAAGTTAGCTTACGCAACACGAGAGTACTCTCGTAAGAGAACGTCTCGGTTACTGATGTAACCTCGGTTCTCTCTAGATGAGGGAACAAGTGTTGCGTAACCCTGCCGTGCTTGTGCTACGTTCTGGTTTCGCTTCAGTATGAAAAACCAAAGATCGGGACTGGGCTTATATAGGCATAAGCCACGCCCATTCTGGCGAGACGTGACGTATGAGGGCGCCCACGCTTACGTCACGAGCAGTCCCTCGATAGGCTGCAGCAGTTGTCGCAGAGCGACCAATAGGCGCGTGAGCCGCCTCGCCTAGGTCTGCTCTGTGCAGCAAATGCATTTTAAATTAATACAAAATTAAGGATAATTTTTGGCTTCAGTATTCTCGAGAAAAGGGATTTTCCCATAGCGTAAGCTAGCTTACGCAACACTCGTTCCCTCATCTAGAGAGAACCGAGGTTACGTTAGTAACCGAGACGTTCTTACTGTACAGTACAACTGAGAGCCTGTAGTCAAAATCTAAACTGTAAAATAAACTTTGTTGCAAGCAGAGAATCAGAATCAAATATGTATTGTGCACAAGTTTTATTAACTAAATCACAAACATAACTAAACTAAACACACATACATGCATATGTAAAATGGTGAGTGACAGAATTAAACCAGAAGCAGGAAATGGAACTATGGAAAAGATCCATTTAACTATGAAAAGAACCATCAGCTTATCATTTTCAGAGCACTTCATTAAATGTATACTTGCATGGCCTTTGCAGTGAAACATTTCGTTAAGTTCCTGAAAAAGGCTTTTGATGGTCCCATGAGTCTCAATTGATTTATTCAGCATTGACTGAGGAATTGGTGATGAACTTGCATGGTTGGTTTGACTTTGTTCCCATGGCTGGAGTGCCGATTGTGGCCTGACAGCCCTGAGCCGGAGAGGACACGCAGAGCAAAAAGGAGAAGGGAGGAAGTCGGAAGAGTTGATGGTTGGAGTTGCAATGAACTTCTTCTGCATTGAATGAAAACATTGTGTCTTTTTATAATGTCAACCCTTAAATGCATGTTTTGCCAATAATCATTATATATTTGGGTCTTTAGTGACACGGATCTATATCTAACAAGGATGGATGTCTAACAGTATAAAATTCCCCAGCATATTTTGTTCCCTTTTGGAACTTGGAAGGGTTCAATTTGAGCAGATGCTTTGTACCATCATCACTGTCATAATCAGAGCTCATCCCCAGTATATTCCATATCTGGCTCATTCGTGATCTCATCCATATTCTCAAAACTCTCAATAACGTTCTGGGAACATTCTCTTTAGGTTATAAAAATAAATTCCCCAAAAACCTGCAGGGGAACGTTTAGGTAAAAAAAAAATCTAATAGGGAATGTTCTTATTTGGTTCCCCCCAAAAATAACCAAATGGAACCACATGGGATTGTTAGGGGAACGTTTGTGTTTGCTGGGTGCTCAGCACATGGTACCACATAGAGTAAGCCCAAAAAGTTGGGTTTCTTTTTTTTAGTGTCTTGACATATGGGGTTTGTAGTCCAACTAATTTGTAGTCCTACACATTGTACCCCATTGCACTACAATGGATATATCTGTTTTAAACCTTTAGCTTTAAACCTATTTAAGTAGACTATCAACATGAAAGTTGTCTGTATATTTACTTTCACGAGTTTAGATCTCAGAAAGCAGACCATGATCTCCCATCTTCTGTAAACAGGATTCAAATTAAATATGATTAATACATTACCATATTAATGCAATCTGCAAATTAAAACTCTTTAGCCTTTGTAGGGAGGGAAAACAAGGTAAATACTGAGAGTAAGAGAGAGAATAAGTGATGTATGTGGTTCTATTTTGCATGTAGATTTCAGCCCACTCTCCCTCTTATGAACTTGTGGACACAAGAAAAATACACATTGGCATTCTCAACACATAATCAGTGTTTTTCAATGAGGTGGGGTGTGTATTTAAGGTAGATATTTGTATTCATTACTGCACAGGCATTTGCTTTAAAAGCATCTCAGCAACATCAACACTCTCTTGTTTAATATGTCACTGATAAATTCTGTCTTTCCTCTCCAATACACTGTCGGTTCCATTGATTTTTCATTTAGGAGATCAACTATAGTACCTGTGCACACTCGTCCTGCACCACATCATAAAAAAAAAAAAAATAAAAAAAAAAATTGGCCTGGAGGCAGTAGATAAGAGTGGATGGAGAGAGAGAGAGAGTAAGTTTAATGATGTTTTTACCCACTGTGTACATTTAGCTGAGGACTTTGTTATCCCTGTGAACAACCCTCCATCTCTCCTCCATGATGTCTGTCATCAGCCCTTGCACTGGCCATCTCTCTCTCACCATTACGGACTAGAGATACATAGTCATAAGTCTTTCTTTGAGAACTTCCTCTCCACCTTGTTACTTAGCTTGTGGAATCTGTGTGAGAGAATAAACCATCAATGTTTACTGATGGAAGCATGTTAACTGAAAAATCGAATTTCTCCTATGTTCATTATTAGTTTGATGAAAGCCAAAATATGTTATATTTTCTTCTGAGACTAAAATCTCTTACTCTAAATCAGTGGTTCTCAACTTCAGTTCCGGGGGCCCACCACTCTGCACATTTTGTATGTCTTCTTTATTTAACACACATGATTCAGATCATCAGCATTTTAGAAGAGCTCCATAAACTAAACTGAGTGTTGCATAAGAGAGATGTACCAAATGTGCAGAGCGGTGGGTCCCCAGGGCTGGAATTGAGAATCACTGCTCTAAATCCTACTAGAACTTTCAAGCTACATCTACCAAACTTAACACAGACCTTTGTATTGGTCGGAATCATGTTGCTATATCTTTTCTAAGTGATCCGGCTTCTGGTACTGGAAGCCAGAATTTCTATAGACTTAGATTATGCCTTGCAACATCCTATAGAGCAGGCAAGCAACACTTTACTACATGCTAAAATATGCTGGCATCATGATAAAACATACTAGCAACATTATGACCATTAAACTTTCATTTATTTGATATACCTGCATGAATTTCTAAGGCCTCTAAATTGCCAAAAAAAAAATCAAAGCTGCTGAAAGCCTGTTCTAGGCTACGCAATCCTCTACATGTCGTCTGCCCTTTGATTAAAGACAGGGTAGGTAGGATTTTTCCCAAATTTGTTTAAACTGTCTTTATATACCAATTCATAATTAAAATGTAAGTACTCTGAAAAAGAGAGTATAAAAATCGAGTGTCTGTAGTCCTCTCAGGGCTGCAATAAACACAGCTACTTATTTCCATTCGGAACGAATGAAATTATTGGCTGGGCGACTGTCACTCTCCCTCGCTACCATCAGTGCTGCTACAGGAGCTGCCCACATGCGCACACCCGTTTGACTCGAGGAGGGGAAGAGGCACGGAAGCTAGGAAGAATCACAATTATGGCAGAGAAAGAGCAGTCAAAATTCCCAGTACCTGCATATACAGTCAGTGAAGGCAAACAAGGCAAAAAAAGGAACTAGTAAGGTAGAAAGGTAGGCTACTTGTCACCGGAGTGTAACGTTAGTCCTCATCAGAGCCAACAGTGCTTTCATCGTGGAAGCTCTTACATGCAAAACACTGTGTATATGTTATGAATCTTACACGAAATTCACCTTCATCACAGTGTAACTGATGGTAATGGAAAAACGTGTATCAATGCAACCTGTTTTTAGCTTTGCCTTATGTTACTAGTGTAACGATATTAGCTCAAAGGGGAACTATTAATAATAATCCATAATTACCAATTATGATTAATTATTAATATTTGGGTCAGTTAATTAGATTAACTTTGAGGTAAGCCAAATTAATATTACAATCAATTAATCAGTTCCAACGAACTCTTCGATTATTCATTTATTCTAAGAAAAATGTATCTTTCAGGGTCACTGAAAAATTATTATTTCTTATCGTGTACAGCAATTAGAGCATGTAACAGGATCAAAATCGTAAAAGGGACTTTGTATGCAAACAGAGAATCAGAAACCAAATGCATAATTGTGCACAAGTTTTATTAACTAAATCACAAACATAACTAAACTAAACAAACAAACAAACAAACATACATACATTCATCCATACATGCATAGGTAAAGGGGTGAGTGAAGTGGAACCAGAAGCAGGAAATAGAAATATGGAAAAGATCTATTTAACATTGAAAAGAACTATCAGCTGATCATTTTCAGAGCACCTCATTAAATTGATATACTGTACTTACAATACTGACAATTCTTGAAGTGGATGAAGATTGAATTCGTTGATGGGTCTGTGGCATTGAAGAATAGCATGGTGGCTTCGAGCACATGGCTGTTGTGAGTCGAAGCCTGCTGCTCTGGCCTGCTGAGGGCACGCTGGACGGCGTGGCGTCCCCAAGTGCCGAGAAGACCAGGAGTGGATCGTTGCGTCAGTGATGGTAAAGTTGCAGTTGTTTTCGGGATTGAAGAAAAGTCTGACTCCCTTTTGGAAGTATGAAAGCATGGCAGGCATTGCTCAGGCCTGTTTGGGCCCAGGGAGCTGGGCCTTAGTGGGTCCCCCAGTAACAGCAGAAACTGCGTTGTTGTCGGATGAGAAGCGCTGAGAAGAGAGAGCGGTCACTGTGGTCCGTCTCTAATAAAGCCTGAGAATGGCCACCCCTCTCTGGGTTTGCTGTACCAATGAGAAGGGTGGACTGTCTGGCGGGAGTTTCCTCTGTGGTGAAGATTTATGACGCTATCTCAAATCTGCCTTACCTCTTTTCTGTTAATTAATACTCAGATAGATATAACAAATCCACACTGCATTCTAAGAGAAGGTGATGTACATCAAAGCGTGAGTCATCAAATGAGGATTAATTAGATAGGAGACATGAAACAGGTAAAGTTACATTGACCGTTGGTTGTATAATAAAATACATACCATGGTGTATACATAATAGGACACAAAACATCACACTCATTCACACAGTTTCTGGGATGCACGTTCATTTCTAGCTCAGTTCGTCTCTGATTAATGCAGTGAAGTCTGCATGGAAGATTGTTTCTGTCTTCCCATTGTCTCTCTCCTGCACATGCGGCCACATTCTTTTGGATCGTAAAACTCTCTGTGTTTCCTGTAACAAGACACCGTCCTGCCAGTGTGTTAGCTTCATTTGGGATGTTAAGTTTTGGTGAAAGTTTCACAGTGAGTTTGCTGGATTATTCATTAAATAAATGAATTGTGTGTGTCCGATTGGTCCAGACGCTACACTAGCTTGTTACCGAATCAAACTCAATATGTTTTAAACTTTACCAGTATCGATATGCTAGCTTGATAGTGAGTACTAACAGCCATGTTAGTTGTTTATATTCATAATGATAAAGTTAGGTATTTTATTACATGTGATTCTGACATGATGTCACTACATGCACTGCGCTCCTCTCCGCTCGGCGCTGGCAAATGGGCCTTTCACACAGGACGCGGTATGCGCGCGCTATAAAACCCATTCATCTCAATGGCTTGCGCCACGCAAGGACGTTTTGTTGCTGCGTCGATCACGTGGTCAAAGTTCAAAATAGTTCTGGCTAGTACTGTGTGTGTCGGAATTTCCTGAGCTTACGATACAAGTTTGAGGTCGTATAGGGACATCGTCAGGAAAGCTGTGTCATGGAGACATATCTCCATTCAAGTTGGCATGTCAGGTGTGTAAATCAGGTAGCTTGTTGTAGATATGCAATATGGGTGATCACCTGGTGATCTGTCTATACGTTATTAGATATAACTGTTATACATAGAACGTATGCACGGGCAGTATGTGCAAATCGCGTTGTATCTGAAGGGCAACGCTGAACCCAGCGGCAAGCGCCGCGCATACCGCGTCCTGTGTGAAAGGCCCAAAACGCGTCCTCCTCCAGCTGAGCAGTCGGCATCGCACGTTCATGTGTTTTGGGGGCGTGGCTTTGGAAGGAGCCCAGAAGGGAGGGGGTGGGAGTGAATGGAATAAGTAGCTGTGTTTATTGCAGCCCTGAGAGGACTAGAGACACTCGATTTTTATACTCTCTTTTTCAGAGTACTTACATTTTAATTATGTATTGGTATATAAAGACAGTTTAAACAAATTTTGAAAAAAGTTTTTTAGAAAAATCCTGCCTTACCCTGCCTTTAACAGTTCATACTTTTTTACTAAGTATATTTATAAAAATGGCCACCTTCAAGTGATGTCACGATATCCCTGTGTCTCTTTGTTCAATGACTTTGATATCCTTGTTTGTTAACATGTCAACTAATCACCAAGACATGTCCTTCATTTAGGCTCTTGTTACCTTTGTGAATACCCTTACTGTAGTTGTCGTCTGTTCATCGTCTTGTGTTAATGTTTTGTGCTGGTGTTTCTTGTGATGGTTTCTTGTGTTTATAAAATGTGATTTCATTGTTCATCTGTGTCAAGCCTCTTTAATCTGGATAATCAAGTTAAGCCAGCATGTGGCAAGTGATACATGTATCCTTTTTTGCTGTGAAATCTTAAATAGTTTTTATAAAGTAAATGTAACAATAACTTTTATATTGTTATCACTATTTCAAGATGAACACTTACTGGACTAAAGCAACTTAGGTTCACTTGATTAGCCATACATCATTTTTAGAAAAATGTTAAAATGTATGTTGTAGTGAATGTGACATACATAATTCACCTTTGTTGTTAAGCGTAGTTCTATACACTGTTGATTATAAATGCAGCACTTTTGTTCCCTTTCGAATGGTCACTTCGTATTGCGTAGCTATACGCAGTGGGGAAACTCCTTTTCCTCGATTTACTGAAGCTTATATGTAAAACGCATTTGCAGCTGCACAGCTAACACATTGAGCGTCTGGCTCGCTCATAGGCTGTGCTGCAGCAACTGCACATCCATTGGCGCGGGCGCCTCTGACATGCGACCAATGAGCTAGCCCTACGTCAGAGCCCTCCAAGGGGGCGTGGCCTTAGCCTTAGCATTATAGCAGATCTTACTCCTTCAGCGACAACTTCATGTCTCTGACTGTTTTACTGAGCCTTCGCCGTTTGAACAAGCCCTTCAGCCTGAGCGAGCATCATTTCAGCGGACTACACCTTTTCAGCCGTTTTCTCCTGACGCCGTTTCACCTGTGGCTATCCGGCGACGACGTTATATCCTTTCTATACTGATTTTGAATATTTTCAACAATGCCTCGTTCATCCTGTGCCACGTGCGGAGTCAAGCTGCACGAGGCCGATGGACACGCGAGCTGCATTTCATGCCTGGGAGTTAACCACGCAGAGAATGCACTCTCTGCCGGCGGATGTGCGGCCTGCGAGAGCATGCCCATCTCCGTGCTGCGAACATGGCTAGCTCTCTCACGAGACGGCGACGCCGCTTCACCCGAGCTTCCCTTTCTGGCCTTACTTCAGCAGAGGAAGAAGAAACGCCGTAGCCAAAGGCAGCCTGAGAGCATGGATATCAGTGAACGCACGCCGGCTACGTCCCCACGTGCCTCACTCTCTCCAGAGCAAACACCTTCACCGGTCCTGTTCGAGGAAGACCAGCGCCCCCCCACCCACGTGGCGGGCCTCATCTCTTTCGGCGGATCCGTCGAGCACGACGACAGCCTCTCTATCGCTGCTTCTGAGGAGGAATGGCCGGGCTCTCTCGACCCCGTCACGGCTTCCCAGTCTGCTAGCAGTGTGTCAGCTACCAGCACCAACTCCGACGCCGAAATGCTTCGGATCCTGACTAAGGCCGACGCGGACCTCGAGCTCAAGTGGGCCTCGCCCGAGGAACCCCCTCGAAGTCGGCTGGATGGCTGGTTTCTCTCGGGGCGCCAGCAGACCCCTCGTCACAAGCCCGCACCATTTTTTCCTGAGGTACACGAGGAGCTGACCAAGGCGTGGCGTGCACCTTATTCAGCACGTGTGGGATCTTCAGTTTCCGCAACGCTCTCCTCGGTGGACGGCGCGGCGGAAAAGGGCTACAAGTCGTTGCCACCCCTCGAAGAGGCCGTGGCCGCTCATCTGTGCCCGTACACAGCTGCTAGCTGACGAGCTAGAGCTGTTCACCCAAACAAACCCTGCCGAACCACTACAGCCCTCGCTGGACGCGCGTATTCCGCCTCCGGTCAGGCTGCTTCGGCCTTGCACACGATGGCCGTGCGGCAAGTTTACCAGGCCAAACTCCTCCAATCCATGGATGAGGCTGGCCCAGATCCCGAGGCCTTCCGCAATCTCCGAAGCGCCACGGATCTAGCTTTGCGTGCTACCAAGGCTACAGCACAGGCCATCGGGAGGAACATGGTGAGCTTGGTCGTGCTCGAGCGCCACCTCTGGCTTAATCTCACTGAGATTAAGGACTTTGACAAGACGAGGTTCGGAGGCACAGAAGGCGTCCCAGGCCATGCAACACTTCTTGCCGAAGCGTTCGAGCTCAGTGTCCAGCAAACCCAAGCCAGCATCTTCGCCTCATCCAGCCAAGCCGGCGAAGCAGGTCTCTCAGCCCCGCCCTGTGGCTGATACCCTCCGCCAGCCGCAATCAGCTAAACGCTTCCCGATGCCCCGGCGCCAGGGCCCGCGCCCCCGAAGTCGTCCTAGCACCAAAGGTAAAGAGAGGCTCATGTCTCGCGCTAGCCGGACCACCCTCGAAAAAACCTGCAAAACTTCCCACAGCTCCCTGTTCAGTTCAGGCGGCTGGGGATTGTATTATTGTAAACAGGCCCGCAGCAGTGAGCGTGTCTCTACAAACAAACGCCGTTTTCACGGCGACCCAAATAAAGCACAAAAAGAGTATGTTTCACAATCACAACTTATGGGTTCACGGTCCCCCTCCACTAGGTGGCCCCTTCCCTGTGGTAACACTGACTTCCCCCCAGGCGAAAGCTTGTACAGTCAGTCAAACACTCAGTATGTGCACAAATCACAATATAAGGGTATTAGGTCCCCATATGTTAGGCGACCCATCCCAATCAGTGTGTCAAACCCTAGCCACACAGGACGCATCCCCGATGTGTCGAGTTGGGTCATAAACACTATAAAGCGAGGCTACTCGCTCCAATTCGCTCGCAGACCCCCAAAGTTTCAGGCGGTTATCGAGACTTCAGTGAGAAGCAGCGTGTGTCACGTGCTTCGCGCCGAAGTGCAAAATGTATTAGCAAAAGGGGTGATAGAGCTAGTCCCCTCTGCGCTAAAACACTCGGGTTTCTACAGCCGCTATTTTCTAATCCCGCACAAAAGACGGCGGTCTCAGACCCATACTAGATTTGAGACATTTGAACAAGGCTCTCATGAGACGGCCGTTCAAAATGTTGACTATCGCACTCACGCAAATTCGCCCGGGGGATTGGTTTGTCACAATGGATCTGAAAGATGCATACTTTCATATTCAGATAAACCCTCGTCACAGGCCATTCTTGAGATTCGCCTTCGAGGGTCAGGCTCATCAATACACCGTTCTGCCATTCTGTCTATCTCTAGCACCCCGTACATTCACGAAGTGTATGGATGCAGCGCTTTCTCCCCTGAGACATCAGGGTGTGCGCGTGCTGAATTATCTCGACGACTGGCTGGTGCTGGCACAGTCGAGAACCCGAGCTTCTAGCTCACAAGGATTTGATTCTCGGCCATTTGGAATGCCTGGGTCTCACAATCAATGTTACCAAGAGCAAACTGACCCCCAGCCAGAGCGTGGTCTTTCTGGGCACAGTTTTAGACTCCGTGACGATGACAGCGCGGCTCACACGAGAGCGTGCCCCTAAAGAAATTTCAGAAACTTCTCGGTCTCATGGCAGCAGCATCGTCAGTACTCCGTATGGGATTACTGTGCATGCGCCCGCTGCAGCACTGGCTGAAACGCCATGTGCCAACCCATGCATGGCAGTCAGGCAGCCTGCGCATCATGGTGAATCACGGTTGTTTAAGAACCCTGATTCCCTGGCGGGCTCAGAACTGGTACCTCGAGGGTGTGACCATGGGAGTAGTTTCCAGGAGGAAAGTGGTGTTTACAGACGCGTCCAACCTGGGTTGCGGAGCGCTGCACGAGGGCAAGCCTGCCTCCGGCCTCTGGTCGAGCACGGAGCAGAGCTTACATATCAACTGTCTAGAAATGAAAGCAGTTGGTTTGGCCCTGAAAGCATTTCTGTCAAACCTAAAAGGTCACCATGTCTTAGTCCGCACGGACAACACGTCAGTGGTGGCTTACATAAATCGCCAAGGTGGCATCAGGTCAGGCAACCTGTATGCCATGGCGAGAGACCTCCTCTTATGGGCACAGTCCAATCTGAGCTCTCTGAGAGCAACGCATATCCCGGGCATTCAGAATCTGGGTGCAGATATGCTCTCACGGGGCAACACTCCCCTGGGCGAGTGGTCCCTGAACTCTCAGACGGTCAGTCTGATATGGAGTGTGTTCGGAGAGGCCGAAATCGACCTTTTTGCCTCGAGAACCAACACCCACTGCACAGTGTTATTCTCAAAGAGCAGGGGCGCGCTGGCCCATCCCTGGCCCAACCGCCAGCTGGTGCTTGAAAAATCATTTTGACCCAGAGTCATGTGAGGTATCTGTGGTGCTCTCCTTCCTGCAGGAGCTGTTGGACACGGGCCGTTCCCCGTCCACGCTCAAAGTGTATGTGGCAGCTATTGCAGCGCATCATGCTCTGGTAGCTGGCCAATCAATAGGAAGAAATGACTGGTAGTACAGTTTTTAAAGGGTGCTAGGATGACTAACCCCTCCAGACCTCCTTCTGTGCCTCCTTGGGACCTCTCCATGGTCCTGGGGGCTCTGAAGGGTCCGCCCTTTGAACCGCTCCAGTCGGTTGATCTTAAACCTCTCTCGCTAAAGACTGCTCTCCTGTTGGCACTGGCATCTATCAAGTGGGTGGGAGATCTGCAGGCTCTCTCTGTGAGCTCTTCATGTTTGGAGTTTGGACCAGATGACTCCAGGGTCATCCTCAAACCCAGACATGGTTATGTACCCAAAGTGCTCTCAGCGCTGTTCAGAGCACAGGTTATTACACTATTGGCCCTTCCCCCTTCTGCAGAGGATGGGGAGGTTAATCTTCTCTGCCCTGTCAGAGCGCTGAGAATCTATCTGGAGCGTTCTGCGTCTTTTAGACAATCAGAACAGCTGTTTTGGTGGCCGATCCAGGGGTGATCCAGCCACTAAGCAAAGACTGTCTAGATGGATAGCGGATACCATTTCTATGGCTTATACCTCTGTGGGTCAGGTTTGCCCCATAGGTATCAAGGCCCATTCGACTAGAGGCATGGCTTCGTCTTGGGCTTGGTCATCTGGCTTTCCCATTCAAGATATTTGTGATGCAGCCAGCTGGTCCTCGCCTTCCACATTTATGAAGTTTTATAATATGGAGGTGCCTTCTCTACAGGCGAAGGTGCTTTCAGTATGATTAAGGCCTGACAGTGTCTGGTCTTGTCTAAAAAAGCTACTGTGCACAATCACATACACATATATATATATATAAAACCCGCCTGAGAGAGGGAACGAGTATTGCGTAGCCGGCCGCACTATAGTAACCTGGAGAGTTGTCACTTCAGTCGTTAAACCTGCTATAATGGCGAATTCGGGGGACTATTATAGGCTAAGGCCACGCCCCCTTGGAGGGCTCTCAGTAAATCGAGAAAAAGGAGTTTCCCCACTGCGTATAGCTACGCAATACTCGTTCCCTCTCTCAGGGAACTGAGGTTACGATAGTAACCGAGTAGTTCTTAGCGTGTTTCTGCATAACTGTTCAGGGATCGCAGTCACTTTAAATGTTCTGAATGCGTGATGACGTGGGGCGCTTGGCAGCGCCATTGTTTCTCTCTGTGTTTTTCTTAAAAAATAAATGACACACGCATTCGTGTGCTCAACGTGAGAAATTGTCTCTTGCGAATTACTGCAATTTCCACAATGTATCAAATAAGATACAACAGGCTTTTAAGGGTGTTTATGTGTACATATCTCAATCATCAGTGTATTGCATTGGTTTTCCCCCCATTGGTTTTACAGAGATTTGATATTGAATCTAATCATAAACCATTTAAATATCATCCTACAAGAAACATTATTGAGAGATGTTGACATCTGCATTTTACTGTTCACATGTATTGTTATAATGCTAAAAATTATTTACAATTATTATTATTTTTTTACCTGTATTTCATACTATGTCACAAACTAGACTTTTAATTTTACTTTTTTTTTGGCCATTTAAATAGTGTAGGACTGAATAAATGTGATGGTAAGTGTGAGATTAATATTCCCACTGTATTTGTAATGTACAGATCGGCATTCACCATCTGCCCTGCTGAGGAGGAAATCACCAGCCCCACTCCGGATCCAGAGCCTAGAGCCCACTTCCCACACCCTGCACGGAGCTTAATGCCTGAGCACAACATCGCCCCAGAGCCTGTGGTCATTAAAGAGTCTGGCCAGTCCTGCGTCCCAATTTGCCTACTTATACCACATGCTAAAAGAACACGTATGTACTCTTTTCGTGAAAAAAAAGTACATACTTTTGAGTGTGTAGCAGAAGAGTAGACACGCTTTGGGACATACTATCATGTCATAAAATTGCGTATTTAACAGTTGCTCTCTGTCACTTAGCTACACGCGCATCCTGTTACTAACTGGCATGTCAATCATCTTGTCACAGTTAAAATCCTCCACAGTTTATTTCATTTAATTTCCTACCATATTGGAGAGTCGCGGGTCTTTCATGCGTAGAACTCTCCTCATAATGCATAACGATGCATTTAAAAGTGAATGGCCAAACGTATCTTTATAAAAGTTCACATTGGTGTTGCAGATGAAATATAACACCGATAACATTAAATAAATATTTTTTTTATTAGCTTAAATGATGATTATTAGTCACTCAAACCCTTATCTGAACATCAGATGCAGTCTCTCAGGAGAATGTCTTGATGGTTCCTTGAGTCGATACTGTTGAAGTTGCAATTATTTTTATAACTACATTGCCAACTAACTCTCATTAGATTATTAGTAGACTGTATGCTTAACCCTATAACTGCCCCACGTACTAAGAAAAAGGCATTTGAATTATTTTATTTATTTTTTTGCATTTCTTATATACTTATGTCGCTAGTAACCACAATCAATGTCTTTTTTTTTTTTTTTTTTTACATATCCCATAATTTTAAAAATATCGGCCTCTACCAAATGGTTGAGATGGCACTTAAAGGTCAAATAAATTGTATACACATTTTCATATGAACTATGAAAATATGAACTATAATACTAATTTATTTAAAAACATAATCAAAAGAAAATATTTTTGTATATTGAATATTCTTTATTTATTGAATTATGCCATTAAATATTTCAGGTTTTAATTTTAACACAGGAAATTATATATTTAAAAACATCTTGTTTTTTAACAATAAACAAAAATAAATAACACAAATAACTAAAAGTAACAAAACCAAAGACATTACATTCTTTTTGCATTCAAAAAATAAAAAAATAAATAGCAAAAGATAGTAATGGCATTTTAGGCTTTTATGTTTCAAGAAACACGTCTTCAAGTGTGGTAGAGCAACAGGATTTATTTATTTTTCTTTGCCCATCATAATTTATGATCTAAACCTTTTCTAATCTTGACAAAACACATACTGTCAGAAAGGTCTGAGTCTCAAGGTTCCATATTTTGTGACAGAAGTGATATTTGGACAGATATTTATTAATTTGTTACGGCAGAATGCATACAATTAAATTCCATGGAATGTATGTCACCTGATGGCTATTTTTGGTAATATGCCTAAACAAAATCTCATGGGAACTTACATTTTTGTGATATCAACTTCAAATTGGGAACACAACTTGGATAGATGTATGGCTTTGATTTTATAGTAATTTTATAGTAAAAAAACATTTTGTAAAATATCTATTTTAAATAAAAGAAAAAATATTAAGTACAGTATATTTGATTTACTGTAAATTTAAACTTCCATTACTTTTTCATACTTTAATTTTTTTAAGTGCTTTCACTTCAACAGTAATTTGTGTGTTAAAGAGTGTGTTTTTTAAAACAAGACCAAACTCAGGTCTATATTTCATTCTTGAATTGAAAGTTTTAAAAGTGCATTTTAATGTCCATTCTCAAAAAGGGGGTGACAGTTAACTGTAATGTGACAAATAAACCGTTTGGTTGAGCATGTTTTTGAAAAATTATTAAAAACATAAAGTTTTTGCATGGCACCAAGTAACATAATTTTGTAAAGTTAGGGCTCTTACAGTGTAATATGTCAAAAAAATATGCTTACCTTGCAAAATTTCACCAAAAACAGTTCACATGGCATTGATTGACACTGTGACATCTTGTGGATTTTTTTTGGCATAACATACCTCAGCCAGATGATAGAGATGGCTCAATCAGCTTGAATTAAAGGGGTGGTTGATTATGATTTCACTTTTCTAACTTTAGTTAGTGTATAATGTTGCTGTTTGAGCATAAACAACATCTGCAAAGTTAAAACGCTCAAAGTTCAAAGCAAAGGAAGATATTTGCTTTTAAAGAAATGATTTTTTAAGGACTACAGCAAACGGCTGGTAGGGACTACACAAGCTTCCTCCCGGATTAGTGACATCACTAACACTGTAATTTACATAAGATTTAAAAAAAATTACAACGAGATTTATAGATTATCATGATTTGATATGCATTTGATATGCTAATCAATGACTAGATGATAACTACACATAAGCTACCTAAATTCATCAACTAACCATTTAGAAATGTCCTGTTGCATTCTACATGTTGTCACTTCTTCTTGAGTCTCTCTATCATTGTCTGACTCCAGTTTGAACATAAACATTGACATTTCCAGTGCATGTCTGTGTGAGGTAAAAGGACACAAGCTCCGCCCCCTGTGCTAAGAGCAGCAGCTCATTTGCATTTAAAGGAACACAAAGACGGTGCATTTTTGCTCACCCTCAAAAAGTGACAATTTTAACATGCTATTGTCAGGGTTCAGCCCTGTCAGCTTTGTCTGTGTTGTCTTTGTTTCATGTCTCTGTGTTTGTGTTGTGCTTAAACACATGGCTTTGTCTTTGTTTGTGTTGGCCATGTGTTCCTCTGTTCCTGCCTCCTTGTTTCCTGGTACCACGCCCCCTTGTCTAGTTGAGTCCTCATTTGTCTGAGTGTTGTCACCTGTTCTTCATGTTCTCCTCTCCTTGAGTTCTCGTTTACATGAGTGTGTTCACCTCGTTAGATGTTGTGCTACTGTGTACTTCATAGTTTGTTTCTTGTTACTAAGTTCCAGTCCTGTCCTGCTAGCAGAGCGTCCGTGGCTGCTTACACTCTTTGCTTTGGAGCAAGACTGGTGCTAAGCCTGAGATCCCTGAGTGCTTTGCCTGGTGTACTTGAGGTTCCTGTCTGGCTATTGCTGGTATTCTCAGGTCTCATTCTGCTCTGCCATTACTACTCTCCAGCCTACAGTCCTCTTGTGCTAGTTATAACTGCTGCTCGGCTAGTTACAACGGCTGTCATTGTGTCTCATCCCTGCCTATGATCTGGACTGTTCACCTCTCCCACCACATCTTGTCATCTGTCTACTGTTTGTCAATAAACCAGTTAACAATCGTTCTGCATTTGAGTCCTCCTTCATGGACCTGTGACAGCTTCATAAAAATATCTGTAGGGAATTTTGAGCTAAAACTTCACGTACACACTCTGGGGACATCAGAGACTTATTTTACATCTTGTGAAAAGGGCATTATACCACCCCTTTAAGTAAGGTACTCCTCTCAATAAAATATAGTGACTCAAAATATGCTCAACCATTTGGTCGAGCAGGCAGACAATTAATATCTGCTAACTCTTTATTGGGATGGTCCCCCAACAGACATTCTACTGACTATAAGCAACTTTGCAATACATGTCAACTTATTCTAACCCTAACTTTACCAGAAACAGTACACACTAATGAGAGTTAGTAGACATGTTGGAGCAATGTTACTTATATTCAACAGAATGTGTTAATGAGACCACCAAAATAAAGTGGAACCCAATTTGTTTTTGTTTTTTTTCACGTTGAAAACAAGAAAAAAAAAGAAAAAAGATTAACCTTTTGTTGTAATCCCCTACAATTAATTGTAGCCTTATTCTTATATGCCTGTTTCTCTCCGTCTGATACATGTATAAAATAATAAATCGAAATCTCTGGGCAAAATATCTGGTGTAGCTTCCGTCATTCAACAATAACGGGGAAAGCATGATTTTCAAATCTACAACTCTCTTTTGCATCCAACCTCTAGCGGCCAGTTGATGAATTGCAGTTTAAATCACTTCCATGTTGGTTTCAAGAGAGAGACTGGAAGCCAACGGTCGGCTATCAGCCAATGTCGGGTCATCGGCAAGCATGTGTCTTGCTAGTTTTTGCCTTGTCAGGCTCACATCGGCAGCAGTTTGCCTGATTCAGCATGTTCACATCGGAGAGAGTGGGAACTCTGATTAGATATTCAGTTTAGCAAAGGTCTCAGTACATGAGAATTAAAGCGAAAGTGATGAAAGAGACCAAGTAAATTAAGACGACACAGGCAGAAGGCTTATCTTATGTTATCCTAACCGAGCATTCCAAAATGTTAATATTTTCATGACAACATGAGCAAATGAAGAAAGTTATCAACATAACTGATGTTCAAAATGGTAAGCATGCACTACTTTGTTTATGTTTTGTATATCTTTATCCTTGTTTTGGTTTCTCCTTTTGAATGAAATGACGAATATAGACTATTGATATCAGCTTATATAGACAGTTAATTCCTTACATGCAGGCGCAGAACGCACATGCTAGTTTGCAGTCGGCTGTAGTCTGTGCTAGAGTTCTCAACGGGTCGGGTCGGCCCGACAAACCCGACGGGAGCCGCGGGTTCGGGCCGGGTTCGGGTCGAAAATATAATCAAATGACTCGGGTCGGGTCGGACCTCGGGCTTAATCTTTTCCAGTCAGTGAAAAAAAAAAAACATTTATTAATCATCGCTGCTGTTCACCGTAAAGAAAGTCTGGCTGCTGCGTGCAAGCGCATCACGGAGAGGGGCGGGGGAAGACCTGACGCCGCTGCGTGCACGCCTTTAGCCTGGAGAAGAAGATGGAGTTGGTGAAAAGTAAACTTGCCTCAGGTGAATTCACCGTCGCTACTACAGCCTATTTATATATTTAAAGTTTATTGTTTCAGTTGTTTGTATTGTTAAAAGGCGTGAACATTAAAGGTTGATTTGAATTCCCATCTGCTGGTCATGATAATACGTGTATGAGAGAAAAATAAATAAATCCGACGCGGCGTCGGGCCGCGGGCCGGGTTCGGCCAGATAATTCATGTTGATGTGTCGGGTTACATCGGGTCCGGGCTTTAAAAGCCACGGGCCGGGTCGGGTCGGGTTGTTATTTTCAGGCCCGTTGAGAACTCTAGTCTGTGCTGTGTGTTCAAGCGCAGCTTTTCGGTCCAGATGGAACCAACGCAAGGTGACAACACCGCTGTTTTTCATCGCCGCTAGTTCTTTGAAGTCGGCTTGGTGTGTCCCAGGCTTAAGTCTTCTTTTCCAGATACTGCACTGGAAATATGTTTACACAACAAAACATTTTACAATTTATACATTTGACAAAGTGTAATCAGGTGTGACCTCTGCCGATTAGTATTCATCATCTGTCCACTCTGCACTGATTTACTATGATTTATAAGCCTGTGCCAAGGATGCCAGGCTCTGGCCTGACATCACCCTGATCAAACAGTCATCCCATTGCAGAGGAGACCGCCCAAGGTCCTTGAAACCATCCCTTCAGTCCAGATTTTCCGTTTTTTATTTACCAAAATGTTTCATGCCCAAATAAAAATTACAGGTCTTGATTTGGTTGAACAACAGCAGTGGCCCAGTGTGACTGTGGCAAAGCTGGAAGATTGCCATACCCGAGGGTCTGCTAACACAATGTAATTATGTGTGTAAATCGGACTGCATGAGGTGAGGGGAGATTTTCTCGCTTCTAATTACGCATGGCGAAGAAAAAGAGCCCAAGGCTATAAAAGCTTGTGTCATTTTAAAACAAAAGACTTTTAACTGACTTTTAAAAGGTAGGCTCAGAAAGGCTTTTCCGTATTAGACCAGACAGCAAAAGCCTCAAAAGTAGGTAAAGATCAAGATGCTATCCACTGAGTGACTGTAATACACATTGAAATTAACCTGCTGTTATAGATTATTATGTTTGCTCATTGATTGTTTTAAATCATTACACAGTTCACAGCTCAACCCACCGTATAGTTCACTTAGCACCACACTGGCTCTATCTGTTCTCAGTGAATTTCATGTATTTACACTCTAGTAATTAGGAATTAGCGTCTCACATCTTTCATCAGTCAGATTAATTGTCTTGTCTTGAGTAAATAATTTAATTGGCTGACTTGAAGCGCAAGAAAAGAAAATGTCAGAGAATGAGGAAGAGACGCACATTAATTATTGTGCAGTCAGCACAGCCAGCAGGTTTTAACCATTAGACCAAATTAATGACTTTTAAAGCTGTGCAAAAGAATCAGAAGATCTGGCAAATAATTTACTATGCATATGTGGGATTACATGATGATTAAAATGATTATGTGGCACAGACTTATAGACATAAACATGCCATTAGTTGATTACAACCAGAGACTAAAATGAACTTTTTGCCAATGGTGGCAAATTGAAAGTCTTGAACTTAAACATGAACGCATACATTTTAAAGTTATATGTAATACTGTTACATAAACACCTTTTTAAAGAAATACATTTTATTCAGCAGTGATTAAATTGATCACAAGTGACAGTAAAGATATTTATAATGTTATTGTTTTATAATATCATTATATTATTGTTTTTACTGTATTTTTACTGTATCAAATATATGCAGCCTTGGTGAGCATGAGAAACTTTTCACCCTACCGACTTCAAACATTTGAACAAAGACTGACAGATGGATGGATGGATTCCTAGTTACAAAACAGTTTATTTACTCACCAAAGCCAATTTTTAACCATGTTTGGTCTTGACAAGTGTGACCCTGGACCACAAAAACAGTCATAAGTCGCACAGGTTTATTTGTGGCAATTGTATGTGTCAAAATTATAAATTTTTCTTTTATGCCAAAAATCATTAGGATATTAAGTAAAGATCATGATCCATGAAGATATTTTGTAAATGTCCTACCTTAAATATGCAGCAAAACTTTAAAGGCGATTTTCTCAATATTTAGTTTTTGTTTTTTTTGCACCCTCAGATTCCAGATTTTCAAATAGTTGTATCTCGGCCAAATATTGTCCTATCCTAACAAACCATGCCTCAATTAAAAATAAAAATAAAATCCCATAAGACAGGTTTTGTGGTCCAGGTTCACAAGTGTTAATTTTGGAGCCTGATTACAGGTCTCAGACAGACTCCTAAAAATCTTAACATCTTAAATAATCAATGCACTTGACATCTCTGAGTCATATACATTTTAGGACTGTCATTTTAGCATAAATGAATGCAATACAAATATCCCTTTTTGTCAGCCATCATCTTCTTTCATCTACCTCATCACATACTTGGCATTATTTCCTGCTGCCATTAAAGGGATAGTTCACTTTGAAATAAAATTTTGGTATGTTTTAGCTTACCTCAAGGGCATCCAAGATGTAGGTGTCTTTGTTTCCGCAGTAAGTTTCAATTTTGATATTTTTAGGTCAAACCGTTCTTGTCTGTCAGTCATATTATGCAGGTCTACGGTCACTGTCTCAAAGAGCATGCACAAAGTCCAAATTAAAACAATTCCCCATCGTCCAAATTAAACAATTCCCCATCGTAAGTACACATTGATGGCCTAAGACACGAAACGAGCGGTTTGTGTGAGAAAACAAACAGTATTTATATCGTTGTTAGCTCTTGAACACAGCCGCGTCAAAATGATCTGAGGGCGCGGGCGGGTATAGATATACACACTAGATGTCGCCTTGGCTACGGATTCGTTCCAATGGGGGGGGGGGGGGGGGGTTAGGTGGACTTGGTGGTGAAAAAAATATTTTGCAGTATGCAAGAAGACAACAACATACCATCAATTCATCATCAATCTCCTGCTAGGTCGTACATGTGTATTTATGCTCTGTGATCTGGCCTTCTGGGAAGGGAGATTAGGAGTGTGTATGCAAGTGTAAAGAGTATCTGTTTGTCAGAGGTGTGGGAATTTACAGCGCTGAGAGATGTACAAGTCTGATTACCACTCAGTATTGAGATACATGCACACACGATACATTCGTAACAGCCAAACAGGTTTGTCTGGCCAATAAGTAGAATCTCTGTGTAGTTGTTGAATCTCTAATCAATCATTATGATCGAATGCAGCTGCTGTCCTTCACATTCTGGTATCCAATAGCATTAAAAGAATATAATTAATTGTTTCGGAAGCAGGAGCAATGACTGGACTGACAAATCCATTTGAAAACCTTTTTACATTACATTTAGATTTATGAAAGTATGATGTTTCATCCATGATAACTCATAAAAGAAGAACAAAGATTTCATTAAAGAGCCAACAATCACTGTAGTACACTGCCAGGTTTATTAGACAACTAGATTATGAAACCAGCAAGATAAAAGAAGAAATGCAGAGGATAATGTGTGTGTGTGTGTGTGCAGGGAAAGACTGTGGCTAAAAAACAGCCCTGGACTTTCTCCCAAATATGCCCATCATCCGGCAATTCGCCCCTAGCCGTGTGCGACAGAGACTAGCCAGGATGTCCTGACACTATGCCACAATACTGTAGCCTATCAGACAAGGTATTCACAGCAAGTAACATCTCAAAACCAATGATGATAATTGGGGTTGTGTTTATTAACAAAGCCTCAGCCTTCAAATAAAAACAAAAAATGTACAATGCCATTACATCTGCATTGAAAATAAAATATCAATTTAGTCTGTGAAGCTTTCACAACCAACCACCAGTTTTTTGCCAGTTCCACAATAGTAAACACAAATATGAAAGACAAGGAAAAACTGCACTCTGATGGAAGACAGACAGAAAGTGCAAGCTAGGATTTTTTGGTTAAACTAAAATTTGGTGAATTATTTAGCCCCCTTCCCTGTTTGTTAGCACGTTTAGAGTGGTAGCAATGCATGCCTGATGTTTTCCTGTTTAATTCAATACCATAGTCTTCATTCTTGCAGAAAAAGTGAGCTCACTACAACCTCTCATATACAATGAAGTGAAATCGTGGTCAACCCACGATAAATTTCGAACGCGTTTAATGTTTCAAATAAACCTAACAGAAATTATTAAACACGTTAAGTTTGACAGCACTAGATGGCACGATAATTTTCATATTCATGTTGCACACCCATTTTGATAGCTGACTATGCAATTCGCTATAGGGATAAAGGCAGCCTATTATAATGTGTCCTGCTACTGGCACTTACCAGGACCTCTTGCTGATGTGAAGTTAACTCTGCTCTCTGTCCCTCATCATGACCAGGCTGTGGATGCTCAGGCTCAGCTTCCACTTGCTGGTCCTCTACACTCTGGCTAAGCGATGCAGTCCTGCTGGTAGTTGCACTGCAACCAAAAAGCTCTGTGAGCTTTTTACATTTTGCTGCATCAGTCTCGAGAGACTTGGCCCTCTTTTCTTTCACTTTTTCCCATCCACCTTTCTCCTTACGTTTTCTGCAAGCCATTCTGCCGGCGATTTGACGCGATTTTGATGCGACTGCGCGGCCGGGGACCAATCACAAATTGGCTAGTAGGCCGACTCTTCTTCCAGTTTTTTTTACACGTAGCATATAAGTGATCGTAAGTACCCCTGTTGTTGGCTGTTCATATTGCTTTATTAGACTTGTTTTTTGTGCCGACTGCCCTCGGTTGGACGGCCGTTCTGGACTTTTCCCGAATGCACAGATTGTCAGTCCGTCCCTGTGTGTGTGTGTGTGTGGTTTAAGTGCATTAGTTTAAGAGTATGGGGTAATTAAGTACTTGCAGAAGAGATGTGTCTTCAGCTGCTTCTTGAAAGATGTGATGTTCTCAGCAGTTGGGGTGTAGGTTGGCAGCTAAGTCCACCACAGGACATCAAGGAACCTGGGGGTTATGTTTGACGACAAACTGAGAATTTCCACCCACATCTCAAAAACCGAATGCGGCAGCACATTTAGTCTTCATTCAGACAAAGATAACTCATGTCACACCCCTCCTGGTCTCACTCCACTGGCTCCCAGTTATGGTCAGAATTTAAATTTAAAGTTTCAATGCTGGCTTTCAGCACTACCAGTGGAACAGCTTATCTCTACCTCAACTCAGTATTACAAATGTAGGCTCCCTCCTGCCAGTTCAGGTCACTGACTGAGCGATGCTTTTTTACCTTTATAGACGGGAACACCACCCAAAGAGAGCTAATGTTTGGACTCAGGATTTTTCTGCTACGCGTTGAGAACACCATGCCATCTATGCCGAGGCTTATAGGATAGCCTCTACAAAGTAAGAACCAATTCCTTTTCGTTTTGCATACGCTTCTGAACTGGACAGGGGTGTCCTGATCGTTTGGATATTGAAAGGACTGCCCATCTCATTGGATTGCTTACCTGTCGCGGAGCCTGAAAGTCATAATTGAAACACCTGTAAGTCCTCATGCAGACCGCAATCACGGAAAGCTGGTGGGTACACTTTAATATATTTCTGCTGATGGAATTGGAAAAAGGTGGACTCTCGAAATTTAAATGAAAGACTGTTTCAGTGTTGTTGCTTCGTAAAATTGAAAGTGCTGTGTTGTATGTGCTGTTGGTTGCCTCTGCATAAGTAAAGTTAATTGTGCTGTTTTCATTGAGCGCTTTGAACTTGACGCGCTTAATGCATAAAGATGAGTGCAGATAAAGCCAAAATTGCTTTGTGGCTACAGACGAAAATTATATTTCTGATAAGTCTAGTGCTGCTGTTGATGACTCGGGGAAACGCACAAGAAAATTAACAGCTAAAGGATTTACAATGTAGTTTGAAAATCTGCAAAAAAAATCGGAAATCACATTTTATGCAAGCTAATAAAATTAAGCACAGGATTAATGAGTTTCTTTCTGGGAAAAGAACATCTCAAACTGTGTTTGATGTGAAGAAATGTCTAAGCAAATATGCCACGTTGTGCAATGAGGCTTTAGAAACTCAAACTACTTTGCTGGAAATGCCTATGTCAGATCCTGAACACGACAAGCAACAATATTGGCTTGCACAGAAAACAGAGGAAATTAATACATTTGAGAATTATGTGAAGAAATGGTTGGCCGATGCTGCTGCAAAAAATGATGACGAGAATCTTTGATGTGCTGTCTATAACAAATTCTGACATAAGGCCTGAAGATAGTATATCCAATGTTTCAAGTAAAGGGTCAAAACATAAAGATCACTCTGTCCATTCAAGGGCTTCAAGTATTATTTCTGTATGTTTAAAGGCAAAGGCTGAAAGGGCTACACTTTTACAGTCTGCAGCTGCTTTGAGAAAAATGCATGACATTGATGCTGAAGAAGAAGCCCTTCAAATGGAAAAGGCAAAGCCGAAAAGGAAAAAGGAACAGCTAGAGCAGGGATGGGCAACTTCGGTCCTGGAGGGCCAATGTCCCACAGAGTTTAGCTCCAACCCTAATCAAACACACCTGAACAAGCTAATCAAGGTCCTCAGGAATACTAGAAAGTTACAGGCAGGTGATTTTTTTCAGGGTTGGAGCTAAACTCTGTAGGACAGTGGCCCTCCAGGACCGAAGCTGCCCATCCCTGAGCTAGAGGTTGAGGCCACGTTGGTTGCTGAAACAGCTAGATTGTCTGTGTTTGAAAATGTGGGTGGTGGTGAAGATTTGGATGAGTATGAAGATGATAATGGAGAAGATGCCATGAATCCCTATCTTCATGCTCATTTAAAATCACAAACATCAAGTTATTTGAACACAGCTCCTGTCTTGCAACTTCCTAAAACTGTCTCTTTCCAACAGAACCATTCTCTGCCATTGGCTGTACGGCCTAAGGGAAGGCTGCACATTCCACAAGCCCAGTCTCCAGTAAGGTCTGATAACTCTTTTGTCTTCAGTATTATATGCACCATCTTCTCACAGGTCTGAAGTGCGGGGAAACGTCCTTGGAACCAGACCCACCAACGTTGCACCAGCAGGACTTCAGCCGTCGATCTCACAAGGGGGTCGGCCTACCCACATGCATGAGTCTGAAGTGCAGGGAAACGGATCCAGACTCACCAACGCTTTAACAGCAGGATTTCAGCCACTGACCTCACAAGGGAGTACACGTATGCAATTACAGTCGCATCATCATTCCTCTCTTGACAATGTTCAACACCCTACTTTGTATGACCTTATGCAACAGCAAACTAACATCACCGCTCAGCTGGTTCAGAACCAAGCCTTAGTCTCTCTACCGCCACAAGCTATCTCAGAGTTTGATGGTGATCCACTCAAATATGCTGCCTTCATTAGAGCTTTCGAGCAAGCTATTGAAAGGAAAACTACAGATAAACAAGAATGTCTTTATTACCTTGAGCAACATTCCAGAGGGCAGCCAATAAAATTGCTATAGAGTTGCTATAACATGGCTTCTGGGCAGGGCTATGAGAGAGCAAAGAATCTATTGAAAGAACACTTTGGAAATGAAATGAAAATTGCTGTAGCTTATATGGGGAAGGCTATGACATGGCCTACGATGAGGGTTGATGACATTAACCCTCTGGGGACCAAGCTGTTTTTGGGGTCGTTGAGATGTTCTGACATGCTCTGACATTTGTGCTTTTTTCAGTTATTTATAAACATGTTACTGGCAAAGGTGTAAATTCACTCTATATAGCACAAACAGGGCTACCATAATATGCGAGCAACGTGTATGTAGATGTTTGTATTTTTAAGAGAATAATGTTTATGCGTGGTTATTGGAAAAAATTAAAATGAAAGTTGCTGATTTAAGAACACAAAACACATATTAAATATGTGTCCACAAGACTTTTGACTAATGGATGTTGTCCCTTTGAATTCTAGCTTCAAAATTATGTGAAAATCATCCTGCCTAATTTTTCACATAAAACACTACATTGATTTAAACATTGTAAAACAGTTTTTTTGTCAGAAGAGGTTTATGCGTGGGAGTGGTAATGGGTCATCAATATTAATGAGATTCAGACCAGGGGTGTGACATAGACGCTCCCCCAAGTGCTAATGGGCCATCAAGTGAGGCAGCCTTAACAAAGAATGAGGAGATTCAAATGTTTTGTTTTTCAATCTGTTTTATTGTAATTTTGTAAAAACAAAAGTAAAGGCAGGTATCTCACAGTAAATGCTTATGCCCCGTTGATGAGGGCTCTAAGCAAATCAAATGTGAGGAAAATAAACAAAAGTAAAGGCAGTTGGTAAATATGTACTTACTCTTTCTGATTTCTGACTGTGTGTCACGATGCGGTAGAAACAGGGAGGAAGCAGGATCCACATGCAGCACACTTTATTCAATAAACTGAACACAATACAAAGACTCAGACCAGGAACAGGACTCAGGAGCAGTACAACCAACATCAACAAAAACAACACAAGAACTCACAAAGACTGGACTAAAACACAGGGCTTAAATACAAGGCCAAACAAGCTAAACAAGATAACAAGGGGGCGTGGCTAATCTGAAACACCTGGGGAGACTAATAAACATGAAAAGACAGGGGAACACAGACTGACATCACAACATAGCCCCCCCTCTATGGGCGGCTCCCGACGCCCATCAAAACCGGAAACAGTTCGGGAGGGTGGTGGAGCGGAGGCGGACCCGGGGGAGGGATGGAGGGCCAGGTCCACGCAGGGAACGGGACCAGGGAACGTGGGCCATGGAACATGGGCGGAGCTGGGCCATGGAACGAGGGCGGACCTGGGCCATGGAACGGAAGAGGGCCTGGAGACTGAGTGAGGACTGGTGGCCAGGGGAAAGCAGGCTGCGCAGGCGACCAGGGCGGAGCAGACTGTGCAGACGGCCATGGAGGTGCAGGCTGTGCAGGCAACCAGGGCAGAGACGACCCTTCGGGCGGCCAGGGAGGAGACGAACCCTCGGGCGGCCAGGGCGGAGACGAACATTCGGGCGGCCACGGTGGATACGACCCCTCGGGCGGCCAGTGCGGAGACGACCCCTCGGGCGGCCAGTGCGGAGACGACCCCTCGGGCGGCCAGGGCGGAGACGACCCCTCGGGCGGCCAGGGCGGAGACGACCCTTCGGGTGGCCATGGCGGTGAGGACCCTTCGGGTGGCCACGGCTGAGAGGACCCTTTGGGTGGCCATGGCGGAGAGGACCCTTCGAGTGGCCACGGCGGAGAGGACCCTTCGGGTGGCCAGGGCAGAGACGACCCCTCGGGCGGCCAGGGCGGAGACGACCCCTCGGGCGGCCAGGGCGGAGACGACCCCTTGGGCGGCCAGGGCGGAGACGACCCTTCGGGTGGCCACGGCGGAGAGGACCCTTTGGGTGGCCATGGCGGAGAGGACCGTTCGAGTGGCCACGGCGGAGAGGACTTATTGCCCCCCCAAAAAATTTTCTTGGGGAGGTTAACGGACTTAGGCGCCGGGTAGGAGGAGTCCAGTGGCGAAGGCGTGTCAGGGCTGGATGAGACAGGCGGTGAAGGTAGGTCAGGGCTGGACGAGGTCTGCGACGAGGGCAGGTCAGGACTGGACAGGACCAGCGAAGAAGAGGGCTTTGAGCTGGGCAGGACCAGCGGCGAAGAGGGCTCTGAGCTGGGCAGGACCAGCGGCAAAGAGGGCTCTGAGCTGGGCAGGACCAGCGGCGAAGAGGGCTCTGAGCTGGGCAGGACCAGCGGCGAAGAGGGCTCTGAGCTGGGAAGGACCAGCGGCGAAGAGGGCTCTGAGCTGGGCAGGACCAGCGGCGAAGAGGGCTCTGATCTGGGCAGGACCAGCGGCGAAGAGGGCTTTGGGCTGGCGTGAAGTGCAGGCTCGGCTGGACTGGTGTGAAGCTCTGGATCGGCAGAAGCGACGTGAACAGTCTCTGGATCAGCAGAAGCGACGTGAACAGTCTCTGGATCAGCAGAAGCGACGTGAACAGTCTCTGGATCAGCAGAAGCGACGTGAACAGTCTCTGGATCAGCAGAAGCGACGTGAACAGTCTCTGGATCAGCAGAAGCGACGTGAACAGTCTCTGGCTGGACAGGCTCAGGCTGGAAGGGCTCGGGAGCAATGGTTCTCTTGGCAGCACGAGCTGACATCAGCGGGGAATCAGCCACGCTGGAAACAAGTCCTGGATGGCCATAGACCGATGCGATGGCTGGCTTGATGGTTGGCGTGACATGGAGAAACTTAGGCTCGGCTAGGCTGAAGTGAAGGTACTCAGGTTGGCCAAGCGAGATGTGAACTGACTCAGGGGGTACTGTGAGCTTGCGGGGTGTTTCATCGGCCAAGCCCACAGTAAAAGCCGAACCGCTCAGGTAAAGGGCCAGGTCAATATATCCTTCTAGAGTCCAGCCGGTATAGTTGTCAGGCATCAGCTGAGCGATATCTGCATCCAGCCCGCTCCAGAACAGGTCCATGAGCTCAGTGTCATCAAGTGATCCCAAATGACAGGTAGCCAAGAAGTCCTTCACATACCTCTTAATCGGCTGGCCATCTTGAAACAATGAAGAAAGGAACTTCCTCAGGGCCTGGTTGCTAACCACTGCTGGATCCATTTTGTGGTGAGTTCTTCTGTCACGATGCGGTAGAAACAGGGAGGAAGCAGGATCCACATGCAGCACACTTTATTCAATAAACTGAACACAATACAAAGACTCAGACCAGGAACAGGACTCAGGAGCAGTACAACCAACATCAACAGAAACAACACAAGAACTCACAAAGACTGGACTAAAACACAGGGCTTAAATACAAGGCCAAACAAGCTAAACAAGATAACAAGGGGGCGTGGCTAATCTGAAACACCTGGGGAGACTAATAAACATGAAAAGACAGGGGAACACAGACTGACATCACAACACTGTGTTGCTAAGCGCACTCCGAGTTGCAGGTGGAGGTAGTGATGAAGCTACATTCCTTTTAAAAAAGTTTAAGAATATTATTACATAAATATAACTATAGTAGCATTAGTCTATAATGAATAACTGATGTAAATAATTTTAGACGCGTGCAATAAGCCTATATGCGTGTCAATGGGCCATTACCGGAGAGGCACACCGCAAACATTAGACTAACACATTTGTGCACTTCATTAACTGGGTATATTTACACATTTCAGCACATTTACACACATTTACAACTGATATTTGCGAGCATGCATCGTTAATGATAATGAGGCAGCATTTATATAGTCAAAATATAATCTAAACACCTACTAGGCCTACTTTCTAAAATAATTTCTAAATTCTATCTTTCATACATAATGATCTAAACATATCATTTACTGCTAGGCTACACATACAAATACAAATTTTCTTAACCAAGGGGTGTAGCATATGTACACAAAAAAACAAAACAAAACATTTTTGACGTTGAAATGGTACGAGATATTAAATTCATGGTATAGATATGCACTTTCATTAGATCGTGTTGAATATAGGTAGATAATAAATGTCAATACTCTGGATGGCAAGTCCACCCAGTATAATATGTAAGCTCATGTTTTGAATAGCTTGTCAACTAATGCAAGTAAGAATAAATACTTACTCATCCAAAATTCTATCCACGGCTGGATCAATTCGCTCTTCAAAATACAAACGGTCGTCATCAGAGTAGTCGCGCTCCTCTTCTGATGAAAATCTGGACTCTTCGTCGCTAGTATCCAGGACGAGCTGAAGGGCTTCCGCACCGGTGTACCGTGTCATCTTCCCAACGCGCAGGTGACTGAATGATGAAACTTGAAGCGTTTAATGCATTTGCTTGGGGGCGTTTACCTGTTTTGCATAGATGGCTTAACACATTATCTTGTGAATAGCACGCTCCGCGACTGGAATCACTCTCTTTTTATACAGATTACAGAAGCTGATAATATTTGTTTTTTATATAAATTACTTCATTTAAAAGCTGCGATCTCAAGCTTTATGCCCGTGGGTCTGTTTGCCTGTTTGACTGAATTTTCGCGGAGTTATAGATCATTTTCGAACGCGTTTCAAATGGGAGTTTACTGACAGAGAGAAGGCAGAAATAGCATCATGTTAAAGTTTCTTTATTTGTCAAAAAGCAAAACACTTTATTTTTATTGTGAGTATACAGAAAAAAAATAGAAACTGAACAGGATCGATTGATGTATTACACGGAAATTAAAGATCAAAATTAACAGAGCATTTTGTGTTTATTTTTCATTGCTAAAAAAAAAAACGAGCAAAACGCGCAGGCGCGTTTTTGGTCCCCAGAGGGTTAATGCTCTGCAGTCTTTTTCAATCTTTTTAAGGGACTATTGCAATGTCATGGAAGATTTACAGCATATGGAGGAGATGAATGTGCCATTCAATCTTCGCCTGATAATGCTGAAGTTGCCATATAAACTGAGGAAAAAATGGAGGTCTGTCGCCTGGGAGCTACAGGAGTGCCGTGGTTATAGAGCTATGTTCCCAGACTTTGTGGCCTTCATTGAGCGTCAGGTAAAGATTCTGTCTGATCCTGTCTTTGGTGACCTACAGGGTACGCCACCTGACCTTTCCTCTAAACCGAAGCGTAGACATACCGGAAGAGGCCAAGCTACTGTTGCTGCCATTAATACTGCCTCAAGACCAACCACATCAGCTTGGCACCAACAGTGCAGAGGGCCAGCTTCACAAAAGAATGATGAAGAGTCATGCTGTATGTGTAAGAGCCAACATTAAGTGGAGAACAGTGGGGATTTCTTTAAGACTGCAAGGGAAGCTTGGCTTCCCCTATAATGTCAAAAAATTTATGGTCAAATATGTACAATTGTGTTAACATTTTATTGACTAAAAATTTGTTAGAAAACGTTCATCTCAAAGACGAGTTCTTTCACAATCAGTTACATATATCAGGTCGGCTGACTCGATTTCCTTCTCATTCATTCCCGTAGCGTCACAGTGCATTTCCCTGTTGAAGCCCAGCGTCCATTGACTTCAGTGGGGCTGCTTTGAACAGTTTCTTTCAGTGCTTCGAAACTAGACGGTCATTGGATAAATGCTGCGATTATGTCCCGCCCACGGATGCTCAGCGTCTCTGGGGGTGAATGAGGAGTGGGCTGGCCTGGACTCCGGGCTTCTGTGTGATGATTGGAGGGTCTGTCGAAAGGCTGCATCTCCTTTTGATTGACAGTAATTTCATACAGTAAAAAGTCGCTGATCCTGAAGCCATTCGAGCTCAGTCCCATCGCGGATTTTTCAAGTGTAGTAGAAACACAAACTGCTGCAACCTATGAGGCATCCAGAGGTCTAAGTGCTGAAGAATTCATAGCATGCGAGTGGTGGCTGAAGGGACAAGAATTTCTCTTGAGGGGGGAAGTGGAATGGCCTAAGACCATCATGGAACAACCTTCGATCCCTGTGGATGACCCTGAGGTGAAGAAAGACCCACTGGTGAATGCCTTTGTCTCCCACCGTCCACTGAATACAACAAAAGTGTTTTTTAAGCTACTTTTCGGATTTTAAGAAGCTGAGAACATCTGTGGTATGGATGCTCAGACTCAGAGACGTGCTTCCAACCTTGTCCCAAAGGAGAAAGGTTCTTGAAGTGTCTGAAAGTATTGACCATGATAATGGAGGCCGAAGAAACAACTATCTTTATGCCAAAATGCAAAGGGAAAAATTGGCACTTCGTGGACAGTCACTGACAACAGTGGGAGGGGAGAGGTGCCATCCCTTGAGAGGGCAGAAGGTGCCATCATCTGCTTTTCCTAGCAAGAGAGGTTTTTTGATGAGATTGCTGTTTTGAAAGACGGAGGATCTGATAAACAAAACAGCGACCTCTACAAGCTGGACCCAGTGTTGGAGGACGGATTGCTGCGTAGGAGGCTGCCATGCCTGAAGTTGAAAAACATCCTGTCATTCTTTCTGTGTCCAAACTCTTCTTAAAGCATATCCATCAAAAGCTGGGTCACACAGGTAGAAATCACATGCTCTCTTCTCTCAGGAAGCAATACTGGACTACTCATGCCAATTCTGCTTGCAGGAAGGTCATCTCTGAGTGCGTAGTTTGTCGCCGCCTCCAAGGAAAGACGGGGGAACAGAAAATTGCTGACCTACCAGTAGAGAGAATTGTGCCAGACTTGCCTGCTTTCACAAATGTGGGCGTCCACTACTTTGGGCCAGTGGAGGTGAAGAAAGGCCGGGGCAGAGCGAAGCGCTACGGCGTCCTATTTACCTGCATGGCGAGTAGGGCAGTTCATCTCAAAGTTGCTTATGCTTTAGACACTGACTCATGCATAAATGCCAATCGCCGCTTTATGTGTCGCAGAGGTCAGGTGACACACCTGACATCAGACAATGGCACCAACTTCATAGGAGCTGAGCGGGAGTTAAGGGAAGCCATTGCTGAGTTAGACCACCAGAAGATTCAGCATGCCTTATTGCAGAGTGGTCTAACATGGTCCTTTAACCCTCCAGCCGGGTCTCACCATGGGGGGGTTTGGGAGCGTCTTATTCATCTTGCAAAAAGGGTCCTCTCTTCCACACTCAGACTTCAAACACTGGATGATGAAGGTTTTCATACAATTTTTTGCGAAGTCGAAGCCATTCTCAATAGTCGTCCCATCACAAAGGCCTCTGATGATGCAAATGACCTCGAAGCACTTACACCCAACCACATCCTGATCTTAAAGTCAAAGCCACACCTCCCTCCTGGGCTCTTTTGTAAGGATGACCTGTACATGAAGAGAAGACGGAGGCAGGTGCAGTTTCTATCTGACCTCTTTTGGAAGCGCTGAGTGAGGGAATACTTACCGCTACTCCAGGAGAGACAGAAGTGGATGAGACCAAAAAGAAGCTTTCATGATATTTAATAAAGGTGTAATTGCAAGAGACAGAAGAGAACTTCCAGGTGGTGGAAATGACTAGACCTATCCCCTCATCCCACCCAGCTGGATGGAAGTATAGCCGATGGAGAGGGCTGAAGAATTTGCAGTGTTGTCTGCTGTGGTCCATGTTTCAGTCAAAGCCAAAACATTAAGTTTTGACTGACTGGCAAAGGCCAGAATGAAGTCAGCTTTGTTGACAGCTGACAGTTCCACAGTCCAACAGAGAAGGTACCAGGCTGAGGACAGGACATGCAGTGGCGGAACTAGAGTTTTATACATTGGGTGGCCAGGGGGTGGCCACTGCTACTTTCGGGGGTACACAGTACACACACACACACATACACACACACAGTGGAAAAGCTTATGGAAGGAATTGGGTCACTCTGTTTGTGTCTATAAGTGTTGAACATCCAAAATATTTGCAGAAAACAAAGCTGAAGCACCAAGGAGATAAGATACCGTAGCATGTGTCTGTTATGTACTGCTGCGTTTATTTACAAAAAAACTCACATTTACAAAAAACATTTTTTTTTTTTTTTTTTTTTAATTAGATATAGCAGGCATCAAGCAAACATGTACTTGAAAAATTTAAACAATTGTATTGCCCATCAATATAAAATCTTATCCTAGGAAGATTTAATACAACATAATTATTTCTTTAAAATAATTTATAATTATTCTTACATCTCTATAATTATTTTTTTTGTGTGTTCATTTTTGGGTGAACTATCCTTTTAATCTGGCAAAATCATCTCAACTTAAATTCCTGAATTCGGTATGTGATTGACAGCCTGTGTCTGGTAGATGCTCTGACCTGTTGCTGGTCCTGAAGTCTGACCACACTGACTCAGACCCCAGCCCTTGCATCACCACTGGCTAGTCAGTTTGCACCTGATCTGCCTGTTAGTCCAGTCATTTTAAGCCAAAATGGGGGTCAACCTTGAACAAATTGCAACAGAAGCAAACTTAACAGAAGCAAGAGATTGGGTTTGGGACTGGGTCCGTTGGACTGTTTCTGGGGGACGAGTCTGAGGGAAGAACAGGAGACAATGGTAAGGAGAATGCAAAGGACAAAAGGTAAAATAAAAAGTGAATCCCCAGAAACAGTTTTCGAAACTTTCCCCTAATGGGATTCTTCTGGACTTTTTTTCCTTACTCAGGACATATTGAGGATACAAAATTATTTGAGTTTGCTTCTGTTGCAATTTGTTCAACATTTTTTCATAAAATGACTGGACTATGTTTGTGCTTATTTAAAAAGTACTCTGATATCTCTCCCTTTCTTTTCATGTTTAATTGACCCTGTTAAAAAATATGACAAATTTAAAATATGATTCCAATCATATTCATATTCTAATCATCATCCAATTACCAACATTTTTATCTTAACTCTTTCTCGCCAGTAGCCTATAAAAAAAAGGTGTTTTTGGTAATTTTCACAATTTCATGGCACCCCAGAATATTTTGTTGTATGAATATCTGAACATACCAAAAGAAAGAACAGACCCTGTGCTTTAAAAAAAAAAAATCTAGTTTCGTGCGTCTTTTTTTATCAACACTTGAATGTTGGCAAGTTTCATAAAAAGCAACATGAGCAAAAAGCTGAGAAAATCGCATTTTTATCAAAGACTACATCTAGATCAGATTCATAATGATGACCAAAACACAGTAGATCGAGTCCATCAACACCCTACACCCATAAAGCTTCATAGTCCTATAGTGATCGCATTATGATATCGCTTGTTTCTGCTCTTCTTTGCCTGCGTTTTGATCTCCTATCCTCACATTAGCTAGAACATTTGTATACTGTAACGTACACACGGCAAGGTACTGCATATGCGTGTATTAGGCCTAATGTAGGCTATTCGGAGCAAACCACCCTGATGCTAAACCTTAAAAACGTACTTAAAATATGATGTTTTCTTATTCGGTGAAGTTCGGTATCTTGCAACCATCTCTCGTCCTCTGCTCGTCCGTTTGAAAGCCGTACGTTGCTGCCGGCGAACGTAATTTTTTTTTGTGATCTGCTCTCTTTTTTTCTTATCAGTGCAAAAGAGACTCAAAATACTCTGTTGATATTGATCTTAAATATAAGTGTTATACATCATTCAAAAGTGTTAAATGTCTTCTTTTATTTGTGTACACTCATAATAAAAACAAAATGTTGTGTTTTTTGTAAAATAAAGAAAATAAACATGATGCGCGTTCTGCCGTCTCAATGTAAAACTCATTCTGAAACGCGACAGAAAATGACCTGTAACTCAGCGAATGTTTGTCACACAGACTTGAAACGCATGTCTATACAACGCTTGGAGTCTCTATTTTTAAAGTATGTAAATTATATAAAAAACAAATATTCTCTGTTTAAGTAATCCGTATGAAAGCAGCGGCATGTACAGTTTCTCAAACGCGTCCTAATTAACTCTAATGTGACCATGCCCACGCGCGCACGAGCGATTGACATGCAAATGATCCACGCGGAGGAACGCAGACCTGTAAACGCCCTCATCACCTCAAAATAAAGAATCATAAACTTCAGTAACTTACTCCTCTCTGCTTTTCATCGAGTTTGGAAGACTGTGTTTGTGCTGTGCTGTGCTGTTTACCTTGGATTTACCACAGAAGAATTAGAAGAACGCGATTTGAAGATGAGAAGATTTTTAAGGTAAGACATGTTAAACTGGTGGTGCCAGATTAAAATGTATGTTATGAAATGAGATTGGAGTAAAAACATGAAGCCTAATATCGTACATGTATATGTATCTATAAATAGACAGAAACATGTTGAAATGTGAACTAGACTGGTAGGCAACCTTTCAGTGCTAAATGTATATACATGTCCGACACGAGGATGTTTTTATATTCTATAATAAAACACAGCATGATAAAAGTAGGCTAGTATGAGTGTATATTATAGTGAATATTATAATGTTTAGAACCGTGTTTACTGTTAAATACTGTGTTTGTGGATATCTGCTCAAACGTAGATGTATAATATGGTAACAATAATTAGTTTAATAGTTTTGAGCGGCTTGATCGCTTCAGTAAATGTTCTCTGCACGCATTTGCGTTTGAAAAGCAAAATGCGCCAAACAAATGTGTGTGTGTGTGTGTGTGTGTATTTTGTACATTTTAAAAAGCAATTTTAACCTGAAAAATCTAAAATGTATTCCCCAAATAGTGATAGTGTCACGGTTTTCCTGGTTTTCCCTGGCCCTGTCACGTACTACATTTCCCAGCATCCCCCTGGATCCACACCTGCACTCACTTCCCTCATCACCGCAGCTGAATCCCATCTCCTCATCATTACCTCATCACCAGCCTTTATATTCAGTTCCCTCACATGCACTAACTGCCGGGTATTAATGTGACTTGATGTTATGTTCTGGGTTTAGTTTGGTGATCTGACACTGGTTCCAAAGATCATCGGTGAGTGATTCCATGTTTCTTCTCTTGAGATGATTCCAGTGTCTACGGTGTCCATGCATCTATGAGTCTGCATTCAAGTTCAGTGTATCTACAAGTCTACATCTATGTTCCATGCATCTGAGTCTGCATTCAAGTTCAGTGTATATACGAGTCTACATCTAAGTTTCAAGATTCTACGGAGTCTGTCAGCTATGGAATCCATTATCTCCTGAGTTCGAGTATTCAAAGACAATCTGAGTTCGAGTAGTCAAAGACATTTCCTGAATTCGAGCATTCAAAGACACTATCTGAGTTCCAGTATTCAAGGATGCTTCCTGAGTTAAGTTTTCCTAGAGACTCTAAGTTCATTGCCTTTTGAGTTTGACGTTCAGTTGCATCCAGGGATTCCTGGGGTTGCACACGTGTATAAATAAAGTTTTAGTTTAAATTGTATTCTGGTCTCCTGTCCTGGTATCGTGTGACAGAATACCCGGCCACACACCGTGCAAGCTCCAACGGCACTGAAGGTCACCTCCCTCCTCATCGCAACATTTCACGTTTTCCTTCAGAATGTGCTGGGATCGGATTGCGGCGATAGCTCAGGAAAGCTGTGATCTTTTTGAGTTCACTAATAAGTTTTGCTCACTGGCTGTTGACTGTGACCTGAGTGATGAGACCATAAAAGCTTGCTACAAGATCGGGGCCAGATACATCGACCCTCGACCACTCCCCGATCTTTCAGGGCTAAACTGGAGAGAGGCAATATCTGTCTGCTGGGACAGCTTTTTCCCTGAGTGTGCGTTTCCCACCAAAATCACTCATCTCGGCAAACCAGTTAAACCCACCGAGCAGGCGCTCAGTGTCCACCTGGCATCTGTTGCGGGGATTGTTTGGCCCAGAGCACGCAAGCTGGTTTCCAACAGTGCCAATGTGGCATCCAAGTTGATCGACCCCCCTTTGATGTCCGTCCGGGGAGCTCGCAGGTCTGCTCCACGTTCCACCAAACAAGTTGTCTGTCCTGCCAAGCCTGCACATCACGCCAGTCCAATCGAATCTGCACTTCACGCCAGTCCAGCCGAGCCTGCACTTCACGCCAGATCTGCCGAGACCAAGGTAGTAAGCGTCGTGCCCGCCGCACCTGTGACTGACAGCGATCTTCGTCCTCTCATCGGCCCGCCAGAGCCCTCTTCGCCGCTGGTCCCGTCCAGCCCAGAGCCTTCACCGCTGGTCCCGTCCAGCTCAGAGCCCTCTTCACCGCTGGTCCCGTCCAGCACAGAGCCCTCTTCGCCGCTGGCCCCGCCCAGCTCAGAGCCCTCTTCGCCGCTGGTTCCGCCCAGCTCAGAGCCCTCTTCGCCGCTGGTTCCGCCCAGCTCAGAGCCCTCTTCGCCGCTGGTTCCGCCCAGCTCAGAGCCCTCTTCGCCGCTGGTTCCGCCCAGCTCAGAGCCCTCTTCGCCGCTGGTTCCGCCCAGCTCAGAGCCCTCTTCGCCGCTGGTTCCGCCCAGCTCAGAGCCCTCTTCGCCGCTGGTTCCGCCCAGCTCAGAGCCCTCTTCGCCGCTGGTTCCGCCCAGCTCAGAGCCCTCTTCGCCGCTGGTTCCGCCCAGCTCAGAGCCCTCTTCGCCGCTGGTTCCGCCCAGCTCAGAGCCCTCTTCGCCGCTGGTTCCGCCCAGCTCAGAGCCCTCTTCGCCGCTGGTCCCGTCCAGCTCAGAGCCCTCTTCGCCGCTGGTTCCGCCCAGCTCAGAGCCCTCTTCGCCGCTGGTTCCGCCCAGCTCAGAGCCCTCTTCGCCGCTGGTCCTGCCCAGCTCAGAGCCCTCTTCGCCGCTGGTCCTGCCCAGCTCAGAGCCCTCTTCGCCGCTGGTCCTGCCCAGCTCAGAGCCCTCTTCGCCGCTGGTCCTGCCCAGCTCAGAGCCTTCTTCGCCGCTGGTCCTGTCCAGCTCAGAGCCTTCTTCGCCGCTGGTCCTGCCCAGCTCAGAGCCTTCTTCGCCGCTGGTCCTGCCCAGCTCAGAGCCTTCTTCACCGCTGGTCCTGCCCAGCACAAAGCCTGAACCGCTGGTCCTGCCCAGCACAAAGCCTGCACCGCTGGTCCTGCCCAGCACAAAGCCTGCACCGCTGGTCCTGCCCAGCACAAAGCCTGCACCGCTGGTCCTGCCCAGCACAAAGCCTTCACCGCTGGTCCTGCCCAGCACAAAGCCTTCACCGCTGGTCCTGCCCAGCACAGAGCCCTCATCGCTGGATCTGCCCAGCACAGAGCCCTCATCGCTGGATCTGCCCAGCACAGAGCCCTCATCGCTGGATCTGCCCAGTACCGAGCCCTCTTCACGGTCCACGTCTGCCCAGCCAGAGCCTGTTCACGTCACGTCTTCCGAGCCAGAGCCTGTTCACGTCGCTTCTGCTGAGCCAGAGACTGTTCACGTCACGTCTGCCCAGCCAGAGCCTGTTCACGTCACGTCTGCCGATCCAGAGCCGGTGCACGTCAAGTCTGCCGATCCAGAGCCAGAACCTGCTAACGTCACTTCTAGTGAGCCAGAGATTGCTCACGTCGCTTCTGCTGATCCAGTGACTGTGCACGTCACGCCTGTCGATCCAGAGACTGTTCAGGTCACATCTGCCGAGCCAGCGTTTCCAAACCAGATAGCCGCCGCCGAGCCAGTGTCTGTTCCAGAGCCCGAGCCAGTGTCTGTTCCAGAGCCCGAGCCAGTGTCTGTTCCAGAGCCCGAGCCAGTGTCTGTTCCAGAGCCCGAGCCAGTGTCTGTTCCAGAGCCCGAGCCAGTGTCTGTTCCAGAGCCCGAGCCAGTGTCTGTTCCAGAGCCCGAGCCAGTGTCTGTTCCAGAGCCCGAGCCAGTGTCTGTTCCAGAGCCCGAGCCAGTGTCTGTTCTTGTGCCGTGGCCGCCCGAGGGGTCCTCTCCGCCTTGGCCACCCGAAGGGTCCGCTCCGCCTTGGCCACCCGAAGGGTCCGCACCGCCTTGGCCACCCGAAGGGTTCTCACCGCCGTGGCCACCCGAAGGGTTCTCACCGCCGTGGCCACCCGAAGGGTATTCACCGCCGTGGCCACCTGAGGGTTCGTCTCCGCCCTGGCTGCCTGCACAGCCTGCTCCACCCTGGTTCCACCCTGACCCCGCTCTGGCTCCACTCTGGTTCCGTCCCGATCCCGCCCTGGCTTCCCCCCCACTCATGCTAAAAGGCGCGAGGACGCGCCTTCCGGGAGGGGGGAGTAATGTCACGGTTTTCCTGGTTTTCCCTGGCCCTGTCACGTACTACATTTCCCAGCATCCCCCTGGATCCACACCTGCACTCACTTCCCTCATCACCGCAGCTGAATCCCATCTCCTCATCATTACCTCATCACCAGCCTTTATATTCAGTTCCCTCACATGCACTAACTGCCGGGTATTAATGTGACTTGATGTTATGTTCTGGGTTTAGTTTGGTGATCTGACACTGGTTCCAAAGATCATCGGTGAGTGATTCCATGTTTCTTCTCTTGAGATGATTCCAGTGTCTACGGTGTCCATGCATCTATGAGTCTGCATTCAAGTTCAGTGTATCTACAAGTCTACATCTATGTTCCATGCATCTGAGTCTGCATTCAAGTTCAGTGTATATACGAGTCTACATCTAAGTTTCAAGATTCTACGGAGTCTGTCAGCTATGGAATCCATTATCTCCTGAGTTTGAGTATTCAAAGACAATCTGAGTTCGAGTAGTCAAAGACATTTCCTGAATTCGAGCATTCAAAGACACTATCTGAGTTCCAGTATTCAAGGATGCTTCCTGAGTTAAGTTTTCCTAGAGACTCTAAGTTCATTGCCTTTTGAGTTTGACGTTCAGTTGCATCCAGGGATTCCTGGGGTTGCACACGTGTATAAATAAAGTTTTAGTTTAAATTGTATTCTGGTCTCCTGTCCTGGTATCGTGTGACAGATAGGGCCTGTTAGCACCTGATAGGGCCATTAGGGGAGGGTCTTTGTCTTTCTCAGGTGTGAAATAAATAAAATATTCATGATGTGTTCACGCCTCTTCGCATAAAGCTTTCTCACACAAAACTTTAAATATTTAACAAATTAACAAAACAAACTTTTTAAATCAATATATTGTCTTATCTGAATGAGTATGCAGGATGGTTTTCACATAGTTTTGGAGCAAATATTCTAGGCTACGTCATACAATTTTCAAAAGTCTTGTGAAGAAATAATCAATATGGGTTTTATGACCTTATTTCAGTGACAATTTTTTTGTGTGTTTTCACAAACCACGCATAAATGTTATTATCTCAAAACTACAAACTTTTACATACATGCTGCTGATATATTATTGTAGCAGAGTTTGTGCTGAATACAGTGTAATCAGATTTTAGCCATGAAAATGTCACAAGTAACAGAAATAAGCACAAATGTCAGAGCATGTCAGAACACTTCCAGGGCCCAGAAAACACCTCAGACCCCAGAGGGTTAATAATAGTGTAGTTCAAACTCCTAACTAGCAACAGCTGCTAATCTAGATCAACAAACACATCAAGCACTCCTCATTTTGACAGACAAAAGTTTCTTCAAATGCCTTTCCCATCTTTTAACCATGTATATTACCAGAGAATGTCTAATATGGCGAGAAGTTTCACTCTCACTACACTTCCGGCTTCTGAACTGGTTGCAGTTCCACTCTGATTCCATATGAGGGCGCTCACAGGACGAGTGCAGAATGAATGGAGGTCAATGGCAGTATACCCCTCAAAATCCACTTTTCTCAGGATATAATTTTTTGTCTAGTAATTTGAATGTTGTATTCGAAAGGAGATGCAAAGAAATTACACATTGCTGGGTGTTAGATTTTTTAGAGTCACTTATTTGCTTTTAAAAAGTCTTTCAAAATGTCAATGACGTCAGAATGCTGACGTCATTAGCAGAATGCTAGCGTGTTATGGGCAACAACAACTCAACCTGTAAGAAATCAAAACGACATAAGTACTCGTTCATTCAACTTTCGACCTAAAACCCATGTTGAACTTGCAAAATCTACAATCACATCTGAGATTTCTCAACGGCAATCGGGTGAAAGAGACAAATTTAGCCGTCTAGCCCCATTGACTCCCATTCATTTTGCACTCATGGCGAGCGCCCCCAGTGGAACTCTGGTGGTACTACAACCAAAATTCGGTACAATAGGGCTTAATAGGGAGTGGACAGGCTCTCCGTAGACGGGCTCTGATATTACCATCAAAAGTTCCTAAACATAATTTAAACCTAACTAATCTTTCAATTGACTGCGTATAAGCAGCCACTCACCTTGCTCCGGCATCAGCTGTTTTGGCATCGCTCCACCTCCCCAACATAATTTAAGCATCTTGCTCCTCTTCCAAACATTTGTAGTCACTCAAGATTAGAGTAATGGTCAATTCTCAAGGTCTGTGAAAACCTGTGTAAAGATGCGTAAAGGCCATAAGCCCTATTCGCACGGGATTAGTATTACCCCTGGACCTCTGTAATTAAGGAATTACCCCCTGACGTCTGTGTTTTTGGTGGCTCATTCACACGGGCAAATAAATGTTCGTAATTCCCTCGATTTTACGGACTTTAGTCAGGATATGACGTCACAGCTGCGTAACATCCGCTCACCGACAGAATCGCAATGGCGGCGAAGAAGAAAAATAGACATTGGACACGCAAGGAAACCTTGACTTTAATATCGGTGTGGGGTGAACCCGGCTACCAAAGGCAATTTGAACAAATGGTTCACAACCACACTGTGTGGGAAAATATATTTAAAGAGCTGGTTACGCGGTGCCCTTCAACCCAGGACTTTGGGGACTGGACAAAGTGTAAGGAGAGGCTCGACTACCTCCGTAGAAAGTACCGCGACTGCCTAAAAAATAACAGAAAAACAGGCTCGGAGCCAGTTAAATGCCCATATTTTGAGGAGATTGACGTTGTTTTAGGTAAGACCTGTTCAAACTTTTCAGTAAAATTACAAATAAATATTTGTTACTGCGGTGACTTGGCCGTTAGCTAATCGCTAACGTCGATTCGGCTGAATGTTTTCACATTTCTCATAGGCTGTAGACCCATGAACAACCCAGGAGACATGAGGGCAGATAACGGGGGAAGTTCAGAAGATGAAATATCTGAATGTAAGTTACAACAGGTTACTACGAGAGGGCTGTTATTACTACTTTACTATACTTGATGATATTGAATGATACTACCTCGGATGCTTGTACTTTTCTTTGGTTCAACAAAGTGCCAGTGCTGTAAAACCTCTTTTGTTTTTGAAGCGGAGTCTTCCAGGAGTCTTGTGGACCTCTCAAATACCTCAAGGGACAATGAAGCTGAGGATGATTCCTTCCATGTAGCATCTAACCCCAAAGCAGCAACACCTAGTGGTGCTGCGGAACTCAAGGCACAAGGTAGGCACTTGCATATAATCTCAAAACAATCATGCTCCTGACCTAATATCTCTAATAATAACCAGTGGTGGAGGAAGTACTGAATCTCAGTACTTAAGTAAAAGTACAAATAACCAGAGACATATTTACTTTAGTAAAAGTAGAAGTACCACAATGAAAACCCTACTTAAGTAAAAAATAAAAAGTACCTGATTTTAAATGTTCTTTAAGTATTAAAAGTAAAAGTAGGCTACTTGCATTACAATTTATTATCTTTAATGTCTATATTCTAATAATTAGGGCTGTAACCATATGAAACCGAAATCGCGACACACCCCCTATTTGAAGTTAACATTATACAATACATAGACCTACACCACAAAACTAGTGGAGGATAAATTCTTTAAAATTGGCCAATCCCAGCATTATGGACTTGACATTTGCAGTAAAAACTTGAAATATAAATTATCAGAAAATGCATTTAATAGCCTACAAATTGAAACTGTTTATATATCCATACTCCCTTAAAGGAGTCCAGACATTAAAAAAATATCAGTCTACAGACACATGTGTTTTATATTTATTTTTATATTTATGAAATAGGCTACATAACGGACATGACACAAAAAAATCTTTAACTTTTAGGTGGCAAAATATTTTTTAGTAATTCTGTAAATTACACTGCGCAAACCAAAAGTAGGCATATCCACCAGATGAAGAAGGGTTGGCTCTCCACAGAACATAAAATATTCATTTTATTTTTCGTGTTCGCAATTATGAGGAAAAAAAAATGCTACGGACTGGACAGTTCTCTGTTACGGACGGAGGGCTCTGAAAGCGACACTAAGACTGCTTTAAAACTTTCACAGAGACATCATATAGAAATCACAAAGCCTTTCTTTAAAGTTAATTTCGTTTCATATTAATTGTATCTTAATTTTAATCAATGTTTTTCTGGATTTAATAAATAAGAAGTAAATATAGCAGACAACAGATAATCACGACACGAAGGCGCCGGCGTGTGAACTGGAGAACCAAAACTCAGTGTAGGCCTATAAGGTAGCCTACTAGCCTTACAGACCTGAGAATATATCTACAGAACGTTTGAAATGTCTACAGAGCAATTCAAAATGAAAGAAAACAGACTGCTCTCTGCTTATGTAATCCATATCGTATGAAATGTGCATTTCTCTCCGGTGCGTTCACCACTGCGAAGATCGCGAGTCAGCATCGTCAACTTCATCTTTTCAGCCGACAGACACTGACACAGAAAACACTTGTTTATTAATAAACCATTAAAATGTCTCCTTGCTATATTTTACATATTCATAATCATAAATTTTGCCGGTTCTTTGTGACAGCTTTTAGGTGCTTTATTGTCAGCGCCACCGTTACATGTTATATGAACGCATCACCACCACATCAGCACCGAAAACATGGAGATTTTTTTCAATCCCTGTTTTGGCAGGGGGAAAAACTGATCAGAAAATGTAACGAAAATGTAACGAAACGTTGTAGAAATGTAGTCGAGTAGAAAGTATAATAATTGCTGCAAAAAGTAACGAGGTAAAAGTCAAAAGTATGCACTATTGATTCTACTCAAGTAAAGTACAGATACGTGAAAAATGTACTCAAGTAAAGTAACAAAGTATTTGTACTTCGTTACATTCCACCACTGCTAATAACATAATATCTGTGCTATATTGACCTCTTTGTTGATGTATATGTTTGACACATTTCTTTAGGGCGTCGCACAAGGAAAGGAAGAAAAAGTCAGATACTAGAGGCACTGGACAAAGGTCTGGACCGTCTCATTCAGGAGGACAGTTCCATTAATTATGAAAAGGAGAGGTTCGAGTGGGAAAAAAGTGTGGAGAAGAACAGGATGGAGCTGGAGAGAAGACGCCTGGAGTTTGAAATGAAGAGGATGGAGGCAGAAGAAAGAAGAGCAAAAGAGAACCGAGAATTGATGTTTCAACTTTTACAATGTTTGAGGCCCATGCCACACGTCTCACCTTTTATGGCTCCTCACCACCACTCACCATATTTTCAGGGCCCATCAGCTGAGGGGATGGATTTTACATCCTCAGCTTCTGGTTCATCTAATCACACATCATTTAATATGCACCACTACAATGATTCATCTAACTAGCCTCATTAAGGAAAATTAATTGTTCTCTTTTTCATGTTTTAAGTTATGTTCTGATGTTTGTAAAATATACTTAAGTAATAAGTTATTACAGTGCAGTAATGCTTTTCATATACAAACTGCACACATTTTCACACCAAACCTGAAAATGTTTTTTTTTAATTTTACAGTAAAGAGTAAAAGCTTTTTTTTGCACAATTGTTCTTTTTGTTAGAATGTTTACATTTTATATTTGGAAAGAAAAAAACTTTTTTTGGCAATAACTTTCCAATAAAATGTTATTGGATAAAATAGAAATTGACTGCATTGTTTGACTGATACCCAACATTTCATGGTCTTCATTTTATTGTCTTGTGTTGATGTGGGTTACCAGGGCTTCTCGGATGTGCTCTGCTGTGGAGAGGCCAGGTAAGTCAGGCTGCTCTGGTACTGTCTCTGGCTGCTCCATCATGTCTTCTGGGTGTTCCTGGTAAGCTACCTTCTGGATTTCACAGAAGTTGTGCAACGTTATACATGCGACCACAACATGTTTAACATAATTTATATTCGAGTCGTTTCTTTTCATAATGCTTCGTCAGCGGCCCTTAAGGCGACCAAATGCATGTTCAACATGAATGCGAGCACGGCTCAAGCAGGCATTAAAGGCAACTCTTGGTCCTCTCACTGTGCCTTCAGGAAATGGCTTCATTATGTGTCTGGTCAAGCTGTATGCAGAGTCGGCCACAATCAAAGGAGGAATGTCAACACCTTGGATGTTCTTTGTAATAGGAGGGAAAAAAGTGCCACTCTCTAACTTACGGCTCAGGCGGGAACACTCAAAAACATACGCGTCGTGGCACTTTCCAGGCCAGCCAACATCAAAGTCAAGGAACTTGTATGTGTGGTCAACTAGTCCTTGTAAAACAACACTGTACCACCCTTTTCTATTATAATAGTCTGTGGGGTAGTCCACTGGGGCAATTACAGGGATATGTGTGCCATCCAAAGCGCCAGTTTGATTTCTAACATTATTCTCTCAACGGACATATACATCGATAGTCTAGTGTTATAATTGATTTGCGTTTGGTGCACTGTGGAGTGGGTAAAACGTTTTTTAATGGCTGGCTAACATATACCATTGACTCGCGCTAGCCTAGCATCGGCTAACTATCCAAATATAAGGACTGGATAATTAAAAAAAAAAAATGTCTCAACTGATGAATAACAACCAGGCTGACTTAAAAATGAGGTCCGATGTCAAAAATCCCGAACCACCCCTTTAAGTTACTATGGTTAGGTTGCTTATAGCTAACGTTAGCTACTATAACGTTACAGTAAAAAACGTTCCTTACCGCATGCTGCGACGCATGTCATCCATTTCATCATCTTAAGAGATTTAGCTCTTCTTGGTAGCTGCCCATCTCTTTTAAGTCGTCTCCGTTCATTGTAATACGACCCTCTTGGCCCAACACTACCACAAAAAGCGTCTAAACTTTCAAAAAGAGCTTCCATGTTTCGCCAAAATTCTTAGTTTAACGTTTCCATGACAACGGTCCGAGCTTCCACGTCACGTCTACTGTAGCTGCTAGTTTGTTTTCTCTTTTGCAGCACTTCATAGTTTTTATTGGAGAAAAACTATAATCGGATTGGAGTAGGGCATATCGAGAGATTTTATTGTTAATTTAGTTTTAATACAGACGTAAAATTGACTGTTAACCCTCTGAGGTCGGCAAACGCGCCCCCGCGTTTTGTTGGATTTTCTTCACATTGTAGCACTTTAAACTTAAATTACTCCGTCATTTATGGTCATACAGAAAAAAAGAAATATAAAAAAAGAATCTGTGATATTTTTACTTTTGTATGTGTCCACTTACAATCAAATCAAAACATTGTGCTTTTGTAAAATAAAGAAAATAAACAGGCTGTGCGTTCTGCCTCTCCGTCGCGGTGAACTTTTTTTTCTCAAGCACGTCTATAAACTGAAACAAAACTCAGCGAATACTTGTCACACATTTATGAGCCATATACCTTTATAAACATTTAAGTGTGTACTTTTAAATGATCGGATTCAAACTGAAAACAAATATTCTCTGTTTAAGTAATTTGTATAAAACCAACAAGATGTCCAGTATCTCAAACGCTTGCTCATTAGTTTTAATTTGACCACGCCTACTCGCGCAAAAGATATTCACATGCAAATCTCCACATGGAGCGCGAACGCGCTCGTTACCTCAAAAACAAAACACCAAAACACTTCATCAGTCTCTGCTTTTCGTCGAGATTGAAAGACGCGTCGTGAGCTTACATTGGCTTTACCCCAAGATGAACGCGATTTGAAGACAAGAACGATAAGGTAAGAAATTCTTACATATTAGTTTGTTATTGTTGCATAAATTTCACATTGCAGTTGAACTGTTGCTAGATATATGGTGAATATTGTCATATTTAGATCCGTGTTTACTGTTACTGTGTCTGTGGATATCTGCTCAAACGTAGATATGTATGGTAACCATAATGTTTTATATTTGAGCACGATCGCGTTTGAATGTATCACATTTTGGATCGCGATCGCGTTTGAATGTATCACATTTTGGATCGCGATCGCATTTGAATGTATCATATTTTGGAAAAGCAAAACGCTCCAAACGGCTTCATGTTTTTACTATTATCTCATTTCATATCATCATAACGAATGGAAACATTTGAAGTAACATGATAATCAATATATTTTTCTCTAGCTTAGTTACTGAAATCTTTTGGAAGATTTATATAGGCTGCTATATTGTTATTATTTTATGCAGCACTGCGCATAGCCTATGCCTACAAGGCACAACAAACCTGTGTTCATTATATAATATATTGTTGGAAACATTTGTGTGTGTGTGTGTGTATTCTGTGAATTTTAAAAAGCAAAATCGTGCAGGCCTTTCTCTTGATATCAGTGTGTTCACTTTTTTTTTTTTTTTCAGGACCCAGATGCCACTGAGTCCTGCTGACTTCAACATTCACAGTACATGTCTCTGTACATGAACATGGTAAAGTGAAAATCAAACACCTTGGAAATGAAAGGTATGTACAATGTTTTTAGGAATGGCACAAAGGTCTCTTTCTTTGGATCATGTTGTGTTGTAAATAAATCCAAACAATCTAAAAGCCATTCTTTTTTAAATCTCCTCATTCTTTGTGGAAGGTTGGTCAGAATGATGGGCCCTGATAAGCTCCTAATAGGGCCATTAGGGTGTGTCTTTGTCTTTCTCAGGTGTAAAAAGCCTTACATATTAATGAGATGATCCGCCCCTTCGCATATTGCTTTTTCACACAAAACACGTCGTAAAAATTTCAAATCAATATATTGTCTTCTCTGAATGAGCAGTCAAGGTGATTTTCACATAGTTTTGGAGCAAATATTCTAGGCTACGCCATACAATTTTTAAAAGTCTTGTGAAGAAATAATCAGTATGGGTTTCATGACCTTATTTCAGTGAGAATTTTTTTTTGTATTTTCACAAACCACGCATAAATGTCATTATCTCAAAACTACAAACTTTTACACACATGCTGCTGATATATTATTGTAGCAGAGTTTGTGCTGAATACAGTGTAATCAGACTTTAGCCATGAAAATGTCACAAGTAACAGAAATAAGCACAAATGTCAGAGCATGTCAGAACACCTCCAGGGCCCAGAAAACAGCTCAGACCTCAGAGGGTTAAACGGCCCATAATGGTTATTACGTTCTTTAGGAAACGATAGGCTCACAAAAAAACAGCCCAAATCACAGACATGGGGATTCGCACGGGACTGGTATTATCAGAGGACCCCTGTGTTGGCCGAAATACGGTAGGTAATTTTCGGGGGAATTTTTACAGACATTTTTACAGACATGGCAGATTCGCACGGGATAAAAATCACAGACGACCTCTGCGATTATTACAAATTATCGGAGGTCCCTAGGTAATACTAATCCCGTGCGAATAGGGCTATATAAACATAGTTTCTGGCCAAGCTCACCCCTTAACAAGTGTGTCCACGGTCAGAGAAGAAACGTACTAAATACCATTCAAAATCATTATGAGATCGACGTGCAGAGACGAAGCAAGATAAACTGAGGCCGGAGGCGGAGCCACTGGATTTATCCACTCAGGCGCTGATGGTGGTTGTAGGACCTGAGGCTCGATGTGAGTGCTTGGCATCGCAGGAGATGACGAAGGGCTGACAACCTCCAGCAGAGGCGGTGCTGGAGGAATGGCAGAGCAGGGCGGTGACGGAGGCAGATGAAGGCTAGACAGGGTCGAAGGTAACACAACATTGTCCATGCAGGTGTTTGTGCTGTCTAAAAACAGCGATGTAGGTTCAGAAGGAACAGATACAAAGTTCAAATAGTCCATGGTGCTGTCTAGGAACAGCGAAAAAAAATCTGAAATGGGGTGGGATAGGGTGGGAGACGATACCTCCGTGCTGAAGTCAATCAGCCAGTCCTCAGTCTCAAATTCCACCATAATACCCTCGGCCACTGATGTCCTGGGCTCACACCCCTGGTCACTGGGGGGCTCTTCTTCTGGTGCGAGTGTCTACGCTGACCTCTTATCTTCGGGCACTGGTTGACGTGCCTCAGCGGGTGGTAGCTCTTCGTCTGCGCAGGCTCACACATTTCCTCCGTGGTTGATGGTGGTGGAACAGACTCTGGGTCCAGCTGTGTTCTAGATCAGTGGTAAACACTCTCCAGACACCACATGATAGAGTCCCTTCAGTTCAGCCCAGAGATGTCTGGAAGATTTATGGGGTGATGGTAATTCGCCCCAATCCAGAACAATGAATTCAGGGTCTCGTCGTCAAAGGAGCTGGTGACGGCAAGAAGGCAGAATTGTCCAGGGAAGGTTAAAAAATCCTGGCTCCCACAAGCCAAAACAGAAAATCGTGCTGCATATTCCATTTGGTCGGTTGATCTGTTACCAGATGAAGACAGACAAATTCCAGATTCCAAATATTAACAAGGTTTAACCCAAAAGGCATAACAGTGTGTAAACACGCACACATACAGGACATACGTATATGTGGCAAGAGGGAGAACAATGGTCGACTACGCCACCCCAGAATACTGGGGAATAACAGCCCTGAGGGCGCACAGGTTCGTTTATTCAAATGATGGGCAAGGAGATGTGAGTCATATAGAAAAAAGGTTACAAATTTATTTATAAATAATTAAAACTTCACAGCAAAGCTCAGGAAAGATGCTATACAATAACATGCACAAATCTGCATCACACACAAACACCCACACACACCAAACTATATTTAAATTAAACTAGTTGACCAGTAGCGGAGGTACCTGGGGGTACAGGCTAGCTGCCTCAATTAGAAGAGCCCCAGTAACCCGAAACACACGCCCACACACACACGTGAGGATTGAATGCAAGAAAACACACGGCACTAGGTGTAATCACCACACACCATACGATAGCAGCTAGCCTCCCCTCTCCAGGTACCCCCAGCTCCTGCAAAGAAAATAAACTCCAAATCAACAAGCTTATAAAAAGACAGTATAAGTATAACACAGCAAAAGAAAACAAACACAAAATAGACATGACTCCTCCTCTAGAGAATAACAAATTTGAATTACACCATTCACTCGGACTTTCAGAGAAAGGTTGTTATAATACCCAGAGTTGTAGAGCATAACACAAAAAAAAGAATAATAATAAACAACAACACACACGAAACTCAATATACCACAAAATGACGATGCATGGCGACAAGATCAAGCAGGTGGCAGCCGGCAAAGACAGGCCGGCAGCAAGCCACCGCCCTGCATCAACGTGCAAGTTTCTATGGTCACATAGGTGTCGAGGCAGAACAGCAGCGCAGTCTCAATTAGACGCGTCACGATTCACTATGGACGCTCAATCCCAGCGAGTGACCAGAGATACCCTCAGATCGCGGGATGGTCACGTAAACAAAACCATCCATGGTCGCACACCATGCGGGAATCCAGCCGCGCGATCAGAAACAAACAGCTGTGAGGCACTTAAGCCAGTACACAGCAGACCGGAAGGCAAGAACTTTAGTCTAAACCTCCAGCGGCAACAGATGACGTCACGCAACGGGGATACCAAGACGCACATCCGGTAACCAAACCCCACTCCTTTTATACTAAATGCGAGACAGTTAATGATATACAAGCATGCGTGTGCTCTCCCAATAGGTCGAATTAATCTACCCTGCTAAATATACACGAACATCAACTGCAACTAAAGAGTGAACACAGAGGAACTAAATACACAGAGGTAACAAATTAAATGATGTGCAGCTGTGGTGGAAGATTAGTGTCCATGGAAACAGATGAGTGGTGGGAAAAAAGACTAAGAAACGTGTGACTGATGAAAACAAACTGACAAACTGAAAGTCCATGAAAGTGAAACCAAAGATGAATGAGTCCGTGAACAACCCGTGTTAATATTAGAAAAGCTTTCCAGATATATAGAGACCTAGGCCTGAAAAGGCCTGAAAATGGACACCGAGGTTGCGTTGTTTCTGCTCCATACGTGAGTAACATTAGTTTTGCGGATTCACAGAACCAAGAAACGCTGCTGTTGTAATGCTAGCTATAGTAACAGGACAGTTTTGAGTGTCATTGTTTGTCTGGAGCTGCTGTGCTGGCGACTAACAACTAACTCTTGCTTCTATAACAGAAACTGTGTTTATCATTTGAGACATATTTCTAAATTGAGAACATTGTTGTCCAACACTTACATGGAGATGATTATTCATGCCTTTATTTCTTCTCGTTTAGATTATTGTAATTCTCTTTTTACTTGTTTTAACAAATCTTCTCTGAGTCGTCTCTAAATTGTGCAAAATGCTGCAGCCAGACTTTTAACAGGAACCATCAGAAGGACACACATTGCACCGGTTTTATCCACACTCCATTGGCTTCTAGTCAAACATAGAACTGATTATAAAATTTTAGTTTTGACTTTTAGAGCACTACATGGACAGGCCCCCCAGGTTATCACAGACCTGTCACTATTCCTCCTCCCGCACTCTCCGGTCCTCAGGTCAAAACCTCCTGATGGTCCCCAAAACACACTTTAAAACTTGAGGGGATCTGTCCTTTCACGCAGTTGCCCCCAAACTTGGAACGCCCTGCCCCTGTCGCTGCGTGTGGTTGAATCTGTTGATTCTTTTAAAAAGCAGCTGAAGACACTTTTATTTAGACAAGTGTTTAGTTGATTGGGCTTTTATGTTTTATGTTTTGTTTTTAGCTCTGATAGTGTTATCTGTGTTTTATTGATCTTTTATTTAAAATATTACACTTTGTAAAGCACTTTGTGATTTCTATCTGTGATAGGTGCTATATAAATAAAGTTTACTTACTTACTGTATTTACTTGTGTACTGTATGTTAATTTTTTTTTGTGCTTCCTTGTCGTTCGTTCATCATCTTCGCTTTATTTTTGAGAAGCATTATTTTGCTTCGCTTCTGCTATGATAAATGGACATTTAATTTTACTTTATGGGAAATAAAAAATAAATAAATAACCTACCTTTAAATTTTAAATTGATCTGAGTCTACGTTCCGTAACAGTAGTTGGTTATTAACATGTACCAATGCTTTTTTTTTTTAAGGACCAGTGCTGTAAAACAGCTTTTTCCTCACATTTATCAGGTAGCTCACTCCAAAGGTCAGTCTAATTAACTTGGCGCTAGTTCAAAAGAGCAGTTCAATTGCTCAATTAAGCTTGAATGCAATGTGTAGAAAAGAGATTTAGCATTTGTACTGGTCATAGACAATTGGAATTCAGGATATAGTTTAAACTTTTTTTTTTTTTACTTTTTGTTGAACCTCATAGTCTTCAAAATTATTATCAGGGTTGGCTATGCTAGTGCATGATCAGCATGAAAAGGGTAGCCTAAGGGAACTTCTCATTCACAGGAACAATTCAGTAAAATTAGATCATCTAGAGGTAATGGGAGAGTTATGTAACATAGCGTTCACATCACAGTATGTCAATTACTCAGTCACATTTATTTTTGAAGCACAATTTAAAACAACAGCTGTTGGCATGCCACTAAAAAGTGAACATGCCACTAAAAACAACGTAAGAATCAGATTGTATCAGCATTTTTGTTTTTGTGGCTGATTTTGTTTGCCAAATTCTATAGAAATGCTGTCTGTTGCAGTCACACCTCTGTGTGTGTGTGTGTGTGTGTGTGTGTGTGTGTGTGTGTGTGTGTGTGTGTGTGTGTGTAGTTAATGTAACAAAAGTCACAAAATCTCATGCCACTGAGATGAAAGGATTTTTTTTTATTTAATCATCTGAACAGACACCAAAGACCCTATGAGGGTTAAACACAAATCACATACAATGTACAATAAAAGTAATACCACTACATCTGCTTTTGGTTATGCACTAACAAATTGTTAGATTACTTCACAGCAGACATTAGTGTTACATATATGCTAATATATGGGCTACATTTTTAGGTTTCTTGTCAGTCGTCTTGCATGTCATATTATGACCTGCAGCCGTCTGTAACAAACCTTTTAAATGAGTACTAAATGAGAACTAAACCCTTAAGGCCTATTTATACTTCTGCGTCGAACTGCCGCCGTAGCTACGTCGTAGGCTGTGTGTAGCGCGCGTACCCTACGGCGTACCCTGACGTGCACCTCTCCAAAAATGTAACAACGCGTCAATTCTACGCGGACACAAGCGCTGTGATTGGTCTGCCAGAACCCCTCCCTCGGGGTTTCACATGCTCCATAGGTGCGCGTCAACGCGGACAACGACACAGAAGTATAAATTAAAACCAACACGTTGCCTACGGCGTATAGGCTCCGGCGTAGGTCCGACGCAGAAGTATAATGAGGCCTTTAGTTATAGGGGATAATTGTCACACACACCCAGCGCTCACTCTCACCAGAATTCTAACCATCAGCCACGGTATAAGAGCACTTACCTGATCTACTTAAGGAGAAGTAGACACTACACCCACACACTACAGGATAATAGGGCCCATTTTGGGCCCTCCGACAATCCTAGGTAAAGTCCTGATTATCTTGATGATTCTACAGATTATCCTATTCGATTTTCCTGTGGTGTGATGTGTGTTAATAGTGATTGAATCTGCTCCAAAGAACGCCGGGGCGGCACCGATCTCAAATCGTAAATATCCAACATCAGAAATCCTGTTGTGTGGGGGGAACGATACCAACTTCATCCAAACCTTTTTCTTTCTTTTTTTCCCCAGTGAATTTTCTGTAAAAAGCAGTCCAAACACAATTATAACCATTTTCCTTTCCCATTGTCCAACATGTTTGTTTACTCAAAGTCATGTTTGACCACGAGAGATTTTGCAAGATTTCCCATGTTCAGAGTTGGGACTCTGGTTGTTTTGTCTTGGTCACACCATGGCACTCCACAAACTATAGAAACAAAACTGTTAAATCTATGATTTTTTTTATTGTCATATTTGTGGCCTCTCACATTTAGAAAATCTGATAAGTATGGCCACCCTAACTTGAAGTTCTCCTGTGGATTCCCAGTTATACCCTGAGATCTCCTCGTATTCTTCCAGCTTTCTCCAAGTAAAACTCTCCAACTACCTATGTTTTCTCACCAGTTCCCTGCTCCGCTATTCACCTGTTCCAACCATCCAAGAAATGTGTGATCTCCAGTGTCCTCCACTTACCGGTCATCATATCATCCCAAGCTACCTGGTAAAAGGATTTTATTCTCTATTCATCAGTCATAAATAACTTTGACTTCGATATTGCTCACCTGCTTATGTGTCTGTTCAATAAATACATGCTTGGGTTTGATGATAATTATGTCTCTGAGTCTTATTTCTGTTAGAGAAATATGGTAGATGCACCGCTGTCATGGTCTGCCTTGGTTTTTGTTAAATGTGGATATTCATTTAGTTCTGTTGTACCTGTTTTCTTGTTTCATGTGTTCCCTCTGTAGCAATGGTTTGATTATATCCTATTCAGTTCACCTGTGTTCTGGTTAGTTTTGTCAAGTATTGACTTTGTGCTGATGTCAAATCTGTTGTGTTAGACTACTCCTGTTATGTGGATTATCTTCTTTGTTTTTGTTTATAAATAAAGTTCTACGTCTGCTTCTGGTTTCACCTCTCCATTTCTTTTTTCATTTCCTGATCTGACATTACACCCTCTAAGAGAAGCAGAAATGTACTGCATACAAACATTTAGATTACAAATAATTCATGACAAGGGAGCATTTTGGGGACAAGATGACCAAGCAGACTCCAGAGAAAAAAACGTATATCACAGCTTTTTGGCAGAATGTACAACACATCTGATATAATTTAGTCTTTTTTTGTAAAATACTAATTTAGACAATCTATGTAAATAGAATGCATTTTGACGAGAGGTCTTCAATCCTGCTCCTGGAGGGCCACTGTCCTGCACAGTTTAGTTCCAGCCTAAACATATACAATATGCAAACATTAGTAAGCAGGTCATTTGATCTGCATTTTAATTTGTCAAGCCATTTGTAAATACAGCAATTATTATAAAAGTGGTCCATATGACTTGTGCACTTTATATCCAAGTCTTCTAAAACCCAAACAATAACAATGTGTGAGAAACAGACAAAAAAATTAATTGTTGTTCACAAATTCTTGACATCCACCCTTGATCTCCTTGACATCAATATTGGATTTCTGGACGAATCATTCTTTTTTGAGTAAGACAATTTCAATAAATCAGTATATCAAGTGCACACACAAAATCTCTCAGCCTCTTGATGTTGCTCACTTACTCAAAATATTAGAACACCCAAAAATGAAAATTCTGTCATCAGCTTTAACATACACACTTGAGGTTTATTCTTGTGTGTCAAGCAAACACATTTGTGCTTCAGAAAGAACCAGATTAAGTCAATAAAGATTTGTAGAGCTTCTGTTTACAATATGTCAAATTTACATGTCAAATTTAATTTCCAAATGTTGTTCAGATGGAAATCTCAAAGTGTTTTACTAAAAGTTTTCATAATTTAAGAGTTTTTATACATGTTGATTAAGTGATTCTTTGAATTTATTGTATTTATTTTAGTCTATAAGCTGTTGCTGACAGATATGTAGCAAGTGACACAGAGTACATTTTAGATATGCTAATCTGGACACAACCTCCAGTCATTTGCAGTACCTTTGTGTCAGGGTTCTGTCACTTCTGTCTAGTCTATTTCTTGGTTTTGTGACAGAGCCCTGACACTCCTGTTTAGTCTTGTACTGTGTAGCACACAGCTTGTGTTTTACACTAGCTGTGTGCTTTCATGTTGTCATGTTTTGTGTGAACGCGTTCTGGCTGCGTGTTCATGTCTCATTTTGTGTTAGCACATGGCTTGTGATTTGTTTTACTGGCCATTTGCTTGTGTTTTTGTCCTGTTTGGTGAGAGCACATGGCTTGTCATGTGTTTCCTTGTGCCATGTGCTCTCCTGTCGATTGTCTAGCTAGCCCCTCCCATCTTGTTACCTGATTATTGATTCATTTGCCCCACCTGTCTTCCCTCGTTACCTGCTTTGTTTGCTCTCCTCATTTATTCCACTTGTTTTTTTCAATCCTGTGCTGGTTCGTTGTTGTATGAGCACTGTGTGTTTCCCTGCTGTCAAGTCAAAAGTCAAGTCATCCCCCTCGGGGTAGTTTTTGTTGTCTGTTTTGTTTTATTATCATTAAATACCCATTGTCCTGCACTTGAGTCCTCGCTCCTTTCACCTCCCCAAAACCTGACACTTTGCTTCATGTAATACATGATCTCTAATGAGGAACCCACATATAGTAACATGACTTCTGTAGTTTGTTATTTATTCTTAGAAGTTTATAAATGTAGCCAAATTCAGAGACCCCGAGTGACACATTAGTAACTGTATTAATGCAATTGCAGCCTTTTTTGGAAAATGTAATTAATTTGCACATCAACACAATGTTGTAACAGTGGAATTAATAATAATGTGCAGTGGAAGGACCTCATCATCAGTTTAACCTTTGCAGAGAGGACAGCATCATTTGGAAACCACTTTCCCCTTCATTAGAGTGATTTCAAACTGATAATAAGCACTCTCGCTGTTTGGCTTCTTTTGTATCAGCCCTGATATGCATGACTCTCCTTGGCCTCAGTGGTGAAGGAGGGTGTTTCTTGCCTCTCTGCAGTTTGTTGATGGGTTAACCTATGCTTGTGTGTGTGTGTTAAATCAGGGTCAGTAGGCAGCTTCTGTTCCTCTTGTTCTACTGTACATGAACACCCAAAAGAGTGGAACCATCCATGATCCAGATTAGAAATCAATGCTCATAATTACACTCTGAAAACATATACAATATGCAAACATTAGTAAGCAGGTAATTTGATCTGCATTTTAATTTGTCAAGTCATTTGTAAATACACTGATTATCATAAAAGTGGCCCATATGACTTGTGCACTTTATACCCAAGTCTTCTAAAACCCAAACAATAACAATGTGTGAGAAACAGACACAAATTGAAATTGTTGTTCACAAATTCTTGACATCCACCCTTGATCTCCTTGACATCAATATTGGATTTCTGGACGAATCATCCTTTTTTGAGTAAGAAAATTTTAATAAATCAGTCTATCAAGTGCACACAAAAAAATCTCTCAGCCTCTTGAGGTTGCTCACTTACTAATATTAGAACACCCAAAAATGAAAATTCTGTCATCAGCTTTAACATGCACACTTGAGGTTTATTCTTGTGTGTCAAGCAAACACATTTGTGCTTCAGAAAGAACCAGTTTAAGTCAATAAAGAATCGTTGAGCTTCTGTTTACAATATGTGACATCACAAAACCAGTCACAAGTAGCACGGGTATATTTGTGGCAATAGCCAACAATACATTGTATGGGTCAAAATGATAGATTTTTCTTTTATGCCAAACATCATTAGGATATTAAGTAAAGATCATATTCCATGAAGATATTTTGTACATACCGTAAATATATAAAACATTTATTTTCGTGAGTGAATGCAGCACAATCGCAAACATAAATGGACAATTTTAAAGGCGATTTATTTTTTTTCACCCTCAGATTCCAGATTTTCGAATAGTTGTATCTCGGCCAAATATTGTTCTATCCTAACAAACCACACATCAATGTTTTATTCAGTGTTCAGGTTATATATAAAAATGACCCATGTGACTGGTTTTGTGGTCCAGGGTCACATATGTGTAAGTCTAAACTGAATCTGTTCATTATATATCAGTCTGTTCAAAGATATTGGTAAAACTTTACAATAAGGTTCATTAGTTAACATTAGTTAATGTATTAACTAACATGAACTAACAATGAGCAATACATTTGTTACAGTTTCTTAATCTTTGTTAATCTTAATTAATACAAATCCAGCTTGTTTGTTCATGTTAGTTCAACTAATGTTAACAAATACAACCTTTGTTAGTATTTAAATTAATATTAACTAAGATTAATAAATGTTGTAAGTATTGTTCATTCTTAGTTCATGTTAACTAAGGTAGTTAACTAATGTTAAAGGTCCCATGGCATGAACATTTCACTTCATGAGGTTTTTTAACAGTAATATGAGTTCCCCTAGCCTGCCTATGGTCCCCCAGTGGCTAAAAATGGCGATAGGTGTAAACCAAGCCCTGGGTATCCTGCTCCGCCTTTGAGAAAATGAAAGCTCAGAAAATGAAAGCTCATTGGCCCAATCTGGAATCTTCCCTATATGTCGTCATACGGGGAAAGGTTACCTCCTCTTTCTCTGCCTGCCCAGAGAATTTGGCCCACCCATGAGAAAATGAGCTGCGAACGTGCGAGCGCGATATTGGTTTTTCCTCGAGAGACATCATGGCTTGCAAACGAGCGAACCTGGTTAGTGTCTATAGCTGATATTTTATTTAAAAAAATAATATATATATATATATATATATATATATATATATATATATATATATATATATATAGTACCAGTCAAAAGTTTGGAAACATTACTATTTTTAATGTTTTTGAAAGAAGTCTCTTATGCTCATCAAGCCTGCAGTTAAAAAAAAAAAAAAAAAAAAAAAAAACAGTAATATTATGAAATATTATTACAATTTAAAATAATGGTTCTCTTTTTTAATATTCTTTAAAATGTAATTTATTTTTGTGATGCAAAGCTGAATTTTCATCAGCAAGTACTCCAGTCTTTGGTGTCTTATGATCCTTCAGAAATCATTCTAATATGATAATTTGATACTCAGTTATTATCAATGATGGAAACAGTTGTGCTGTTTAATATATTTTTTTGGAATACTTTTTTCAGGATTCATTGATGAGTAAAACGTTAACAGCATTTATTCATAAAAACAGCATTTATTCAAAATAAAAACATTTCTAACAATATAAATCGTGACCATCACCTTTTATCAATTTAACGCATTCTTGTTGAATTAAAGTACTAATTTCTAAAAAAAAAAAAAAAAAGATTGTTCCCAAACTTTTGAACGGTAGTGTATATTGTTACAAAAGATTTCTATTCTAAATAAATACAGTTCTTTTTAACTTTTTATTCATCAAATAATCCTGAAAAAAGTATCTCAGGTTATAAAAAAAATATTAAGCAGCACAACTGTTTCCAACATTGATCATAAATCAGCATATTAGAATGATTTCTGAAGGATCATAAGACACCAAAGACTGGAGTACTTGCTGATGAAAATTCAGCTTTGCATCACAAAAATAAATTACATTTTAAAGTATATTAAAAAAGAGAACCATTATTTTAAATTGTAATAATATTTCATAATATTACTGTTTTTTTTTTTTTTTTTTTTTTTTAACTGCAGGCTTGATGAGCATAAGAGACTTCTTTCAAAAACATTAAAAATAGTAATGTTTCCAAACTTTTGACTGGTACTGTATATATAACAGAGTGGACAAGCATGTGTTGAGCAGAGGTAAATCTTCAGGAGTAAATCATGTGTTATGCGTAACATGACTTCAATATACGTGGACATGGAGAACTTTGTCATTAAAAAATGAGCCAGAGTACAGTCTTCTCTAAACTACAAAGATTACTGATATAGATGCTAATACAGCTTTAGAACGATAGCAAATCAGAGCAACATGAAAAACCAACAACGTAGGCTAATTGGAATTGCTCTGTTTTGATCCAATTAACATCCAAATGAAGAAGAATGCTATCGGTGGCTTAAATTATGGTTTGTTTGTTAATTTTTAACTGAAATTCCTTAAACTTATATCCATGGTAACAAATGTAGGCTATATTGACCCATCCACCTCAAACCACTGACTTGAAAAATAAGAAACATTATTTTATTTATCAACAAGAATGAGATTCTATACAAAACAGGCCATTATATTAAATATTTAAAGTATAGCATCTCTAATTTGAAATCTTTGCATATGCAACAACACAAGGCCTCATTTCATTATGGAACTTTCAAATGAAATTGAATTCTTGATGGAGTCCTGCTGGTGGATTACATCACTTAGATCCGGGCTCATGCATTCTCTGTCATCAAATATCTAAGCAGTGTTTTATTAACTATGCATGGGAGGAAATTTAAATTGCCCTGCAATATGATTTTCTGCTTCACTTGCTGCTGGCCAGCCAAGACTTTGGCCACATGACGATTCACCAGCAAGATTTTGCAAAAGCTGTCATGCTGATGGTAATTTTTCCATGAAGGTGGGAGGTAGGGTTGATGGATGAATGGACGGGTGGATAAACCAGCGAGAGAGGATATGAATGAATTAGTGAAAGCTGTTCTTCGTGTTCTGTGTAACTGAACCTAACAATCATTAATAGGAGGACAGTGTGCATCAGGAATGTGAATTATGAATGAGCTAATTTATGTAAATGCATTTATTGGTCTAAGTACCAGTGGAGCTGTGATTTATGTAATGTCTGCTGTGACTTAATAACATGTTGACAGAAGTAGAGCATGTCAGCACTTGGGGAGTTAATCCTGAATTTTTCAGCTTTATATCTCTCTGAGAATGCTAATGATATGTGTTGCTTTTCCTTAACTAGTCCCCTGAGGCTTCTTATACAGATAAATGAACACACACACACACTATTTGAGACTTCAGTCTACACTCTAGTACAGAAGCTCACATTGACAGCTAAAGATGTGTGTATGGAGGCAAACATCAAACGTTAGCTGTTAGCTGTCTGCTAAGTAAATATACAGTTTTCAGAGTGTCCCATCAATCATATCTTAAGGTGCTGCTCTTGCGTTACAGTTTCTCTTTCTGTGTGTTTTTACGTGTGTGTGTTTGAAGCAACACAAATAACAGCTTGGACTGTGCAGATCGCTTGCTTCACAAGCCAACTCTCAGTAGGCATTCTGAGTTTAACACCATCTCAACCATCAAAACCTTATTTGCTCAATGACTTTATGCATGCATTTACACCTGATTTGGTTACACCTGATCAGAATTATTTTGTATTACTTGCATCTAAACACATCAGAATCACTGTGCTGTACAGGTGTCCTTAAAGTGCCACATTAAATGATTAAATGATTAAAAGAAAGGACAAAGGGTAATTTGATGTGCATTTTCTTGGTGTCCCACACAGTTTTTGTTCTCCCCTGAAGTCAATAATTATATCCCTTAAAACTCATCTTTGATCACCAAGAGGTTTTTTTTTAAACCTCTGAAAAAAAGAATTCATGTTTTAAAATAGCTTGAATGTAACTCTACACCCTTGCTTCCTTTAGCACAATGTCAACATATTAAAGAAAATTGGACACATTAAGGGCCTGTTCACATATCGCGCCTAAAAACGCATAGAAAACGCTAGGCGCGCCGCGTTCTCCTTTTTCCAAAGCGCTCGGTTGGTTGCGCTCCGGAGGCGTCTGTCGTTGCTAAGCTTGGTTCTTGTCACGTGACCTGCGGTGCGCTTGCGGCATTCTGAAAAGTTGAGATGTTTTTATCTCGATGCGGCGCGGACGCGCTTGGAAAAAACGAGCGCGTCGCACCGCGACCGCGTCGCTTCCATTATGAGCGCGCATACCGCGTGCCTACATTTGAAATAACGAACTTGCGCTCGCAAAAGACGCGATATGTGAACAGGCCCTAAAGCTGCAGTCCGTAGTTTTTCCTCTTTGTCGCCATCTCTGTTCGAAATCTGCAATTGCAGTTATTCGCGGAATTATCAACTTTACGTGGATTGTGCTTCGGCACGGCACAGCGCGGATTAAGCCAATGTTTTGAGGAGAATGTGCGGCTGTCAATCATTGCGCTGGTGTGGATACTGTCATCACAGATTCTACTTTTTGGAAGTATAACCAACATAATAATTTTCACCGAAAAATGTCATCTGAACAAGTAACATTCACTTTTGTTCTGACCAACTAAGGGGAAAAAAGCATGGCAGTAAATCGCGCTGATTCAATCTAACGATCGCTTATATATCACGTCAAACCATGCAAATTATACTGTGTTCTCAAATTGTTAATGTTAACAACATCAGCATTGCGTGACTACATTTAATGTGTATTAGGGCTACCTGTACTGTAGTTCATTTCGCTATTTCTGTGCAGTCTAGTTTCTTGTCATACCAACAAATTAATGTTCCTTAGAACTGGTTCTCTTTGAAATACAAACTAGGGCTGAACGATTAATCACACTTTACATGTTATCGCACTTAAATCGAGATGGCTTATCGCGATTTTAAAAATCGCAAAGGCTGCGATTATTTTTTTATGCGCAGCTTGTCATTGATGTACGGCTCTGTAATCGCTGCTCCATCTGAAAGCACTGTGAGTTTGGGTCACTTATAACGTGCATTTGAAAAAACAACACGCGTCAAACATCTTTCCAAAACATGAGAAGCATTTATGAACCTCTTGTCCAACAACAGACAACATTTAATAACATGCATTTACTCCAAACTCACTTCATAACGACAGTTGAGCTCCTCCTTCTGTGAGATGATGTGCCTTCTTACACAGAATAAGGCAGTCATGTATTTATAAGTCATGTGTGTACATATAAGTCTGTTTATTCAGCTACAGCGATAGGGATTTCCTGGAATGATGCGCATTATTGTACTTCTGCGGCGGGGCATATTTATCATGTTTGCATGAGAGCGCCCTCTGGCGTTCAAATGGGGCAGTATTTACTACCAATCAGCCGCACTCCACTGACAAGCTGCGCAGAAAATAATCGCAGCCTTTGCCAAATCGCGTGCGGTTTTATTGCGATTAATCGTTCAGCCCTAATACAAAAACACGTATCTGTAATCAGATGCATATTTAAATCTTGAATATAATCTAATTTCAGTCAGTCACATATATGTGTCATTATCATCATGCACCGTTCAAGACTCTATTCTTTTGCTTTGACCCAGAGACATCTGATGATGATGTGGGCAGTGGAAGAGGCAGAGGAAGAGGCCTGGTTTCAGAAGATGATGCAAGGAGAGGATGAGCTGCAGACCTGTCACAGCAGAGGTTAACAGAGATAAAGATTTGTTTTTGTTTTTTATTGTACACTTTAAAATATGATTTTCCCCATATGTCTTACATCATATTGTGGCTTTTTTAGTCTGCACTGAATGATAAACTTCCGTCAACAGGGAGAAATCCTTCAAGAGGTTTTAGTACAGCATCCTGCAATATTGTTTGACATTTTAGCCCATGCTACACTGAAAAAAAATATTATGGCCCAATTAAATTAAAGGGACACTTCACCCATTTGCATTAAGCTTTGTATGGTTAGAAACCCAGTCATATATTTGAATGGTCGTGCATTATTCCCTCATTTTCCCCTGAGATGGGAGAAATACAGATTTCAGTGTTGCAGTTCCTGCTTATAATGATGTAAAAATTGTCATTTTGTGTCATTCTAAGCAGGAAGTCCCATATATTTGTTGAAGGGCCATCTTGTTTGGAAGCTAAGCAAACAGGTGCTGTGGAGCCAGATGTGAAGTTACGACAATCAATATGATATGGAAGAAAAGAGGATTTCGAAAGTCTGATGCTCGAATCAGATGTTCGTGGCTATCTTTACGAGCCGCAATATTGCGAAGAGCAGCTGAAGCTGACGGAGGAACAGGAGGCGGCTGCTGCGGCTTCTGCAACCGAGGCAGAAGACCTACCTGTCGCGGACGAGGAGCCCGGACTGGCTCGAGCTGGGGTGGACTGGTGGTGCCTGTGCTCTCTCTGTGCGCCTACGGATAGAGATAGAGTCCGTCTACTGCAAAGAATTTCAACAATGCCAATTTCTCCTGGATGAAATCTCTGAATCAGATGAGGACACAGACGTTTGTGTTGTGAAAATTAGTCAGAGTGGCTTGCGGAGCTGTGCAATGTGGTGCATTGTGGGAGTTGGGTAACACTTTATAATAACTGCATGCTATTAATCATTAGTTAAGCATTACTAAACAGTTAATTCAGCATTTATAAAGCTTTAATAGACATTAATAAGCAGTTTATAAATACGGCTATAAATGCTTTATTCTTGATTTATAAGCATATCTATAATGTGTTTAATAATTGTATTTTCATACTTTATTAATGATCAATTTATCATTTATAAATGAAGTATAGCATTATTTTTAAACCAGTTACATTATTTACCATTATTTACAAACTAGGTGTTGTCATTGATTAATAAGATCAGTTAGAAAGTGTAAGTAAATGTAGTAGATTCAGGTAGTTATAAAGCATTTAGTAGTGGTCAGTTAACTATTTTTGTGAGCTCATCTAAAGTGAGGACTAGTTATGCCTTGTAAAGCATTTATAAAGGAGATTTAAAGGCTTGGTTATCTTCTAAACAGAAAAAGGAAACAAACACAACACAGTGATACAGAACATAAAAATATTTAACAGCCTTTAAATCTCCTTTATAAATGCTTTACAAGGCATAACTAGTCCTCACTTTAGATGAGCTCACAAAAATAGAAATGCACAGATTCTTTGCCACCGTTTCCAGACAGCTTCATGCAGTGCGAATGAGTTGAAGAATTTTATCATTCCATTGATTTGCACAGTAAGTCATATTTCATATTATCACTATTTATTGTGATATTAACTATTCTCTATTCTTCCACAGACAATTTTCAGTGACCAACCGTCACAATAACGTTAGGCCTACGTCGCACGCGCACATCATTTTACACATAGGCCTACTCCCAATTTTATGTCACGGAATGTACTTGTAATATATTTTTAGGTAAAAATGTTACTTTATAAACTTCAAATATGCTGTTTGTTTGTAAAGATAGCTCCTATTTAAAAATTGCTTCAACGTTTTCTGAGCTCCAGGCCGTCATCGGCCTTACCCGCCGAGAACAGTCCTTCAAGAATCTGCCGCGGCTTCTAATGTTTCTTTGGTGGTTACACATGAGATATAAATAGTTTTGGACGGGTAATATTTTATCTTAATAATCTATTATTTGTTCTAGAGCAATTTGTTTTGGCGGAGGGCAGTGCTAGCAAAAAAAAAAAAACGATGCTGCTGAAGCACTCAAGCGCCTGCAGTTGGGCGTCTTTAACTGAGCACCTGAGGTTTTTCAGTGGCTGAAAAACACTTCGGTGAACACACGGCCTAAAACGTCAAAACCCGTTGACTGATTAAATAACTACTCGGTTACTATCGTAACCTCGGTTCCCCGAGAGTAGGGAACGAGTATTGCGTAGCTATACGAAGGGGGGGGGGGGGGGGGGGGACTCCTTTTCCTCGTTTTACTGAAGCCTAAAATGTAAAACGCATTTGCAGCTGCACAGCTAGCACAGTCAGTGTCTGGCTCACTCAATGGGGCGGGGCGGGGCGTGGCCTTAGCCTATATTAGTCCCCGAAAATGCCATTTTAGCAGGTTTAAACGACTGAAGCGACAACTTGCCAGGTTACCATAGTGCGGCCGGCTACACAATACTCATTCCCTACTCTCAGGGATCCGAGGTTACGATAGTAACCGAGTAGTTATTTAATCAGTCATCGGGTTTTGACGTTTTAGGCTGTGTGTTCACCGAAGTGTTTTTCGAAAACGTCAGGTGCTCAGTTAAAGACGCCCAGCTGCAGGCGCTTGAGTGCTTCAGCAGCATAGTTTTTTTTTGCTAGCACTGCCCTCCGCCAAAACAAATTGGGGCCGCCCTGGCGATTTATGTAGGCCACCACTGACGTGTTGTCCGTGCGGACTAAGACATGGTGTCATTTGCGGTTTGACAGAAACGCTTTGAGGGTCAAACAAACTGCTTTCACTTCCAGACAGTTGATATGTAAGCTCTACTCCGTGCTCGACCAGAGGCCGGAGGCAGGCTTGCCTTTGTGCAGCGCTCCCCAACCTAGGTTGGATGCGTCTGTAAAAAACACTTTCCTCCTGGAAAATACCCCCATGGTCACACCCTCGTGGTACCAGTCCTGAGCCCGCCAGGGAATCAGGGTCTGTAAACAACCATGATTCACCATGATGCACAGGCTCCCTGACTGCCATGCATGGGTTGGCACACGGCGTTTGAGCCAGTGTTGCAGCGGGCGCATGCGCAGTAATCCATACGGAGACCGAGAAGTTTCTGAAACTTCTTTAGAGGTGTGCGCTCGACTGCCTTGAATGAGGCTGCTAGCTTTTGTACAGAGAGCGCGCGCTCTTGTGTAAGCCGTGCTGTCATCATCATAGAGTCGATAACTGTGCCCAAAAAGATCACACTCTGTCTGGGGTTCAGTTTGCTCTTGGTTACATTGATTTTGAGACCCAGACATTTCAAATGGCCGAGAATCAAATCCCTGCACGGCAGAACGATGTACTGATAAGCCTGCCCATCGAAGGCGAATCTCAAGAGTGGCCTGTGACGAGGGGTTATCTGAATGTGAAAGTATGCATCTTTCAGATCCACCGTAAAAAAAACAATCCCCCGGGCGAACTTGCGCGAGGATGTGTGTGGTAGTCAACATTTTGAAAGGCCGTCTCATGAGAGCCTTGTTCAAAGTTCTCAAATCTAGTATGGGTCTGAGACCGCCGTCTTTTTTCTGGACTAGAAAATAGCGGCTGTAAAACCCAGAGTGTTTTAGCACAGGGGGGGCTAATTCTATCGCCCCCATTGATGATAGATTCTGTATTTCGGAGCGAAGCACATGACCCATGCTGCTTCTCACCGAAGTCTCGATAACCGTCTGAAACTTTGGGGAACGACACAACGGGAATGACTTGCCAGGCCAGGGCTCGTGTGACTAGGGTTTGACACATATTTTGGGACGGGCCACCTAACACAGGGGGACCTGATACCCTTATATTGTGATTTGTGCACATACTGAGTGGGCTGACTATAAAGGCTTTCATTAGGGTTAGGGTTACATTTTTTAGTGTAGGCCTATAGTAGGCTGTGTTATGTATCCTGATTGACTTTATGATTAGTTAAATCTGTTTTGCACATGCATCGCCACAGAGTTAACCATTTCAGACAGTACCGGACAAGCCTCTGTCTCGTTCACTTCACGTCTGTGGGCGTTACGCACAGCTCAGTGTGGCCGCTCCAATTTACCTTCAATGAAATCTATGTCAAAACGCGTCAAAAGAGGCAATGCGTTTACGCAGAGCAGGGTCATAAACTTTTCTGAGAATTTATATTTCAAGTTTTTACTGCAAATGTCGAAATGCGCGCTCTTTGGTCCATCAGTGTTTGAGTCACTGATCACATTAGAATAAAATATCTCATAATAAAATACAAAATTGACTGATTTATGAATGTATATGCATAGTTCTCATCAGTCGGAAATACAGATAAACGCTTTCATTTGTTGTATTTTTGATCCTGAAAGAAAACAGAACAACAAAAGAGCGAATCATATGCCTACATGGAGTCTGTACGTGTTATGCTTCTTACGCGGACTTTTGGGACTCAGGTTTGAACTGGTGTCAAGGCGCAATGAATGAAATGCACAAATGGTAATTAAATAGAACCCCTGAAATGAACGAGGGAGAGCTGTGTTTTATTTTCACAACATTTCATATTGTTTGGAACATGAAAATTCATAATATCAAGCCACTGAACGAACATATAGAGCCCTATTGAAATAGCATTGACAGTCAAAACATTTAAAGCTATGAACATGCTAGTAGACACATTTCATCCAGGAGATCACTGTGGGCATTCATAATGGCCAAGTGCATTAGTCTGTCCTGTGACATGGTGTTACGCAGCCAGGTTTTCAACCTGCGCAAAGCCGAGAAGGAGCGCTCTGATGCAGCGACAGATATGGGCAGGCACAGGCATAGTTTGATGAGCTTTTCCACCTCTGACAGCATGGAACGGGTTTGTGGTTGCGTGGTTTGGAGAATGGACACAACATCCCGAATTGTCTTAACTTCACATCCTGTACAGATATCCCGCAGTATGTCCAACTCATGACTTAGTCGCTCTCTTGTAAAACCGGTGTGATCATACGCTCCAGGGACCAGCCTAGACTGATTACACCGGTGTGATCGTACGTGCGAAAGGCTTAAAAACAAGAAATTTTATGACACAAGATTTTGAAATGTAGGCTTAAATCAAACACATTTTAATTCAGAATCTGTATTTATATATATATAAAAAAAACAACGGAAAACAAAAACAACGAAAAAAACAGCTGGCTGACCCCTAGAGGGGTGGAGGGGTGGGGGGGTGGGGGGTGGGGGGGGGGGGGGGGGTGGCGGCTGCCCCCCCTGTTCCAACGTCTATGACCACAGGAGAACGGCGACAGGAGAAAAACGACTTCTGTGTTGAAGGCGTAGTCTCCTGTATGCTGCTCGCTCAGGCTGAAAAGGGTTTGTTTCAACGGCGAAGGCTTTCAGAGGATTCAGAGACGTGAAGTTGTCGCCGAAGGAGTAAAATCTGCTAAAATGCCGTTTTCGGGTACTAATATAGGCTAAGGCCACGCCCCCTTGGCGCCCGCGCTATTGGATGTGCAGTTGCCGCAGCACAGCCAATGAGTAAGCCAGACAAATGCGTTTTACATTTTAGGCTTCAGTAAATCCAGGAAAAGGAGTTTCCCCCACTGCGTATAGCTACGCAATACGAAGTGACCGTTCTCGAAAGGGAATTTGTGGTTATGGTTTACCGAAACCTAGTATTAAACGGGCCCCAGGGCTAAATTATGAAAGACAGCAGTATCGATAAGCTCTGACATTACCGGTTCTGCAGTCGGTACTAGAGAAATTAAGAAAATAAACATAATTATTATTGCTATATAGATGCAACTGGCTTCCCTTCCAGACAGTGCACTGTAATTTTTAAATGTGATATCTTTGTCTGTATATACTTCTGAGTACAATAGATTAGTGCTGAATTCTGACGCATTGTAACCACCCCCCTTGAAAACAACTTTATGGCACAATTGGACAAATATGTTCCACAACTCACTGCTGTTCTCCAGAAAAAAAGGAGGTCTTTCTGGACAGAAAATGGTCAAATATTTTGGGATTTTACATGAAGTATGTATACATTAAAAATTACTGCCTGTCATTTCTGACAATCATCATTGGGTTAAGGTGGCAGTAAAATAAATTACCCAATAATGTTAGACCTGCCCAGAACTCATATAGACATCTTAGGCTACGTTTACACGTAACCCCGGGTGGGGTTAATTTATTATTATTAAAAACGTTCTTTTTTTCAATAAAATTTTCAACAGTAGTAATTAGGTCCATAGACAACTAAAAACAAACATATATTCAGCAATCAATAAATAAGTTGCAATATGGAATTAATTGTGCAGGGCTTTCACTGTGAGGTTGAGTTACCAACTGATGGGCATAAATCCTCTTCGTGTGCGTGTGAGAGAGAGAGAGAATGCACACAGTACTTACATCTACTGTGTTTACGGGAATACTCGACTTGGCATTTTGATATATTTCTGTGTTTATTTGGCCATTTAGGCGCGCAACCGAAGACAAAGGCTACTATGCTTGTCCGTGTTGCGCTCGGAGCGCGCGCACAGCATCCTGTACAGCATCAGTACAAAATGGCCGCCGAGACCGGAAGTAGGGTAAACTCTTTTCCGGTGAAAGCGCTAGCAGTAGCAGTCGGGGGACAAATGTGGAGACTAAAAGTGGCCAGTCCTGTTGCGTACCTTTTTATGTTTGCACTCATAGAAGAAACAACCCTATTTATAATTGCACAGCTTTCCTTGTGACGAAATGTTGAAAAAGCGCTGGATTTGGGCTATATCGAGAGAAGAGGGGCACTTTGTTGTGTGTTAAGCACTTCACGGAGGATGAAGTCCGTGTAACTTACGAGTCTACGAGAGTCCGGTCGTAGGTATCTTACACCGCAGGCCGTGCTTTGCAGGTTTTCATGGAACAACTGGGGAGAAGTTAAATCACGCCAGACACAGACGGCAAAAAGATGTGACATAGAGTTTTGACGCAGATTTCTTACTTTTGGTTATTTCAATACTTAATTGACGACAGAACACGACGTTACATGCTAGTGTTTTTCTGAGTTTTACTGACGGTGCTGACTGCATTATTTATAAAAAAATTTTTTATTGTTTGCTGTTGGGCAAATCCTGGAGATATTCTAGGATAGGCTGAAATCACTCACGTGGTGCGTCTGCAGCATCTCTTTGTGAGACAGATTTCAACAATCACCAGTCAGAGACAGCAGCAAAGCTAAAGCACAATGAAATAAGGCGACTTATGATTTCGGGGGTTTACATAGGCTGTTGTCTGGATTCATATTTGTCAGTCAACTTTTCAAAAAACATTCGGGGCTACACTCAAAACATTCGGGGCTGAAGCCCCGGCAAAATCGGCTGACGCCGCCTCTGCTCTTAGGTAAAGTGTTCAGACTGCAGACTTAGCAACGATTGTATTTAATTGCACAGTACAATCATAACATAATACAGACATTATCTTAATTCCATAATGTCTTATGGAATACATAACAATATTGCTCGCCATAAACTGAGAAAGTGCACGGCGCGGCGCTGCGCTTCTTGTCCAGTGTGCGACCCCCTTAATGCTGTAATTTTGCATCAGGCATGGATGTTCAGGCTTATCATGAAATTTGTTCAGATGTCACAGCATGTACCTTGCACTTTATTTCCTTTCAAAACCTCTATATTTATAGTTCAAAAGTAATATTCAAAAACTACCACTGAAACTACCATTCAAATTGCAATTTGTTGCATGAAATTTTGTTTGACTTTGACTTCGTTTTTTGCAGTTTTAGCAAAAAAATGTTAATGATTCACTAACAAACGTACTGTTGTCTGTCACAAAATTTTTTGTGTTTTTTTTTTTTTTTTTTTACTTGCAATGTTATTTAAGTCAGCACTTCTGTTTTTAACATTAGTGCAGATTTAGCACTGTTGTATTAGGAATTCACAAAAAAAAAGATATATTGTGGGCTAATCCCACCTGTTTTTTGTTTTTTTTGCACTACACTATCGCTTCCGCGTTTTGTCTCAGCCTGCCCAGTTACATCCGGTGCTGCGTCGGAAGCCGTTTTTGCGTTCAGTGGAGATAATGGCAAATTACACTCGCTGTTTACAAGAACTTCCAGCGGTTAACGTGAATGATGTTAACAATATTGTGAGGCAGTTAGCTGTCACACCTAAGAGTAAGAAAGAGAAGGGCTTTAAATTATATATTTCGAGCTACATTGACAACTTTGAGGGTGAGTATTGTCTCATATCATGCGAAATCCAACTAGCGAAACGGTTTCTAAAATCGTTGTCTCCATTTCTGAGAAAATTTATTTTATGAAAGTTTTGCCGTAGTACACTTCGCTATAGAACACGCTATGCAGAAGTAAAGACGGTGGCTGAGATTCTACCGGAAATACGTCAGCAGCGTTCGTGCATAGAGCACATTGGTTGGTTTCACATGACGTCACATTTGCTGCTTCGCGAGAGCGCGAAATTCAGATGGAGGACAGGAAGTGAAATTGCTGAGGTTCTGCCGTCTGAAAAAATGCCCATGTTTTGTGAAGTTTACGGCTGCTCCAATCGTTCTAACTGAGAAAAGGGAAATGGGTTTTATACAGTACCAAAGATTGTGGTTCATAAAGGTGAGCAGGGCTTGACATTAACACCTGGGCTTGACATTGTAGTCTTTTCAAAAGACATCTGAAATAAGTGTGACACTACGACACTACAACTCCCATGAGTATTAGGGTTGTCAACGAATATTCTAAATGCGAATATATATTCGAATAGTTTTAACCCTTGTGTGGTGTTCAAAACCCTATAACACCTGTGGTCTTCCCGGGTCAAAATGACCCGCCTATAAAAAATAGCTTATAAATCACTCATTATACCATATTTTCACCCAATCTTGGATTCAATCTTTTTGTCAACTTGTTCTCTTTCAATTAGGACTGGTTTTATATTTCTATTTGCATCTAATTAATCGTAGGCCTCATTTATTTGACAGTAGGAATCTCATTTTTTGAGTAAAAAAAACATTATTTTTGAATAATTTTGGAAATATTAAATGAAATCTGAAGAAAATTGGCACTGTTTATCACACTAGTCTACTTTAATATTTCACCAGGAATTTTGTTTTGAAAAACTTTTATTTTGTACAAAATGGCACATTGTCACACTTGTGGTCTTCCCGGGTCAAAATGACCCGCCTATAAAAAATAGCTTATAAATCACTCATTATACCATATTTTCACCCAATCTTGGATTCAATCTTTTTGTCAGCTTGTTCTCTTTCAATTAGGACTGGTTTTATATTTCTATTTGCATCTAATTAATCGTAGGCCTCATTTATTTGACAGTAGGGATCTCATTTTTTGAGTAAAAAAAACATTATTTTTGAATAATTTTGGAAATATTAAATGAAATCTGAAGAAAATTGGCACTGTTGATCACACTAGTCTACATTAATATTTCACCAGAAATTTTGTTTTGAAAAACTTTTATTTTGTACAAAATGGCACATTGTCACACTTGCGGTGTTCCACTGGGCCATTGAGGGCCATTGTTTCAATGGGCCATTGAAAGTGAATGGGAGAGACTGAAACATTTTCAGGAGCATGTTCATTGTTTATGTACACATATGAGCATGTGATGGATTATGGTGAGTTTGGGCTCTTTTTAATCTTAACAATCTCATGTAAATAATGATGTGCCATTTTCCACAATTTATGCATGCTTCATTGAGTTACGAGTTAAAACGCGACATAAGTGCTAGGCTACATCTATATTCAAGGCTCTGTGAGCGCCTGTGGGGGTTCGTGTGTTACAACTCCATTAGGAATATCTTTAGATCTGAGTGATGGATTATGCTGAGTTTGGGCTCTTTTTAATTGTGATAGTCTACTGAAAATAATGATGTACATTTTTCTACGATCTGTGCATGCTTCGTGAAGTTATGAGCAAAAACCAAACGTGAGAGCTTCATGAGTATATACTTGGCTAGGTGCGTCTGTGGTATTTTTTGTGTTAGAGCGCCATGAGGAATATCTTTAGATCTTATTGGTGGAATATATTGAGTTTGGGCTCTTTTTAATCGTGAGCTCCTGCTGTAAATAACGATGTGTCATTTTCCATGATCGATGTATGTTTCATGAAGTTACGAGTAAAAAGGCCAAGTCTAAGCTACCTTGCTTGGCTATGTGAGTCTGTGTGTCTGTAGTATTTTTTGTGTTAGAACTCCATGAGGAATATCTTTAGTTCTGAGTGATGGATTATGTTGAGTTTGGACTCATTTTAATTGTAAGCATCTGCTGTAAATAATGATGTGTCATTTTCCACAATCGGAGCATGTTTCATGAAGTTACGAGCGGAAATGTGTCTAAAATTCCATCATCCATGTATGGTTTACACATGGGTCTCTTGAAGGGCTTCTTTTACAAAAATCTCACTCAAGTTTAGTAAAAAGCCTGAAACAATTATGCTTGCTGTATTCTGCTAATTGAGACCTTTCAAATGACATATGACACAGGACTATCTGAGCTGTATGATGTATTTGACATATTGCTGAATGTAGTACAAAAAAGTAGTTTATAAATTATGAATTTGTTTTTTTCTATTTATCAGCAAATAAAACTGAAACTGGATCTAAATCCATACAATACGGACTCTCTGCAACGGTTTCCTCCATAGACGTATTCTCCATGTTAAGTTCCTGCCCTCCGTCTAAAAGGCTTGTTCGACTTGAACCGGCGCTGCACAGACCGATCGGTTTATGACATCAAAGTACCGCGAGAGCAATTCAAAAGCATATAGGAGCCGTCTACTTTCTATTCGCTCTCGCGGTACTTTGATGTCATTCACCGATCGTTCTGTGCAGCGCCGGTTCAAGTCAAACAAGCCTAAAATCATGCCGCCTTGCACGTGTCATCATAATCATGTGACTGAAACCCAGCTATTGTACAATATACAATAGTTTTAACATTTCTAGAAAGGGTATTGTACCCACAAAGAAACTGACTGTTGTTAAACATGTTCGCTATTTTTTTATGGCAGTCATTAAATATAAAATTTTAAAAACAAAGTCATTTCTGTGTGTATTTGAAAGACATTTAACAACCTCTCATACTGTCAATTAAATACTGCTGTATGTTCAACTAGTAGATTAAGCTGGATAATTTTGAACACTCAAAATAAATAAACAAGAAATCAATCATTTATGTAGAAGTAACAAGTAGCCTAAATAGGGGTGGAATTATAAAATGCTTTATACTAATATAACTAAATCAAATTGATTAAGTTCAACTAAATGTGTTAAGTAGAAGTAACATAATTAAATAGGGGTGGAATAAAAAAAAATTATACTAAAGTAACTAAATAAAATTGATTAAGGTCAACTTAATGCATTTGTTTAAATGTAGATAAAATCAATTGATTGCAACCACTTATGTGGTTATGAGAGGTTCCGACTAGAGATAGTCGGGATCACCTCTACGCACGGCTTGGGCTCTGGAACCACACCCCTTGAGAGAGGATGGACTCTTCACCACTCTGGAGTTGCCCATGGTGAGAGGCGGCGGGCTGGTGTGGGTTTGCTTATAGCCCCCCAGCTCAGCCGCCATGTGTTGGAGTTTACCCCGGTGAACGAGAGGGTCGTTTCCCTGCGCCTACGGGTCGGGGATAGGTCTCTCACTGTCGTGTGTGCCTACGGGAGCTTCGTCCAGATCCCGAGGGAGGCTGGAGATATTGAGTCCGAGTGGACCATGTTCTCCACCTCCATTGTCGAAGCGGCCGCTCGGAGCTGTGGCCGTAAGGTCTCCGGTGCCTGTCGAGGCGGCAATCCCCGAACCCGGTGGTGGACACCGGAAGTAAGGGATGCCGTCAAGCTGAAGAAGGAGTCCTATCGGGCCTGGTTGGCTTGTGGGACTCCTGAGGCAGCTGACCGGTACCGGCAGGCCAAGCGAACTGCAGCCCGGGTGGTTGTGGAGGCAAAAACTCGGGCCTGGGAGGAGTTCGGTGAGGCCATGGAGAAGGACTATCGGCTGGCCTCGAAGAGATTCTGGCGAACCGTCCGGCGCCTCTGAAGGGGGAAGCAGTGCCCTACCAATGCTGTCTACAGTAGAGGTGGGGAGCTGTTGACCTCAACTGGGGATGTCGTCGGGCGGTGGAAGGAATACTTCGAGGATCTCCTCAATCCCGCCGTCACGTCTTCCATTGAGGAAGCAGAGGCTGAGGGCTCAGAGGTGGACTCATCCATCACCCAAGCTGAAGTCACCGAGGTAGTCAAGAAACTCCTCGGTGGCAAGGCACCGGGGGTGGATGAGATCCGCCCTGAGTACCTCAAGTCTCTGGATGTTGTGGGGCTGTCTTGGCTGACTCTGCAACATCGCGTGGCGGTCGGGGACAGTGCCTCTGGGATGGCAGACCGGGGTGGTGGTCCCTCTTTTTAAGAAGGGGGACCGGAGGGTGTGTTCCAACTACAGGGGGATCACACTTCTCAGCCTCCCTGGGAAAGTCTATGTCAGGGTACTGGAGAGGAGAATACAGCCGATAGTAGAACCTCGGATTCAGGAGGAACAGTGTGGTTTTCGTCCAGGCCGTGGAACACTGGACCAGCTCTATACTCTCTACAGGGTGCTGGAGGGTTCATGGGAGTTTGCCCAACCAGTCCATATGTGTTTTGTGGATTTGGAGAAGGCATTCGACTGTGTCCCTCGCGGCGGCCTGTGGAGGGTGCTCCGGGAGTATGGGGTCCGGGGTCCTTTGCTAAGGGCTGTCCGGTCCCTGTACGACCGAAGCAGGAGCTTGGTTCGCATTGCCGGCAGTAAGTCAGACTTGTTCCCGGTGCATGTTGGACTCCGGCAGGGCTGCCCTTTGTCGCCGGTTCTGTTCATAATTTTTATGGACAGAATTTCTAGGCGCAGCCAGGGGCCGGAGGGTGTCGGGTTTGGTGACAACACGATTTCGTCTCTGCTCTTTGCGGATGATGTTGTCGTGTTGGCTTCATCAAGCCAGGACCTTCAGCATGCACTGGGACGGTTTGCAGCCGAGTGTGAAGCGGCTGGGATGAGAATCAGCACCTCCAAATCCGAGGCCATGGTCCTCAGTCGGAAAAGGGTGGTTTGCCCACTTCAGGTTGGTGGAGAGTTCCTGCCTCAAGTGGAGGAGTTTAAGTATCTTGGGGTTTTGTTCACGAGTGAGGGAAGGATGGAACGGGAGATTGACAGACGGATCGGTGCAGCTTCTGCAGTAATGCGGTCGATGTACCGGTCTGTCGTGGTGAAGAAAGAGCTGAGCCGCTAGGCGAAGCTCTCGATTTACCGGTCAATCTACGTTCCTACTCTCACCTATGGTCATGAGCTTTGGGTCATGACCGAAAGGACAAGATCCCGGATACAGGCGGCCGAAATGAGCTTTCTCCGTAGGGTGGCTGGGTGATCCCTTAGAGATAGGGTGAGAAGCTCGGTCACTCGGGAGGAGCTCAGAGTAGAGCCGCTGCTCCTCCACATCGAGAGGGGTCAGCTGAGGTGGCTCGGGCATCTGTTCCGGTTGCCTCCTGGACGCCTTCCCGGGAAGGTGTTCTGGGCGCGTCCCACTGGGAGGAGACCCCGGGGAATACCTAGGACACGCTGGAGAGACTATGTCTCCCGGCTGGCCTGGGAACGCCTCGGTGTTCCCCCGGAAGAGCTGGAGGAAGTGTCTAGGGAGAGGGGAGTCTGGGCATCTCTGCTTAGACTGCTGCCCCCGCGACCCGGCCGGACGATAAGCGGACGAAGATGACATGACAGTATTCTCTTTTTGTTACAGGATTACAACTATAGTTGCTAATGTTTGCTTGTTTGCATGTTTCAAGAGGCTACAATAAAGAAATAAAGAAATCTTGAGTTCCTTATCAAATCTTTTTATTACACTGACCAAATCAGACCGATACAAACTGCACTTCAAAATAGGCTGATTTTTATTTTACTATTTGTAATACTAACATCTTTACTAAACACTGTTCAAACTACATAGATATGTTACAATCTTGGGGAGATCCACATGTCCTACCATGTGTAAATAAATTAATGACAAACTGTACACTGGCATCTGTACAAATATATGTTAATCCAGTAGTGGAGCATAACAGCAAACCACCTAGGATATAAGCTAGAAAGACAGAAAAAAAAAAAAAAAAGTGAGAAAAAAAATAAAAAGAAGCATATTTGTACTGTATAACCAACAACCCATTGATATTACATGTTATAAATGAATGTCATATTAGTCATGTTTACCTTGAAAACTTTTTGTAATAGGTGATTACAGCTGTGAGTAAATCATGCAAGATCCTGAAAGAAAGACAACATTAACACAGTAAATATTGATCCTATGCAGCATACACATTTCAAGCAATTTATGTAATTATGTCATACTTACATCTCCTCTGTGAAGTTGAGCTTGAACTAACTCTGCAGTTGGTGGAGGAGGAATGTCTGGTAAGTTGCCCAGGGCTCTGGGGTCATCAGGCTTCAATGTCCTCCTTCTTGACAAACCTGAAGCAGAATCTAGTAATCTAGATAGACCTTTGCAGTTCTGGGATGTACATGTTGTTTTTAATGCATAAACACACCACCTTTTAGATTTTTTGTTGTACAGTCTCCTGTACCTAAGACATGAAGGTAGAGTTAAATCAAAAGATCATACTGGCATGGTATAGACCACAATACATTTATTGAAGTTTACTCACATTTTGTTGCCCTCTGCATTCACCAATACTGGACGATGATTGTGATGATTGTAGTCCAGCGCAGCAAGTAAGGTCCGTGCCTCATAAACAGGTGGCGAAAATGTACATCTCTTGCTGGCGTACATCAAAATGTGATTTTGAAACGACTCTAGTTCAGCAGTTGTCCTGGAGTTACATATAAAACACAAACATACATTATCTATTGACACTTAATGTTAAAGGTCAATAAGCGGCTGTGAACACAAGATAAAGTTCATGATAGACAAACTTATTGCAAAATGAGACATATTAGTATATAATTACCTGAATCTAAGATACTTGTTAATTCCTTTGAGCCATCTTGCATCAAGAACAATCTTGGACAAGGCCTCATGTGCAACGGAACCAGGTTTCATCCATTCCTTATTGCGGTCAGCCTCCACACTGCCATGTTGACATTGTCCAAAGGCCAATGTATGTTTGTTAATCACATGATGAAGCACACCAGTCCAAAGATCCTAAACAACACAAATACTGTCAGTAATATTAAATTATGAAGAAAAAAAATAAATCACATAAGCCTTAACATGAACTGTTCTCTGTTATCTGCTGCCTTACAACAAAACCAGAAATGGTTTACGATGCATTTTATCCAGATCAAAATGATCATCCCTATCAGCTAATGATCAGCTATCATCCCATCCCAGCCAAACCCCGTCTTTAGTAACCTGTTTTGTGAACATCAATGTGACTAAAGAACATATACAGCACTGCAACACTAACAGCATGCAGTCTTTTTACAAGGTTCTTCGCTCCATGCCACATGTCCAGAGAATGTACAATCAGGGCTTGACATTAACACCCGCCAACCCGCCAAATGCGGGTGGATTTTGCTCGTGGCGGGTAACATAGTCACTCCAACTAGCCACTTTGGCGGGTTTAATAATTGTAGTCTTTTCAAAAGGCATCTGAAATAAGTGTGACACTACAACTGAACTCCCATGCGTATTAGGGCTGTCAACGAATATTCTAAATTCGAATATATATTCGAATAGTTTTTTAAAAAAGAATTTTGAAGGTGAAAATGAATATTCGAATGTGGGAAAACGCCCGCGGTAGCAGAGGCGCGGCTGTCTGTTTTGCGAGTGGGCGCGCTGCCTGAGGGGTCAGGGACAGGTAACAGGAAGAAGCGTTAGCGTTAAACAGAAACATTACTAAAGTGTAGCCTACTGTACTGACTGAATAGATATTGCATTGAATAAGGTAGGTTAGATACAGCAGTTTCATGCACTGCAGGCTTCCACTGGTTTGATTATTTGCCGTTTCATGTCAAGGAAAAGTTCATGTTTAGCACAGCTCGCTCGGAGCGTTCAATGTCGGTTCTATATACTGTAAAACTTCAATTAATGTTAATAACATTTATTTCAATCACTGAATGAAGCCTGCTATATAAGAGTCGCGACCTTAAATTGCTTGCACAAAACTCTTGATCAGCACTCAACATTTGCTTATAGTTGTTGTTCATTTAAACCGTTATGCGCAGAGAGCGTGACGCCTCATTCGCGCCGCAAGACCACCAGACGTGCGTAAACGCGTCTTTACATTGACTTAACATTAAAATCACTCGCTCCAGACGCTTTATTCGCGTTTGGTGTGAACGCAGCATGAGCATGAGGGTGAGGGCGAGAGAGAGAGAGTGCCTGCGAGTGCGAGTGAGAGAGAGTGAGGTCTGCGGTCTTGGCCATTTGATTTACTTGTTTTTGTGTAGGTATAATACGTTGTCAAATAGCCTATGTTTAAACTTAAATAAACTACCTATGCAAGTAGTTATGTCTCTTTGTATTAATGTGTCCTGTTATTGACGTAATGCGCGTAATTGACAAAATGCGCAACCAGATGTTCGAATAGTTCGAATATAGGCTATGCATACTATCCATCCTAAATAGTATGTGACATTATTAATTGTCAATACTATTTAGGGCAGATAGGGTGGATAGTATGCACATTGGGACGCAGGGTTTTATGTGTTCTTTTTAGAGGGAATATTCAAACGTCATTTTTGAGCAATTTTGACAGCCCTAATGAGTACATGCACACAGTGTTGCCTTGCGCTTGCGTGCTAGTGACGACAACACAAACGAAGAGACAGCTAGCTGCCCTGCTGGAGGTACGTCGTATGCCGGTGGAGCTATGTGGCTACATAATACATGGTTTTATTTTTATAAAAAAGCTTTACACACAACCTTATCAGAGCTAATGATATTTATGTAGTCTTGATTTGGTTGTGTACAGTGGTTTTACATTTAAATGGGTTGTAAATCTTGTTCAAGTAAATTTTAGCACGCCATAGTCAACTTTTATCAGGTAATTTCACAACAACAAAAATGTGGCTAGTAAAAATGCTGTGTGGCTAGTAACTTTGGAAAACCACTAGCCACATTGGCTAGTGAGCAAAAAAGTTAATGTCAAGCCCTGTGTACAATCCCATTATCCTTGTATCTGTCTTTCACTGGACCTGCACATCACATAATAACAGTATGTAATAATAACAGTATTTGCCTTCAAAACAGAGGTGTCCAAACTCGGTCCTGGAAGGCCACTGTCTTGCAGTGTTTACTGTAGCTCAAACCAGCTCCAAAACACCTGCCAGGAAGTTTCTAGTGTGCCTAGTTAGATCTTTATAAGCTGGTTCAGAGGTGTGGTTAATGAGGTTGCAGATAAACTCTGCAGGACAGTGGCCCTCCAGAACTGAGTTTGGACACCCCAGGTTTAAACCATTTAATAGCGTAATGTATTACAAATGGTAGACAGTGCTTACCCATCAAAGCAGATATCTGCCTGTGTGCATCTGTAATTACCTCCTTCAGCTTCAGTTCTTTATAAAGATGGTCAACAGTCTGAATAAAAGCCTCTTTTTCCATGATAACAGAGTTTCTCTGGGTCTCTCTATTATCTATTGTTACCACATGTGTCCTTTGAGTCATTTTACATAGTTGTATAAGTGCAGTACTGTGCACAGAGTGTCCTGAGTATACATTAGCATGCAACATTTAACATTCATCCACACACTTTCTTTGTAAGCAGTATGTAAAAAAAAAAAAAAAAGATTACCTGGAAAGTCCATTCTTTCATCAGCTGTAATTTGTACAAACACATGATTAAGTGAACAAAAAGGAAAATTTGGATTGAAATGTATCAACGATGCAAAAAATGTCAGCAAAGGTTAAGACTTACCTAGGACCACAACCTCATCTTTTGACTGATGGCGCTGAATCACCTCAGCTCTCTTAATTGTCCAGAATTCCTTTACAGCATTTATAAAATGTGTTTTTGGCAACAACGCCCATGTTCATGAACTGTAAAAGAAGTTGGATATTTGCATAGTTGTTGCCAGACAGCAAGATGTTGCTTGACAGCATGAAATCCCCTCCTTGCATACCATACTTGAATTTTGGTTGCAAATTCCATGTCCAAACATTGTGACCTCTGGAACAGAACTAAAAAAAACTTAAAACTTTCAAACATCTATCCTAAATACATTAAACTACACTGTGAATTAATAGTTACAAGAAAACAACCAGCAGTATTACCCATTGCAAGACTGTAGCAGTTCCTCTTGATGTTAGTTTCATTGTGAAGGGTAGAGAAGCATCACATTTTATATTTAGGGTGTGTTCTTTGAAAGTACACGCGTTCAATGGAAACTGAAGAACATTTGCAAGCTGTTTCAAACTGTCATCATAGACAGTAAAGCATGCTTTCCCACAAGGTCATCTTCACAAAGAATATGTTCCTGCTCAGTGAAGGGCTCATCAACAGACTCAGTACAATCCACTTCGTCATGCACAGTTTCATCAAGCCCAATCACAGGGAACTCATCAATGTTGAAAGGAATACTTTGTGAACCACTCATTCTGAATTATTTTTATTTTTTTTAACCATTTCCTGTATCAGACCTGAAGTAAATGTGTTACTTTTTTGTTTTAAATTCATAAACATTAAAAAGAATATGCCGCAAACAGAAAGGTGGCACATGTTCCTCATCTTAACTGTCATCAACATCATACTCATCCACATATTTTGACAGTGTAACTATTTCATTATCCCAATCTATACTTTGTAAAAGATGAATAGACAGGATTGACTGTGATTATGAGTAAACCTAAATAACTAACTGCTAAATATATTGTACCATTAACAAAATTGTTTCTTACATTTGTCATCAATTTGCAATGCCTTCTCATTAATTATCATAGATGTAAAGCTGTAATGAAACAATAACATGACACTTATTAGATTTCTTGAATTTACCTGAGCACTCATGGAGTGGATCATTAGTGTTTAAAAAAACAAATTCTTGATTCTAATACGTAAAAATCATGTGCTGGACCAAAGTTCAAAGGAAGACAGCTTATTGAAGTATGTAGCGTATAGCCTTCAGTCTAGTTTTTAATCCAAGTTACGGTATGTGTGAAAAGACCTTACATTTGGTAATAATAATATAATATAATCAAATAAAAGACAGGACCTCCTATCGGAGACCATACAATGAAAAGATGGGCCATCCTGTGTATTGACTGTTTGGGACATTCGGTTTACAGACACAAATGTTGATTACATTAGGGGCACAGGCTGAATGCATCACATCAGAATACACTGAAGACAAGCACACTTATATTATATACTGTGGATAATCAGAAAAAAAAAGAAAAAAAACTATGTAACTACTATTTATAATGTACAAACCTTGCTTGCAATGCCGCTTCTTCATCATGTTCTCTTTCCAAAAACCAACTCTGTATAAGGAGTAACAAATAAGTGTCAATTAAACAGTTGGAGAAATTTCATGTAATGGAAACAGCAGTTCCCTTTAGTGGTCACTACGAGTTACGTCAGTGATGACGAATGGGGTTTTGCTTAGAAAGCCTATCACCTTCGAGTATATAAAACAAGCCAATGGCAAAGAAATGCCATGAGTCTGCAGAATTTGCATAGCGTAACTCCGCCCCACCTCGTGGGTATATAAGGAAGTACGCTGGCAATCAAGTTTTCACTTCACTCCACAAGCCAATTCTGAGATCTTCATTCTCCACTCTTCGAGACAAGCTTCTCTCCAGGTGTTGGTGTGATGGCAAGTTCCAGCGAGTGCACATTCCCTGCTGATCTGTGCAGTGATCTGCCAGTGTTTGTGTGTTCATCTCCCTGGTCGCTTCAACACTCTGCAGAGACTTTTCCTCTCACAAAAGAACTTGCATGCGGCACGTCTTTTTAAAGATGCCTCGCCCGTGCACTTCTGGTTGCGGTCGCGTTATATCTGACTCTGATGGGCACAATCGCTGTCTTGCGTGTCTGGGCGTTGACCACGCTAAGGCAGCGTTTGTGGATGAGTCATGTTCCCATTGCGGGAACATGACCATCGCACTGCTTCGGTCAAGACTCAATGATCTCATTCGAGGGAGAGTCCCCTCATCCACACCCCGATCTACCTCCTCCACGAGAGCTGGTACTTCGGCTGGTGGCCAGGGTGACCTGAAGGTGACGGTGTGGAACAAAGTGCCGACTATTCCACGGTCCACACCCCCCTCTCAAGCAGTGCAACCCGAGAGCATCCCGTTTGAGCCCGCAGCATCATCTTTCGGCGTGCCGCGGGTCTCTTTCGGCGCTCCAGAGGACGATACAATGTCGATTGCTGCATCACAAGGTGGGCAGGAGTCCTTGGGAGATGAAGACTCGGCTGTGCTGCCGCCTTCGGGCGTGCCAGCATTGCCCGAGTCTGATCCCGAGCTGACGGCCATGCTTTCCCGGGCAGCCGCGGCCATTGGGCTCAAGTGGCTGGACGATTGGTTTTTGGGCGCAAACCCCAACCCCAATACCTTTCTTCCCGAATGTGCATGAGGAGGTCACGAGGTCCTGGAAGACTCCCCTGTCTTCCCGTGATCACTCGGCGGCCTCCTCCGCCTTTCCTCCTCTTGATCAGGCCACTGCCAAAGGGTACACTGGGGTTCCCCAGGTTGAACGCTCTGTTGCAATGCAACTGTGTCCGCAGAGTGCTTCCTCCCGCGGCTCCCGCCCCTCCCGCACGGCCCCAGCAGCAGTCTTCACCCGGGCCGCGTCGTGGAGGAAGCCGCAGGAAGGCGCCACAGCCCTCTCCCGCCCCGCTAAACGGCAGGCTAAGCGGCGCTCCTAAGACAGGCTGCTCAGAGATGGCGATCAGTTCTTTCCAGGAGATGGTAGCAGGCCGCTCCTTCCCCCGGTGGAGGGCCTGGGGAGAATCCTTGGTTTTTCCGACCCCGCTGCTCGTCCCACGACGAGCTGCACCCTAATTTGGTCAAAGAAAGAACTGACACACCCATCTCTGAGCACACAGAGTTCTCGGATGACAGTGCGCGCCGCTCACGAGCCTCGCCACTCTCGTCCCCCTCTGTCGCCAGAACCCTGCCAGAGCACGCCCCCGTGTAACGCTGGTCCTTCCCTGGCCTCCTCTGGCAGGACGCGGCTAATTACCGTGCCCCCACGTCTGGGCCGGTCATTCCGCCTCGCTGCACCACCGAGGGTACGTCTGTGGTTCGCATGACCCCACTAATACAGTTCCTGGGAGCCTGGCTAGAGCTTCCCAGACTGTCCCGCTGGGTCGCGAGAACCATCAGGCTCGGCTACGCGATCCTCCCCCCTTTAGGGGAGTCCGCTTCACTGTCCTTAGAACGAGTTTCTCGGCATGTTGTTGTACAGATGCCTCCACCACGGGCTGGGGCGCCATGTGCTATGGACATGCTGCCGCGGGCTCCTGGACAGGACCCCAGCACATTTGGCATGTCAATTGCCTCGAGTTGCTGGCTGTACGTCTCACCCTGCACCGTTTCCGTGCGCTGCTCAGACAATACCGCGACAGTAGCGTACATCAACCGACAAGGTGGTCTACGCTCCCGCCGTATGTCGCAACTCGCCCTCCACCTCCTCATATGGAGTCAGAAGCATCTGAGGTCGCTTCGAGGCATTTTTGCCTCCCACGACTCGTCCCATTGCGATCTGTTTTATTCCCTGACCGAGGGCACGCTCGGCACAGATGCACTGGCGCACAGCTGGCCGCGGGGCCTCCGCAAGTATGCGTTTCCCCCAGTGAGTCTTCTTGCGCAGACCCTGCGCAAGATCAGGGAGGACGAGGAACAGGTCATTTTGGTTGCCCGTATTGGCACAACCGGACCTGGTTCCCCGAACTAGTACTCTTCGCGACAGCACCTCCCTGGTCAATCCCTCTGAGGAAGGACCTCCTTTCTCAGGAACGGGGCACCCTATTGCACCCTTGTCCAAATCTCTGGAACCTCCACGTGTGGCTCCTGGACGGGATGAGGCAGGTTTGAGTACCCTACCACCAGCGGTGGTGGCTACCATCACTTCCGCTAGAGCATCGTCCACGAGACATGCCTATGCGTTGAAGTGGAACCTCTTCATCAACTGGTGTTCTTCCCGTCGTGAAAACCCAACGAAATGCCTGATCAGTGTCGTGCTTTCCTTCCTGCAAGAAGGGTTGGAGCGAAGGCTGTCTCCCTCCACCATGAAAGTGTATGTTGCCGCCATTGCCGCACATCACGATGCAGTTGAAGGTAAGTCTCTGGGAAAGCACGACCTGATCATCAGGTTCCTGAGAGGAGCGAGGAGACTGAATCCTCCTCACCCTCCTCTCGTTCCCTCTTGGGACCTCTCAGTGGTGCTAACTGCCCTGCAGAGTGCTCCCTTTGAGACTCTGCAATCAGTGGAGCTTAAGTTCCTGTCAATGAAGACAGCGCTCCTGGTTGCATTGGCCTTCATCAAGAGGGTAGGGGACCTGCAGGCATTTTCGGTTGACGAAGCATGCCTGGAATTCGGGCCGGCTAACTCTCACGTGATCCTGAGACCCCGGCCTGGATATGTTCCCAAGGTTCCCACCACTCCCTTTCGAGACCAGGTGGTGAACCTGCAAGCGCTGCCCTTGGAGGAGGCAGACCCAGCCTTGGCACTGCTCTGTCCAGTACGCGCCATCCGTGCTTACGTAGACAGAACGCAGTGTTTCAGGACCTCAGACCAGATCTTTGTCTGTTATGGTGGGAAGCTGAAGGGAAAGGCTCTCTCCAAGCAAAGATTGTCTCACTGGATAGTGGACGCCATTGCTTTGGCATACCAGCAGCAAAGTCGACCGTGCCCCCTTGGTGTGTCCTCTTGGGCTCTAGCGCATGGTGCCTCGCTAACAGACATCTGCAGAGCTGCAAGCTGGGCGACACCTAACACATTCGCAAGACTCTACAATCTCCGAGTGGAGCCAGTTTCTTCTCATGTACTCGCTTCAACCAGCCAGTACTAGATTCTGCTCAGGTGTCTTTGCTTGCTCGCCATTCCTCTCCACGGATGGGATACATATTCTCCTCAGGTGAGCCTCCCCGCAGGCCCTGAGTTCTTCCAGCACTGTCGACGTCAACGCCAGAGTTATGCCACCGCCAGCTTTCGCGTTTGGCTAGGTGCCTCCATGTGCATGGTTTCCCCTCTGGGTGACCCCAATGTGTGTATTTCCACTGTAAGCCTCTCTGAGCATGTGTCTTTCCCTCGGCAAGCCACCTTGCCACCCCTGGGGTTGAAATATTCCACTTGCGGCTGGACAAGTCCCCCTCCTTCGGGCTGCCACTGATTGCATATTTCCGCTGAGATATGCTTCCCAGTGTACCTTGGTATTCCTGCGTTAAGTAGGAGTCACTGACGTAACTCGTAGTGACCACGAAAGGGAACATCTCGGTTACGTATGTAACCCTCGTTCCCTGAATAGGGAACGGAGACGTTACGTCTCCCTGCCACTTCCGCTGTACCGCTGTAATGCCTGAGTTCACGTAACGGCTTCTCAGCGAAGATATCTGCATGTTGCCGGCGTACTTCCTTATATACCCCCGAGGTGGGGCGGAGTTACGCTATGCAAATTCCGCAGACCCATGGCATTTCTTTGCCATTGGCTCGTTTTATATACTCGAAGGTGATAGGCTTTCTAAGCGAAACCCCATTCGTCGTCACTGACATAACGTCTCCGTTCCCTACTCAGGGAACGAGGGTTACATACGTAACCAAGACGATTTCATGGTAGAGCAGTTAACATGTACAAACAAATAACAATCATAGTGCTATGAAATAAACAGTGTATGAACTGAATCCCTGTTATGCATAAACGTGTTTTACATAATATAACTCTTCCGCTAACATCTTAGGACAGGAAAAATTTCAGATCAGCTCCAATACTTGACAACGGAGGAGGCAGGTTTGGTTTTCTTGGAGTAGAGGTGAATTAATCCCTCTCATAGGTAGTACAAAATAATTCATATTTACCATAATCACAACAGGAGAAGGGTACAACAAAAGAAACTCCTTAACTGTATGAATTAAGTGAACAAGTGTGCTACTGTTATGTACTTGAACTATTGAAATGTCTTAACTGACTATGGCGTGCTAATTAAACATCTGAACGACCAACCGACCAATCGAATGTCTATCCGAACGTCTTGTACTTCTGAATGGGTGACCCACTTGACGACCTGACAGCGTTTTGAAATTAGCAGTTTTTAACCATGCAAGTATCCAAGCAGATGTGTAAAGACTATACATGGACATTAAAGGCAATACATTTTGTACACCTAAAACAACACTAAAACATTTGTTTTCCTGAATCCTGTGCTTGTGAGGCTAGCCTATGTTTTACTTTCAAAGAGCAGACATAATGTAGCCTATATACAGACATTTAACAGTCTTAATTTGACCAATATATTCATTTGAACTAGTTTTTATTGTACATTTTATTGCCTAATGTACACTGTTCACACAGTCCAACACTCCAAATTAATAAATGTATTTGTACTTTTTGCAATAATCATTAATTTAAATAACAGATCCAAATCCAGGAGGTTTTAATAAATATAAATATTGGATTTATATATTTAGAAATGTAATAATATATGAAAGTTTTATATAACATAATTAAATTATTAATATACTTTTCCAACTAATGTTGCAAGTACAAAAAAGTATACTGTCATATTACAGTTTTTCTCAATTGCTAAAACACAATTTCTGAAACCTTGCTCCATTTTCTGAAAACATTAAACACAAAACCTCATCTTCAAGCACTATTTACAAAACCTCTGACTCCTCTCGCAAAATGAAACGTTTGCCTCAAAACCTGTGTTCAAAATCAAACACTGCTCTCAAATCATAAACAAAGTGATCAAAATGATATACACTATCAAGCAGTCAGTAAACAATACACCAAAAAAAAACTGAAAACACATTGTTCAAAACATATAGTTCTCGAAAGATATCTATGGACTGCTATTCTGTTTAGACCATCAAAAAGTACCATCAAAAAGTTCAGGGAGAAGTACATTTTTAATCTCTAAACAAATTTCATTATGTTTCCGTCATTTTGATGAACGAAAACATGTTCTATCATAGTAGCTCAAAATTGATCAGAAATTACTGCTCTGCTTTGCTCTTTGCAATTTTCTTTTGTTCTTCCTCCTCCTTGTACCCCTATTTTTACAGTACTGTACCCTGCATCTCACAAACTTGTCCTTTGTCTCTGTGATACAGTAATTCTTGTTCTTTGCAACCAGTCAAAATCTATTGAGCAGTCAGTACTGTTAACAAATGGAAAGCACAATGTTCAGGGCCATACAATTTGTTCATTGTACAGTATACAGCCTACAATGCACTGTACTACAGTATACAATACTAAAAGGGACAAAAATCAAAGGAGTAAATGTGATCATTGTGCTTCTTGTCTTTGGGCTGGGTCAGGCCAGGCTAGGGCACTTCGTCGACGTCACAAGCAATACTGTCCCTCTTCCTTTCTTGCCCTCCTCCTCCTCCTCCTCCTCCTCCTCCTCCTCCTCCTCCTCTTCCTCTTTCTTGAGAAAAATTGTAAGAACATTTAAATCAGGAATATTGTAAACTACAGCAATAAAAACAAATTAAAAAAAAGTTGGCTGCCAAAAAAAAATATTTATTTGTTATTAGCTTGTTCAATATTTACAGTTTTTTACGATTGCTATGACAGACTTTTCAATACTTTTAACAATTTTCCAAAACTCTTAACACAGTTAGCACTACATCCGTCTGTGTAAGCTATACTATTAACACATTTCTTGTTGCTTTAACACAAAATGCATACAATTAACACAAATTTAAAATGCTTGAACTTCTTTTACACACAAGCTCAAACAAGACCAAAACAATGGATTTTTACTGCCAAATTTACCAATGCTTTAACACTGTATGTCAGAACAGATAAATAACATGTTCTAAACCTAACCTTACAGGCTAAAGTCAAGGTAAACAGCTGCTTATATTGTGAATTGAAACACAAATATATCCCCTGTATTTTATTCCATTGCTACTGAGAAACAGCTGATTGAAGTTATGCAAATATGGGACAATGTGGCATTCCACCATTCCCGTGCAGTCACAGCCTGGTTTGACGCCCATCAGAGGATGATGTCCATTTTCCTTGCCCCTTACTTCCCTTTCCTCAACCCCATTGAGGAGTTTTCTCAGCCTGGAGATGAAAGGTTTTTGACCATAGTCCACAGGACCAAATGTCCCTCCTGTATGCAAAAGATGCTGCATACCAAGACATCACAGCTGAACACTACCAGGATAAGGCAAGCCAAAAGATTCTTCCCAAGATGCCTTGCAAGGGAAGATATCAGGTGTGATGTGGATGAGAACGTGGACAAATGCAGAAGACCGCGCAGATTAGAAGATGGCTTTTTCTGTTTGTATATTTTGTATTTTCACATACAGTAATACTGTAAATGGCAGCTATATTGCATATTTTTGTTATCTTGCAGAAATGTCGACTCGGTCTCGACCCTTCAAAGACTCGGTCTTGACTCGGACTCGGCATAGGCGGTCTCGTCCCCATCACTAATAACTGTATACAGTCAATTCTTCTGTTGTTTTGTATGTAGACCACTGTATGTACAACTTTGTGTTGGTTGGGATGTACACTGTGTACAGTGTTTTTGTGGGAAAAATAAAATATATTTGTTACTGTGTATGTGTTCTGAGTATAAAAACAATATTCTCAAATATTTTACAACACACTTATGTATGTACTGTCTGTAGTAAGTGTAACACTGAACCCAAAAAAGGCCTAAGTCATCATGATGAAAGGAGAAGTGTTTTACATTCATCATAGTGTTTTACATTGAGCACATCAGTGTTCAACTGGTTCTTATAAATGTCTATTCATATGATGGTTTGTGTGTGTCATTTGAAAACAAAATACCATTTTGAGAAGAAATAACATTGTTTTGAATGTAAAGTTTAATTTTGCAGGATAATTGGGGGGGTTTGCCCATTGTGTGTGTGTTTTTTTTTTATTTGTGTGTAGAGTTCTGAGAATATGAGGCATGCTTTCAGAAAATGTGTGTAAACAATCGAGAAAAACTGTAATTCACCGCACATAACTTTCTAAATCAGCCATAGCAATAATCAAATGTGGACTAGTTAGAGAGGATACAATTGAAGCATAAGAAGTTAAACTAAGGTAAGAAAAACGTCGGTTCCCTGAGATGAGGAAGTCAAGTCAAGTCAAGTCACCTTTATTTATATAGCGCTTTTTACAATACAGATTGTATCAAAGCAGCTTCACATTGATAACATGAAAATAATACAACAAAGTTTGTTTCTAGAAGAAAATTGCATCATCGTCCACCCATAATAAGGCAGATCATAATATTGTTAAATATTAAATGTCCCCAACTAAGCAAGCCAAAAGCCAAGGCAACAGTGGCAAGGAACCAAAACTCCATCAGGTGACAGAATGGAGAAAAAAAAAACCTTGGGAGAACCCAGGCTCAGTCGGGGCCAGTTCTCCTCTGGCCAACCAGAGAACAGTGTATGATTATGATCCAGGCAGCATTACAGGTCAGAAGTCAGATTGGTCGTGTCGATGAGGCCTTCACAGGGCTGATGAGGCTGGCACTTCAGGATGCGTCATGATTAGGTCCAGGTGCAGATCCACCATCTGATCTGGATACGGCCGGGGTCCACCTCACTTCAGGAAATGGAGAGACTGGTTGACACTTCAGTACAATGTTAGGAAGACTGTTCCAAAGTTTTGGTACTAAATAGGAGAAGGATCTACCGCCAGCAGTCGATTTTGATATTCTAGGTATTATCAACTGGCCAGAATTTTGAGATCGCAATAGACGTGAAGGACTATAATGCGTTAAAAGCTCGCTCAAGTACTGCGGAGCTAAACCATTTAGTGATTTGTAAGAAATCAGCAATATTTAAAAATGTATACGATGTTTAATAGGGAGCCAATGCAGTTTTGACAGAACCGGGCTAATATGGTCATACTTCCTGGTTCTGGTAAGAACTCGAGGTGCTGCATTTTGGACCAGCTGCAATTTGTTTATTAAGCATGCAGGGCAACCACCCAGTAGAGCATTACAATAATCTAGCCTTGATGTCATGAACGCATGAACTAATTGTTCCGCATTTGTCAATGAGAGCATATGACGTAATTTAGATATATTTTTAAGATGGAAAAATGCGGTTTTACAGATACTAGACACGTGACTTTCAAATGAAAGATTGGTATCAAAGAGCACACCCAGGTTCCTAACCAACGACGAAGACTTAACAGAGCAGCCATCAAGTGTTAGACAGTATTCTAGGTTATTACGTGAGGAAGTTTTTTGTCCAATAATTAGAATCTCTGTTTTTTCAGAATTAAGTTGTAGGAAATTACTAGTCATCCAATTTTTTATATCAGCTATACATTCCATTAATTTTGTGAATTGGTAAGTTTCGTCCGGGCGTGAAGAAATATAGAGCTGAGTATCATCAGCATAACAGTGAAAACTAATGCCATGCTACTGTGACCTATTTGGGGAAGGTAGTTGGGCAGGGTCAAGTGCGTCCAGTGCGCGCTAAGGTCTTGGCCATTGATCATTTTCCTCCACCTAACACAAAACGAGAGCTTATGCGGTTTTTGGGTATGGTGGGCTATTATAGGAACTTTTGCCCAAATTTTTCATCAGTGGTAGTTCCTTTAACTGATTTGTTGAAGAAAAATGTCAAATTTGAGTGGACCATTCAGTGTAAACAAGCTTTTGAGAACGTAAAGCTGTTGCTTAGCACTGCCCCTGTGCTGGTTGCTCCACGCATTGGACAACCTTTCCAGATCCAGGTTGATGCCAGTCAAGTTGGGGCTGGAGCTGTGCTTTTACAAACCGATGAACAGAGTATAGAAAGACCAGTTTCTTATTTTTCCCGAAAGTTCAAGTCTCACCAGTTGCATTACTCCACTATTGAAAAGGAGGCGTTAGCCCTGATTTGGGCTTTGCAGTTCTTTGAAGTCTATGTTACAAGTGGCATTTTTCCAATTGTGGTGTTTTCAGACCACAATCCACTTACCTTTTTGCACTCTTTGCAGAGCCCAAACCAGCGTCTTATTCGTTGGTCCCTCTTTTTGCAACCATATCCTTTGGAGATTCGACACATAAAGGGTGTGGAAAATGTGCTGGCAGATGCCTTATCTCGTGCTCCATGTGAGAGTTTTGGAACTGATTAACTTGTTGTTGTTTTTTTTTTTTTTTTTTTTTTCTCTTGTCTGTCTATGGTTTTCCCTAGGCGCCAGGATTTGCTGTATTTAAGTTGGGGAATCGAATTGAGAAGGAAACATGTTGGGTTTGTAGCCTGTTATAATGATTTGAGTATTTATTTTTGTTAGAATTTTTTTAGAGGTTCCTTGAATGGATCCTCTCTTTTAAGAGGGTAGCTGTTATGGGTATGTATGGTGGTTTTCGTTTTATCTCTTGTTTTGTAGGTGGCCGCAGCGGAGATGAGGTACAGCTGGTCCATATTAGGAGGTGGAGATATATGCACGTAGAGGCAGACGGGAGGGGAGAGACATTATCATCGTGTTTACCTCGCGATGAGGAATCATGCGTCTGCTAGGAGTGCTGGAAGATCTCACGATTGCTTAAACATTTATATAAAGTTGTGAAACCCCTAGAATTGTGGAATAAAATTACATTCATTATATTGATCTGCCGTTTTGGGTTTTACTATATTGTTGCGGCCACGAGCGGTTGTAACACTTCCTAATGATATCTCCCAAGGGTAGCATGTACAGAGTGAACAGCAACGGTCCTAGTACTGAGCCTTGTGGTACGCCATACTGAACTTGTGATCGATAAGACATCTCTTCATTTACTGCTACAAACTGATAATGGTCAGATAAGTATGATTTAAACCATGCTAATGCAATTCCACTAATGCCAACAGAATTTTCGAGTCTATTTAAAAGAATGTTGTGGTCAATGGTGTCAAATGCAGCACTAAGATCGAGTAACACTAATAGCGATATATAACCACGATCGGAAGATAGGAGCAAATCATTTGTGACTCTAATGAGAGCAGTCTCAGTACTATGGTATACGGTCTAAATCCGGACTGGAAATCCTCGCAGATATAATTTCTTTCTAAAAAAGGAACACAGTTGTGAGGATACCGCCTTTTCTAGTATCTTTGACAGAAAAGGTAGATTCGAGATCGGCCTTTAATTGACTAATTCTGTAGGATCAAGTTGCAGTTTTTTAACAAGCGGTTTAATCATAGCCAGCTTAAAAGGTTTCGGTACATATCCTAATGACAAAGATGAATTAATGATATTAAGAAGAGGATCTGTGACCTCTGGAAGCAACTCTTTCAGTAGCTTAGTCGGTATAGGGTCTAACATACATGTTGTCGATTTAGATGATTTAACGAGTTTAGTAAATTCTTCCTCTCCTATAGCAGCGTATAAATCCAATTTTTCTTCAAGGAGACTACAATACACTGCCTGATGCGATACTGTAGTAGACGGTTGCATAGTTATAATTTTCTCCCTGATATTATCAATCTTGTTAGTAAAGAAGTTCATAAAGTCATTACTGCTGTGCTGCTTGTAAACGTCTGGGGTTGAAGATTTATTTTTCGTTAGTTTAGCCACTATTTCAAATAAACACCTAGGATTTTGTTTATTTTCTTCTAATAGGTTTGAAAAATAAGCAGATCTAGCAGTGTTTAAGGCCTATCTGTATGCAATCGAGCTCTCTTTCCATGAAATGCGAAATACCTCTAGTTTTGTTTACTTCCAGGTGTGCTCCATTTTTCTGGCTGCTCTCTTAAGGGCCCGAGTGTGCTCGTTGTACCACGGTGTTGGACTATTTTCTTTAATCTTCTTTAAGCGCAAAGGAGCAACTGTGTCTAAAGTGCTGGAAAAGAGAGAGTTAAAAGTTTCTGTCGCAATATCGAGTTCTTCTAAGCTATCTGGGATGCTGAGATGATGAAACTGATCAGGAAGATTATTAATAAAGCAATCTTTAGTGGCAGAAGTGACATATTTGTAGCACGGAGTCGACTTTGCAGCCTTGGCTAAATTATGTTTACACGAGACTAGATAATGATCTGAGATGTCATCGCTCTGCTACAGAATTTCAACGACATCAACATTGATTCCATGTGATAATATTAGATCTAGAGTGTGATTACGACAATGAGTAGGTCCTGACACGTGTTGTCTAACTCCAAGAGGAAACGAGTATTGCGTAAGTAGCTTACGCTATGGGGGAAAACGTCTCGGTTACGAACGTACCCTCGGTTCCCTGAGATGAGGGAACGAGTATTGCGTAAGTAGCTTACGCTATGGGGGAAAACGTCTCGGTTACTAACGTACCCTCGGTTCCCTGAGATGAGGGAACGAGTATTGCGTAAGTAGCTTACGCTATGGGAAAACTCCTTTTCTTGAGAATATTGAAGCCAAATTTTTGAAACGCAGTGTAGTTGCACAGCATACACAGATGAGCGGCAAAGCGTGGTCATTGGCTGAGCTGCGGCAACTGCATGAACCTATGATGGGGCGGCTCAGACGCGTAGTCCAATCAGGGCAATTCGCGCCCTGACATGTCAGAGCCCGCCAGGATGGGCGTGGCCAGAGGCTATAAAAGAGCCCATCGTCCGTCAGAGTCTTTAGGTTAAATCGACTGAAGCGGTTCCCTGACCAAAGCACAAGCATGGCGAGTTACGCAATACTCGTTCCCTTATCTCAGGGAACCAAGGTTACGTTAGTAACCGAGACGTTCCCTTTCGAGAGGTCTCTCCTATTGCGTAAGTAGCTTACGCTATGGGAACCCCCTTTGAAACGCTGTGCGTGCTTAACTTCGCTCTAATATAGCCTGAGGCAAGAAGCCTGAAGCCCTTAAGAGTAAAGTATGAACCCAATAAGCCGGTCAGTGATGGGCTTCATAAGGGAAAAAGGAGGAGTGGGCCTAATGAGGGCCAAACCTTAATAAATGATATATAATGTATAATATATATGTGACCTATAGTTCATGTAAAACAGGACCGGATAATATCGGGCCCACTTTTTATGGGGGTTTTGTGCTTACACATTTCATACTGAAAGAACCCTGGAATGCAGAGCAGGGACTTGTAGGTTATAAAACCTGATAAATGTGGACAGCGAGGCCCAGCCGGTCGCCGCACAGATATCCTCGATGGGTATTTCACTTGACCAAGCCCAAGACGAGGCCACGCCTCTTGTGGAATGAGCTCTGATGCCTAAGGGGCAGTGAAAGCCCATATACTCATAAGCCAGTGCTATAGCGTCAACTATCCACCGCGATAATCTCTGCTTTGAGACGGCGAGACCCTTGGTGCGGCCGCCAAAGCACACAAAAAGCTGTTCTGACTGTCTGAGCGAGGCAAAACGCTCTAGATACACTCTGAGAGCCCTGACGGGACAGAGTAAATTCGCATCTCTTTCGTCCTCTGGTGAGGAAAGAGCTGCAAGGGAAATAACCTGTGCTCTGAAGGGAGTGGAGAGCACTTTAGGAATATAACCATGCCTTGGCTTAAGGACGGCTCTGCAGTCGTTAGGTCCAAACTCAAGACAGGACGCGCTCGAAGACAAAGTGTAAATCTGGATTCGCCATAAGTTTGAATTATATCAAGCTGTTAGAAAAGGCTAAAAATCAACACCTTCAACATCCTTACACACAATATAGCCTACTAGCCGGGACACCTTCTTTATGTGTACAGATGTGACGTCCTAGAGAGCAACATAGTGTCGGCCCAAATCCGGGCCACATCTGGTACATGTGGATTCCACTCGTACCAGATGTGGGCCGGATCTGGGCCGATACTATGTTGCTGTCTGTGGTAATGACGTAACGACATGCTTGAATTTCCCGCGGAAATCCACCAGTACCACTGGAATTGAAATCATTTTTACAAGCTTATGGTTTTGAATTGAGCTAAGGCAAGCAGAGAGTTTTGAACACTGGCTGGTTATGTACTTGCTCAATTTATTTTGGATAATTTTTAACCCCAAAAAAGTTACGGACTGCAGATTTTATGCACTTACAGTACATGGGTTCTTTAATAAGTTAGTTCACCTACAAATGAAAATTGTGTCACAAATTACTCACCCTCACGTCAGTTCAAAGCCATTAGACTGATCATCTTCAAAACACAAATTAACATATTTTAATGAAACCTGAGAGATTTCTGTGCCTTCTGTCAATTCCCTCAAAACTTTTCAAAATGTTCATAAAAGTAATTCCTATGAATTAAGCAGTTTAATACAAGTCTTTAATCACATTATATAATGAACAGATTTAATTTCAGCTTTTTAAACGGTAGCTCAAACGTACATGCTTGACACCTGAGAACTAATGAGGTTTTTTCTTGTGTGCTACAGTGAAGCTTCCTTAATTTGATGTGCTCTATGTGTATGTGTGTTGATCAATTTTTATATGTGAATTAACACCTAAATTAAATCTGTTCAGCATATCAAACAATCTTGTCTCTTCAGAAGACTTAGATTAAACTGCTCGATACATATGGATTTTTACAATCTCTTTATTAACTTTTTGAAGCATCAAAGTTTTGGTTACATGAACGTTCAAAGGAGGGACAGAAATCTCTCAGGTTTCATTACAAATATATTCTTTTAAACATGTAAGGCTTATGGGTTTGAAAAAAGGGGGAGTAATTGACAGTTTTCATTTTTGAATAAACTATTCTACCACTTGTGAGGACAGCATCCTATACATTTGATCAATATTTGTCAAATAAAAACTATATAGTTTCCTGACTCGCTGGTGTGTATTCGACTGGGGTACAAATATTAATACAGTGAGATTAACATTACTTTGTGGTGTGGCTGTGAACACTGTGGCTGTGGTGGTGCTTGAAGCTCTTAGCTTGATCAAGTGTTGAAGCTTTTTGAATGTAAAATGGACAGATTTCATTAAGTTCTATGATGACTGACTTTGCTGTTGAAACTTAATTCCTCGCTCTCCCTCCAAATCATGACACTGGTTAGGGTTACACCAGCAGTAAGTTCTTAATTAAATTGGAATTTAAAATCCATACTAGAGGCTTACTGTAGCAACTAACTAACTAGTTTGTAACTAACTCTGTACTTAATTGCACCATTTGTTCTTAAGTCAGAATGTAGCTAGTAGGTCATTAGCTCTGCGTAAAGTAAAATGCCATTCACCTTCAACAATAGCAGCCTGTGAGCAAAAGTTGTGTTGTAATGCCACAAATATTAGGGTAACACTTTATAATGACTGCATGCTATGAATCATTAGTTAAGCATTAGTAAATAGTTAATTCATAATTTATAAAGCATTGGCCCTACATTAATATACATTCGTAAGCAGTATGTAAATACAGCTACAATGGCTTTATTTTTTATTTATAAGCATATCTATAATGTTGTCAATAATTGTATTTCATACTTAATTAATGATCAATTTATTATTTCTAAATTAAGTATTACATTATTTACAAACCAGTTATTTAGGAGTTGTCAGTGGTTTATAAGATAATTTAGAAAGTGTAAGTAAATGATTAATAAACTATTAATCATTAAACCCTCCTAAAAAAGCATGTCTTAAACCAGACATTAATTTGCGCTGCACTTGGTAGATTGCATTGGTAATTATGGAAATGATCCTGTGCTCTTTAATTTGCATGTCGTCAGTAGTTCACATGCAGAACTTTCCAGTCCCATCGGCACTTTTTCAGAATTGCTCTCTTATGTTAATTTGCCCTGTTTAGTAAATCGGGCCCTTAGTGTATTATATCCTTAAACAGGATATTACTTAATCAAACATCAAAAGGAGAAAACAATTCTTTTTTTCTTTTTTTTAAAGAAAATAGTTATTCATTTATCAAAACAATGTAATATAAACACTTTGAACCGTGTTCCCTTACAGTAATTAAATTTAACCCTGTACACTGTTGACCCCTTAACCAACCCTTAAACCTACACATACCAAACCTGTCCCTAACCTTACCCGTATCACACCTCAATGGCAGCAATAGTGTATAAACTATATATAGTGAATAGAACATAAACACAATAAGTTCATTGACAAGTATTAGGGCCCAAGCCCTGAGTGGGCAAAGGCACTATTATTTTCTTTAGGGTTATTAGGGGCCAAACCCCGAAGGGGATAGCCCCTATTGTATCTGTTATTAGGGGCCAAGCCCCGAAGGGGATAGACCCTATTGTATCAAGGGTTCAATGGCAGCCCTATCAATGGAACATAGGAAAATGATGAAATTTGGCCCACTTGTAGTGATTGTAATGAACAGAAATTGGACCAATTTTGGAGTATCTAAGACCAACTCTATAGCGCCACCATCAGTTAAAAAATTCAACATTGAAAGGGTTATAACTTTCGAACCCTTTGTAAGACTCTCAGCTTCATGTATAATGTTGGGTTCGCATCTCTTCTCTTTATTCCAGAGCATTTGATGTTTTGTATCGATTATCTTTGAATTGATTATGAAATTAGCATGATACATTTACCTGACATAATAAATTGTTACATTTGATTATTCTAACTGACTTTGACATTATTTTCATTAAAGAGTTAAAAAGAACAGTCAAACATTCGCTCACATTTAATGATGCAAAGATATAATTAAAACCTTTTAATTTATGGAGTCAGATGAAATAACGAGAGAATACATATTCGAATGTATTGCCTTTAATCGAAAAATACTTTGCCTCAAGAAAAAGACAGTAACATGTAAAGACCTTCCGCGCTGGTCGGATGCCGGCTTTGGGCCGATCGAGCGCGAGCTTACAGATTCCTTGCGTCATGCCGAATCCGTGGATACCAATTTTGCCAGGATTGGATGAACCACGTGTCCGCCATTTTACATTTTGTCATAAATTGCAATATCTTTTAAAACATGTTACATATCTTTACCTGGGACGCTTCTGAAACGCACCACATCGCAGCTGGTGTAAACACAAGCATTGACTAGAGTGGCCGCGATCAGCTCCGGTAGCCATGTCGCAGCCGTAACGCGCCGCAGACGTGTGCAGTGTAAATAAGGGGTGACACGTGCCCAGACCGCATGAGGTACTGTTGCAGGAAAAGATGCAGAAGTTGCATCTGTTCCAGGCATTGTGCCTAAGAATGATCTCATCTGAAGCGGTCACATACAACATGCAGTGCTTTTATGTACAAATTCATTCTTCTTCTTCTTCCCGAATGGTAGTCAATGGCAGCCCTATGAACCATAAGTAGGAAAATTATGAAAATTGGCACACTTGTAGTGATGGTAATGAGTGGAAATCTGACCAATTTCGGAGTCTCAATAGTGCCACCACCAGTTCAAAAAATATATAGTTTTCTAAAGGTTATAACTTTTGCAACTCTTCGTTCTAGAAAAATTACATTTAGTTCACCCAATTCCTCTCTTCATGCTGATCACATTCAACCTGAGAATTATCTAATCTGATCTAATCTGAAACTGAAAATTCATTTTGAGTTGATTCTCACTTGAATACACGTCTTCCCAGTGGTGCAGTGAGATAAACGGCAGGCACCTGACTTAGAGTTAGTGGGTTTGAGTCCTGTGTGGGACAACTTTAGAAAATTGTTTGTAAAATTGTCATTTCAATTCCTCTATTATCCAGTTAAGTATTGTTCTAATCTTTCTTCTTTTGGGATTAGAAATATGATTGTTTTAATTCATTCTATGTTGATTCACACCTGAAGTCTTGAGTACCCAGAAAGTTGTGTGATCAAATAGGCTGGTTATAGCAGTCATTGACTTTCAATTTTTCTGATTGCAATGTAAGCAGTTACCTAAATTGGTTGTTTTCTTCATATTCATAATCATATACCCTGTTTTACCTTTGTGGGTTAATTCTAATCTTCATATCTCTTTTTGTGCATTGTGTGTAAAGTAGTGAGCTAGAGAGCAGAAGGGTGTGATTAGAGGTTTGTGGTGGTCTAAGTAAACTTCTATTTTGTTAATTGTTCTGGTTTTATACAATACATAAAGCTTTAAACAGAACACCAATGTGTATTCAATGGATAGCCCTAAACCTAACCCTAACCCTAACATGAGGAAAGGAAACCAGGATTCAATTAGAAATAAGAAACATTAAGAATTGTATAAATTATGTACCACTTCCAGATCAAAACTGACCCAAATGCAATGAAAGGGATATACAGAACTGCTTGCATTTTTTAGATGCACATTGCTATGCTTTCATGACATTTAATGTGCTTACAATGCTTCATATGTTTGCATTACTTGCTGTGCTTGCTGTACTTCTTTTAATGATGTAGGCTACCTTAGGTGCTTGGCCCCGTATCGCTGCTTGCAGCTATATTTATTATTATTTTTGTTCAAGGTTTCGGGGGCTTTTGGGGCCCTTAACGTGCTCGAAAACTCATGAAACTTTGCACACAGGTCAGAACCTATGGCCATTAGGGCCGGGCGTAAGCTGGTGGCAGGGGGGCTCGACAGCGCCTCCTTAAATTTTTTTTTGTGAATATCTTTTTTTTATTTATTTTTTATCTTTTTCCCTTTCCTTTCCCCTCATTTTTTATTGTGTACAATACAGGATTTTCATAAACCACACACACACACACACACACACACACACACACACACACACCCTCCACACCCCAACAAGAGAGACATGAAGGAATATTCACACCCATTAAAAAAAAAAAATAATAATTATATTACAAGGGCAGTCCCCATATTCACACACAGTCTTAAACCTAACATATACATAACACATATACACACATGTGCACATCCATACCCACATATACACATAGCCTATACCTACATACATCTACACGTATAGTACCTGTAGGCTACATACACATATATATATATATATATATATATATATATATAAAGAAGAAAAAAAGAAGAAAAAAAAAGGAAACCCATGATCACATTATTATTATTACTCAAGAGTCAGTCTATTCTGTTCTAGAAAACGAAGAGAGTCCCAGATCTTTTTTTTTAATGAGTAAGTATTTCCATTGCTATACATGAAGAAAATTATTTGATCCAGAGTGATAAAGATGGACCATGAATACTTTTCCAGTGTATGGCAATCAGGCTTTTTGCTTGCAATAGACACAGGTTTACAAGCTTCTGCTCATGTATTTTCAAAGATAAGGCAGGTGGAAGAAGACCAAGAATACAGATTTTAGGGCAAACAGGGATTTCTTTTACAATACTTTTAGATAATACACCAATTACTTCTTTCCAAAAGGACTGTGTTCTCATTGCCACATTGCCAAATACAATGAAATAATGTTCCCTTACAGATATCCGGAATATTTGGATTGAATTTATTCAACTTTTCAGGTGTTATGTATGTTCTCATTATCCAATTATATTGGATCAATTTAAAACGAGTATTGATCGATAATGTTTGTGCTTGGACACAAGTTTTTTCCCATTTATTTTCTGTAATGTCCATTTGGAGATCATAAATCCAAGCCAGTCTTTTATGATTTGTTGAATCTTTGGAAGCATTAACAAATTTGCTGTATATCATAGAGATTTTACATTTATCAATGGGATTTTTAACTGCAATTTCTTCTAAACTGCTTAAGGGAGGACACGGATATGAATGAGTATTACATCGTATGAAATTACGGATCTGGAGAAACTTAAAAAAGTGAGATTGGGGGGATTTTGTGTCTTTCCCTTAAGGTTTCAAAGGGCATCATTGTATTCTCTGCATAAAGGTCTGCTATTTTCTCTATGCCTTTCTGCCGCCAAAACTTAAAGCCTGAGTCTGATTAGCCTGGAACAAAACATTGCAAAGCCCCAAATAGGGGAGAATTGAGATAATACAGGTGTCACTCCCAGCTCAACCTGTGAATCGTGCCATACTGAAATAGTGGTTTTAGCAAATGGGTTAGTTGCATTTTGTTTGAGTCTCCTTACAGAGTCAGAATATAAATATGTGTCAAGACTCAGTTCTCCTGTGCTGTAATGGTTCAGTAGTTTAATTTGTTTGTCTTCCCTTAAGCGCCCTCTTGTGGCGAGGATCGTGTTTGGAAACTTCCGTTTTACTTGCGTGAGTTGAGTTCATTGTAAAGTGTCATGGCTGAAGAGCGGCTCGCATGGTGAAGTCGTGGCCCGCATAAGGCTGTAAGTTACTATTATTTGTCATGTTAATATGATGATTAGTAGGTTTAACATGTTTGACAGTCGATTCATTAATCTAAATATGCAAATGTGCTATAAACGAAACGTAAAGTGCTTGTGTAATTCGTGATGAAAAGTGATTGTGCAATACATTGGCAGTAGTTAGCGCCGTATGCTAGCGATCTTTTGTTATGTTAATTAGGTTAATTTGGATTCCGTGATTTCAAGCAATTATCTAAAACAAAGAATATAATTATCAAATGCACATGAAAATATAACTTGTAATGCTCAATATGTTGATTTAATGTTTCAATTAAGTGCTTTATTTAGGCAGTAAATACTGTTCAGTCAGATATGCACTTTCAATAATATGTACAATTCTAATTGCTGTATTTTCTTTGTGTTTACAGTTTTACAATGTTAAAGATTAACGAGAAAAGATTCATGAGATTAAAAGCCATGAACCAGCCTGTTCACTGTCTGTCTAGCTGGATAGAAAGTGATACGTCTAGTGAGGACAGAACAGTAAAAAGCCTTTTTATCAGCAGACATCGCCTTTAACGTTAACTTCAGTCATCATGTGGCAGCCATTGGACCCGCATCGTCAACAACAGCCGGGGAGCCAAATGCTGAAAGTTCAAGAGGAGGTACTGGAAACGAGATCCCGGTGCTCTGCTTCTTCAACACGGTCGACCAGGTCATCTGCAAGCGTAGCAGCTCTCAAAGCGCGAGCCAAAGCTGAGGCTGTACAAGCGCAGGTGATCTATGCAGAAGAGGAAGCTGAAGTAATGAAACATCAAGCTGAAATGCAGGCAAAGCTACATATTTTAAAGATAAAGAAAGAAGCAGCAGCTGCAGCAGCAGAAGCAGTGATACTAGAAGCAGCCGCACAGTTTGAAGAACAACAGCCTTACAGTCAAGAACCTCTGTGCGACAACCCTGTGGACTCCAAGGAAAAGGTTCAAAACTTCATTGATAGTCAAGTATTCTTGCAAAACAACCAAGTGCCGTCACAGCCTCAAATCTCAATCACGAACCCCTTCTACCAACATGATAACACAGGTGCTGAACCATCACCAATCACCTACAATACTCCTGTAACCAAGCTAGAAACCCTGGAGCACAGACTACAACAGCCGTCCATATTCATGTCAACACCGCATCCTAACATGTCACGTCCAGTGCTGAACCACCATCACCAGTCATTCAGCTCAGTGCCCCAAAATCTTCAACAGATGTCTACAGTAAATGATATGGCTAAATATCTAATGAGACGTGAACTGGTGTCAGCTACTTTGCAAACCTTTGATGATGATCCACAAAATTATCGAAGCTGGAAATCCTCATTTCGAAATGTTACTAAAGACTTGTCTTTGTCCCCTAAAGAAGAATTAGATCTACTTGTAAAATGGCTTGGACCAAAGTCAAACCAACAAGCGAAAAGAATCAGTGCAGCTCAAATCAATGATGCCTCTGAAGCCCTAAATATGATCTGGCAACGCTTGGAAGAAACCTATGGAGCACCTGAGGTAATTGAACATGCCCTCTTTCAAAAGGTTGAAAACTTCCCTAAGATTACAGCTAGAGACTCAAGTAAACTAAGAGAGCTAGGAGACCTCTTACTGGAACTACAACTAGCTAAAGCAGAGGGTTATTCACCTGGGTTAGCCTTTCTGGATACAGCTCGTGGGGTTAATCCCATAGTGGAAAAGCTTCCTTACTCCCTACAGGAAAGATGGATTTCACATGCATCCAAATACAAGGTAGATTACAATGCCACATTTCCACCATTTTCTACCTTCTCTAACTTTGTACGGGAGCAAGCACGCATAAGAAATGATCCTAGCTTCTCGTTTCTGTCAGCAGCTCAGTCCAAGTTTGACAAACCTGTTAAAAACAGTACTCGCCCTTTGATTTCAGTGAAAAAGACAGAAATAGCACAGAGTAATGAAACAGCAGATGTTAGTGAGGATCCTGACAAACAATGTCCTTTGCATAAGAAGCCGCATCCCCTCAGAAAATGTCGCAGTTTCCGTAGTAAGTCCCTAGAAGAGAGAAAAACTTATCTGAAGGATAACAACATATGCTTCAAGTGTTGTGCATCAACCAAACATCAAGCCAGAAGCTGTCAGATCAAAGTCATCTGCAAAGAATGTGGGAGTGAGAGACACAACACAGTGCTACATCCAGGTCCACCTCCTCCTAACAGCATCACACCGCCGACAGAAGTGAAACAGCATGGCGGGGAGCCTGAGCTCAGCACACCATCAGTCTCAGCTACAGCAATGTGCACAAAGGTATGTGGCGAACAGCGCGGCTCAAGATCTTGTGCTAAAATATGCCTAGCCAAAGTGTATCCATTAGGTCAGAGGAACAAGGCAATAAACCTGTATGCTGTTATGGATGAGCAAAGTAATCAGTCTCTTGCCCGCTCTGACTTTTTTGACCTCTTCAGTGTTAAAGGAGACACAGAGGTGTATACTTTAAAGACATGTTCAGGTATCATGGAACTGAGAGGAAGAAAAGCTAAAGACTTTGTTGTCAAGTCTATGGATGGGCACATAAAGGTGCCACTGCCTGCGATGCTAGAATGTGACATGATCCCAGAGGATCGCTCGGAGATCCCCTCGCCTGAAGTTGCCCAACTCCACCCACACTTAAAGGCAATCGCACACAAGATACATCCCATAGACTCAAAAGCACAAATACTGTTGCTTTTAGGTAGAGACATCCTGAGTTTGCACAAAGTGAGACAGCAGTGCAACGGTCCCCATAATGCACCATTCGCCCAGCGCTTAGACCTCGGATGGGTTATTGTGGGAGATGTCTGTTTGAGTGGCGCACACAAACCAAGGTCTGTCGCAACGTACAAAACTAACACATTGCTCAACGGCCGTCCATCATACTTCAGTCCATGTACCAATGTCCTGCAAATAAAAGACAAATCTGTAAGTCAAACAAAAGACATTCAAATCTGCACAGATACTTACCAAGCAACACAAACAGACAGTCTCGGGGACACTGTCTTCATCAGGAGGGAGGATGATGAAAAGTTGGCACCTTCAAAACAGGATAGGCAATTTCTTACAATAATGCAGAGCGAAATGTATCAGGATGAGACAAACAGCTGGGTTTCACCTCTTCCCTTTGTTACACCCAGACAACGTCTACCAAATAACCGACACCAGGCTTTAAATAGGCTCAACACACTAAAACGAAGCCTCGACAGAAAAACTGAGATGAGAGAGCACTTTGTACAGTTCATGCAGAGAGTCATAGACAACAGGCAGGCAGAAGTCGCACCCCCTTTACAGCTGAATGAGGAGTGTTGGTATCTCCCCATGTTTGGGGTGTACCATCCGCAGAAACCCAAGCAAATCCGTGTAGTTTTTGACTCGAGCGCCAAACATGAGGGCGTAGCGCTCAACGATGTCCTCTTAAGCGGCCCAGATCTAAACAACGCTTTGCTTGGGGTTCTAATCAGATTTCGCCGAGAGCCCATCGCAATAACAGCAGATGTAGAACAAATGTTCTACTGTTTCACAGTAAGGGAGGACCATCGCAATTTCCTACGATTTCTCTGGTTTAAAGACAACGACATCAGAAAAGAGATTATCGAGTATCGCATGAAAGTCCATGTTTTTGGAAACCGTCCGTCTCCCTCTGTTGCTATCTATGGGCTCCGCAAGGCAGCTGAAGCTGGTTCGAAAGAATATGGCTAGGACGCAGAGCATTTTGTCACCAGGAACTTTTACGTTGACGACGGTCTCACTTCACTCCCAACTGAATGTGAAGCAATCGCTCTCCTGCAAAAGACACAGAAAATGTTAGCGGAGTCGAATCTGCGCTTACACAAAATTGCCTCAAACAGCAGCAAGGTCATGGAGGCATTCCCAGCAAATGACTTGGCAAAAGACATCAAAAGCCTTGACTTAGATGCTGACCCATTACCTGTGCAAAGAAGTTTAGGCATCAGCTGGAGTCTCGAATCAGATACCTTCACATTTCAAGTCTCTAAAGAACAAAAAACATTCACCAAAAGAGGCGTGCTATCCACTGTTAATAGTTTGTACGACCCCTTAGGCTTTGTTGCGCCTATAACTGTACAGGGAAAAGCACTCATAAGGGAACTAACCTCAGAACCATGCGACTGGGATGACCCCCTATCGCCAGCCAAAGAAAGATTATGGTCTGTATGGAGAGACTCTCTTCTCGAGTTGGAGCAACTACACATTCCCAGACCATACGTACCGTTGTCTCTTTCCTCAACGCAACACAGAGAGCTTTGTGTCTTCAGTGATGCCTCCTCCACAGCAATAGCAACTGTTGCCTACTTGCGAGTTGTCAATGAGCAGGGACAGCACCTCACCGGATTTGTCATGGGCAAAGCTAAATTAGCACCAAAACCAGCTCACACAATTCCACGAATGGAGCTATGCGCCGCTGTCCTTGCTACATAAATGGCAGAGCTTATATGCCAAGAAATAGACCTGGAGCTTCATGCTGTAAAGTACTACACTGATAGTAAGATTGTACTAGGTTACATCTACAATACCTCAAGAAGATTTTATGTCTATGTATCGAACAGAGTTTCTAGAATCAGAAAATCTTCAGTACCAACACAGTGGCATCATGTCTCATCAGAAAACAACTCCGCAGACGTTGCTACTCGCCCAATAGCAACACTTCTATTGCCGCAAACATACTGGTTCACTGGACCCCCATTCTTGTCGAAGGAGCTGCCCCAGTGTTCATCTACAGCTGATGCAAATGAGTTTGAGCTAATAGAACCAGAGCATGATTCAGAGATTCGACCAGAAGTGAATGTCTACGCAACTAAAGCCAGCGTCGAACCCCTCAGACCACATCGGTTCGAACGATTCTCAACGTGGAAACATCTCATACGAGGTATGGCAAAACTCATTACTCTAGCTAGAAACAAGTCCAAAGCCTCAGATCAAAACTCAACAAATCCCCAAACTCAAGCTAAGCTTACAGTCATCTCAAGCGTCCAACAATGGGCATTCAAAGAGGACATCAAGAAACTGCATAACGGGGAACGAATCCCCAAAACAAGTCCCTTGTGGACTCTAAACCCCTTCATAGACGCAGATGGGCTGTTAAGGGTGGGGGGTCGGACGTCTCTAGCCAACCTTCCATATGACGAAAAGCACCCGCTGGTACTCCCTAAAAAACATCATGTGTCAACCCTGCTTGTGAGACATTATCACCAAGGCGTCGCTCACCAAGGTCGTCACCTCACTGAGGGAGCATTACGATCCGCTGGTGTTTGGATAATCGGAGGCAGGAAACTAGTCTCAAGTGTAATCTATCAGTGTGTCACTTGTCGCAGGCTTAGAGGAAAACCTGTTGAACAAAAAATGGCCAACCTCCCAGAAGATCGACTCACCATGGAGCCCCCATTCACTAGGGTCGGCTTAGATGTTTTTGGGCCCTGGAGTGTAGTCACTCGCAAGACTAGGGGTGGGGCCGCAGAAAGCAAACGCTGGGCAGTTTTATTTAGTTGCTTAGGGACTCGTGCAGTTCACATAGAAGTAATTGAATCTATGTCCACCTCATGCTTTATTAATGCACTGAGAAGGTTTTTCGCAGTTAGAGGACCTTCCAAAGTTCTTAGATCCGATCGCGGCACCAACTTTATTGGAGCCTGTAAGGAGCTAAAAATCAGTACAGATCATCCGGAGATCCAAGACTACCTCAGCAACGAAGGCTGCACATGGACATTCAACACGCCTCACTCATCACATATGGGCGGCTCATGGGAAAGAATGATTGGCATCGCTCGCCGCATTCTAGATGCCATGTTACTGTAGTCAGGTCCAACTCGCCTTACCCATGAGGTCCTCACAACACTAATGGCAGAAGTCATGGCAATCATTAATGCTCATCCACTGGTTCCTATAAGTACTGATTCAGATTCACCAACTATTTTGACTCCTTCTATGCTTCTAACTCCAAAGGCAGGAGCTGCTCCTGCTCCTGAAGGGTCATTTGACATAAAAGACATGTACAAAAAACAATGGCAACATGTTCAAGGTCTTGCAGACACCTTTTGGAAGCGCTGGAGACAAGAATATCTGTCAGTACTTCAGCCAAGGAGGAAATGGACTCATGACAAAGATAACATTCAAGTGGGGGACGTAGTCTTGTTGAAAGACGATCTAATTAAACGTAATGAATGGCCCATAGGACTCATTACTAAATGCATCCCTAGTGAGGACAAGAGGATCAGAAAAGTGGAAGTCAAAGTTGTTAAGCAAGGGACTTCTCGTGTTTACTTGCGCCCAGTGACTCAACTTATTCTCCTGCTCCCCCAAAGTACCCACTGAGCACAGACACGTCCAAACGACGTCATTACAACGTCTTTGTCGAACGTTCAGAAGACGTCCACTGAGTAGCCAGAATGAAAGTTTTTATGACGTCTTTTTTAGACGTCTTTTTGACGTTCAATGTTGACGTCCAAGTGACATAAAAAGTCAACGTTCAAAAGACGTCCAATGAAGAGTCAGCTTGAACGTCTTTTTTAGACGTCTTTTTGACGTTCACTGTTGACGTCCAACTGACATAAAAAGTGAACGTTCAGAAGACGTCCACTGAGGAGCCAGAATGAAAGTTTTTATGACGTCTTTTTTAGACGTCTTTTTGACGTTCAATGTTGACGTCCAACTGACATAAAAAGTGAACGTTCAGAAGACGTCCGCTGAGGAGCCAGAATGAAAGTTTTTATGACGTCTTTTTTAGACGTCTTTTTGACGTTCAATGTTGACGTCCAAGTGACATAAAAGGTGAACGTTCAAAAGACGTCCAATGAAGAGTCAGCTTGAACGTCTTTATAGACGTCTTTTTGACGTTCACTGTTGACGTCCAACTGACATAAAAAGTGAACGTTCAGAAGACGTCCGCTGAAGAGCCAGAATGAAAGTTTTTATGACGTCTTTTTTTAGACGTCTTTTTGACGTTCACTGTTGACGTCCAACTGACATAAAAAGTGAACGTTCAGAAGACGTCCGCTGAAGAGCCAGAATGAAAGTTTTTGACGTCTTTTTTAAACGTCTTTTTAGCGTTCACTATTGACGTACATAGTGAACGTTCATTAGACATCTCTTTTAAATGTTGATTTTTGATGTCCAAGGAACATCTTTACAATATTGTAAATGAAAGTTTTCACAACGTCATTTCAACGTCACTTACAGACGTCTAAAGAACATTCATACAAAATTTTAAGATGCACAAACGAAATTAGCTTTACTATTAGCTTTATTAAACCATATTTTGGTCATCAAACAGGCTTTTGTTCCAAGGTTGGATGACAACATGGTATTCAATAAAACTCATTCTAGTCATAGTAAAAGCAGTGTGCAGAACTACTGCTTTAAAATTGTAAATAATAAATTAATACCTATCCCTTTGATGCACCTGTCTAAAACATGCAAATACTTTTTAGTAGCCTTATATTTTTGCAATTGGAAATAAGTGACATCTGATTATTGATTAAAAAAAAAGCAAAAATAGTTTGAAATGACAATTTTTTTCCATCTTTAATGAGGTTTTCAGCAAATTATGAACAGGCTGATAAATAAAACAACTCTAATGGTTACACTGAACTGCCAAGTGAACAAAAAACAAATTACTCCAGACCAAGATTGGGGGTGGGTGGTTGGAAAGGGGGAGAGAGACATAAAGTCCCCTAAACTAGAAATAAACACACGCGCCTTACAGTACTCATGTAAAATTCCTCATTATTTCCACCCCTGTATGCCCTCCACGGCACGTTTAAGATGTTCTGCTGCATGATGCTTGATTGTAGCCTCTGTAGCTTCTTTATCCCATTTTATGACTGCAGCTGCAAGAGTTGAACAAAAACAAAAAATCCATAAGTAACATTGCAAGTTAACATACAATATTTTTATACCGGCTCATTGTTTACAAGCGTGGAGGAGGATTGTTCAAATTTATTGTATGTTGAATGACATATTTATGGATTTTTGTCAGTTTATTTAAAATGGTTTGTATTAGTCTTCGCAAGTTCACTTTGTAAACAACGGGGCGGTACTTCTGCCTACGTCCAGCATGAAACTGCATTGATTTGGACTTCAACAATTTGGTTACCGTTGAAGTCCATTGTGTGGAGAAAAATCCTGGAATGTTTTCCTCAAAAACTTAATTTCTTTTCCTCTGAAGAAAGAAAGACATGAATATCTTGGATGGCATTGGGGTGAGTAAATTATCAGGAAATTTTCATTTTGAGGTGAACTAATCCTTGAAGTGGCAATACTACAGTGACCAATGGTGACTGGTGTGGTATATGGCAGCAAACAAATGACTGAAAATGGGTTCTGTAAACTCGCGTCGCTGTATGTTAGGAAGGTGTAAGACTGCAATAGACAGTGGCCTTGGGTGACAAGATATTTAAGATAGCAATCATGAATTGAGAGAGACTGCATATAATAAAATTTCTCAAGCACAGCCCAAATGTAATGCTTTTGGATACTATAACTTCCATTTTAGCAAATACTAGATTACTTGTAGATGAGTTTAGAAAGAGGTAATCCAGTGAAGTATCCAGCTCCAGCGTTATCAGTTCTGCTGTCAGTACTGGAGAAATTGAGAAAATGCACTTACTATTTATTAATGAAATATAGATGTTATCTTGCAAATTCCATCTTTGCCAGCCGTTTCTATACGAGATAATATTAAATCATCTGTCTATGATGCATTTTTGATATTTGCAATGCAGAAGAGAGTTGTTGTAAAATGCAGTCTCTACTGTTGCATTGCGGTTACTTGTTTGATAATAAAAAAGAGCTATTTAAGTAAGGGATAATGTAAAGCAAGGCGGATGTTATAGCGAATACAACCCCGCAGGCTGATGCGGAGGGGTCTTGAATCTGCCTGAAGTGGTTGTATTCGCTATAACAACCGCCTCGCTCTACATTATCCCGCTTATTACATGGCTACCCACCAAATAAATTAATAATTTGACATAAAAAATTTATTTAAAAAGGAGTTTATTCATTTAAAAAGGATTGTATTGCTTCTGCTAAAGAAAATACTCCGTTACGTCTCTACGGTTAGAATCCTGCGTCTATAGCAAACCTGTTTTTCATGGCAACGGTGTGTTATACTTAGCAGATGTGTTATCAAGAAATAACACACCGCTTTCTACATTAGAGTTCAACCAAGCCATGTAATAATGGACAATAATTTCGAGCAAGGGACGCTGTTTCCAACTTCAAGGTGGCTTATGTGTGTGCGCACCGAAACCGACCGCAACTAGACAAGGAAATTATATTTTAGGCTTTGTGTGCGCATTTAACCATCAAATACACAACAAAATATGTCAAAATGACCGGATTGGAGAGTATTCACTTAAACAGTTCATATCTTAAATTGGTGTAAATAGTTTGGAGAAAAGGGGAGATTGGTATTATTTGATCTGCATTCAGTCTAATAAACCTTCTGATGATGGCATCATTAATGTGAATCAAACAAAAGGCAAAGAGAAAATACTCACAGCCCTTGAATGATTAACTTTGTCTTGATGAATTGTCTTAATGCTTACCCTCACTTTTGTCTATCTGAGTGCTTTTAATTTATTAAAATAGAACAATGTAAAAAAAAAAGTAAAAAAAAAAGAAATTAGTTCATTGTGTTTTTAAACTTTATGCATGTAGCATGTGCTTTTCAATTTGCAATTTTTTTAAAAGTTTGTTCAGTAGGTTACCAGTTTAAAAAGTACAATTGGGTATCATTTTATTATAATAATACTAACATAATTTGTGTACCTTTACCTTTCAAAAGTTTTAGTCGTCTCCAGAGGCAGTTTCTGCTTCTTCACCTTCCCCTTCATATTGAATTTTGCCATCAGCCGGTTGGTAAAGAGCCTGAAGAAACAAATTCACCATTTAGAAATTACATGTGTGTGGTAATCTACAGGAACTGTAGCATGGGTGAGAGTGCCAAGAGTGAATTAAAGAAATGGGGGCATGGGACACTGTTGTTTTCTGGAATCGATTAAACAAACCTCTTAGAAGTGACCATTTGCTCTGAGAAAGACCTCCCAGAGTATCTTGAGATTGGCCTTTGAACATTTTCAGAATCTGAAAGACAAAATTTGTCAAATATTACTTTATTGTTCGTAATAGTGGATATAGCTCTTGTAGCAAGTTGTGTGCCCATATAACTCGAGCAACCCCAGTGCAGAGCTCCTGCCTCTGTTGTACTGAGCGGACAGTGTAAAGATATCTAGGCTATATACTTCTGGCAAGGGCTGCACGATTTGGGGAAAATGTCATTGTCATTGGAATTATTGAGGTCAATATTGTGATTGAGATATGCAATCACGATATAATAAACAAATGGTTTCATGAGTCAACTTGCTTGGTTCTCAAGGAAAATGCACACACAGATTATTGATGATAATGCTGAAATGTGTATTTCTCGACTCAAACTAGCAACAACAACTTAATTATTGATAATACCTATAATGATCAATAAGCCATTGATGACTGGATAAAAACTCTTAAAACTTAATTGTAGCTAAGAAGACACACCTAAGAAGACTGCTGACAAGAAATGTATACACACACACAGACACAGTATATTGCTTTTAATTTATTTAGCATATAGTTAACAAAATAATACTAATATAAATGAAAGTCAAAAGCCCACAGTCATACCTGGAAACAAATCCTGTTCAAATAGGATATATGGGCCATTCTACAGAATTGGTTTAAAGTTAAACAAATTTTTATGCAAGCAAATTTTATAATATCCAATGTAAACATTTCTAGTAATTGTGCAGTTAATCATCATATTGTATTTTCAGACAGGTTTGGAATATTTATCCTCTCCCCAAAATTGTGACTAATGAAACACAATAATATGAAAGTCAACAACAATTACAATTTTAACTATTCCAAGTGTAATTTTTCCTTTGTAAAAAGCATAAATTTTATCATACGTATTTCAAAGTTAAGGATTCATTAGTATTGTCTAAAAACATTCATATTTCGTCTCAAGCATATATATTTTATGATACATTAATATAGGGCGTATCCATTTTAATTTGCAGTGTAATAGCATACGTTTAAAACATTGCATTTTATTTAAACAACATATTTCATGAACATATTTCAGCAGATTTTTACTCATCTCAGTATTGCAATATAGTTAAGGAAAAGCTAAACTATAATAGCGTTACGTTCATGTAAAAATAGCATGTTGTAATTGTAGTAAACGAGCATCTGAGCCGTTCATTCACGCATACAAACGCGATTCATATTAGAACAAAGATATTTACGTTTGAATAGCGCGCGCTTTCAGCGGGTGATTAGCAGATAATGAGTTGCCATGAGAACGACTAACGTCTCTCTTTTTATATAGATTACATAAACAGAATATTCTCTTTCGTTTTGAATTAGATAATTAAAAAGTAAACACTTAAATTATTATAAAGATTACTCTTGACAGTGTGTATTTGCTGAGTTTTGCTTACGTTTAGAGACCTGCTCCAGAAAAAAAGTTCATGTAGAAGGAGAGGCAGAAAGCACACAAAAGCATAATGTTTTGTTTCGATTGTAAGTGGACACATAAAAAAGACATTTTACAGTTTATTTTTCCATATTTCAAGTCTGTATGACCATAAATGACGGAGTATTTTAAGTCTATTTTGCTGCTATGTGAAAAAAAAAAAAAAAAAAAAAAAAAAACAGCAGAACGCGCGGGCGCATTTGTCGACTTTTCGGTTAATGTGCCCGCGCAAATTGCCGCAGTTTTAAGAAGTTTTTCAAGGTATTAGGGGGCATGTGTGACTTCCAATTCATCTGATATCATCTCTCAACTGAATAACATATTAAATTAATTTTTTTTTAATGTTTACTTACCTGTTTTAGGGTTTTAGTCCAATTAAGGCAGTGTCTCTCTCCACGTGTCAGCAGCCTCTTTCATCGGCAGGATACTTTTCCTGGTGACTTTGCAGTGTGACGTGCGATTCTTCTTCTTTGATTTTTTAACGGCGGTCGCAAACTGTTTTAGTGCATTACCGCCACCCTCAGGTTATAAATGATCTCTGGCTTACATGCTATGTCATTATACGAAATAAATAAATAAAACAAATGATTTTATCCAGCTTGGTAGCTCTTAGAAACTAAAAATAAATATTACATTATTTTATGGCCTGATGATTTATTTAATATTTCTTTTAAAATCCCTCCCATGCCCTAAATTTTCCTCTTCACTATGCTATCATATTTATTACACATCATAACAATACTCTGCTGATCAGGTACATTGCAATTATTACATAAACCAGTATCATGCTTCCCTATTAGATGCAGAGTTTTGTTTGGTCTAGTGTGCCCTAACTGTAACCTTGCAATGATTTCCCCCTTCGTACCCCAACTTAAGGGTTTATAAACATAGTTCCCCTCCCTTGTTTCCTCTATTCTATTGTTCCTGCCACATTCTCATAACTTCTTTCTTTATTATCGATTTAGCTTCTGATTTTCCTTCTTTGCTGTATATTGAAATATTTTGTGCTAGGGTTAGGGTAACCCTAACCCTAACCCTAACCCTAACCCTAATCTCACACATACGTATTTGCTATATTTGTTCATCAGTACAGGATTCTGTGTCCTCCAATGACATCAGGACATTTTGTGATGAGATATATGTGCTAAATCAACATTGAATTAGGAGTCTTTACAAAAACAAAAATACACATATGATCCCACTCCAACATTTTTTATATAAATCTGTAACATTTTAGGCCCTTTGTGGGCTCAACCCTATTTGGAAGATCCAGAGAATCATGAAGCGTGCTCTGCACCACTTGATAGTGGGTTGTAATTCTACTGAATTGCTTTTAATGCTGGAAATGTGCATGCACTGTGCAAGTTTGAGCACACATTCACATCCAAAATTTCACAGTTTCTATTACTTAATCCATATATCAAATAAATAATTGATTCATTTTAGAATGATTGCATAATATCAACTTATTATGCAATATCATTTGCCATTTTCATAATAATGTGATTATTTTAATTTTTTTATTTACCAGTATTTCGTATGACTATTTGTCAAAAAACTTTTTGCATTTCACAATGACACATTTCAGATTGGTTCAGATACTGAAATAGTCTTCTGTCCAAAAGGAGTCCTGGCTTTCTTGCACATCCATACATATCCACAGTAAGGGTCCCTATTCAGATGTTCGATATTAAACCAAATTTGCACTTCCACAGATGTCCAAAGGGTTCCCTAGTCAGATGTTCAGATTTTGAACCAGTTTTGCATGTCCACAGACATCCAAAAGAGTCCCTAGTCAGACGTTCAGATATTAAACCAGTTTTGCACGTCCATAGACGTCCAAAAAAGTCCCTAGTCAGACGTTCAGATATTGAATCTGTTTTGCACGTCCACAGACGTCCAAAAGAGTCCCTAGTCAGATGTTCAGATTTTGAACCAGTTTTGCACGTCCACAGACGTCAAAAAGAGTCCCTAGTCAGACGTTCAGATATTAAACCAGTTTTGCACGTCCATAGACGTAAAAAAGAGTCCCTAGTCAGACGTTCAGATATTAAACCAGTTTTGCACGTCCATAGACGTAAAAAAGAGTCCCTAGTCAGACGTTCAGATTTTGAACCAGTTTTGCACGTCCACAGACGTCAAAAAGAGTCCCTAGTCAGACGTTCAGATATTAAACCAGTTTTGCACGTCCACAGACGTCAAAAAGAGTCCCTAGTCAGACGTTCAGATATTAAACCAGTTTTGCACGTCCATAGACGTAAAAAAGAGTCCCTAGTCAGACGTTCAGATTTTGAACCTGTTTTGCACGTCCACAGACGTCAAAAAGAGTCCCTAGTCAGACGTTCAGATATTAAACCAATTTTGCACGTCCATAGACGTAAAAAAGAGTCCCTAGTCAGACGTTTAAATATTGAACCTGTTTTGCACGTCCACAGACGTAAAAAAGAGTCCCTAGTCAGACGTTTAAATATTGAACATGTTTTGCACGTCCACAGACGTCCAAAAGAGTCCCTAGTCAGACGTTCAGATTTTGAACCAGTTTTGCACGTCCACAGACGTCAAAAAGAGTCCCCAGTCAGACGTTCAGATTTTGAACCAGTTTTGCACGTCCACAGACGTCAAAAAGAGTCCCCAGTCAGACGTTTAAATTTCGAACCTGTTTTGCACGTCCAAAGACGTCGAAAAAAGTCCCTATTCAGACGTTCAGATATTTAACCAGTTTTGCACGTCCACAGACGTCCATAGGGGGTCCTAGTTAGACGTTCAGATTTTGAACCAGTTTTGCACGTCCACAGACGTCCATAGGGGGTCCTAGTCAGACGTTCAGATATTGAACAAGTTTTGCACGTCCACAGACGTCAAAAAGAGTCCCTTGGCAGACGTTCAGATTTTTAACCAGTTTTGCACGTCCACAGACGTCCATAGGGGGTCCTAGTTAGACGTTCAGATTTTGAACCTGTTTTGCACGTCCACAGACGTCCAAAAGAGTCCCTAGTCAGACGTTCAGATTTTGAACCAGTTTTGCACGTCCACAGACGTCCATAGGGGGTCCTAGTCAGACGTTCAGATATTGAACAAGTTTTGCACGTCCACAGACGTCAAAAAGAGTCCCTTGGCAGACGTTCAGATTTTTAACCAGTTTTGCACGTCCACAGACGTCCATAGGGGGTCCTAGTTAGACGTTCAGATTTTGAACCTGTTTTGCACGTCCACAGACGTCAAAAAGAGTCCCTAGTCAGACGTTCAGATATTGAACCAGTTTTGCACGTCCACAGACGTCCATAGGGGGTCCTAGTCAGACGTTCAGATTTTGAACCAGTTTTGCACGTCCACAGACGTCAAAAAAAGTCCCTATTCAGACGTTCAGATATTGAACCAGTTTTGGACGTCCACAGATGTCCATAGGGGGTCCTAGTCAGACGTTCAGATTTTGAACCAGTTTTGCACGTCCACAGACGTCAAAAAAAGTCCCTATTCAGACGTTCAGACATTTAACCAGTTTTGCACGTCCACAGACGTCCATAGGGGGTCCTAGTTAGACGTTCAGATTTTGAACCTGTTTTGCACGTCCACAGACGTCAAAAAGAGTCCCTAGTCAGACGTTCAGATTTTGAACCTGTTTTGCACGTCCACAGACGTCCATAGGGGGTCCTAGTCAGACGTTCAGATTTCGAACCTGTTTTGCACGTCCACAGACGTCAAAAAGAGTCCCTAGTCAGACGTTCAGATTTTGAACCTGTTTTGCACGTCCATAGACGTCCATAGGGGGTCCTAGTCAGACGTTCAAATTTTTAACCTGTTTTGCACGTCCACAGGACGTACAAAAGTGGTTCTGAACTGACAGACGTTATACAGACATGATCTGAACGTCTATCTGACGTCGCGTGTTTGCTGGGTAGTGATACAAAGACTGATAAGTGTTAAATAGGCCTAGTGGTATAAAAGCATTTATACCAGACGGGGAGTGTAATGGTTCAGTAGTTTAATTTGTTTGTCTTCCCTTAAGCGCCCTCTTGTGGCGAGGATCGTGTTTGGAAACTTCCGTTTTACTTGCGTGAGTTGAGTTCATTGTAAAGTGTCATGGCTGAAGAGCGGCTCGCATGGTGAAGTCGTGGCCCGCATAAGGCTGTAAGTTACTATTATTTGTCATGTTAATATGATGATTAGTAGGTTTAACATGTTTGACAGTCGATTCATTAATCTAAATATGCAAATGTGCTATAAATGAAACGTAAAGTGCTTGTGTAATCCGTGATGAAAAGTGATTGTGCAATATATTGGCAGTAGTTAGCGCCGTATGCTAGCGATCTTTTGTTATGTTAATTAGGTTTATTTGGATTCCGTGATTTCAAGCAATTATCTAAAACAAAGAATATAATTATCAAATGCACATGAAAATATAACTTGTAATGCTCAATATGTTGATTTATTGTTTCAATTAAGTGCTTTATTTAGGCAGTAAATACTGTTCAGTCAGATATGCACTTTCAATAATATGTACAATTCTAATTGCTGTATTTTCTTTGTGTTTACAGTTTTACAATGTTAAAGATTAACGAGAAAAGATTCATGAGATTAAAAGCCATGAACCAACATCTCGCCTGTTCACTGTCTGTCTAGCTGGATAGAAAGTGATACGTCTAGTGAGGACAGAACATGCGCCTTTTTTTTTTTTTCAATCTGAACCCATGGAGCTAGCAAACTAGAAACAAGCGGCTCTCAGTTGGGCTGCCTTAAAATACCATAAAAGATAGTTCTACCAGAAAGACTCGGGAGAATAAATACTGTGACAATTATACATTTATTAACAGCCCAGCAAGCAATAAAGTTATTTGGCGTAGGCTCCGTCCGTAGCTCGCAATCCGAGGGTCCGGAGTCTGCATATCCTGCCTGAAGACGAAGGCAGGGGCGCAGCCGACCCCCTGTGAGGTATGGGAAGGGACCATCCTGGTGGTGGTGGTGGGGAGGATGGAGGGAAGGATCCGTCTTGGAGGTGGTGGGGAGGATGGAGGTGAATGGAAGCGTCAGCATCTGCGAACTCAAACGTGTGTAAGTACCAATCTTTTATACCACGAGTATTATAATATGATTGGATAGATGAGAAGGTAAAGTGAAATAACAATTTAGTCTTCCCGGCAGAACTTATGCTAAAGCTTTCATGGAGTTGTAACCCCCCTCTTTTGAATGGAAGGTACAGAAGTGATAAGCGAAGCCTGGAGCGTCTCTTGTTCCAAATGAATTTAACAAATGTCTTCTTTATATTTGAAAAAAAGGAAGGAGGAGGAGTTAGGGGGATTGACTGAAACAAATATAAAAATTTAGGGAGTATATTCACCCTTCCAATAGTAGTGAGACGGAGAGACATCCATCTATTCAAACGTTCATTTACTTGAGCTATCAGGGGAGTGTAGTTGGATGCAATCAGATCCTACACCCGTGGAGTAACTTTGATTCCCAAATATCAAAATCCATCGATAGAGGTTTTATAGGGATGTTGAACTGTTGGATTCAGCCTTTCTTGTTCATTAAGAAAAAGTATAGATGATTTTGATTTGTTAACTTTATAGCCCGAAAAGACTCCAAATTCATTAATCAGAATCGCAATTGTCAGGGGTTCCAGGGCCATTACAAATAATAACGGCGAGAGTGGACAACCCTTGCGAGTCCCGCGGTATAAATTAAAAGGTTTGGAAGTTGAATTATTTGTAATGACCGGGCTACAATATAAAATATTTACCCACTGGAAAAAGTTCTGACCACATCCAAAACGTCTGAGTACATAAAATAAATAAGACCACTCGACTCTGTCAAATGTTTTTTCTGCATCTAACGACAAAATACATGTATCTGTAGAGCCATCCTTCTCATAAACAATATTAAGTACTTGCCTGATATTATGGAAGGCCTGTCTGTTTCCGACAAAACAATTTTGATCAATTCCAATTAGGGAAGATAAATTATCCTCCAATCGAAGGGCTAAAACCTTGGCTATAACCTTGGCATCGAAATTAATTAAAGAAATCGGTCTATATGATTCACATCTGTCTTGAAGCTTATCAGGTTTGGGGATGAGTGTTATTAACACATCTCTAAGAGAAGGGGGATGGCAGCCAACAAGTAAAGACTCTTTATACATTTCAAATAGTGGAATCACTAATTTATCTTTAAAGGTTTTGTATATATCAATCGGTATCCCATCAGGGCCAGCTGTTTTACCACTCTTCATCTTCAATATAGCATTTGAAACTTCTTCACTAATTAAGGGTTCATCCAATTGTCTTATGGCTTCACTGTTCATAGATGGGAACTTGAGATTGTCTAAAAATATAGTTTGCGGCATACTCTGACCTGTAGATTCTGCAGTATATAACAATTGGAAACACTTGGTGAAAGTTCCATTAATCGCCACCGGATCTGATGTCAGATTTCCAGCTGTTGTGTAAATGCTATTTATTGCTTTACTTGATCGTAGTTGTTTAATCTGCCAAGCTAAAAGTCTGCCTGACTTCTCTCCATTTTCATAAAATGTTAGCTTGAGACGGATTAAGCTGCAGATAGTTCATTATACTGCGCTCTTAAAATGAGCAGTTCCTGCTTAAGAGGATTCAAATTTTACTAATCTGTGTATATATCTTGTTCCAATTTTCTTATTCTTTCATCTAAATTTTGTAATTCCAATTTAATTTTATTATTTAAGGAACTTGTGTAGCTTATCATTTGACCCATGAGGTAGGCTTTAAAAGCTTTCCATCTAACAGATGCGATGTTTCTTTCAAGATAATTGTAAAGAATAAATCTATATGAATTCCAATGAATTGAATCATGAAGCCATCTTGGGTGTAACCTCCATCTACAACCTCTCTTAATAGTTTTTGACACATTATATACAAGTTAAAATGCACTTTAAAAAAAAAAAAGTTGAGAAAACTTAAAAGTTTAAGGCAACCAGCTGCAGGAAATTTGGGAGTTTTCTCAACTTAGGGGTCAATTAGTTGTACAAACTTGTGTGTATGTTCAATCAACATAATATATTAAGTTTAACAAACTTAGTTAAACTATTAATTTGTTTAGTTGACTATAAATATTGAGTTTTCTTAATGTAGACATTTAATTTTAAGCAACCAGCTACAGTACTTTTTAGAGTTTACTCAACTTGAGTTGTATTGCATTTACAAACTTACGGTGTTCAAATAACCTAAACTATTAAGTTAATCAAAAAAGCACCAATCCAGTATGAGTGAATGATTTTATTAAATGCTATTCAGTACAACATTTGTCCTTCAAAAACATTCTTTAAAGTGACAATACAATTTCATCAATATGGCTTTTAAAATCCGTTATAACAACTTTTAAAATCCACTCATTTCATTCAAAACTCATTTCATTCAACAACAACAAATAAAATAAATAAAAATAAAAATAAAACATGCAAGTTCAAGTCTAAAGAATTGTTTAAAAAAACAATAATTACACTTGTTACACTTGGCACAATTACACTTGGCAGCAAAAGTAAAAAAAAAAAAAGAAAAAAAAAAAATATATATATATATATATAATATTAATATATCTTCCACAACAGTGAGGACACCAACTTTGAGTCCCTTGGTGCAGATTTCATCACTCATCAGGATCGGTGTCCTACAGAAACACAAAAGAGGGGAATCAGAAGTAATATTAAGAATATGCATGTCTACATAGACAAAGCTTTATATAAAAAAAAATCATATACTTCATGTGTGTAACCTCTTTTAGTCATTAAAATGTAACGCTAAGGTATATGTTTTTATATTGTGACGGTAGGAAACAATGACAGACACAGTGGGAGTAATGTCAGGCCTTGGAGAGGCGTTAATTACAGTTTTTTTCAATCGCTAACAAGCGCTTACCCATACTTCAGATACTTTTTCTAAACTCTTAACACAGACTCACACCTACAAAACACAATTGGCCAAATGGTTAATTGTCTTCTCAAAAACACATTTTGTTAAATATATACTAACTCTTCATTTCAAAACAGAACACATGTTTCTCTGCACACACTAACTTTACCAAAACACTGGAAATCTGACTCAAAATGAATTTTTTCTGTCAAAGAATAACACTTGTTTTCACTTCACAAGGTACATGCACTCAATCAAAGTACACCAGGTTTCAAAATACTGGCTATTGTTGACATTACTAAAACTGCATAGACTTTTATGTTTCAGTTTTACAGGTATTTGCATGCAAAACGTGCAATCCACCGTTTTACACTAAATTCTTGGTTGGGAACTGTATGTCCACAGTACTGTTCACATTCATAAGCATTCCAGTAAAAAGCAAATCAGTTTTTATTCCTTTACTGTTTACTACAGGAGGTACAGTAGAAACACGGTATGATAGAACAGAAAAAGTTTTACAGTATTGCTTACAGTGAACAAAATATCCATGAAACACACCAGAGCATTCTGAACAAAAAAACTTTTTAAAAATAGAAATCTTTTGTAACAACAATATACACTACTGGTCAGTAATTTGGGGTCAGTATTTATTTATTTTTATTTATTTTTTTGAAATAAATCAATACTTTTATTCAGCAAGGATGTGTTAAATTGATAAAAAAGTGATAGTAAAGAAGATTTATATTATTAGAAAATATTTTTTTTATTTTGAATACTTTTTAACCTTTTATTCAACAAATATATTAGGCAGCAGAACTGTTTCCAACACTCATAATAAATCAGAATATTAGAATGATTTCTAAAGGATCATGTGATAGACTGGATGTCACATGTGACACTGAAGACTGGAGTAATGATGCTGAAAATTCAGCTTTGCATCACAGGAATAAATTATTTTTTAAAGTATATTCAAATATAAAACTATTATTTCAAGTTGTAATAATATTTCACAATATTACTGTTTTGTTCTGTATTTTTGATCAAATAAAAACAGCCTTGATAAGCATTAGAGACTTCTTTCAAAAATATAAAAAAACGTAATGTTTCCAAACTTTAGACCTGTACTGTATATATATGAAAATGTAAAAAGGCTACATTGTCACTATTAACAACCATACTTGGCATTACAAATCAGATGAAAATATTACCAGGCACATCCTCAGGTGGTCTGCGCTTTCTTTTAGCAACAAGGGAAGGCCGCAAAGTGCTGTCGATTTCCGGTGTGCCACTATATCAGTGTTCTGTAATGCATCAACAAAAACAAAAAAGAATAATTTTTATAAAATGTACAAATAGATTTCAACAGTTTACATTTTATGTAGTTATGTTTGTTAAAACCTATCATAAATTTTAAAATTAAGCAGTAATTAATGTTATTGTCCAAAATAAACAGATCTATAGAGCTTCAGCAGTCGTGGAGCAAGTGAATCCAAGGAACCAAGAAAGGTTGTCCTTAGATCAACTCGACTGACTCAGTAGAATTCTGCACATATCTGTAAAATACATATATGCATGCCATACAAGAACATGGTTAATTAAAACAATACACAATTTAAACTTGTGATTTTTTTTCCAGTAGGATTAAAATGTAATGCTTTTGAATGCTATTTAAGGCCTTAATTTTCGCAGAATCCATTTAATGACTTTTAGGCCTAATGCTTTTTAATGCCCCACGGAAACCCTGAACTTAGCACTGAACAATCACATTAACTTAACAGAATTGTGCATAAGGAAGAGAATTTAAATTAAGAAAATACTTTTTTTGGTCGAAAACACATGAGCTTTAGCCTGGTACGGCTCACCATTGGCACGGCTCAATCCGAGGGGCGGGATAAACGGTTGTCTTTCAAATTCCCTCTGCACGCAATAGGATAGCGCTTCAACCAACCAGAGTGTTTTCCCACCAGCAGAGCTAGTTGATAGATTAAACTTTTGCCGTATCTGGTCGGCAAAACTACAAACACATCTTCCTTTTTTAAGAACGACTTAAGTGCCTTTCTTGTTCTTTTCTCGAAGAAAAGCTTAACTCCAATTCCTCCAGAGTCGCGTTCGAAAGCCGATTCGAAAGACCGCTGTTCGCCAGCAGCAGCAGCCATTCTTTGTTTTCAAGTAGCAGGGAACCGTCGCAACTCTGTCGTCATTATGTTAAGCCCGCCCCGCCTACTCTATACACGATGTGATTGACCTGACTAGAGTACTGTTTTTTCCAGCTCGCAAGTCAACGGAGAGTTGCTAGACTACACTGGCTGCAAAGTACATTTTAGCTGCCGCTAGGGTGCGTCTAGATTTCTAGGCTACATGAGCTTTGTTTATTTCTTTATTTTTTAAATCAAAGCACCCCCAGAACTTGAATTATGTTGTCCAAAACTCAAAGCCACCTACACAATTGTACAAAATGAATGCATATTGTAAGCAAATATCATTCAAAATCTATCATAAATGAAAATAAATAACAAAACTTACCTAAGTGACCACACGGTTGAAAAAATGTGACAACCTGAGGCAACTCAAAGACGAAGCAGGAGAAATGGAACTGACCAACTTGCAGCCGCCTACACATTTACAGAAGCACATTTTGTCAACAAATATCATTCAAATTCTATCGTAAATTAAACTAAATATAACAAAACTTACCGAAATGACCACACTCTTTGAAAAAAAAGGGGCGTCACCTGAGTCAACTCGAAGACGACGTGCTGCGGGAGAAATGCTATTAATGGCACAGCAGCCATGTAAAAAAAAAAAAAAAAAAAAACAGTGATCAAACTGCACATGCTCATCATCCTGTGTGGTCTATCCTATTAACAAACTTAAAGTTGTTAGTTCTCCCAACTCTAAATATTAATTTGGTCACACTAATCGGTCTAAAAATGTATTTAATTCACTTGTTTGAGTTATCTCAACTTTTATCATATTAAATAGTTGAATAAACTTTAAAAACAGAATTTGTCAAACAAAACGTAAGTTGGATCATGGGCCATGATCAGAAATCACAATAGATTATTAGAAATCAAAAAGTAGTCTATTCATGATTTTAGTGATGACCTATAGCATGAATATTCAGTTTTGTTGGGACATTTTCTCCTCCATGGATTGCATAAATCAAGTTCCTCTATAAAACTATGAAGTTTTTTCCTACTTTGCATGTGAGCTGTGTCTTTACTGTTGTACCTATCTGAATTTGGGTTTAATGTTACGTTAAAGTCTCCTCCTATGATTAAATATCCAGGTTGGGATGCCAAAGTTAAGAATTCTGGACTGTCAGAATTGGCCCCATACACGTTCACAAGAGTAATTGTGTTATCTATAAGAGTGCCTTGTACAAGTAGATATCTACCAGATTTATCTGAAATTACTTTTAATATTTTAAATGGAATGGCTTTATGAATCAAAATCATTACTCCCCTTGAGTTGGATGTATATGAAGCAGATATTACTTGGCCCGGCCACCTTCTACGTATTTTTAATAGTTCACAGGACAAAAGGTGAGTTTCTTATAACAGCACGATAGATATTTTAAATTGCTTAAGTCTAGACATGACCTGTTTTAACTTGGAAAGTTTACCTAGCTCCCTAACATTCCAAGACATAAATGTTATCTGAGATGCACTTGACATGTTTTACAACAGTACATTTCCATAACTCTATGATCATACCCACAATGGATAATAATACAAAATAATACAAAATAAAAAAAAATAAAACCTTAGGGTGGAAAACAAGCTTTGAATATCTTGTACTACGATTCTTGAACTCCAAGAGTCCATGACTCTTGAACGCACTTGAACAGAACAGAACAGAACGCACTTGAACAGAACAAACCGGCATTCACCCCCTTCCCACCATACTGCAAAGATTCTTCAACAGGCTCGTCTGGTCCTAAAACTGGGAACACATCCTTGGCCAGCAAATAAAAACATAAGATATCAGCCTATCCACAAACAGCCTTTAAACATAGTGAATAGACGATTATATCCCCTCAAATATTCATTGAACTGCTTCAGTCTTAGATCGAGTTACATTTAAATATGTTGTCTTAAATTTTACCAGACTGAAGACAACTGTCAGTTTACATATCCGAGTTAAACATTCAAACTTAAAGTCAGTGCTACCGAAATTTCACCAGCATGTTTCCTGTCACACCAGAGGAAACAAAACCTTAGACCATGTTTACACAAACATGGCTGGAGCTTACGTCGCGACACCCCTCCCCCACTTGGGACAGTCAGATCACCTTTCTTTGTTCCTCACCCCCAAATATGCACCTCTGATCAATCGCGTGAAGCCATCAGTGAAGACCATCAAGGTGTGGCCTGCGGGGGCAGATTTCTCACTCCAGGAAAGGTTTCTACACACAGACTGGAGTATGTTTGCTTCTCAAGCCACCAGTGGCTCTCACACGGACATTGACTGCTACACCTCCTCTGTACTGGATTATATTAATACCACCATTGACAGTGTTACAACCCAGAAGCAGATCACCACATACCCAAATCAGAAGCCATGGATGAACAGGGAAGTGCGACTCCTATTGAAGACACGCAATACTGCCTTCAGATCAGGAGATGCACAAGCCTATAGTACATCCAGAGCAAATCTGAAAAGGGGCATCAAAGAGGCCAAGCACTGCTACAAGCTTAAGATAGAGGGACACTTTTCCAACGCTGACCCTCGGCGCATGTGGCAGGGCATTCAGGCCATCAGTGACTACAAACCCTCTCACTCCACCCCCGCAGCCACTGATGTCAACTTCCTGAACGAGCTAAATGACTTTTATGCTCGCTTTGAAAGAGACAACAGAGAAACTGCCACCAAGCTCAAATCCTCAGCTGACCACCCACCGATCACACTCTCCTCCACAGATGTCTGCAATGCACTGAGCAGGATCAGCGCGCACAAGGCTGCTGGACCAGACAACATCCCTGGACGCGTACTCAGGGCATGTGCGGAGCAGCTCGCTGGGGTTTTTACAGACATTTTCAACCTGTCTCTTGCCCAAGCAGCTGTACCAACATGCTTTAAATGCACTTCCATTGTGCCAGTGCCAAAACACTCCAGCCCGAAGTGCCTTAATGACTACCGCCCTGTAGCACTCACACCCATCGTAATGAAGTGCTTTGAGCGGCTGGTCCTGGCACACCTAAAAGACTCTCTACCATCCACATTGGACTCACACCAGTTTGCCTACCATAGCAATAGGAGCACAGAGGATGCAGTCTCCATGGCACTGCACTCTGTGCTCACACATCTGGACAATAAGAACACTTATGCACGCATGCTGTTTGTTGACTTCAGCTCAGCATTCAACACTGTCATCCCAACTAAGTTAATAGCCAAACTTGGAGACCTGGGCTTCAACACCTCCATGTGCAACTGGATTTTGGACTTCTTGACCAACAGACCCCAGAATGTTCGATCAGGCTCCAACTGCTCCACATCCATCACACTCAACACTGGTGTACCACAGGGCTGTGTGCTAAGCCCGTTCCTCTACTCCCTCTTCACCTCCGACTGCAAGCCTGTGTACGGATCTAATTCCATCGTCAAGTTTGCGGACGACACTACGGTGATTGGTCTCATCAGCAACAACGATGAGACTGCCTATAGGGAGGAGATCAAGCACCTGGCCACATGGTGCACCGAAAATAACCAGCTCCTCAACACCACCAAAACGAAGGAGCTCATCGTGGACTTCAGGAAAGTGTCAAGAGGCACACACGACACCATCCACATCAATGGAATGGCTGTTGAGCGTGTCTCCAGTTTCAAGTTCCTGGGGACCCACATCTCGGCGGACATGACCTGGACAACCAACACCTCCAGCCTGGTCAAGAAGGCTCACCAGCGCCTTTTCTTCCTGAGGACACTGAGGAAGAATCAGCTTTCCTCCACTATCCTGGTGAACTTCTATCGCTGTGCAATAGAAAGCATCCTGACCAACTGTGCTACAGTGTGGTATGGGAGCTGTTCTGTTGCAGAGCGCAAGGCACTGCAGCGGGTGGTGAAAACCGCCCAGCGCATCACTGGGACTCCACTACCTGCCATCGAGCACATCCAGAGGAAACGCTGTCTGCATCGAGCTCGCAGCATCCTTAAGGACTCCTCTCACCCAGCCCACAGACTGTTTTCTCTCCTGCCCTCCGGCAGGCGTTTCAGGTGCCTCCGGACCAGGACCAGCAGACTAAAGAACAGTTTTTTCCCCAGAGCTGTCTCTTTATTAAACTCTAACCCTCATTGATCCCACTCCCCTCATATACTGATTGACTCGGCTCTCCCTCCTCACACCTGCCTCCATTTTGTTATTTGCAATACTATAATGTTCATTTGCACTGCTGATTGTTATTACAGTAACAACTGTTTACATATGCATCTTGCACTACTACCTTGACTGGAATATGCTTAATTTGCACTGCCGACTGTTTATTTACAGTACCGACTGTTTATATATACATTGCAATATCGTACCTTAACTGTAATATGCAATTACTTTCCACTGCACTTTCACTCGGATAGCTTCTGTCCAAACTTTATTTGCACTACTTTAAATCCATTGTTATACTGCTCATTAGCCTAACTTATACATATATCTATTTGTTAAATTCTGTTTATAGTATTAGCCATCTGTATATTATGCTCACATTCTGTTTATAGTAACAGCCATCTGTATATATATTCATAGTACATATCTATCTGTAAAATTCTGTTTATAGTAACAGCCATCTGTATATTATATTCAGTACATATCTATCTGTAAACATTCTGTTTATAGTAATAGCCATCTGTATATTATTATATTCAGTACATATCTAGCTGTAAACTCTGTTCACAGTAATAGTTATCTGTATATTATATTCATAGGACAATCTATCTGTAAATTTTTGTTTATAATAGTATTCAACTCTATATTTATTCAGTACATATCCATGTTCTGCACTTATGAACCACTGTATATCCTGCACTTGCTGCTATTGCACTTCTGGTTAGACCTAAACTGCATTTCGTTGCCTTGTACCTGTACTTGTGTAATGACAATAAAGTTGAATCTAATCTAATCTAATCTAAACCAATAGAGAATTACCTTGGTTATGATATCAGCATTGAGAAATAAAACTGCATAACGTTTCAGTCAAATGCTAGGATCTCTTCGTTGCTCTCCCGGCGCTTCTCCGAATTCCTGTATGCATTTCTGTACATCTCCTGCCGTCTCGCAAATCCTCCACTGTCCCTTATACAGAAAGCTCAGTTTGGCTGGAGACGCAAATCTGTATGAAATGTTCAGTGTCTGGAGACGCTTCTTCACATCATCTAATTCCTTTCGTTGTTTCCTCACCGCTACTGAGAAGTCTGGGAAAAACATAACTTTGTGTTCCTCATACTTCACTGTTCCCATCTCCCTGGCAGCTTGAATCACTCTCTGTCAGTCACGAAAATTTAGGAATTTCATGATCAGGATTCGCGGAAACTGCAGCGACTTTGTGGGGGGCCTGCCGATTCCAGCCGTGTCCCAATTCAGGGGCTGTATCCTTTGAAGGCCGCGTCCTTCGAAGTGCACGGCCAACGCGGCCTTCGAAGGACGCACCGAGCCTTGTTTAGTGGAAAGTATAGCCGATTGCGTCACCGCGACGAATGCTGTACCAATGCAAAGGTCCATCGAAGGCTCCTTCAAAATATGGCCTGCAAATGCATCCTTCTTTTCCCGTGACTGCAGGATACATCAGAAGGATCCTTCGCAGCCTTGCCTATCCCAGAATTCATTGCGAAATTGCCAGATTTCCCACCTAAGCATTTCCACCTCTGCAACGCTCTTGACTCTTGACGGCGCCGAGGAAAAGGGGTATGAGAAGCTACTCCCCCTAGAGGAAGCAGTGGCCGCGCATCTCTGCCCGCCCACCGCCATTGGATGGAGGTCGAAAGTGAGTCACCCATCCAAGCCGTGCAGAACCACTTCAGCTCTTGCTGACCGAGCCTATGCGTCCGCTGGTCGAGCTGCTTCAGCCCTGCACACTATGGCGGTCCTCCAAGTGTTCTAGGCGAAACCTCTTCTCTCCATGGACGAGTCTGGGACAGACCCTGTGGCCTTCTGCGATCTGCGCAGCGCCACTGACCTTGTCCTGCGCGCCACAAAAACCACCGCCCAGGCCATTGGAAGAAGCATGGCCAGTCTGGTAGTGCTCGAGCGCCACCTTTGGCTTTATCTTACTGAGATAAAGGACGCAGACAAGACTGCCTTCCTGGACTCCCCAGTTTCTACCACCGGCCTCTTCGTTCCCGCGGTGAAGGGCTTCACTGAGCATTTCATGGAAGCACAGAAGTCTTCGCAGGCCATGCAACACTTTCTGCCCAAACGCTCCAGTTCTGCTTCAGGTCGCCCCAGGAACGCGCCGACCCAGCAGCCGGCCAAACAATCGCTGCCGGTCTCTCAGCCCCACCCAGTGGCCGAAGCTAAACAGCGCCTGGCACCAGCTTAGCGTTTCCCATTCCCAAAAAGCCAGGGCCCCCGGCCTAAAATTACGCTGGACCCTGAGCCTCAGAAGCCTTCCTAGTCCAAGGATAGAAAAGAAGAGGAGTGGGTTAAATCTCGCTGCAGCCGTACCACCCCTAAAAAGAGCTTGCCTGCTTCTTCCAGCCCCCTTTTCAGTTCAGGTGGCTGTAAATGTTCTAATTGCAGCCAAAGGGCCCATTCACGCACCCTTGCAAACAAACGCTGTTTCAACAGTGACAAAAATAAAGCACAAAACTTCTCAGAAAAAGAGTAAAAAGAGCTTTTCCTCTTCAAAACACCTGGGCGGCCGGGTCCCCGACACGCAGCAGCCTGCCCCCAGACTTTATTCAGCCCCTAGTCACTCGGGCCAAGGCCTGGGAAGCCATCCCCGATGTGTCAAAATGGGTACTGAACACAATAAAACGAGGCTACTCGCTCCAATTCGCTTGCAGACCTCCGCGCTTTAAAAAAAAAAAAAAAAAAAGCTTTTTCCAGCTTTGTCTCCTGGCAAAAGTTAAGCCTTTCCTTAACAGGCATGATCTAGGGATTCATGATTTTATTAGTTCAAGGTTGGATTACTGTAATGCTCTTTATGTTGGTTTGAATCAAACCTCCATCTCACGCCTTCAACTTGTGCAAAATGCTGCTGCTCGGTTTTTAACAAATACATCTAGGCGTGCACACATCACTCCCGTCCTTTACATCTTACATTGGCTCCCTGTGCGTTTTAGAATCGATTTTAAGATTTTGTTGTAAGATTTCCTAAATGGCCTGGCCCCGGAGTATTTATCCGACATTTTAACCCTGCGTGAGCACAGCCGGTCTTTGCAGTCTTTAAACCAACTGGTTTTAGAAGTCCCAAGGTCAAGGTATAAATGATGGGGTGATCAGGCTTTTGCAGTTGCAGCTCCGAGACTCTGGAACAAGTTACCCCCTGATATTCGCACAATTACAGATGTAGCTCATTTTAGGTCTAAACTTAAAACCTACCTGTTTAGAATGGCTTTTAATATGCAGTAGTGATGTGACAATTTCCTTTTTCTGTTCCTATGCAACCTGTTCTGATTTTACTGTTTTATATGTTTTATTCTGTTATTGTATGATATGTTGTTTTATTTTTAATCTTTGATGTGAAGCACTTTGGATACCTGATGGTTGTTGTAAAGCGCTATACAAATAAATGTTGATTGATTGATTGGTTCCCCCTTCACAGAGCGAGTCAGGCTTTTACAGCCGTTACTTCCTCATGCCGAAAAAGGATGGCGGCCTGGTCACCTGAACAAGGCCCTCATGAGACGGTCATTCAGGATGTTAAACAAATCCTCTCGCAGATTCGCCCAGGAGATTGTTTTTTGTCAGTGGATCTGAAAGATGGTTAATTTCACATCCAAATAGACCCCCATCACAGGACATTCTTGAGATTCGCCTTCGAGGGGCAGGCTTATCAGTATACAGTCCTGCCATTCGGTCTGTCACTGGCACCTCGTACGTTTACGAAATGCATGGATGCAGCTCTCCAGTACTCCAGTTAGGCCTACTGCGTATGTGTCCCCTCCAAGACTGGCTGAAGCCCAGAGTCCCGGCCCATGCGTGGCAGTTTGGCCACCTGCTTATCAGGGTGAACCAAGGCTGTACCAAAACCCTGGCCCCTTGGAAAGACACCAACTGGTACCAGTCATGTGTAAGTATGGGTCTAGTCTCGAGGAGAGAGGTGGTCACGATGGATGCCTCCAACCTAGGTTGGGGGGCTCTGTGCGAGGGTAGGCCAACCTCCGGCCTCTGGTCGAGCTCGGAAAAATGCCTGCACATCAACTGCCTTGAAATGAGAGGAGTCTTTCTAGCCCTAAAAATCTTCCTCCCGAGCCTGGCAGGACACCACGTCCTGGTCCGGATGGACAACATGGCAGTGGTGTCATATATAAACCGCCAGGGTTGTCTCAGGTCAAGCAACCTGTACACCATGGCCAAGCAGCTTCTGTTATGGGCACACGCCAACCTGCGCTCGCTAAGAGTGGGGCATGTACCGGGCATACTGAACCAGGGAGCAGACATGCTATCTCGAGACAATAGAGGCTAGAGCTCCGTCCACGAGACGCCTCTATGCCCTCAAGTGGTCAGTGTTCACCAGCTGGTGCTCATCATGTGAAGTACCACGGTACTTTGATTTCTACAAGAGCTACTGGACGCAGGTCGTACCCCCTCCACACTCAAAGAATATGTGGCGGCCATAGCAGTCTTCCATGCTCCTGTGGCCGGCCAATCCTTAGGAAGGAACGACCTGGTCGTACGCTTCCTCAAGGGGGCCAGGAGTCTGAACCCACCTCATCCTCCCTCAATACCCTCATGGGACCTATCCACGGTCCTCAGGGCCCTTAGGGGACCCCCTTTAGAGCCGCTTCAGTCGGCTGACTTAAAGCCACTTTCGCTCAAGGCCGCACTCCTGCTAGCCCTGGCATTGGTCAAGCGAGTGGGTGATTTGCAAGCGCTCTCCATGAATGCTTCCTGCCTTGAGTTTGAGCCCAACAACTCCAAAGTCGTCCTCAAACCAAGACATGGCTATGTACCCTAGGTGCTCTCAACTCCGTTCAGAGCCCAGGTCATTTCACGGTCTGCCCTTCCCGTCGGATGACGATAGAGAATTAAGTCTACTCTGCCCCATCAGGGCTCTCAGAGTTTATATAGAGCGTTCTGCCCCGTTCGGGCAGTCTTTGTATGCTTCAGCGGCCGCACCAAAGGGCTCCCGGGCATGAACCAAAGATTGTCACGTTGGATAGTAGATGCTATCTCTTTGGCCTACGCCTCAATGAGCTTCAATTTCCCACAGGCGTCAGGGCTCATTCCACAAGGAGTATGGGCATGGTCCAGTGGTGTACCAATTGAAAACATTTGTGAGGTTTTTACAACTTTCACCGGCTTTTACAACTGTCACCGGCTCTGCAGGCACGAGTCCTTTCTATCTAGGAGATCTTGGCCCCTGAAGGGCCCAAGCCTCTAGGAATCCCTTCACAGTCCCAGACAGTAGTTTAGAGTGAAGTCATCAGCTAATAGCACAGCCATCTGAAATGGGTTCCCATAACGTCTAGCGACGCAATACGAGTGAACCGTTCTTGAACTTGGTTACTAACATAACCTTGGTTCCCTGAGAGTAACGGGAACGAGTATTGCATAGACGGCCATGCTATTAAGCTTCACGTTCAGGTGTGAAAGCGACAGTCGCTTCAGTTGTTTTAACCTGATTCCTATGGCGAAATGGGCCACTTATATAGTCAGTAGCCATGCCCATTTTGGCGGGTTTCGCCACGCGCGAAGCAGGAAGCGCACTGACAGGTTTGCACCGCTTTGCCATAGGTTCTACAGTTCCCGCAGCCCAGCCAATCAGGATGCTATACAGCTCTGCACTGTGTTTTAAAATAAGGGCTTCAAAATTCTCAAGAAAAGGAGTTTTCCCATAGCGTCTAGCGACGCAATACTCGTTCCCGTTACTCTCAGGGAACCGAGATTTCGTTAGTAACCGAGTACGTTATCCATTACAGTTATCCATTAATTTTCTATGGTTAAATATTTTCTGATGAGTGAGCATTTAAGGAAATAAGACCGTGACTAAAATGGATGGATGGATGGATAGATCTCTCTTTGTCTCTCTTCCTCTCTCTCTTACACACACACACACAATTTGACCTGAAAAAAGAGAAAGAAAGAAAGAAAGAAAGAGTGGCATGGTGACGGTGGTCGATAAAATCACTTCTCTCTTGAGTCCTTAGTAAGTGAGTTGGCTTTCTCCCACTGCCCTGATGGCCAATCTTGGTGAAGCAGTACCCAGCAGTCTCTCTCTCTGTCTGTGTGTGTGTGTGTGTGTGTGTGTGTGTGTGTGTTTGAGTCCGTTGCTGGTCATAATAAAGGTCCCGACAAGGATAGCATCCAGAATCACACACACACACACAAGCACAAGCACGCACACGAACACACACACAAATATCCCTGCACATCAGCACCCATCCTGTCCACAGCTGCCAGTGTTTACAAGGAGCATTTTTATGCTCTGTTATCGACCTTTAAACTTTTTCCATTTACACCCCACTCTCTCTTTTCAGAGACCTTGTCGTTGGGTTGGTTGGTCACCTCTACACTATACATTTTAGAGGCTCTGCTAAGAGTACTTGTTTGTCAGTTCTGGTGATTGCTTCTGTCTCTTTTTAAATTAAGCTTCAGGTTCAACTCTCTCCAACCTATGGTCCACAGTCACTCTGAACCTTTCCTGGACTCCTTGCCTAGTTTTGTACAAATCAGAGCTACATGACTTTAGTTACTGGAGGGCAGTTGCATAAACTATGTGCAAGTTACAACTTAGCCTAGCTGCAACGTAAAGGGGCACTTAGTTACAACGTACGCACTACTAAATGTTTAATTTTTTAATTTTTTCGTTGCACCATTAACATGAGTTGAAACATAATTATACGTATAAACTTAGTATTAACAGAATCCTCCAACCAGAGTACTGTTTGGAAGAAAACAGCAGATTTATTGAATTGCATCAATAAACAAATGTTTGATATAATAATATAATACGGTAACACTTTATTTTAAGGGTCCAGAATAATGCATTAGTTAAGCATTAATTAATGAATAACTTGTTCACAATTAAGCATTACCTAGTTAAGCATGAACATACTAGTAATTAATGATTAACTTTAAATTTTAAGGGTTCTGAATTATGCGCTAGTTAAGCATAAATAAACTACTAATTAACAATTTACTTGTTCGCAATTATGCATTAGTTAAGCATGGACACAACATTAATTAATGATTAACTTTATAGTAAGACCATTTTAGATATTATTTACTAATTATTAAACATTTGAAAGATACACATTTATGCTATAAATAAACAAAAATAACTTAGTAATTAATGATTAACTAAATGTACAGTAAATGTATTTTAGCCATTATTTACAAATTAATAAGCCATATATTATTTTATTATTATTTTTGTGAAGTGATGTAATTATATTTCTGTGCCATTCTATTAAGTTAACTGATCAATAAACTAGTGGTTATGTTTAATTACTGCTGGTTTTGCAGTTATAAATTGCTAAAATAGTGTAATAAAGACAATTTGACTCCCTATTCTAAAGTGAAAGGTATATCCACATTAGTTATGGCACTTATTGAGTGATATTCAGGTTTATTGACCAGAATAAGCAAATAATTACGGCTAAACTGTCACTAATACAGCACTAAAGACAATTGTACCCTTTGTTCTAAAGATAGGTTCTAATTTACAGTATTGGTTTGTTTAGTTATTCTGCAACGTGATCTCACAAGAATGTGTATTTTTATGTAAAGTGTGGTTCTACAACACATACATTTACTTATATTTTCATACACTGAAACGTACAATATTGACAGCACTAAAAACATTTCGCTCTGTTTGTGACTTCCGCTGCAGACTCGTTTCAAAGGATTACGTTAAACAAAACTGCACTTTAAAACCTTAAAATGAATAACATTGCTTAATCGTAAAGCTCAGGCTCGGTAGACATGATATGAAGAAGCTCAGGCTTGGTAGGACTGATGGATAATTCCGGACAGACAGATTAAACGTGGAGGAAGACAGGGTGCATCGGTGTCGAAGTCAATTAAGTATTTTTCCTCTTGACTCTGGACGAGAACAGGAACAGAGGACTCTAGACGGGGGATCTCGACGGAACGAGACTCTGGAAGGGTAGCGGCCATGACGTAACAAGGTTCTGGAAGGGCAGCAGGGATGGAATGATATGCAGGTGGTGTGGCGAGGAAGATGGCTGGTGATGGTGGTTGAGTTGAGATGTCATCTTCAGCCTCACCCACGGTGAAGGCTGAACCACTCAACAACAGTATACAATCCAGGTATTGTGTAAATGACCCTGGTTTTGCGGCTGAAGCTGGCTGGTGCAGGGGATAGTCCAGTCCAAGCCCGAACACGTTCAATAGGATGTCATCTGTCCAGTTGACCTGGTGTGAAAGCTCTAGGAAATCTTTCACATATTCCTCGATCGGACGGCCATCCTGGAAACAGGTCAGTAGACGATTGGCTGAAGTCAGATGTGTGCGGGAAATGCCCATATTACGTTTTAGGTCGGTTATTCTGTAACGCTTGGTTCCCAAAGGACGATGAAGACACAAATAACAAGAGGATTTATTCTGAACACGATTACTAGCCAACATACGAAACAGTGTGCATCAAACACTTTTTCATTAGCCAAAGAGGGACATGCCTGGAAATTCAAGCTTCGCCTTTCGCGTTTTTACACTCAGTGGCACCGTGACGAATGCGAGGGGGAGATTACTCGCGACTGCCGGCAGATTTGAAATAATACGGCCACCGTAGGGGACCCAATAACACAAACATGTCATATCACAAACTCACACCACTGGTTGAGCTAAAAGTTCACATGAAAGATAATAAACAGAACAATATTTTGATAGGGACGCCTAGAGGATTCTGATTGGTTAACATGCTCAGGCTGCAGTCAGATACGTTTTTGCTCTGCCCCATGTACAGAGCTGTCAGAGAGACAACTGTGATTTCTCACAACACTTTTTTCAGTGATATCAGTCAGGTAGTTTTATGTACATTTTATGAGTGCCATTTCAAAACAATTGTTTGCAGCACTATATACTGTATGCTACTGACAGTAATGTGTCTATGGGAGTAACTGTAATGCCTGTCAGACAACAACAATTACTGTGCACATTTAAGTGTGAAGAGCACATTCTTAAATATATAGCTTGCCAACTATGAGAGCTACAGAACCTGTAAAACGTCTATCATAAAAATATATATTTTTAACTTTTAAGCTTTTGCTGAAGTGCTGGATGGCTTGGATTCAAAATCGCACTGCAGGGAATTTAAGGCCCTTGTCAGAGAGAGAAAATAAAGAATGGGCCTTTCTTTTCAGCTGTTGTAGGCTGAATTATATCTCAAGAGCCCCATGTCCCGAGTTTCTGAATTTCTTACATAATGGAAGAGAAATTACAAGATACCGGCCAGATCTCTGCTTAAATTATTCCCAGTACAAACACTGCATGTTAAAACTGGAAGTAAGCTCCCAACCCAATAATCTTTAAGAAACTTTTCATTTAATGCTTTTGAAAACAGACCTCTATGCTTGATTAAATGTTCACTATGCTGGTACTATGCTATACATACAATTAGTTATATGCTTACATTCATGGATAGCAGAAGGGGGAGATGGGCACATACCAATATGGCATACCGGTACAAAAATATATAGGCTAGAGGCTCATATGGATGCACTATTAATCATTAAAAGGCTACAATCAGGATTCAAACACACACGCGATATTATTCCTAAATGACAAATTCCACTATGTCTAATAGTGGACCCGCGAAGCTGTGTTTTACAGTGGATTTAGAACAGCTAAGGGGCGTTGTTAGGCACTTAGCTTTTATAAAACGGTTACTCCATAAAAATATTCATTTTAACATTTATTCTATTCATAAAATAAACACCAGCAACAAAAAATATAACGTTATAACAAATTTATTCCTCCACCAAGCAATGTAGTTCCAAAGAGGTTGCTAAGCAACACATGCAGCAACAAAGAATCACAAACGGCAGTTGCGCAGTAATACTAATGTAATGCGGTCACAGGTGTATGTTTGTTAAGTAATTTACAACGGCTTTGAACGCAGCTCAACCAATCAGATTCAAGGACTGGTTCAGTTTTAAAATTATAAATAAAGTGTCTAACTTGTGTTTTATAATAAAGTGTTTATCGGTTAGGGTTAGGGGTAGGTGTAGGGAGGGCTTTATAAAGTCCCTGAAAGGCCTCCAATGAATAATTGTAATAAATATAATAATTTATACTCTGTTATTATTGCATACAACTGTACTGTCCAACAACACTGAGGTGCAAATAGTATCTGCCACTACATCTAACTATTTACACTTATTGCAAATTTGTACTGCTATTTTTATGTAGTGTAAATAGAATCTATGCCTATTTGTAGCTACTTACTGTAAATAGCATACGGCTAAGACAATGCTGCTATTTTCACTTAGTGTAAAAATAATATTTTTTTACTTAAACTTAGTGCAAATAGCCGCTGCCAATATTTAAACCTGCTTTCACGCTGCCGCTGATCAAGAGAAAGCAGTCCTCATGTAAGCTTTATGTTCGAATGAGCTTCACAAATAGTCTTTTCAACAACACAATAGGCTATTTTTCTGTGTTGTCCAGAGTCATGAATTAAGTTTATAATATATCTGCTGTCTAACTAATCCTACTGTTTCTAATATTAAAATGTACAGTCTTACAGACTATTAAGTCTTTCTGAAGTTCTGCAAACCACACACCTCTAGCACTTTTGAAATTGATTTAATTTGTTTGTGTGTATAAATGTATATTATACATACACGAGCCTACTTGGAAGCTGTCCTGAGTGTGGAACGTAGTAGGCCTCTTGTTTTAAAGAGTCATCATGCTGAGGCCTCCGTTCTTAGTGCTCGGCTAGGCAGTGGTACTGAGTGGCAGGTTCTCTGTGAACCTCCTTACTACTCCTAGGATGGGAGCGTCGTCAGGCTCTCCGCGCACTATAGAGAGCTTTCCTGTTTAGGCCTGTTTACTAGAGTTAAGTTGATAGGCCCTCTATGAAGCCTCCTTGACAGGCATTGGATGTAGCTAGGACTCCTCTCTCTCAAGAGAGTCGTTAAGCCAGGGCCTCCATCCTTTGAGCTCAGCCAGGGGCCAAGTTGCTAGGCTCTTTGTGAGCCTCCTTGGCTACTGTACTTAAACTGGAGAATTGCTAGGCCTCCTCTCATTATAGAGAGTCATTCTGTTAGAGGCCTCCGCTCCCCTGAGCTCTGCCCAATATTGTATAAAGCTGCTGGCTCTATGATGTAGCCTCCTTTACAGGCGTAGGATGTAGTGATGAGGCCTCCGTCCCATGAGCTCTCTGTGAGCCTCCCTGGCTACTGTGAACGTAGAGAACTGTGAGGCCTGTTGAGGCCTCTGTTCTTAAAGAAACTCCAGTCTATGACATTATTCCCTCAAAGGTGTTCGTAGAAATACCAAGCTCTTGAGCTTGCCTGTAAGAGGTGTTATAGCTCGGGCTCTAGCCACAGGCAATTAATCGCAATACTGGTTTGTACTGTCGTGGAAATTCTTAATACGTATACAACGTATACAACCTACTTTATCTGACTTCTTTACCATGGACAATTTAAACAACTTGCAGTTGTTAAAAATACAATACAATACAATACTTCCTTGAAATAAGGTGACGGCATCCCGTCAAGAAGCTACTACCACTAGCTCAATCACACTTTGATGTTCTATTGTTGTCTTTTGAGCGTAGAATCTTTAGTACTTATATTACTACCTCAATCACACTTGTTCTGCTGTTGTCTTTTGAGCGTAGAATCTATTTCTCAGCTGCGCAGCATATACCTGACACGACTCCCAAGTTGATCTTTGTAGAAATGAAGTTTTATTCACGGCCGGGAGATCACTGGCCACAACAACCAAGGGAGTCTCTCTGAATAGAAAGATGCATGTACATTTATATCATACAGTTGAGTAAAAATCAATGTCCCTCAAGTCTTCTTCACTGTGATTTGTTCTGGTGATTAGTAATGATCTAAGCTAGTCATATGACTGTTAGTTCTAATGTGTTGAGCACTTTTTGGTTAAGTATATGGCCTTTGACCTGATCATCCTTAGTCTGCATTTCTCTGTACAATTAATGTTGAAAATACCCATTACATAAAATATTTCTATCACATTCCCCTCTCTGATCATTTTAACACGATCACATTCTCAATAAAATGACCTGCTTTTGACCTACATCTTCCTCTACTTAGTTTCTTTCTAAAAATTATCTGATGTCAACATTTCTCTCTGCTCTCCAAATATCAAAGACATTTTTCTCCAACTTAATCATTTGTACACACACACTGTCCTTCTTGCTTGCTTAACACTTCTTAACTTTCTCATTAGTGCATGAATACATCTAGCAGTATATATACTATGATAATCAGAGTAAGTAACAAAGGCATAAAACGAACTTTAGAATTAATCCTAAAAATTTAGATAATCAAAATTACTTGAATTAAGTATCAACTTATTATCAACTATTGTTGTCACACTAATCAGAATCATTTGCTGGCCCACGGTTGAACTCAGACCCCATGCTTGTCTGGCCAATCCCACAGATGTCTCAGCATTTTCTTCCTCCAAGATGTTGCGTTTTCTTTTTGACTGGTGTATTTCCTCGATTTAGTTTGCGTGCCGTCAGGTTTGGGAGGTTTGCAGTGCGACACGTGAATTCAGGTATCACGCTCGGCATCCTTGATGGCAGTGTTGGTTGTCAGGATGATCTCATGGCCCCAACCACTTTGGACAATGCCACTCCTTCCTCAGGAAGTCTTTGTCCCAGATCCACTGTCCCTAGGTTCGTCACCTAAAACCGGCAAAGCAGCTTTCACCTGCGATTGGATATATTTTAAAGTTTTAGTTGAAGACATCATATACTTTCTCAATTGTTCATCGACCGCCACAAGGTCCTCATGGGGAGGAGGCTTGATTCCCACTCCCATAGGCCAACCTTTAAGAATTTAATGTGGGCTGAGGTCTGTCCTGGTCCCCTTTCGGGCTCTTATGGCCATCAAGTCTATTTGGTTTTTACAGTCTGATTTGCCCTTTCCACCTCGTGGATGAGTTTTCAAATTTATTCTTAATCCGCTTAATCTTGCCAATTTTGTGATTAAATTTATTTACAAAATGTGTCCCATTATCACTGGACAATCTTTTTGGTACTACCCATCTTGGGATAACTTTTCCAATTAGAGCTTCTGCTACAGCCGTTGCATCAGCTTTTCTATTTTGGAAACACTCAACCCACTTTGAAAACATGTCAACAATTGCAAGACAATACATATAACTTTGGCATGGTGTCAACTCCAAGAAATCCATCATGATGTGCTGAAAAGGAAGTTATTTTGTGGGGTGGGTGGAGTAAGTTTTTGGCTTACTTCATCTTCCCACGTTATTCGCTGCGCAAATGTAACAGTTCTGACAGAGTTTCTCTGCCACAACTGTAAATCATGGGGCCTCCCAAGAAGTTCCAATTTAATCATTCATTGCCAATTGAGATGTGGTCTTCCTCGTGAGACCACTTTGTGAAATTTGGATACAATTGTTTTGGCAGGGAAGGCTTTTTGTTTTTGTGTGTTACTGTGTAAATGTTACTACAGGTGCCTCTCAGAAGCTACCAGGGCTGCCATAGACCAGCCAATAGCTCTGGACGTCTCCTTCGTAGCATGGTGAGACAGATCCCTCACCTTCATCAAGATCAGCAGGTCAGCCTGGTAAGCCTACGGTATTCCCATAGTGTGCAGAAACACATTGGCCTGACCTGCAGCCATATATGCCTTCCCAACCAAAGTCAAAGTTGTTCCGAGTGGTTTAAAGGGAAGGGTCTGGGCCTTAAGGGATGATGCCGTGTCAGGGGAGAGATAGCTCGCGAGCATCTGCTCCGCCTTAGGCATCGCCCCATACCCATGATCTTTGGAATACCCTCAATTCGAAACCTGGGGGCCAAAGCCATGGGAAGATAGTGGTTTCTTCCATGATCTCGACACCTCGGAGTGGAGATCTGGAAAAAATGGCAGGCCCAGACGCAGAGGTTTGCACTTGCAGAAAACATTTGTCGAGTTTTAGGATGGAAGTCCTGACTTTCAGCCGGCCAATCGATGTTCAGTCTGGCCACGGCACAAGTGACAACCCTTTACCAACTCCTCATAAGCAGGGGCTTGAGGTGGCGAGTCCTCAAAATCTCCTGCCTTGATGCTCAGCACATCAATCTCCTCAGAGGAAGATAGCTGAAACTTCGGGCCCTCACTTGGAGCGGAAGAAACCACAGAGTGTGCTTCCAGACCCAGAGAGAGAATGCTGGACCCCATGGGTGAAGGCAGAGAAAAGGCTGAACCCGTCTCTAACCCCTCTACGACATCCATATGCGAACCCCACAATCTCAACTACCAATAACCTCAGCAGCAGGGGGGCCAGAACCGCGGGGAATGTGAGCCTGGGCACCCTCCTTGAAGGGTGCATTGCGGGAGTGGAGCCTAACTACGCTGTGGAAGCTGCTCACAATGAGCACAGTCAGCCCCCTCGAGAGCTGACCGTGCACGCTCCGCTCCGCTCCCAAACAAACTACATATAAATCATGTGTATCACTGCCCGCGAGGGCAGGGAGGAACACACAATCTAAATGATGCCATTATAATGATACATTTAGTGGATTTGACATATAAAACTGCAGACAGACAGTTTCACACAGAAAGATTGATATAATCCAAACAATAAATAGATCCCAGGCCTTCACATAGATTTTATAACAAATCAACAGATGATAACACATACCTCAGAAATTTGATTAAATCACAAAATTGACATAAGTTAAACACAACTGAACAAGCTAATGTTGCGTAGTTTGCTGATTTGTGTACCATTCAGTAGCGTGGATATGAAAATCGAATAAATCACTGTTATAGTAGCGTGGTAAAAAAAAAAAAAAAAAAAAACACTTTATAATAACGTTCAGTTGTAAGTCATTTATAAGTGGTTAGTTAATGATGAACTAATCATTTACAGAACATTCATAAATGATTAGCAAGTGATATACTAACATTGTATGTATGGTTTGTAAATTCTGTTACAAGTAATTTACAAGTGATTAGTAAATGATTAACTAATTTACGAAACATGACTATGCGTTCATAAATGATTAAAGGTCCCGTTGCATGCGATTCCATGTTTCAAAGTTTAGTTAGTGTGTAATGTTGTTGTTAGAGTATAAATAATATCTGTAAAATTATAACGCTCAAAGTTCAATGCCAAGCGAGATATTTTATTTAACAGAAGTTGACTACAAAAAACGGTTGGATTGGACTACACCCCTCTACTTCCTTCATTAGTGACATCACCAGAACCGTGTTTAGACTAAACTCCGCCCACAGGAACACAGGCATATTGATGGCGAAATGTCAACAGACGGTTGATGTTTATCTATAATCGGATACCGCAAAAGTTTAATTCGAAGTTGTTAGTTTGCTCTGTCCATTTCACCCCGGACTGTTTTTCTAACCTGGGATAATATCAAGCAGACTTCTCTCAGCGTTTCATACTGACGAAGGGGACTATTTCAACTATATTCCAGCAAGCGGTAAGTACAAGTAGTGATTTAATATGGAAGTAGCGATCAACTTCACATCGTTTATCTTAGTAGGATGAAAATAATCTTACTTAAACTGTGATTAATATACAGAAAGCGATCACAGAACAATCCCTTTCCAAACGGCCAAGCTGTGACACACAGCGCGAGTTTATATGGACACTTGCCAAAACTCGTTATGAAATCAATGACGCTGTTACACTGCACAACGAAGCTCTTACTGTATTTATATGCCTCATGTTTGCATTGGTGAAATCATTAGTGAGTGCAGAAACTGCGTTGCAATGATAAGATCTTTAATGCGATCAACAGGCTGTCATCTGCTCAATGCTCATCATCACTGCAATTTTCTATGTGAATGAAATAGATCTAAATACTTAAAAAACTTCTCACGATTCGTTAATCCCAATAGCTGTAATAGTAAAAACGTATAATAGCTGTAATAGTAAAAGTTTTCCAGATAGTTCCACATGTAATGCCAGATATTTCATATGCAAGCATGTCAGCCAATCACAGCAGAGGGCGTTTACACTGAAGTCTCACAGAGACACGCCCCTTCAAACAGAGTGTTCAAACCAGGGAATGAAATCAGGCTAGGAAATATGCCTTTTACTTCTAAATTATAACAATTTTTGATCTAAAAAACATACTAACATTATAAGGGCACCCCTGGAAACATGATAAAATAATACAAATAATCCATGGAATGGGACCTTTAATAAGTGATATGTTAATTATTTTATGTATGTTTTGTAGATTCAGTTATAAGTCATTTACAATTGATTAGTAAATGATTAACTAATCATTTACAAAACATGACTTGTAACGAAATTTACAAAACATACATAAAATGTTAGTATATCACTTTCTAATCATTTATGAATGTTTTGTAAATGATTAGTTCATCATTAACTAACCACTTATTAATGACTTACAACTGAACGTTATTATAAAGTGTTGCCAAAAAAATATTGTAAATAATATCACAGAGAAACACTGACTTTGATAAGTTTGCAATTACCTTGATAAATAGGTGAAGGAGAAAGCGCCATCCACTTGGCAGGGCCGCTGTGACGATGCAGGGTTGAATCAACGGAGGAAGCAGGATCCAAAAGCAACAGATTTAATAAATAAACTTGAAACAAGACAGACTTAGATAAGGGAACAAGACACAGGAACAGAACAACCAAACTAAAACAACATCACAAATGACAAGAACCCACAAACACTGAACCAAGACACAGGGTATAAATACAGTGACTAACCAGCTAAACAAGATAACAAGGGGGGCGTGACTAAGAGAAAACACCTGGGGATACTAATAAACTAGAAAAACTACAAAGGACTACAAAACATGACACAGAACAGGAAATAACTAAAGTCCACACAAGATGAGGGAAACACAAGACAGGAATCATTACATAGCCCCCCACTTAAGGAGTGGATTCCAGACACTCCTCAAAAAACAATAGTCCAGGAGGGTGGTGGATCGGAGGCGGAACTGGGGGCGGGATGGAGGGCCAGGCCCATGGAACGGAAGGGGGCCTGGAGACTGCGACAGGACGAGAGACCAGGGTGGAGCAGGCTGTGCAGGCGACCCGGGCGGAGACGACCCTTCTGGCGGCCACGGCGGAGACGACCCTTCTGGCGGCCACGGCGGAGACGACCCTTCTGGCGGCCACGGCGGAGACGACCCTTCTGGCGGCCACGGCGGAGACGACCCTTCTGGCGGCCACGGCGGAGACGACCCTTCTGGCGGCCACGGCGGAGACGACCCTTCTGGCGGCCACGGCGGAGACGACCCTTCTGGCGGCCACGGCGGAGACGACCCTTCTGGCGGCCACGGCGGAGACGACCCTTCAGGCGGCCACGGCGGAGACGACCCTTCAGGCGGCCACGGCGGAGACGACCCTTCTGGCGGCCACGGCGGAGACGACCCTTCTGGCGGCCACGGCGGAACAGGAGACCACCCCTCTGGCCATCCTGGCGGATCGGGCTGGTCCAGAGGTGTATTGCCCCCCCCCAAAATTTTCTTGGGGAGGCTCCCCGGTAAAGAGTCCTGGACCAGCGATGAAGAGGGCTTTGAGCTGGGCAGGACCAGCGGCGAAGAGGGCTCTGAGCTGGGCAGGACCAGCGGCGAAGAGGGCTCTGAGCTGGGCAGGACCAGCGGCGAAGGAGACTCTGGACTGGACAGGACCAGTGGCGAAGGAGACTCTGAGCTGACGTGAAGTGCAGGCTCGGCTGGACTGGCGTGAAGCTCTGGATCGGCGGAAGTGGAGTGAACAGTCTCTGGATCAGCAAAAGCGACGTGAACAGTCTCTGGATCAGCAGAAGCGACGTGAACAGTCTCTGGATCAGCAGAAGCGACGTGAACAGTCTCTGGATCAGCAGAAGCGACGTGAACAGTCTCTGGATCAGCAGAAGCGACGTGAACAGTCTCTGGATCAGCAGAAGCGACGTGAACAGTCTCTGGATCAGCAGAAGCGACGTGAACAGTCTCTGGATCAGCAGAAGCGACGTGAACAGTCTCTGGATCAGCAGAAGCGACGTGAACAGTCTCTGGATCAGCGGAAGCGACGTGAACAGTCTCTGGAATGAGAGCTAATGTGGGAGTACCACGTTTCTCTTCCGTGATCCCCACAGCATATCCCGAATCACTCAGCTGCAGGGCCAAGTTAATATAAAGTTCTAAAGTGCCGTGGGGAGAATGCAGTGGCATGGTTGACCCAAGTGGCTCTGATAGCCCTCCTCTAAAAAAGATCATGAGGCACATAGGGTCAATAGGGGTAACATTTGCCAGATTGATAAACTCCTGTACGTACTCCTCAATTTTCCGGTCTCCTTGACGGAGACACATAATCCGTGCTACAGGATTCCTGGGAATCATTGTTGCTGGATCCTTGTTGTTTGGTGGGTTCTTCTGTGACGATGCAGGGTTGAATCAACGGAGGAAGCAGGATCCAAAAGCAACAGATTTAATAAATAAACTTGAAACAAGACAGACTTAGATAAGGGAACAAGACACAGGAACAGAACAACCAAACTAAAACAACATCACAAATGACAAGAACCCACAAACACTGAACCAAGACACAGGGTATAAATACAGTGACTAACCAGCTAAACAAGATAACAAGGGGGGCGTGACTAAGAGAAAACACCTGGGGATACTAATAAACTAGAAAAACTACAAAGGACTACAAAACATGACACAGAACAGGAAATAACTAAAGTCCACACAAGATGAGGGAAACACAAGACAGGAATCATTACAGCCGCAGTCAGGGCGTAAATAGTCTTTTTTAATTCTGCTTCTTATTCTTCCTTCTCTTTTTAATAAAATATTATAGATTTGACATTTTAAACCTGTTTGACGTGTTATGTTTTTCAGATAAGTGAGTGAGCAACATCGTCAGACTGAACAGTAGCTTGCTGTTATTATTTGCTCCTCTCAAATGCATCATCAACAGTATTCAACCATATTTACGAAGAACGGTAAATTGCTGTACAAAATTTCCTGTAGTTTTACAGCAATTATTTCACAGTGTGGACCAGCACTATCCAGCATAAACCAGCCTGGACCAGCATGGAATCCAAGAAAAAAAAATATATATATATATATATATATAATTCTCACAAATGAGTCATACAGATAGTTATGTTAATAAGAATCCCATTATTGTCTGGCTACTAACTGTGGGTGGAAGCCTGTGCCACCTAATATATAGTATATGTATGGTAAATGTTCACAACTATAGGTCTTCCAAATAAATGGAAAGAAAACAAGCAGAGATGTAGGCCTACACCAACAATCTTCTTTAACTGACACTTGGTTGACAGATGTTTAAGACATACTTGTACAAAAGACACATAATAGGCTAAGTTGAGAACAAAAATAAAATACACAAAATACAAATTTATACCAAAGAAAAAGAATCCTGATAACAGCCAGTGGCCACCTGTAAAAGTGTATCTTGAGCTATCAATATCCCATAGGATAATTCATCATTTAGGAAGGGGGGAAATAAGGAAAATCCAAATAAATTCAATTCAAACCTCGAAACAACAAAAGTACCCCAACTCAAATGAATACAACTCATGTGAAAACCACAATCCACACAGCAAGCAGACAAAATTAATATAAATAAGGTAAACCCTCCCAATTGGATAATAGCCTAAGGGATTTGACAGCAGATAATCAAAGGTGTCATGGCCACTCACAGTACTCAAGAGAACAATAAACAAAAAAAAAATCCAAATAAAAAAAAATAGTACAACTGAATCAATCAAATAGAAAAAAATACAACACCGACTAACCCTTGTTGATTATAAGGGATTTGACGGCAGGTAATCAGTGGCGAGAGCCAATCACAGCACTCAAAAAAACAATAAACAGAAAATACCAGAAAATACCAAATGAAAGGAAATACAATTGAATCAAATAGAAAAACACCGACTGATCTCAACATATACACTCGTTCACACAGGAGTGTAAAACACTCGCTCACATACAATGCGCTACTACTGTATGTGGTGCGATTTGAGGACATTTAACTTCTAAATTAACTTTAGCTGGAAAATAACTTTATTCAAGAACTGCTTTAAAGCCAAAACAATCTCTGTTACTTTAAACTATCCTTGTATCTCTGTAAAGCTGCTTTGGAACAATCTACATTGTTAAAAGCGCTATATACATGAAGATGACTTGACTTGACTTGACAAAACAGCAACGGACAGATTTCTATAAAATAATCACCCAATTTGGTCATTAATCACACATACACTAAATCTAAAATTACGTCTTTAAATGGCAAACAACTTATGTATAATAAATAATTCGATGCAACAAACTATGAAATGCGTTGATACAGTTTGAGCACCCTCAGGCCTACGTCCAACATTAGATGGGAATTTTCCTTATCCACAGCACTTAACCCTTTCGCCCATCCCATCCTTTTATCTTTCATTTCATTGTAATTTGATTATATTTCACTCTGTTCATCAGAAAGGGGTCCTCTTTCGGTTTGCTCTCTTTAGACACAGACGGGAAAGCATTTGTGTTACTGTTCTCATGCCATGTCAGGTCTTTCAGTCGATCTGAAAGCACTGTGTTAGGCCCATGTTTTGTCCTTGATAAGTCAAATAAATATGACATCTTACTGTTGTTCCAATTTAGGGAGGCCATAATCTCACAGGAGACTCCAGCTTCCTGTGTAAATGACAATAACAAATTCTCATCAGAATTGTGCATGGAAGAGTGAAGCAAATCTGTTCTTTCATATCTGGTGGCTTTTATCTCAAGAGCAGTTGTGTAGCGGGAGGCGAAAGACACTCTGCCGCTAGTTCAATTAGCACTTGTGCAAGAAGTCACAAAGAGCTGTGAATTAGAGTTTGAATGCAGGATGAAAAGGCTCTATTCACTGAAGGTCATACAGAATGTTCTTGATGCAGGAAAAAAGATTTCCCAAAAGACATTCCAAAAGAAAGGCATATTTACACAAAGGATGAAGTGGATTAAAAGAATAGCAAATGGAATATAAAAGTTCACTCTCTTTTCTTATGTGAAACACAAAATGAAAAGTTTAGTGGAATGTTTCCAAAAAATATAAGTGAATGGTCGGTCAAGTTCCAAAAACACCACATAAGTAAAAAATCATCACAAGTAGCTTTTTCACATAGGCCTACTGAGGTTAATAACAATGCTGTTAGTGTGTGTTGGATATCAGGAATGGTGAGAGAACATTGTGCTTGGTACGTTTTTCGTCTTCAAACCAAACTTGGGTCTCCAGCCAACAAAGTTTAAATCCTGTCTGGCTAGTGCGCTTCTCATAATGTTTATACATTTAGTCAGTAGGCAGAGAGTAGGTGGTCTTTTGTGGCTGTTCAAACACATGAGTGTCTACACTATAAAAGTAATCCTGTCGAATGCATTTTCCATTACCTCTGTGATTGAAAGTGGAAAACTCAAAATGTTTTAGACCCCGTTTACACCTGAATTTAGCGCTGTCCACTTGTGATCCGATTGACCAAAATGCATCTTAGGCCACATTTACACATAGCCGGATATATAGATATTCGTGATTCACGTGATTCAACTCAATAGCTCATTAACCCATGTGATAATGAGCTGATGAGTTGAATCAGGTGTGTTTGATTAGGGAGACAAAGAAAACGTGCAGTGTTGGGGGTACTCCAGGACAGGTTTGGGAACCACTGGTCTATAGTGTTTCATCGCCATCTAATGGCCTGGCAGAAGAATACCGCATTTTTAGTCGTTTTCGCGGATCAGTGTGAATGGGGATCGTTTTGACAATGGTGTCTTCTGTATGTGGAAAACTCAAAGGAAAAACTTCTCAGTTTTAAGCATATCGTTGTCGTGTAAACATACCCTCAGGGAGAACTTGGCTTATAAGCATGACCAAACAAAAGGAATTAATAAGTTGATTAATAAGCCACTTAAGTCTTTGTAAAAAACATTGACCTGTAAGGAGCCATGGATTTTTTTTTTATTATTATTTTTGCTGTATTTATTCATGCATTTAGCAGGGGCTTTTATCCAAACGACTTACATAGAATTCAATGTACTTTTTACTTTATTGCCAGTTCACTCCTAAGGACACAAAGAGACAAGGCCTCATTGGACTACACAGAGCAGTGCCACATTGGGCCATGCATAGACAGGCCTCATTGAACCACACAGAGCAGGCCACCTAGGGCCATACATAGACAGCCATACATTGGACCACACAGATTTTACCACATTGGACCACATGGCCATAATTGACCACAGAGACGAGGCCTTGATGAGCCTCACGGCCATTATAGACCACAGAGACAAGGCCTCGATGAGCCACAACAGCCGCTAATGCCACATAGAAGACAAGGTAGGACTAGACGAGCACATAAAAAGTGTGCTTTTTTTTTTTTTTTTTTACATAACAATGACATGCTACAAGGCATTGATAGACCACACAGAACTTATGCCCCGAAGGGCTGCTGGCCAACCATAGGCATATTTTAAAGGACAAGACCAAGCCGCTAAGGCCACACATAGACAAACCACGCAGAGACAACGGCTACTAAGCCACACTGAACCTATGCCCTGAAGGGCCACACGGCCAACAATGGGCATCTTTTTAAAGGACAAGGCAACAATGACACTAGGCCAAAAATACCCACACAGAGACAATCCACAAGGCCACTAATGCCACACAGATACAAACCACTCATAGACAAGGCCACTAGGCCACATAGAACCAATGTCATAACTGGCCACAAGACCACGGGACAAGGCCACATTAGGCTACATGGTCACAGTAGACCACACAGAACTATACCTGGAACACTTTAATAGGTTTGTGTAGCCATTAACACTATCCTACACAATAATTAACATGAACTATCAATACTTTTAAAACCCTTTAAAATTTTGGTTTATGTCAATTTCTACAAATGCCAATTTTTATAGGCTATTAAATTAAAGTTAATAATAATAGCATCATTAAGAACTAACATGAATTAACATTAACAATGGACAATGGATTTTTTTTTTTTGCCCCCACTCTCTGACCCCCTGAAGGCCGCTGTGTATTTCGCACCCTGACTAAGACACATTGGGGGAAGCCTTTAAATAATTCTATGAATGCATATAAAATATGCAGAATCGAATAGCATCGAATTTGAATGTGAATCGTCTCAAATCGAATTGTTCTGAATTTACAAAAATAGTTCTTGAATTGAATCGAAAACCTACGAATCAAAGATAACCAAGTGACGTAGTCCTTTACTGTGGCAAAATTAAATTGGCGAGTTTGCTTCAGCGGGCGTTCCCAAAGAGTAATTACATCATGACATTCCTTGAAAGGGAACCCTGACATACTGATATTAGTATTCTTCCTAAGTATACTTAATAAAATACTTGAACTTTACTTAAGTAGACTTAATAAAGTGAACTTAAAGTATAGTTGTTGTTGATTTTGTAAGGGAAGACATGAGGGTGAGTAAATGTTGACAGGCATTTAATTTCGAATTAATTATTTTCCCCTAATCTTTCTACATGTATTCCGTTTGCAACTTGTAGCTATTGGAATGTCAGCATTGTGATTAAAAAACACTTAAGATGCCAGTTCCTCATGCTACATTAGCTCCATATGGACTTATACACACAAGCATTGCGGTGTTTTCCCCAAAGCCCTTAGCCACTAGAGAGAGAAATGAGGGAAAGAACGAATGAGCGCAGAGAATTCCTCCATCATCAAACAGATGGTTTGAAGCATCATTAACATGTTAATATGAATGTCTCTCTCCCCTCTTTCTCCCTATTTACTCACACATATACAGTCAGACACAATCCAGTAGTCAAGTTTTGTGATATATCTTATATTTTAGATTCCGTAATATAAGGAACAGGTTATAAGCCAAGCCATTCCGACCCAACACAATTAACCTTTAACCCTTATGTAGTTTTGTTCATGGTTATCGAAAATGATGGCATGTCATGCATTCTATCCATGTTGGCAACTGACAATTAAAGGTTGTATCAGCGATTTCAGGCCCAAACATAAATGATCACATTCATCTAATCTTTCCTAACGATCCGCTAGCTGCCCGCCCCATAAGCAGGTCGTCAAAAAAACGCTTCTCTGTAGGCAGCCTAGGCTCTGAGATCTGCACACAAGAACAGTTGGTTTCACCACCACTCAAAACCAAAATAAATAGTGTTCCAACCAATCACCGACAGGGGTGGGTGTTGTGAGGTTTTGCGTGCAGCCGTCATAGGCAGCCGTGCACGAGCGCAAAACCTCACAACACCCACCCCTGTCGGCATGCTTATATGGGGCAGGCAGCTAGCAGATCGTTAGGAAAGATTAGATGAATGTGATCATTTATGTTTGGGCCTGAAATCGCTGATACAACCTTTAATTTGGCTATTGCTTAAAGTGAGAGATTAATTTGTACAAAAATACCATACAATACGAGTTTTACTTGTTTCAATAGTTGGTTATTCACAGGTGACACAACTCTAAAGTTAATAGAAACACTGTATAAGAAGGCAATAAAAGTGTTTGATAAAAAAAACTTTAAGAAAAAAAAACTCATTCCATTACTGTAAAATTCAATTTATTGAGTTTTGAAAATGTAAAAAAATTAAATTGCCTGTTTTATTCATAAAGTCTGGCATGGACTTGCCCCACGTTAAATGAGTTTGTAAAACAGAGGACAGATTGTGGTATTGGTACCAGGTCTGTTCTGAGGGGATTGTGAAGTGCCATATGAAACATCTTTTGGTCAGAAAGCATTATCTGTGATAGGGAGCAAATATTGGAATAGTTTACCACAGTCAGTAAGACAATGTTCTACTTATCACACTTTTAAAGATCATCTTAAGAAGTGGCTTATGCGAATCAGGTGTGTAAACATTTTTCTTAGTAATTTTAGTAATGTGTTTTGGGTATTGTTTTTTTTTGTGTGTGTTGTGTTGTGTTGTGTTGTGTTGTGTGTATAGCTGAGTATTTGTTCTTGTGTGTACCTGCCTAGGGACTGCGGACGTAAATTAGCAATGTTGCTAATCCGGATTGTTCACATTGTGTATTTTGTACAAATGTTCATTAACATGCTTTGTCCCTATATCAAATAAAAAACAAACTAACTGTCAAAAGATATGGCAATCATTTTCTCCTCCCTTTTAAAAGTTGATAAGCCTAACTATTCACAATTACATGGTTTGTTCCATTTCACCATTTGAATAAATCTTATTTTCTGCTACTTTCAACTGTATCATAAATGACCTACGTCCTACATTACTTATAACTCCAGCAGTTGAGAACCACTGCTAGATTATACTGTCCTTTTATTTGCATTTGGCGGATTGTTTTATCCAGTTGAATTCAGGATTTACATCAGTTCTTGTATTCCCTGGATATCAAACCCATGACCTTGCCATTACATGCTGTGATCTTAGAGCTACAGAACTGTTATACAGTACTATAATTATACAGCAATATATGACACTGTTCTGCAGTTTGTTCTCTTTGTACAATCTTAAAAGCAGTTAAAGATTATATTTTGAGGACCCTTACACTAAAGATTAAATATAGCCTAGTGGCTCCCACACTGGTGAATATGTAAATATTTTCTGCACACTTTCCTCTCAATAATGAAATAAACACTTAAAAAATGACAGCGCTGAGAAAACAGCATTTAAGAAAGCATCTGATCCTAGCAATGTGGATATGTTTGCATTAGGACTGCAATTTGGCACTCCACACATCACTTTATACAATAGATAAAAAACAGTGTCAGTGTCAGTTATAGTTTCTACTATAAAGCAGCTTGCCAGTGTGTTCATGCTTTAGTTTTACTCATGTCTGATCTTGATGGACTGAACAGAAGAAATGAACCAGAGAAGATGTCCATGTCAAAGAAGGCGGAGCCTCAGCTCACATGAATGAATAAGTAAATAAATTTTGCACCAAGGCCCGGTTTCACACAAAGCGAAAAACCTGTCCCTTTAGACAGTCCCATGTTAGAATATTGGAAGAACTACTAGAAAAAAAAACGATTTTTTTTTTTTTTCTGTCGTCATGACTCATCTTGCCTAGGGCACCAAGTGAGGCTGGACTGTCACTGGTGTCTCTTCAAAAAATAGATGCTCCCTGAGTGCAGTTGAAGCTAAAGTTCAGTTTAGCCTTAAGGCCTCTGTGCAGCATTTCAGATAATACTGTACTTTTACAGTATGTGCATATTTTCTATTTTTCTGTGTGTACATTCCTGAGGCAGCCTCAGGTTCTCTTACGAGAGTTCTCTCGTACTGCGTCTTAGCTAAGACGCTGCGGGAAAAGTCTCTTTTCACGAATATTGAAGCAAAAAATTATCCTTAATTTTAATATTTGTAAAACGCATTTGCCACAGTATGCAGCCATAGGCAAGACGGCTCGTTTGCTCATTGGCTGTTGTACTAGCAAATGCATAAGCCTATCGAGCGCAGGCTGATGCAACTTCAGACCAATGAGGCCACTTCCCGCCGACGCGGGCGTGGCCTCGCCCTATAAAGGTAGCTCGAAAAGGCTGACTCACTTGATTTTTCACCTCTTCAGCGAACCTCTCACATCGCTGGATCTCGGATAGGAAGCAAGCGTCGTCTGAGTGCAAGCACATCAGCGGGACGAGCCATCTGAAGTCGCTGGCCTTCGCCGCCTTCCACTGCCGTACCTGCTGCGCTTTCCGGCGCTCATATCCTTTTCTGTTTCTCTGTGTGTGTGTGTGTTCGCCCTGCGACACACACTCGTAAAAGAGCTCGCGTCTTTTTAAAGATGCCTTCCTGCGGCTCGTGCCGAGCCCCACTCAGCGAGGGAGACCGTCATGTCATCTGTGTCTCCTGCCTGGGTGAAGATCATGCAGCGCTCGCACTCGCTGACGGCGGCTGCCCTCACTGCGAGCTTATGCCTTTGGCGACTCTGCGGACTCGCCTGGCACTTTTCTCCGAGCCTGCACTCCCCGCCGCGTTGCCGCGCCGTAAAAAGCGCCGCTCCCAGCGGATTCCGGAGCCCTCTACAGCCCGACCGAGCTCGCCGGAGCGCCCGCTCGCTTCGCCGGCCTCGCCTATATCACTTCCTGATGCTCAGCGCCCGCAGTCTGCCGCCGCTTCATCAGAGGAAGTCGATTTCAAAGCCGCGTCGGGGGATGAGGACACGTGCTCTCTGTTAGCTTCGGGCAGCGGCGATTGGTCGAGCTCTGAGGATCTCGCGCTCGCTGTTCGTAAGCCTAACAGACGAGCCAACATCGAGAAAGAGTTGATGCGGGTGCTCTCGCTGGCCGCGACGAGTCTCGGCCTCGAGTGGTCTGCACCAGCACCTCCCTCTCGTACCCGGCTGGATGGTAGCTTCCTTCCCGGTGAGCATGCTTCTCCTGAGTCTAAGCCCGCCCCCTTTCTTCCTGAGCTTCATGAAGAAGTGGCAAAGGCCTGGAACGCTCCCTTCTCAGCACGAACTCGTTCGTCTGTTTCTCCAGCATTCTCCGCCCTGGACGATGCTAAAAACAGAGGCTACCAGTCACTTCCGCCGGTTGAACAGGCGATAGCGACGCACCTTTGCCCGCCCTCTGCTGGACGGCGGACGAAACCAGTGTTGCCATCCAAAGCCTGCCGCACGACGTCATCGCTGCTCGCGCGAATCTTTTCCGCTGCTGGGCAGGCTGCGTCTGCACTACACACCATGGCCACGCTGCAGATTTTCCAGGGAGATCTCCTCCGTAAGTTGGACGAGATGGGACCTGATGCAATCTGCCTCGCGGATTTGAGAAGCGCTTCGGATCTCACCCTTCGCGCTACTAAGTCTGCCGCTCAAGCTATGGGACGTGTTATGGCTTCCGCCACTGTGGCTGAAAGACATCTGTGGCTGACGTTTTCAGACATGGCCGAGTCTGAGCGCACCGCGTTCCTCGACGCCCCGCTGAATCCCACTGGTCTCTTCGGATCCTCTGTCAATGAGTTCATAGAGAGATTCGCAGAGGACCAGAAAGCGTCACAAGCCTTCAAGCACTTCCTGCCGAAGCGCTCCAGTTCTGCAGCGAGTCGTGCTAAGCCGACCCAGCGGAGCTCTCAGCCACAGCCCCCTCCTCCTGCTGCGTCATCACGACAGCAACGCAGCGCGAGACCCCGCTCTCGCTCTACCAGCCGTCGCCCCGCGCCGCGTGGCCCACGGCAGAGGATTGTGGTGAAACCGGAAGCCCCGAAAACATCCTAGCACGCCTAGGAAAGCGCCGGTGTACAAGTCCCGCTGCGGCCGGACTCACACCCAAGCGCGCCGCTGTTTCAGTTCCAGGTATTGCGACTGTCTCAGCGTCTTATGCAACGCGCAAGCCCGTACAGTTGCCCGCTTGCCTGCACACAAAAGCCGTTTTCACGGCTACCCAGATATATCCCATAAAGAGTGTATTTTCTGGTGTCCCGGCCACGGCCCTTGGTGCTATAAATGTAACGCTGATGCCCACTTCTCAGTGCCCATCCGTACACACAAGCACAGCCCTTCACACAGGGCTCGCGCCCATAAAATCGACTCAAGTCGATCGCGCGCACTACATAGTAGACGTGTCCACTCCTCAGTGCACACGATCACTATGTCACGCACGTCTGACGGTTTCTGTAAAAACGAAACCTGTGCACGTTCGCTCTGCTCAGGCAGACAACGCGCCAGAAGTAGTAAAGGTGCGCGCTTCCAGCCCACACTTACTCACAGACGATATGAGTCCCACGGGACCCGTTCAGCCCTCCCTCACTCAGCTAAGCGCCATAGTGGGGTCGAGGACGAGCGCTCTGCCCGCCGTCATCAGCGCGCCCCACGCCTCGAATGCCGCAGACATAACGCCTGTGTTACAGCACACCGAAGCGCTTCCGTTGCTCAGTCAACAGAGTGCGCTTCGCATCCAACCCTTAGCCATCCATGCAGATGCATGGGCAGCGCTTCCAGGGGTTTCGGAATGGGTGCTAAGCATTATAAAGAGAGGCTACTCGCTACAGTTTTATCGACGCCCTCCCCGCTTTACGGCGCGTGTCGAAACTACGGTGAATTCGGAAGTAGCACACCTACTCCGAGCCGAAATTTCAAAACTGATGAGCAAAGGGGCTATAGAGCCTGTATCTCATGCTCAAAGCGAACGGGGGCTGTACAGCAGATACTTTCTGGTCCCCAAAAAAGACGGGGGCTGCAGACCCATACTGGATCTGAGACAGCTGAACAAAGCATTAGTGAAACGCAGTTTCAGAATGCTTACGACCAGGAAAATCCTCGCGCATATTCGCGAAGGAGACTGGTTTATGTCAATAGATCTGAAGGACGCGTATTTTCAAATACAGATAGCGTCACGTCACAGGCAATACTTGAGATTCGCCTTCGACGGTCAGACATACCAGTATACAGTCCTGCCATTCGGTCTGTCCCTAGCACCTCGCACATTTACGAAGTGCATGGACGCAGCGCTCGCCCCTCTCAGACTCAGAGGCATGCGAGTGCTGAACTATTTGGACGACTGGCTGATTCTGGCTCATTCACGATCAGAGCTCATGGAGCACAGGACCATGTTACTCGATCACCTCGAGAAACTCGGTCTCAGAGTCAATTGGACGAAGAGTTCACTGAACCCCAGTCAAACGATTTCGTTTTTGGGCATAGTTCTGGACTCACAGTCTATGACGGCGCGGCTGTCGCCACAGCGCGCGCTCGGCATTCAGCGCGCAGCGAGATCTCTCCGCTGCGACGCGTCCTTCCCGCTCAAGACGTTTCAGAAGATGCTAGGTCTCATGGCCTCAGCATCGCCAGTTCTTCAGCTGGGCCTGCTCCGCATGCGCCCCCTGCAGTTCTGGCTGAAAGCGCGGGTGCCACGCAGAGCGTGGACTTCTGGTCGATTGCGTCTCAAGGTCAACCAGAGCTGCGTTACAGCTCTAGAACCTTGGACGGTGAACGACTGGTACCAAACAGGTGCAAGCCTGGGGACTTCCTCGAGAGTGAGAGTGGTGTCCACGGACGCCTCCACCTCGGGATGGGGAGCGCTGCTCGAGGGCAGACCGTTATATGGCCTGTGGTCAGAACGGGAAAAGCTCCGACACATCAACTGTCTGGAAATGATGGCAGTAGAAAACGCGCTGACACGTTTTCGTCCCCAAATCAGGGGCCACCACGTCTTAGTCCGTTCGGACAACATGTCGGTGGTGTCCTACATAAATCGCCAGGGCGGTCTCAGATCCCGAGATCTGTACAGGTTGGCGGAACGCCTCCTGGTATGGGCTCAGCACAACTTGCGCTCGCTAAAAGCAGCTCATGTGCCTGGGATACAGAATGTGGGTCCAGACAGGCTGTCCAGGAACAACATTCCCGCGGGCGAATGGTCTCTACACCCACAAACAGTCCAGCTGCTGTGGGAGAGATTTGGCAGAGCGGAAGTGGACCTCTTCGCGTCCAGCGAAAACGCTCACTGCCCCGCGTTCTTTTCCAAGAGCGAAAGCGCGCTGTCCCAGAGGTGGCCGCGCCGCCCGCTCTATGCTTTTCCCCCCGTCTCCCTCCTTCCAGAGGTGATAGAACGTGTGAGGGAAACGAAATGCTCAGTGCTGCTTGTAGCACCACTCTGGAGGAACCAACCTTGGTTTCCAGAGCTGATGCAGTTGGCAGACACTGCCCCATGGCCGGTGCCATTGAGAAGGGACCTTCTCTCGCAGGCCAGGGGCTCGATTTGGCACCCTCAACCGAAGTTGTGGGCCTTACACGTGTGGGCTCTCAACGGTTACCCGCTGATTTCTCAGTAGGAGTGCTAAATACTATCACTCAGGCTAGAGCACCGTCGACTCGACGGCTCTATGCCTCAAAGTGGTCGGTATTCTCCAGTTGGTGTGTGGCTCGGGGATGCTCACCCCTCGACTGTGAGGTAACGGAGGTTCTCTCCTTCCTTCAAGAGCTGCTGGATAAGGGCAGAGCCCCATCCACGCTCAAAGTATATGTGGCGGCTATCGCAGCGTTCGCTGAGACAACGCTCGGTCAGTCGATAGGAAGGAACGATTTGGTCATCCGCTTCCTCAAGGGAGCTAGGAGACTGAACCCTCCCAGACCCCCGTCGGTCCCTGTTTGGGACCTCTCTACGGTCCTGGAGGCCATGAAAGGTTCCCCTTTCGAGCCCATCCAGTCGATTAGTCTCAAACACCTGTCATTTAAGACAGTGTTTTTGCTGGCCCTTGCTTCAGTGAAGCGCATAGGGGACCTGCACGCGCTCTCAGTGAGCCCGTCGTGTCTGGAGTTTGGGCCTAGTGACTCGAGAGTCATACTCAAACCTAGGCACGGCTATGTGCCGAAATCCCTCAATACACCGTTTCGGGCTCAGGTTATATCCCTGTCCGCCCTGCCGGTGTTAGAAGAGGAAGGAGACTTGGGCTCTCTCTGCCCTGTCAGGGTTTTAAGAGCCTATGTGTCTCGCTCTGCTGCCTTTAGACAGACTGAGCAACTATTTGTCTCGTTCAGTGGACGTTCCAAGGGAACGGCTGTTTCGAAACAAGGCCTATCCAGATGGATAGTTGACGCCATAGCGTTGGCATACACCTCCAGGGGTCTTCAGTGCCCGCTGGGTGTCAAAGCGCACTCCACGAGAGGCGTTGCCTCTTCGTGGGCCTGGTCTAGTGGAATATCTCTACAGGATATTTGTATGGCGGCAGGCTGGGCCTCGCCGTCTACATTTATCAGGTTTTATAACCTCGAGGTTCCCGCTTTGCAGGCTAAGCTGTTATCGGTGTAATTGAACACTGAGTATGCAAGCACAGTGCGTTACTACTATCTTACGGGCAGTTCTACGTAAGACCCATATTCCCACTTTAGTCAAGGGTGTCTTGTCTAAGTGATGTCTTATATTACGTCTGCAGACGCAGCCACATATCAGAACGGAGAGTTCCTCCTCTTGTTCTAGGACTCTATGTCAGTCCCTCTGGTGATTGTGCACTGTAAATCCTGGGTCAGCCTCCAGGTTTATGGTTGTTAATCCCTGCACGCACGGCGTCTTACATTGGGTTCCCGCAGCGTCTTAGCTAAGACGCAGTACGAGAGAACTCTCGTAAGAGAACGTACTCGGTTACTAACGTAACCTCGGTTCTCTCTAGAAGAGGGAACGAGTACTGCGTTCCCTGCCGTGCGTACGATTCACTTTGGTTCGCTTCTTCGTTGAAATAAATCAAGTGAGTCAGCCTTTTCGAGCTACCTTTATAGGGCGAGGCCACGCCCGCGTCGGCGGGAAGTGGCCTCATTGGTCTGAAGTTGCATCAGCCTGCGCTCGATAGGCTTATGCATTTGCTAGTACAACAGCCAATGAGCAAACGAGCCGTCTTGCCTATGGCTGCATACTGTGGCAAATGCGTTTTACAAATATTAAAATTAAGGATAATTTTTTGCTTCAATATTCGTGAAAAGAGACTTTTCCCGCAGCGTCTTAGCTAAGACGCAGTACTCGTTCCCTCTTCTAGAGAGAACCGAGGTTACGTTAGTAACCGAGTACGTTTTCTGTTAAGAAACCCTAGATATGTTTAAATCTGCAAATCCTTCCATAATAATAATTATAGGATAACAAGGAATATTTAAAGGGGTCATATAATGGTACATGCACTTTTACAAGTTGATTGTACTGAAATGTGTGTTGGCAGTGCCTATACACAACCATCATAAAATCCATCCAGTGTTTTTTTTTTTTTTTTTATCTTCTTATATGTTTTCCCCCATCTCAAATCAAGCCGTTCGATTTTGTGATTCACAAAATCGAAGCCCCTCCCACGATTGAACAAAAGGGAACTGGAGCGCTGCTGAAATCCCTTGTATCCTCCGGTGCTCTTGGAAGGGTAATAATTGAAAAAAACGTAGGAAAAAATCCAGGTCCAGGCACTCAGTGGATACAAAAAGTGATACAAAAGTCTTTATTAGAGGGCTAAAAAATTAAAAAACACCAACGCGTATCGGCCCACTGGCCTTCATCAGGGTGTTAGTGACAAACAAACAGGAGCAATACTTATACAGTGATTGATTTCAGGTGTGCCACTCTGGCACATGTAACACAACTCTTTGGCCACTAGAGGCAAAAGTTAGGTTCATACAAGTAACAGGCAAAATACAATAAAAAAGATCTCTTAGTGGAAAAACAACACTTCAAATATCTAATATTCTCCACACAATATATAAGATCAATACGTGTGAATAGGCTACAGTTACCTCTCATAACTCTAGTGTCATAGACAAGATGATTCAAAACAGCATTAACCAGAAATGGGTACTACATTCGACGACAACAAACTGTACCTATAGAGGCATAAAAAAAATCACAAAAAAGGTGAGAGATCAAAATCCTCATTAAGACCTGGATGTTTGGTGGCCCTCAGAGAATAGATCCAGTATGTCTCCCTTTGTTTGAGACGTCTAATTATGTCCCCACCCCTGGCATCAAGGCGAATAGCCTCAATGCCCACTACTCTTAAGGTAGAATCCCTCCCATGATTAGATTCCATATAATGTTTAGCCATTGGATAATTGATATTACCAGTCCGGATGGCATACCGATGTTCAGCTAGCCTGTCTCTTAATCTCCTTTTGGTGAGGCCTATGTAAAAACAACCACAGGGACATTCCAAACGATAAACAACATGGGTAGTATTGCAATTTATAAAGCTGTTAACAGTGTAAGTCTTGTTATTAAAAACATCAACAAACATGTCAGTTTTAGTCATATTCTCACAATAATTACAATTACCACAAGGAAAGTTTCCCTTGGGTTGACGCAGCCAGCATTCACGTTTAGGAGCAGGGAGGTAACTCTTTACTAATTTATATTTAATTGTGGGGGCCCTCTTGAAGCTAATCCCAGGGGGTTCTGTGAATATTTCCCGTAAAGTCGGGTCATATTCAATAATGCTCCAGTTTTTTCTTATAATGTGTTTGATCTGAACAGCCTCCTTGCTGTAATGAGTGACAAAATAGGGTTTCTGAGTTGACACTTTTTTGGGTCTAGACTGGAGCAAGCTCTTCCTTTCAAGTGATTGGGCTCTATCATGAGCTTGAATCAAAGTTTGTGACCGATAACCTCTTTGTCGAAAACGCCGCTGCATATCCGTAGATTGATTTTGAAAATCCTGATCTGAATCACACATACGTCTTAGTCTCTGGATCTGTCCAAAGGGTATGTTATCAATAAGCCATGGAGGATGAAAGCTGTTTGCATGTAATAAGGTATTGCGATCAGTTGCCTTCCTGAAGATAGATGTATGCAAGAATCCCTCATTATCCTTTGAGATCCGTAGATCCAGAAAGTTTATGGCGTGTAAGTCATAGTCCAGACTAAATTTGAGGTTCTCATTCAGGCTGTTGACATAGGCATGAAAGTCTACAAGTTCATTTTCTGACCCTGAAAAAATAAGGATCACATCATCAATATATCTGCCCCACCACAAGACTTTATCTTTAAAAGGGTTACTTTGGGAAAATATATAACGCTCCTCCCACAAGCCTAAAAACAGATTGGCATAATTGGGAGCAAAGCACGCACCCATTGCAGTCCCCTTTTCTTGTCTATATAATTTATCTTGAAAGAGAAAGATGTTATTCTTTAAAGTCCACTCAGTAAGTTGCACTAAGAAGTCACTGGGAGGCATCAAATATTCAGGTCTAGATGAGAGATAATGTTTTAAAGCCTCTAGACCCTCATCATGTACAATGTTGCTATATAAAGACTCCACATCCATCGTGGCCATAATGCAAGAGCCTATGTTACCTATTTGCTCAATTTTCTTCAAAACCTGTGTGGTATCTTGAATATACGAAGGCAAATCCGCAACAAATGGCTTGATGAAATAATCCACAAACTTGGAGGCAGGTTCTGTTATTGAGTCATTCCCACTGATAATCGGTCTACCAGGTGGATTTTCCAGATCCTTGTGGACTTTGGGAAGCATATAAAAAGAAGAATAACGTGGGTGTTGACAGAGCAAAAACTCTTTCTTAGTAATCCAATTGTGTAATTTTGCCTCATTAAGTAATTGGTCTAGCTCTCTCCTCATACTGTTCATTGGGTTGGATGAGGGCTTTGAGTAGTACTGCGTATTGTCAAGTTGGCGAAGAGCTTCACTTATATACTTCTTCTTGTCCCACACACAAACAGCACCCCCCTTGTCCGCACTTTTTATAATTATGTCATCTCTCTCTAAAAGCCATTTAACCCCTCCCACTCCCACGATTGTTGATTGACAGCAGCGTTTCAACATAGACCCTGCTTTACAAACGAGGGTCAGTATAAGAAGCTGCTCCTGAAAAAAGGATCGGAACCAACTATTCGTGTTCCTGCTGCACCTCCAGAAGAACTGAAGTGAGTGTAACGTTTTATTGACCTTTATATTAATCTTTATATTAATCTTTGCAAATTGCTAGCACGCTTCACGATGAATGCAGCTAAGGTTTACACTCAGGGTACATTATAGCATGTTTCTATGTACGACGTTCTCAATATAATTCATAATCCCACGTTTATAATGAACAACGCGTTATGGTGTTATTGTGTTACAAACGGTGTACGCACAGAACAGAGGGGCGGGGTGAGCAAAGCTCATTATCATTTAAAGACACATGCATTTAAACGGCGTGCTAAAAACAGAGCTGTTTTTGACCAGGTAAAATTAGTGTTTTCTTACAATACTAATGAGAATTTTTAATTAAAGTATATTACAAACTTTTAATTTAGACCCTAAAGAATCATATTAGCTTGTACAAAAATGGCATTATATGACCCCTTTAAAACTAGAGGATATTATAATAATTCTCATCTCATCATAAACTAGACAAATAAAGTATACAAATGAAACATTCCTCATCTCACAAGAGACGAATGAATTAATTATGATGAATTAATTATGCTCCATAAATTACCTCGGTGTGCCCTGAACATTAAAATGTCTGTGAAGATTGACCTGTGATCTTGTCATGAACATTATGTGCAGCATTAACTGAGGGTGACCCCCGTTTTTGACTAGTTTGAGTCCATCATGCTTTACTGGCCTCATAGCACTGGGCTCTCGGAATGATTGTCATTTCTACTCAATCTGTATTTTACTCTTTATTTATAGCCCACAAGCGTCCTGCCAAGATTTAAAACAGACGCCATCAAGCTTACAAGTTTTTTTTTTCCTGTTAAGCCATGGTGAACCTGTATATATTTCAGACAGTCGGATCTCAAAAATGTCACCACTCTTCCTATAGTTTATCTGGAGGCTGCTTGCATCAGGAAGCAAAGCCACTTCAGAGAAGTGTAGAGGTGTCAGAATAAATAAAGGCAGTGGTGATACAGGACAAGGATCCATATTATTCTGGGTATTTTGCATCAAGGAACAAAATTAGTTTCCACTATGCAAGGACTTGCTGTCAGAAGTGACACAGGAAACTAAATGATATTGCCAAGTCAATAAGCCTTTGGCATAGTATTCATTATTCAATACTTTGGTACATTATTCACATTTTTCCATAGGAGAGAGTCAAAGTTCCTTTTTCATGGATATTGAGTATTTGAGTTTTAATTTTGACTTTGGAAGTTAAGTTGTCTAACTGTTGTTTCCAAATTATTAATTGACCAGGCACGCCTTTGTTATTTTCTAGCAATAAACATTAAATGACTATCAAAAGTAAATACACATAAAGGTATACAATTACTACCAGAATGGATAAACAAATTAGCCTAAATGAAGCTGTCACTCAGTATAGAGGGTAGTTACTGATAAACATAAACTACTGGTCAAAGATTTTAATGTTTTTTAAAGTCTCTTATTCTCACCAAGGCTGCATTTATTTGATAAAAATAAAATACCGTAATTATTGTGAAATATTATTACAATTTAAAATAACGGTTTTCTATTTTAATATATATATTTTAAATTATTTATTCCTATGATGGAAACACTGTAACAGAAATACATTTCTTTCAGGATTCTTTGGTGAATAAAAAGTTCAAAAGAGCAGATTTTATTTGAAATATAAACCAATTATAACATCATAAATGTCACTATAAATGGAAGCTGGTTTCTGCCACTGAATAAAAAATAAAAAACTTTAATTTAAAACTTTTCTATTGCAAGTTTACATCTGTTGTATATTGTATTAATGCTGTTTATGTGACTACATTTCCCACGATGCACTTTGTGCATGTGTTTCCGGATTTGTTCCAGTGTTATGTCAGTGATGTATGAGAGAGTAAACAGAGCAGTCACGTTAAGTTTGTGTGTGTGTCATATTTGCCTGCATATGCTGTTATACTCTTCTAAAAGACATAATAAAGTGGCGACGAGGATCTTGTTAATCCGTGTGTGTGGTGTAAATGCGGAAATGAAGCGGCTTGACGGCGAGATCGCTGGAAATGAGAAATAATACGAGCCTGCTGCTAATCCACGTCTTGACTGAAGAGGGGGAAGAAAGACAACGATTCAGATAAGTGACTGAATTGATTGAAAACGACAGAGAACGGCACAAAATGACAACAGTTTTTGGCAACATTGGTCCCTTTGATGAAAGTAGTGAGCAGTGGAGCTCTTACACAGAAAGATTTGAGTACTTTGTAGCAGTGAATGCAATTACTGAAGAAAAAGTTGTACCCACTTTTTTAAGTGTGATGGGTCCAAAGACATATACACTACTGCGTAACCTCCTGCAGCCAGAAAAACCGGGAGAGAAAACGTATGATCAAATAGTGGGCACTCTCAAAGCGCATTTCTCTCCAAAGCTCTTAGTAATTGCAGAGCGTAAAGTAAATTTCGATTTCACAGACGAAATCAGCTGGAAGTAGAAACCGTGACAATGTTTGTAGCGGTGCTAAAAAAATTAGCTGAACACTGCGAATTTGGTGAAGTGCTAAATGATACACTTCGGGACAGATTAGTTTGCGGACTCCGCTGTGAGGGCATACAAAAAAGACTGTTAACAGAGAGCAACCTGACACTACAAAGAGCAATTGAGCTGAGTGTGTCTATGGAATTGGCTGCGAAGGAAGCACAGCAGCTGAGCTCAAACAATAAAGTGTATAAGATGGACCGAAAAACAAACTGAAAATAAAGGCCCATGTTTTCGCTGTGGTAAGACGGGACACTCACCTGTTTCGTGCTGGTTTAAAGATGTGGAGTGCCGCAGTTGCAAAAAAACGTGCATGTAAAAATAAAACAGAAATGAAGAAAAAAACGCAGCAGAAACCAGTATACAGAAGGAAGCAAAAGCAACGCGTGTTTGCAGTTGGGCAGGAAAACAAGGAGGTTACTGACACATCTGATGAGGAATTTCCTTTGCATGTGCTCACTGTCGCAATGGTACAAAGGCTTATAAGGTCACCGCGCTGCTGGAAGGACAGCCTGTGAAAATGGAGATTGACACTGGTGCTGCTGTGTCGCTTGTGTCGGATGCGGTATACAGCGAAATACTGAGCCACCTGCCACTCACACAACCTGATGTGGTTCTTAAGACTTACACTGGGGAAGCGGTGACCTCGAAAGGATTCACTCAGGTAACAGTTGAACTGAACGAACAAACAAAAAAACTGCCACTGTATGTGGTCTTGGGTGGTTACCCCTTCGTTGTTGGGACATTCTTGGCTGGAGCAACTCAAGGTGGACTGGCCGGCCATACATATGACACGTAAAACACTAGACCTTGAAGGTATTCTCCAAAAACACAGTGATGTTTTCAAACAGGAGTTGGGCAGCATGGAGGGAATCAAGGTGAAATTGACTGTAGAGCCGGGAAGCCAGCCAAAAATTTTAAAGGCTCGGCCCCTTCCATATGCGCTAAAACCCAAGGTAGAGGCAAGCTTAGCTGAACTCATGAAGGAGGGTGTGCTGGAACCAGTCAGTGTGAGTAAGTGGGCAACACCCAATGCTCCAGTTTTAAAGAAAGACGGAGACATAAGTATCTGTGGGGATTTTAAAGTCACTGTAAATCCAGTGTTGTCAGCAGAACAATACCCCTTGCCTCACATTAATGATCTTTTTGCTGGGCTGACAGGAGGGCAAAAATTCAGCAAAATCAGCCTCAACCAAGCGTACCTGCAGATGCATGTTGAGGACCAGTCCAGAGAACTTCTCACCATCAACACCCACAAAGGCCTATTTCGGTATAAACGGTTACCATTCGGAATTACTTCGGCTCCATCCGTTTTTCAGCGAGCGATGGATCAGATTCTGGCGGGCCTTCCAGGAGTGGTGTGTTACTTAGACGAAATTCTAGTGACTGGCACTGATGAAGAGTCGCACTTACAACACCTGGATGCTACCCTTGAGAGACTGAAAGAATACGGATTGAGAGTGCGCAAGGATAAATGTGAATTTTGCCAGTTTTCAGTCGAGTGCTTAGGCCATGTCATTGATGCCTCTGGTTTGCATACATCTCCATCCAAGGTTAAGGCCATTGTGGATGCCCCAGTGCCCGAAAATGTAAGCCAGCTGCGGTCTTTCCTTGGTTTACTAAATTATTATGGGCGTTTCATTCCAAACATCGCTATGCTGCTGAAACCTCTGCACAAATTGTTGTGTCATGAGAAAAATTGGAGGTGGACCTCTGAATGCCAGGAGGCATTCAAAAGAGCAAAGGAGACACTTTTAACGTCAAATGCCCTCACTTATTTTGACCATTCTCTTCCCATCCAGCTGGCCTGTGACGCTTCTCCATATGGTGTGGGAGTTGTCTTGTCCCACATCATGCCAAATGGTCGAGAGGCCGATCGCATTTGCTTCCAGGAGTTTGAGTAAAGCAGAAGCAAGCTATGCTTAGATCGAGCGAGAAGCGTTGAGCATTGCGTTTGGAGTTCGCAAGTTTTATCAGTACACCTTTGGAAGGAAGTTCACGTTGCTGACCGATCATCACCCACTTGATGCAATTTTTGGCCCACACCATGGCATTCCCTCTCTTGCTGCCAGTAGGATGCAAAGATGGGCTTTTTGTTGTTATCTGCTCACACCTATGACATCAAATATTGGAAGTCGGAATTGCACGGAAATGCGGACGGTCTGTCCAGATTACCTCTCGCTGACAGGATAAAAGAGGCACAAGATGCGGAAATTTTCTGCTTCAGCCAGGTGGAAAGGGCCCCAGTAACAGCTGTGCAAGTACGTAAGAGCACACGCAATGACCCTGTCCAAGGTGATGACCTGGAGCTAAAACCATACATCTCTGGACGTCATGAACTTTCAGTGCAGTCAGGCTGCTTGCTGTGGGAAAGGAGAGTGATTATTCCCCCGGCTCTGCGCAAGCAAGTGCTAAAACAGCTGCATGTGGGACACTGTGGAATGGTCCTAATGAAAGAAATTGCCAGGAGTTACTTCTGGTGGCCTGGAGTGGATGGCCAAATTGACGAAAAGGCAAGAACATGTACGTCATGCCAGCGCATACGTAATGTACCACAACTGGCACCGCTGCACCCATGGGAATATCCAGAGAAACCACGGCATCGCATTCATGTTGATTTTGCAGGCCCAGTTGAGGACAAAATGCTGCTGGTTGTCGTGGATGCACACAGTAAGTGGCCTGAGGTGGTTATCATGAAATCTACCTCAGCTGAAAAGACAATTTAGAAACTGGGAGAAATTTTCAGTAGATTTGGACCTCCAGTGCAGCTTGTCTCAGATAATGGCCCCCAATTTACATCTCACGAGATGGTCACATTTCTACAAGCAAACGGGGTGCAGCATATCACGTCATCACCTTACCATCCTGCAACAAATGGGTTAGCAGAAAGGTTTGTCCAAACCATGAAACATGCGTTGAAAGCTTCACTCGGGCAGGGGACATTTCATCAACGCCTTCATAGCTTCTTGCTGTGCTATCGCAGTACTCCGCACGCAACTACCAAAGTGTCACCAGCGTCTTTGTTGTTCAATAGAGAGCTCAGGACAAGCTTTGAGCTGCTTAAACCTGCAACACTCAAAGAAACTGTCTTACGACGGCAAAAGAATCAGGTACAGCGACGGAAACTGCGAGCCAAGGACAGAACCTTTTCGATAGGCTCACCAGTGCTGGCCCGGAACTATGGTGGTGGTCCGAAATGGGTTCCGGCTACTGTGGAGGCTCAGACGGGTCCAGTCTCGTATAAAGTCAAAACTGCTGGGAATTTTTCTTGGAGGAGACACACTGATCAGTTACTTAAGGGAGCCAACGCATTTACGGATCTTCCCGAAGTCGTGGATGTCACTGACCAAATTAGTGACAGTACGCCAGCTCCTGAAGTACTCACCACTGAGCCTACCAAGACCTCAAATTGTCCATCTGTAAAGGAACAGGCATCACCTGGAAGAATAGCTACTGCTCTTGCAGCAGCTAATGGGGATCTAAATAAACTAAACTAAACTAAACCTGTTGTACCGACAGAAAATGGAAACCAAATAGGCCGCCGATACCTAGTTAGGGAGCGGCACCCACCTCAGCGTTTCTTGGATTATACTTAGTTAGGAGCTACCCTTATTGTTTCGGGGCAGAATAATCCCCAAAAGAGTTAGCTAGGGTTTGAGGTAGTCTACCCTCACTCCCAGGGAATTAGTTGTGTTCATATAAATAAGGAAATCAACAAGAAGACTGAATGTTCTGAGTAAAAAAATAAATTAAAAATATGTTCAAAAGAGAACTTGAATTTCATAAATTCATGACTACTGATATTAGTTTAATTTGTAATCTTTGTGTTACCTCAAAGAGTTAGGGGGAAGGAGATGTTGTATATTGTGTTAACGCTGTTTATGTGACTACATTTCCCATGATGCACTTTGTACATGTGTTTCCGGATTTGTTCCGGTGTTATGTCAGTGATGTATGAGAGAGTAAACAGAGCAGTCACGCTAAGTTTGTGTGTGTGTCATATTTGCCTGCATATGCTGTTATATACTCTTCTAAAAGACACAATAACATCTAGACTTTTTTTTTTTTTTTGCCGAATTGTGTGATATAAACTCGCAATTGCGAGTTATAAAGTCAGAATTGTGAGAAACTCGCAATTGTACGAAAATGTCAGAATTATGAGCTGACTTTTTCCCTCAGAATTGGACTTTACAACTCACAATTGCGAGTTCATATCTCACGTTGTCATCTTGAGTTATAATGTCAGAATTGTGAGTTATAATGTCAGAATTGTGAGTTATTTTGCAATTCTGACATTATAACTCCCAATTGCGGGTTTATATTCTGTTATTGTGATAATAAAGAAAAAATCTGAATTGTGAGATAAAAGTCTTTAAAAAAAAAAAAAATTCCGTGGTGGAAACAAACCTCCATAGTTTACTGTCACATTTGATTAATTTAATTAATCTTGTGACTGTGCGGATGAATATGGTTCCCTCAAGGTCGCGTCAGCTGACGTAATGGGGTCGTGTCCAGCCACATGACCCAGTGTCTGAGACACGTGTACCAACTAGTCAATCATGGCAGACGCGGTGATGATGTCGCAGGGTGCTCCCGAGCGGATAAAAAGGGCACCTGAAACAAGTCATCAGTTTCAATGTCTTCAGGAAGCAGCTTATCTGTGTGCTGTTTAAAGATTGCAGTGTGTGAAAGAGAAGGAAACATGCCGAGCAAACAGTTTAAACGCTATATCCATCCATGTCCACATTTCATAATGCCTGGCGATGGTCAAGATACACTCTTGCCGAGGCAGCGTGCAGCCTGCAGCCGTGGGGATCCCAAACGCAGCTGCTTGAGGAGTGTGAGAAAGTTCCCCTCACTTCTCCCCCGAGCTCTGCTGTCCTCATGCCTGAAACGGAAGCCCGCTCGGCAGTTTCTTCCGTGGAATACAAGGACTCATTGCTCGCTCAGAAAAGTGTGGAGTCAGTAAAAACAGACATATGTTTCCTCCATATTTTTTTGGCAGAATGCCAAATACGATGAGTTAGTGGAGCTTATGACTCGCGCTACAGTCAGACTGAGTTTGGAATGGTCCGGCTCGAAGCGTGAGATCGCAAGCAGCCACTTAGAAGAGCGATATCTGCGCAGTCATAAGTGCACTGCTCCGGTGAGCCTTCCATTTCCTCCAGACCTGCACACTGAGGTGTCAGGTTCGTGGGAACATCCATTCTCTGCTCGCATGTCTCATTCTGCTTTGAATTATTCTTATGTAGAGGGGCTGAGTGAGTGGTGTCATGGGAGGATGCTGCGGATGGAGAGGAATTTATCAAGTTATCTCTCACCGGGGACATCCTCATCGATGAAGGCTCCTGTTTTGCCCTCTAAGCCATGTCAGTTGACAACGAGGTTGGTGGACACAGCGTATTCAGAAGCTGGACAGACTGGCAGAGCTTTGCATACTATGCCAGTATTACAAGCTTACCAGGCAGACCTGCTTCAAGGATCCCTGTTTCGCCCTCTGGACTGTTCGGCGCTGCCGTTGAGACGGTAGTGAACCAATTTAGAGAGCCGCCTTTGGGAAGTTCATTCCTCGCCGTGTCCAGGCTCCTCCTAGACTGTATGAGCCCTCGCCAGGGACGAGTTCCTGGAGAGAGGAGCAGAAGGCTAGTGTAGCCGCCCATGCCTCCCCTCCGAGGAGAGGTGGGCTGTCACGCTGTCATAGGAGTAAGCCGCTCTCGTCAGAAAAATAGTTATACATCAGAAAAAGAGAAGAATGCTTAAAGAGCAACTTGCAGGTTAGAAGACCCAACAAGTCAATGTATAGAAAAATAATGTAGGAACTAGATTTTCTTAAAAAAAAAATTATAAATACGCTACAGTGGCTTCTGGAGTCGTTTTTGTGAGAAAATTTTACTTCCGCATCTGAAAATGGGCGTGACGGGCGAGAGTCGTGACGTGGCACGAGGGAGAGCTGTCGGTTCAAACAACAGGGAAATATGGATTGCAATGACATTTCGGACGCTGAGGAAATTGTTGACGGACCACAGCCATACAATTATGAGCCTGCTAGGCTGCCAAGAGAGCAGGGACAGGCCAGGATCAATGTTAGACAGAACATATTGGAACTTACAATAACAGAAACTAAGCTTTGATCAGGCGTTTGTCATGCTCATTAATATCCGCCCAGACTAACGTTACGTGATATAACTTAGCGGTTTCTCATCGAGAGACAGAGAGATATTTATTCCTGCTAACATTTTTTGTTCCATAGGTGCTTGTGTGGGAAATGCGAGGCAATGTTTACAGCTGAGGAAAGTCAGTGTTGCAGGGAGGTGGATGCATACTGGGCCTTAGTGGAAAATGCCAAACTTGCATGGTTGCAGTTAGTGTTACTACAGTAAAGCCATGGTGAATGTTGCTGATCTGTGGACACTGGATAGTTCGTTCATTCATTGCACAATGTTTATTCCTGGTTTCCACGTCAGCGCTGTTTGATCCGTTAATAACGGAGAAATGTGAATATTTCTCACTAGATCTCGCAGCGATGTTATTACTTCTGTGGCGAATTCAAATGCTTGATTTACTGGATCTCGCAGTTACAGTGTTGCTTGATCAGGCTCGCGCTGCACTAGTCCAAACTGATAAACGGTCCACACAAACACAATAACGAGTAGCTCAGTTTCGTTCCGCTTACATTGCGTTTGCCAGTTGATGTTGTGCTCGCGCCTACATCCGGCGGGAGAACCCGAAGATGCGTGCACTGAAAGAGCTCAGGTTACAAATTACAATGGATGTAAATGAAGAAACCGAGTTCTCCGACGAGCATGCCTATGACCGAGTGTGCGGTGACAGACGCGGCAGTGAAGTCTGCTCTCTTCACCTGAACAAAACGCACCCAAGAACGAAAAGCCTTGTTTTTCCTAGAAGGAAAATGATGGACACGATGTCCTGACAGGCTGGATTTTGTGCAACCAGCACAAACACAATAATTTACCATTATGGCTTCTCTAAAAATCGATCTAAAACTTTCTCTGTCGCTCACTACTGCTCTAACTACTACACCCACAATGAGAGCGCTGGCTGAACGCGAGCTCATATTTACCTCGGCATACGTCATATGACGCGTTGCTATAGGGGGAAAGGCGTATTCCAGAGCCTAGCACATTTTCATCAAAATCTCTACAACCAATTAGATTTCATTAGTAATTTCTACATATATGTTTTTAAAAAACCTCTTCAGACAAAATCAAGTATTAATTCAGTTATAAATTTAACCTGCAAGTTGCTCTTTAAGTGGGGTTGCTATTCAGGCTTTGCCCTGTTTTGCATTCATTCTTCTTCTCATTACTCTCTGCCATCCCTTTTTATTCAAACTGTTTCCCTAAAATATCCTCCCTGGATGGCTGGCATCAGGTCGAGCTGGCACAGCGTGTTTGGCTCCCTGATAATATATACCTAAGTAGAGCAGACAGATATTTGACATTATCGGTTATTAAGTGAGGTTATGCTCCTTCCCATTGCAATGTTGTTCAGGGTGTTTCCACTCGCTGGCTGACTTTTTAAGCTTCAGTGCCTAAAGCTCTAATTATTTTAGGTCTCCAGGCAGGCACTTGTCAGCATGGCGTAGTTGGTATTGACGTCCCCATTGCGTCAGCTGACTTGGCGTTGAGTTCCCCCTGAAAGGGAACATCTCAGGTTACACATGTAACCATGGTTCCCTGAGAGAGGAAAGAGACGCCGCATCAGATGACGCAATGGCGATGCATCACGTAGGACCCAGTGTCTGAGGCACGTGTACCAACATGAAACCATGGTTCCCTGAGAGAGGAACGAGATGCCACGTCACGTTGCCATGCTTCGGGCGTTCCTACGTGTCTTCCTTGAGACATTTGAAGCTGATGACATGTTTTCAGGTACTCTTTTTACATCCCTGCGTCCGCCATGATTTACTAGTTGGTACACGTGCCTCAGACTCCAGGTCAGCTGACACAGCATCTTGTTCCTCTCTCAGGGAATCTTTCAGATAGTACAGAGACAGGCTGGTGACAGGTGATTGTCAGCTCGCACTGCACAATGGGTCAATGAACTATTAGCAGCAGTAACATGATGTTAAGTAAATGTAAAATGTAATTAAGTGAAATCAAGCTTATTGTTTACAATTCTTACAATTATATATAGTAATATAATTATTGAATGTATTATAAATATTAGGGCCGTGACATTAACGCGTTAATTTCGATTAATTAATCTGAGACAAAATAACGCGTTAAAAAAAAATAACGCAGATTAATCCATTCCGTATTGACCTTTGAACCTGGAGCCGTTCTAGCCACAATTCGACTGTAAAATGAAGGAGGGAGACGAGAACGCGCTGGCGCTGCCTGGATCATTGATTGGAACATTTACTTATAAAAAACAGCCGGCATTTCAACGTTGATTCACCGGTGAACGTAAGGGACCAAGGTCGAATCAATGTTGGATTATGTTTCGATTGTGCAAAACGAATCAACGTTGAAATTGTGACGTTGTTTCATTGTTGATTTCGTGACGTTGTTTCACCGTCTCTTCTTTCAATATGGGTGAATAAAGATTGTATGTTGACGTTGTTGAACCAATGATGAATTATGCTTCGGTTTTGCAAATTGAATCAACGTTGATATCGTGACGTTGTTTCACCGTATTACCTGGCTTTCATCATGGGATAATGAGTCATGACAATGCTGACTGAATTTGTGATTAACTGTACACTAAAATATTGTTAACTGTCAAATTACTTGCAGCAATGGCTTAATTAAACACATTTAATAAAAATATAACACATGCTCAAGATTGTAAAACAAGTTTTATTCTGAAAAAACAAAAGTCTAAAAATACTTTCTAAAACAGATGAAAAACATCTCAAACTTTAAATTTCAGCATTTTCGAAGTAATGTTAAAAACCTGTAAAGCAAGTGTAAATAATGTTTATAATTTAATGTTTAATATCAAATGTATAATTTAATAATGTTCAATTGTATTGTATTGATTATTTGCTAGGCACAATTATTTCAATGCTCACCCTTTGAACATTTGAACATTATTTCAATAACATGTTCAACACAATTATTTTTAATTGATTGACAGCCCTAATTTATATGCAATTAAAATGCGATTAATTTCGATTAATTAATTAATTACAAAGCCTCTAATTAATTAGATTAATTTTTTTAATCGAGTCCCGGCCCTAATAAATATATATTTAATATATACTTCTTACAATACTTATTCATATACAATATATTCAGGTTTAAAACAACTTAAGCATCTGTTTGTACTCATATATGAACATGTACACTGCCGTTCAAAAGTAATTATGCTGAAAATTCAGCTTTGCATCAAAGGAATAAATTACATTTTAAAATACATTCAAATAGAAAACGGTTATTTTAAATTGTAATAATATATTACAATATTATGTTTTTGTATTTTAATTCAAATAAATGCAATTAACTATTTACAGCAATTAATTCATGAATACATTTCTAATAAATTGAATAGCATGCCAAGCATTTTGTCTGTATCCTTTCTTTCATGTTGTCCTTGCATAGTCTCCACCATGGTTTGCTGTGCTGCATGGGGATGCTCCAATCGCTCAGAGAAAGGTGTGCGAATGTATGGCTTCCCCGCTGACATGGAGAGGAGAAAAAAAATGGTTGGCTCAAGTCAGCAGGAGCAATCTAATTATAAATAAAAATTACAACAACAAAAACATTTGTGAGGTAATTATACCTAAATGTATTAGCACCTTTTCACAAAGAACACCCCAAAGTATTTACTAGAAATAAGGGAGTCATCAGTGTTACCTATAACTGTGCCTTTAACCACCAAGTGATATGTACAGTATGTGGGTATAAAAGAACATTTTTTAAAAAAGAGTTGTGTTTGGAAACTAAACTCAAGTCACTCTGCAGGCACATTTTGAGGCAAACCAATTTGTCATGATCAAAAATTTCAAGAGTAGGCAGAGACCAGATGTTTTTCCCACCATCTTTGTGCATTGTCTTGTGGTCAAAAAGAGGAGGGCCCCTGCACCACGATACACCCCTAGACCTGTAAACATACAGCACATCGCTGCTGATCACAGCTATAGTGTTACATGTGACACATATATAATAAGTATGAACTTGTACTAGTTGAAGTAATATTTCTAATTTTGAAGTGATGTGATATTATTTAGCTATACCATGTATTCTGCCTCTATCAGTTTCAAAGGTTGAGGAAAAAAGGGATGAGGACACTCAGAGAAGGGAAAGTGACAGTGAAGAAAGAGAGGACATGGCTAGTGAGGAGAGACAGGGACAGGGACAGGTGACAGTCAGTCAGCAGCAAGTCAGCCAGCAGCCAGTCAATATACCAGTGAGCCATCAGCCAGTCACCTGGGTCTATTAAAAAAATTAAAGTGCAAAATAAAAATGCAAGAATGAAAATGAACCTCTCAAGAAACCAATTAAATTAGGGATAAAAATGTAAAGAAATTTTTTTCAAAAGACCAAATTAAGGCATTAGGAAGACGAACCACAAAAGGGATGAAATGGAACAGTGACATAAGGCATTACAAATTTGCTTTGCAGCCGGTCCAACTGGTTACAAGACACTACAGGAATTGCAGATTCCCTTGCCAGCAATCAGAACCCTGCAAAGAAGGATGGAATGTGTTAAATTTGAGCCTGGTGTGTTGACAGAGGCATTTGATTTTTTAAAACTGAAGGTAGATGGATTGGCAGACCTTGAAAAAGGGAGTGTGTGCTGTCCTTGGATGAAATGGCAATCACTACAAGTGTGAAGATGCACATGCTCACAGGCAAACTGTATGGTGATGTCACTTTGCCAGGTCACACAGGAGTAGCAACACATGCTTGTGTGTTTATGTTGGCTGGAAACACAACTCCAGGAAACAAGTAGTGACATATCATTACAGTGGTAATTCTACCAATGGAACATAGTACAGGCCAAAAATTACAGAAATAATAGAGAGAGGGCAGCATCCATAGGGCTACATGTGCTTGATGTCACCACCGATATGGGTAGCCCTAACCAGGCCATGTGGAAATCCTTTGGGGTCGACCACACCAAAACATCTGTGCCACATCCAACAACACCAGACAGGCATCTCTATTTCATGCCTGATGTCCCACACCTTGTAAAAAATCTAAAAAGTGTCCTTGTCCGTGGACAGGTGTTAAAAATTCCAGAGAATGTGGTTAACAAAGAGAACCTACCTTCCAACGAGGTTTCAGCGGTCCCTATTAAGGACTTATTGTCCTTTCAAGAAGGGATGGCATTAAAAGTAGCTCCCCATCTATCAGCTGCAGCCATCGAGCCAAGCCACTTTGAAAAAATGAAGGTTGGTCCTGCTCTTAAAGGTGCTCTAAGTTTTTTGTCACATTTTTGTCACATTTTTTGTCACATACAGCAAACATCTCCTCACTATCCGCTATCTGCGTGTCCCCTGAACACACTGTAAAAAACCCCGCGGTCTCTGTAGACAGTCCAGGCTTCACAAACGGCAACAAAAACAAGCTGGTCCAGCCTGGACCATGTACATAACAAACAGTGTTCCAGCCAATAACCGACAAGAATGATTTGGGGGTGGGGGTTGGGTTGTTAGTGCGCGTGCACATGAAGGGGGGTGTGGGGAGTGGAGGAGAGAGAAGCATGAAGAGGGAAGTTAGCTAGAGGAGAGATGTCCTAGACAACGACAACAACTAACTTTAGAATTATATTCTCTTGAATTTTGATATGGCCGACACACGACCAAAGAGACAACCTTCTGATGAACAAATAGCAAAGAATAGGGAAAAGGAGAAGGAACGCGCAAAGTCCCGAATTTATATCAGAAAAGCCTTTGACTCGTTCATGACTGTTTCAGGAAGCACGGAAGGGAGGGGGAGGGATGAGGAGGAGGGAGGGTCGAGCTAACCTCCGTTTTGTTTGACAATACTTTGAATGTCAACAAGAAGTGATGTCACCCAACATCGCTTAGAGCACCTTTAACCCTCTGGGGACCAAGCTGTTTTTGGGGTCCTTGAGATGTTCTGACATGCCTTGACATTTGTGCTTTTTTTCAGTTATTTATAAACATGTTAATGGCTAAGGTGTAAATTCACTCTATATAGCACAAACAGGGCTACCATAATATGCGAGCAACGTGTATGTAGATGTTTGTATTTTTAAGAGAATAATGTTTATGCGTGGTTATTGGAAAAAATAAAAATGAAAGTTGCTGAATTAAGACCACAAAACACATATTAAATATGTGTCCACAAGACTTTTGACTAATGGATGTTGTCCCTTTGAGTTCTAGCTTCAAAATGATGTGAAAATAGTCTTGCTTTATCGTTCACAAAAAAAAATACATTGATTTAAATGGTGTAAAACAGGTTTTGCTTGGAAAGCCAATATGCGAGGAGGAGGAGTAGTTTACACCTTAGATTACAATGTCCCACCCACTCTGCATAATGACTCTGCCTAATGAGCCATTCATTCAGGTGTGACACTGACTGAGCCACAATGCAAGGACAAAAGATGTATTTAGACTTACATTGACCATTTAAGATTTCGCTTACATCTCTCTTGTAAATATGTTTTGCTATTTTATTAAAAATGTTACAAATGTTACAAATGGACAACAATAATTACAATTTCAACAATATTTCAAGTGTACTCTTTCTTTGTAAAAAAAAAAAAAAAGATTATAGGCCTACATTTTATCATATGTATTCATTAGTTTGAATATAGCCAACATTGGAACATCTAACATCTTAGTCTATGACTTTATTTTTGACAAAAATAGTAGGCTATTTTATATATATATATATATATATATATATATATATATATATATATATATATATATATATATAACGTTAGATATGAGCAGAAATTGCTAAACAAAAGCTTATTTGATGTGGCAGTATATTCTACAGTAGCCTAAAAACTGTTTAATACGTTGCTTATACAAATATATTTTATTTCAACATATTTCAGTCGATTTTTACTCATCTCAGTAGGCTATAGCAAAGCAGTTTATTCTTTCACACACAGACACGCGATTCATATTTAGGCTAAACAGTCTTTACAAATATGTACCCTTCATTCATCTCACAGAAAGGCAAGTCATATTATAGAAATGCGATTCATCTTTTTGCGGTTTACATAGGCCTACACTAACGTTATTCCATAACGTTATTCCACATCAACACTTGAGAAAAGAAAACAGCCTACCTCACTCCTCAGCGGGATCTGCTCCTCATATCAGCACTGTTCTGAGGAAACTTTTCTCCATAAGGTAGGCTATATTATGCCTCACTCGCGGCGCTTTGTTTACAGCTGATGTGGGGGCGTTTCACAGACTGAAATGGTTCTCAGAATTTGCATTTGAATAGCACGTGCTCTCCGGGGAGTGGTCAAATTACTTTTGAATGGCTCGTAATGAGCTCGACTGGAGTCGCTCTCTTTTTATACAGATTACAGAAGCTGAGAATATTTGTTTTTTATATAAATTACTTCATTTAAAAGATGCGATCTCAAGCTTTATGCCCGTGGGTCTGTTTGCCTGTTTGACTGAATTTTCGCGGAGTTATAGATCATTTTCGAACGCGTTTCAAATGGGAGTTTACTGACAGAGAGAAGGCAGAAATCGCATCATGTTCATTTTTCTTTATTTGTCAAAAGGCAAAACACTTTATTTTTATTGTGAGTATACAGAAAAAAAATAGAAACTGAACAGGATCGATTGATGTATTACACGAAAATGAAAGATCAAAATGAACAGAGCATTAAGTGTTTATTTTTCATTGCTAAAAAAGAAAACGAGCAAAACGCGCCGGCGCGTTTTTGGTCCCCAGAGGGTTAATGTATCTAGTAAGGCAACAAGTGCTGGGCTGAAATATATGGTGCAGCAAGAAAACCGCCCTCTCTCCTACCTGACTACAGCGTGGTTCCTGGAGCAAGTGGATCATTGGTTTGATCTTATGTCATCTCGCCATCCAATTACAGCACTGAGCAGGGTCAAGATGGAGGAGTATGAAAAGGCCAACATCTTCCAACAGGATATCATCCATCTATTCCATGGGATGAAGATTGGTCATAAGTGAGTTTGGAAGCCTGTTAAAACAGGGGTGATAATGACAACAAAATCAGTTTTGGGCATACAGGAAGAGATGCTGACATGAGGACACAGGTTTGTGTTAACTTCAAGGTTCACACAAGACTGCCTTGAAAATCCATTCAGCTGTGTGAGGTCTAAAAATCCCATACCAACTCCAGTGGAATTCCATCATGCACTGAGAATTATATCTGTAGGGCAGTTCCTCACCACGTCTGGGAGCTACCAGGAAGACGACAGTAGCTTTTTGGCAGACTTCCTGGACACAGTGGAACAATATGTCACTCTATCAGTCAGAGTGGAACAGCTGATGGTGGAGAACAGAACTGCACCTGACCTCACAAAAACTGAGAAATGTATTCTCTTCCATCTTGCAGGCTACATTGTCCACAAATTAATCTTTTTTGCCAGCATCTGTGGAAAATGCAAAACTGCAACACAACACAATGACAATCCTGCTGGAGATAACAGCATCTTAGTGAACTTAAAAGAGTTCAAGGCAGGTGCTCTTTGTTGTCCCTCCCAAGAAGCCTATGACTTAACTCAACAAATTGAGAAACTATTTAGGACCAAGACTAGTTCCTACCTCATGGAGCTCCCCAACACAGTGGATGTCTTGGAAGTCGCCAGTCACTCTCCAGTAGGCTGTGGAGTACAAGAAAAAATCTCCAAAAGATTTATACGGCTGAGGTTGAGGATTGAGGCAAAAAAATCTTGGAAGCAAGAGCCAATCTATAAAGAGAGGAAAAGGACCAACAGTAGCCAAGCGCCAACTGTTTGGTGTTTTAAGCCCCCAACGTCGTCTTCAAGGCAGCGCTGCATGGAAGGCACTCCCCACCCCCTACAGTTTCAGCCAATCACAACACTGGTGCTCAAATAACTTCTTCCCTCCGAGCGATCTTGACTCCACTCAACTTGGTACGGTGAGGACACATATGCCGAACAGGAATTTGCCCTTGTCGTCTCAGGGTCACCAGCCGAAGAACCTGTTTGATGGTTTGACCGCTCACACCTCCACTGGATTACATTTTTCCTGGTCTTCATATAGCAGAATCTCCCTTTTCCATTCTCATGTAGGCCAACCAGGTGGTTCCTCATGAAAAGGTCATCTGGAATAGTCCCAACATTTTCTATTATGCACTGTATTCTCGGATCTCTTTCTTTCCTAAGACCATTCTCAATGGACTTTCTCCAATATGTCTCCATTCTCTAAAGAGGAGGAACATAGAACAGACGATTATACATAGTACACGTACGCATACCTCCATATCTTGTCAACTATTAGCAACCAGTATTGTAAAGCAACCTAGAAGTCAACTCCTCATCTAATTCGTCAGTCCCTTATAGGTATTCCCATGACCACACATGATGTAAAAATCACTGCACCATCAAGTATATTTGATATTTTTCTTGTGCTATCCTGATTATAAATTATCTACTTCGCAACACTGTGTGTGAGTAACTTGGAACTTGCCCAAAGTGCCATAGTTATCTGAAATTCAACAGGCTGCCTCAGAGGTAGCCAGCGTTGCAAAGCTAGGCGGAAGTCAGTCGGTCTTAACCTACTTATGTCAAGGTGTCTTACAGCTATCTAGCAACAACTGGATGTCTGTGAGTAACTCAGTGTGACAACATCCCCTCAACTGCCTTGAACTGCCAATTCAACAGGCTGCCTCAGAGTTAGCCAGGATTACAAAGCTGCTTGGAAGTTAGTCTGTCTTAACTACTTATGTCTGGGTACCTTCCAGTTATCTCACAACCAATGGCTACCTGGGAGGTACCAAGTAAAGGAGCTACCTACAGTACGTCTAGGGGCCTTCCATTTATCTATCAACAACAATGTCTGTTACCCAGTTACCCAGTGTGACAACATCACCCAAACTGCATTGAAAATATCTACAATTCAACAGGCTGCCTCTGAGGTAGCCAGTAATACAAAGTTAGCTGGAAGTCAATGTCTGCACCTACCTCTGTCTAGATGCCTTCCATTTATCTAATAACAAATGGCTGCCTCCAAGTTAGCCAGTGTTACGACATCACCTCAGCTGCCTTCCAGTTATCTACAATTTAACAGGCTGCTTTAGAGGTAGCCAGTATTACAAAGCTGCCTGGAAGTTAGTCTGTCTTAACCTACTTACGTCTAGGTGCCCTCCCAGTTATCTATCACCACTGGATACCTGTGAGTTACAGAGTGTGACAGCATCACCCAAGATGCCTTCCAATTATCTACAATTCAACAGGCTGCCTGCAAGTTAGCCAGTGTTACGATATCACCTCAGCTGCCTTCCAGTTATCTACAATTCTTAGAGGGAGCCAGTATTACAAAGCTGCCTGGAAGTTAGTCTGTCTTAACCTACTTAGTCTGTCTATAACCTACTCAAGGTGCCTCCCGGTTATCTAGCAACAACTGGATACCTGTGAGTCACCCAGTATGACAACATCACCCAAGCTGCATTGCAGGTATCTACAATTCGACAGGCTACTTCAGAGGCAGCCAGTCTTACAGAGCTAGTTGGAAGTTCCAGAGTTGGAAGTGGTCTGTCTTAACCTACAACAAGCAGCCTTCCAGTTATCTATAGTTCAACAGGTATTATAAAACAACCTTGAAGTCAGTCTCTCTTGTCTAGATGCCTCTCAGTTACCATGTCCAGATGTCTAGCAGATATCCTAAAGGATGCCGCTGCTTATCAGTTAGCTTGTAAACAATCTGAAAGACAACCACTCAACCATGCCTCATACCATGTGCACCTCACTTAACCCTCTGGGGTCTGAGGTGTTTTCTGGGCCCTGGAGGTGTTCTGACATGCTCTGACATTTGTGCTTATTTCTGTTACTTGTGACATTTTCATGGCTAAAGTCTGATTACACTGTATTCAGCACAAACTCTGCTACAATAATATATCAGCAGCATGTAGGTGTTGGTGTGGGGAGGTGTGATCACATCATTAATATGTATGGCTTTCACACCTGAGAAAGACAAAGACCCTCCCCTAATGCCCTATTAGGAGCTATCAGGCTCTGTCATTCTGAGCAACCTTGCACAAAGAATGAGGAGATTTAAAAAAGAATGGCTGTTTGATTGTTTGGATTTATTTACAACACAACATAATCCAAAGATACACAACAAATGACAAAAAAAGCAAACTATTGAAAACAATGATCCAAAGACAGAGACCTTTGTGCCATTCCTGAAAACATTGTACATACCTTTCATTTCCAAGGTGTTTGATTTTCACTTTACCATGTTCATATACAGAGACTCATGTGAATGTTGAAGTCAGCTGGACTCAGTGGCATCTGGGCCCTGAAAGAAAAAGAAAAAGTGAACATACTGATATCAAGAGAAACTCTAGGCCTGCACGATTTTGGGAATACATTTTAGATTTTTCTGGTTAAAATAGCTTTTTAAAATTCACAGAATACACACACACACACACACACACACACGTTTCCAACAATATATAATATAATGAACACCAGGTTTGTTGTGCCTTGATATTTTTCATATTTTTATATTTTTTATAGGCTATGCGCAGTGCTGCATAAAATAATAATAACAATAACCTATAGCAGCCTATAAATCTTCCAAAAGATTTCAGTAACAACTACGCTAGAGAAAAATATATTGATTATCATATGTTACTTCAAATGTTTCCATTCGTTATGATGATATGAAATGAGATAATAGTAAAAACATGAAGCCTAATGTTTGGTGCGTTTTGCTTTTCAAACGCGATCGCGCTCCAAAATATGATACATTCAAACGCACAGCATGCTCCAAAATATGATACATTCAAACGCAGAGCTCGCTCCAAAATATGATACATTCAAACGCACAGCATGCTCCAAAATATGAAACATCATGGTTTCCATATTATACATATCTACGTTTGAGCAGATATCCACAAACACAGTAACAGTAAACACGGGTCTAAATATTATAATATTCACTATATACGTATTTCATATTTAGTTTATAATGACTTCTTATATAAAACAGCAGTACAATACACATTTAGCACAATACTTTATTTCTGGCTTATTTGAAACATAACTTTTGTTTTCATTCTCACCATGGTCCCCTCAGCACTCCTGACCTGCATCATCACTGATGGTCCATCACAGAACAGTCTTGTGGCATCACTAATCCTCCACCTACCAGCACCCAGTGCATATACAGTATGTTACTGATATACACTAACAAGTTTAAGTATATAACGCATTAATAAAATACATGTTAAGTATGATTACTTCTATAATACAGTAGTATTCTGGTATTTAGTATGATTCCCCATTTAGCCAAGTATGCTTCCTTTTCAAAACTGCTCCCCTATTTTAAGAGGGTTTTTTTTTTTTTTAAGGTCCATCAACTTCCTTCTGACATAAATCCAAAAATCAGCTGAGCTGAAATATAGACAAGTAATAGTCAATTGAATCACAATGCCTAACAGCACTCCACCCAATTCACTCTAAATTTATATCAATAGGGTGCATTTTATTATTAAGGAATTTTATTCTTTAATACATGTAATAAGGAACAAGCTTGATATCCTCATTTTTACCACTTCCACCCACCACTGTCACACGTGGTCAAACGTTATATTTAACTAATATGTAGCTAACTGACCCCACCCAGCAAAAAATATGTTTAGACTCCTTTTCTCTAATTCCAAAAACGATGGATGAAACTAAATTAAGAGAACATATTTTACAATTAATGTTCGTTACTAACTTTATCCAGTAGCCAATCCTAGCCTAATCTGTTAGTTATCTGATAACATCCCTTAAATCTACTAATTTAATGAGTAATAATCTACTAGGAGGCTTTAAAGGAACACGCCGACTTTTTGGGACTTTAGCTTATTCACCGTATCCCCCAGAGTTAGATAAGTCCATACATACCCTTTTCATCTCTGTGCGTGTCGTAACTCTGTCTGACGCACCCACCGCTAGCATAGCTTAGCACAAAGACTGGAGGTAAATGGCTCCATCTAGCATACTGCTCCCAATAAGTGACAAAATAACACCAACATTTTCCTATTTACATGTTGTGATTTGTATAGTCACAGCGTGTACAAATAACAAGGTCACATGAGACACAGCCATCTTCTAACCGTATACTGTGAACTATATTCTCAGAAGGCGAAGTACTGCTACTTGGGCGGAGTGATTTGCCAGCAGCATCTGAGAAGCCCCGTGGTGAGGTGCAGAGAGTTCGCTCAGAGTTGGAGTAAATCACTCCGCAGAAGTAGCGGTTAGAAGATGTATACGGTTAGAAGATGGCTGTGTCTCATGTGACCTTGTTATTTGTACACGCTGTGACTATACAAATCACAACATGTAAATAGGAAAATGTTGACGTTACTTTGTCACTTATTGGGAGCAGTAGGAGCGTTCCATTTGAGTGAATGGAGTTATCGCAACTCTATCTCCATATGGATCTGCTCTGCGTGTCATGAGGCTTCCTACACCGTAAACTAAACACAGTAGCGAACAATGACGTTGATTTTACCATATCAATCTGAGCACGAGTCTGATGATGACACATTGGAAGAACTAGTTATTCAACCCGAACCTCACTGTAAAAAATGTACCGTAAAATTTACAGTAACTTACTGGCAACAATTAGCCAGTAAGTTACTGTGAATACTTTTTACAGTAAGGGTACTGTACTTCTATTTACAGTATTTTATGATTACACTGTCAAATCAAAAACAGTTAAATACTGTGATTTTAGTTGATTTTACGGTCTTACTGTAAACTTTACAATATTCTACTGTAAAAATCGTATACAGTAATGTTACTGTGAAATCTACAGTAGATAACTGTCATTATTTTTTGAGCCATTTTTTACAGTGCTCCATAGCAAGGATGACTTGAGCAGGACGTTTCTCAGTGATACGCTACTCAGTTTGAGGTACATTATGATATGTTGCAACTGTGATTCCTCACCATCAGCATTAACAAGTGCATGTCCATCAACAAACCGATTATTTTACTTGTACAAATTTTTTTACAGAGTATTTTTCTAATATATTGCGGTGAACACGTGGGAACTGTATCAATAACATTGTATGCAATGTATACATTAGCCGAGCTCTAGCGTGAATGACTGATGTAACAAACGTTGGTAAAAAAAATCTTGCTCCATGCTTAATCTTTCCTCAAAGTAGTGAGAACGACAGAAAATCTGCATTAATAGACAAAGTTTTAGGTAATAGTGGCCCACAGCTGTCCCTCAGTTCTCACCATCTCCAAAAAGCCAAGCCAAAGGAGTAACGTTTCTATATATACGGATATGACGGATAGATATGCTCGGCGAGTGACGTGTACGGATGGCAAAAACCATTTGGTCAGGTCTAAAATATAAACACTTATAATTGGCTTAACATAGTAAATCAGGGTAAGACAAAAACAAGTAACATAGTGGGCCTTAAAGGAAGGTTACATATTTCTTGTTTATATATTATTTTGAGCACTGCATTTCTCTGTATCTCAATTTTCTTTATTTTTATTTTCTTTCCTGTCAGTTCACGTTCTTCACTGGCACGAGTTGTGTTTGTTGAGATGTATGTAACTCCCAAGGGGCATATTGCCTCAAAGACCCTAAGCTTCTTAAGTTATTGTGATGTTAGGGTTTTGTTATTCTTTTTCTTCTTGTTTTGTTATTTTGTGACCTGCATCCAGAAAGACAAGGGTGCAGGTCATAACAAGATGTTCTCTGAAGTGGAGGTTTTATTTCAGCAAAACACATGGATGGTCAGCTAACATCACCAAACAGTCTCCTTGTGCATCAGCAAAGTTAAATCAGAATATGCATGGACTGTGGAGAGGAAAAATAAGGCACCACTCCACCTGGCAAAACCTGCACAATTTCTAGTCTATGTATCTAGAGCAGCACAGTGGATCCAGAACATAATGTTCAGCCTCCTCCCACATCACCATTGTGTGAAATGGCTTCTCTTCAGTAGACATTGATAAACTCATCACAAGCTAAACTAGAAGTGAAAAATAAACAAAATAAGGGTGGGCTTCTAACATGCGCAATCAAGAGTAATTAAGGTGGGTTATTTGCTTGAGCATTAATTAGCACTTTGATCATCTTGTTCTTGTTCAGGCTTAAAGACAGAAAAAATGGTTGTGCATTTTATTTTCAACAAGCATAGAAACACAAAGTGAACATTGATTTTAAATATCAATAACATAAAAAAAAGAGATCACAACTAATTTAGTGCCATATTCCCATCAATGACGATTGTTTGTTTTCATATGTGTGTTTGCATATTGGATTGTGTGTGGGTGCTGTGCAGAGAAATTGTTTATCTAATACATCTATTAAATGCAACAATTAAAATATGAGACAACATTATGAGAGAAAATCTACCCATCAAAAACCTCTTATTTTGAATGTAACTATCATTTCAGAATGGAACTCAGTTGATCTTACGACAGATGAATGACTGAACACCCAAAAACAAATTGCTGCACTGATAATAAGCCTTGTTATCTGACATTTTGTCTGTCAAACTTACTGACATTATTGTTATTATTCATGTTGCATTGTACAACACTTTTGCTGCTATTGAGTTGGGATAGTACTGGTAAGGTTAGGGATAGGTTTTTTGGTATGGGTGGGTTATGGTGTAAGGGAAGGGTCAACAGTGTAATTATAGATGAGATTGCAGAAATGAATTACAACTGTAATTGCATGCAGGTATTTAAAAACAAAAAGTGCAATTTACATACAATTAAATACATTTATGCACACAATAGCATTGTATCAAATGATAATTCATAGTTTTCACATGACATCAAGCTATAAGAACACCTACCTGGAGGGCAAAGCAAGGCTTTCCTCCGCTGCCCGCCAGCCATTTTAGCAAGTTTGTAGTAAGTACTAATGTAGTAAGACAGTAATATTAAAATAACAAATTCAGTATACACCTAATTGATGATGCACACTTTGTAAAGGCAAGCAGATGAACACAGAATATAAACATGAGGTTTCTCGTTAAGCGTTTTCTCCAGTATATGATGTCGACTGTTAGACTTCTTGACACTTTGGTAGATTTTACCCTACAATTCAACAATGTATTGTATTTTGTTGTTATATTTAGTGTTTCAACCTTAAAACCGGATTCAAAAGCTTGTGTGAGCTGACTTGCAACGCCATTTCTTTTGTCTGGCATTGACAGAGTACTGACCCTTGAAAAGTGGTGGGGGTGGTTAAGTGATCGCTGTCATAAGGTCAATACTTAAATGAAGATCAGGGTCAGGGTCATCTAAGAAAAATCAGCAGTTTAACTGAAAAATTGTCTCACCTTCAAGAATATAAAATAAACACAGCACACTTCTGACCGCATAGCATCAAGGAGCACTTAACTTGCCTGAATAATTCATTTTGAAACATGTACAAAGCCATTTTTGTGACTTCTTGTGTCATGTTGCAAGGGTTTGCAGAAGAAAATGGCCTGTATCAGCAGAAACCTTCTAGATCAGTGGCACCAAGATGGTTAAATTGCAGGGGCCTTTAACCTTCATTTCACACTGAAGTGTGAACCCAACCCAGCAAGTATAAATTAGTGTTTCTGTAAGCCTCTGTGAGGATTGACTTCTATCCATTTGTTGTTTTTTCCAACCTAGGGATGTACTTCAAGGATTTCTTTCTATAAATCTCCAGTGTTTTGTTGAATTGGAATGATCTAAAAGCCTTTTGAAAGTCAACACAAGCTTGTGTCCATTAGAAAACAGGATAGAAATCTCAATTTGAGGAGGTTTCTCACAAAAGTTCAGTTTAGACATACCTCAATATATCCCAGCCATCAGACAAACAAACTCCTGTTTCAATGTTTACTCAATACCTGAATTTAAAGTTAAGAGTTAAAGGAGGATGTTCTCAATGATCTCTAAATGATCTCATCCATCAGCTCCCCCGTAAGCTACTCCCTCTTACAGCATCTGTAGATTTCCATTCACTGACCCTGGATCTGTGATCAAAGCTTCTTATTCTATCTGTGATCTCTGCTGATGGAGGCTGCGTCTGTGTCCAGACCTCTAGAATTCTCCCTCCTTTCCTCTCTGTGTGTGATAGGGATCTTAAACACTTCACCAGTGTTCTGCTTTTATCTGGAAGGAGCGTTAATGTGCCTCATTACTTGCTTAGCCTGTTCCTCATGCACTGTGTAAGAGCGATAGATGGAAGGAGCAAAAGGAAGGGAGAAGGGGCAGAAAACGAAGGGGGAGAGAAACGCAGTGTGATTTAGAGTAAGAGAAGGCTCCTTTGGGGTTTGTTCGAGAAGCTGTGGATTGGCAAACTCAGCAAGGCGTGAAATATGCACGGTTTGTTCTTGCTGCTGTTGAGTTTTTAACACAAATTTAAAGATGTGTGTGCGTATACATATTAAAAAATATATATGTTATGTAACCTAAAAAAACATCTTTGAACTGGTTTTATTCCAGTCAAAAATATGATTTAATATCACTGACATATTAAATCCTCCAAAATGTTTTCAAAATACATTAAAAATGTATTTCATTTAAAATATATATTTTTAAATGATTCACTACTTAATATTTGAAAAATAGCAAGTCATGGTGCAATTACAAAAATCATGCGGTGCAACCAACCTGAAAAAAAAAAAAAACATAATTACAAACGAAATTATATCATAGAGAGGACTCCTGAATAGACTTGTGTGTCATGCTCAATAAGTCAATTAATCAAAGCTGTCATGTGGTACGACTTCCCAAAGACATAAACATATTATTTATTCAGTAATTCATGATATTCATAGTACTTTTTATCCTGAAAAATATATTTAAAAAAAAAATTTCTGAAAATAATAATTAAGATGTCTACACATGTATTCAGGGTCTAAGGAAAATATGTTTTTATTTATATATTTCTCTTAATTTTTATGTACTTGGTTACACTAAAAAATATTTTAGAGTACTTAAAACCAACAAACATGAATACAAAGACATTTTTATGAACTTGGCACTTGTGATTTAAAATATATTTATAAAAGGAACTCTTATGACACGTACGCATTTATGGAGGCAAACTCTGAGAATTATTCATGTTTTAGAAGTGCGTGATCAAAACTGTGGGGAAACGATCTGCCACAGTCGGCCCAGAGGAGTTCCAAACATCTCCTTCAGTGACTATATGCAAGAGGGAGAATTTTAGTGACTGCTAGACCATGGTTCATGCCATCAAGAGGGGCAGGAGAAAAGGGGAGGGGTTGAAGTTTCGACAGGTGTGAGAGCTTGTTTCACACTAGAGTGCACAGCAAATAAACATACTGAAATTGGTGTGTGTTCACGGAAGGCTGGTTCACAGCTGGTTACGAGAGAGAAATGCAGTGCGGTTTTCCTCTTTGACAGTATGAAATAAGAGATGGGAGTGTGGAATACAATATTTATCCGGAGAGACAGCTCCAGCATTTTTTCATAATCAGTCGTTTATGTTTGCGTATAGGTGCATGTAGATAGCAGTGCAAATGGAGATTCTTAAAACTTGCACAAACCACTTTGATCTGAGAATTTCAAGGCAAGCAACTGAAAATGAGAAAGTAAATAAGACATTATTCACAAATTTTAGAGCTGTTATTGTGCTCTTAAGCATTATTTAAAAAATACATTTTAAATATATTTAAAGAATATTGAATTTAGAAATGTTATCAAGTATTAATTCATAAAGATCATTATTTTACAGCCTGAACTTGTCATAAAGGGTCAAATTGTCTGATATTTTAAAAGATTTACTAACCTCTACACTGTCATTAAAGTCTGAAGGGATCAACTCTATGATATTATTTCTTGTACTTCTCCATGTTATGTGGAGTGTTACTTTTTTAATGAAAAAACAAAATTAATTTTAATACCAAAATTAACTGTCCAACTCTCTCTTTTTTGTGACCTCTTTTGCATACCTGTCAACCCTCCCGTTTTTCCCGGGATTCTCCCGTATTTTACATTGCTATCCCGCTATCATCCCGTTTAAATATTTTCCCGTATTTCTCCCGTATTTTTAATCTTTCTATAATTTTTTTTTTTTTTAAATCCCAATGGGCGCAAACCAGTTAAGCGAAAATCCCGCCCTGCAGCTAATTTCATTGGTTAAGGTTACAATGACGGGTAGGTTTAGGGATCAGTGTTTGGTGTAGGCAATCAGTACTGTGATTCACATGACCAATAAAATCTTTAGAATCGGCTGCAGGGCGGGATTTCCACTGAAGTGGTTAGGGGGAAAAAATCGCGCGAAGAAGAACAGCAGCATCCGAGGATGGACGAACATGAGAGAGATGGCATTAACACACGCAATTATGTCAAAATGTCCGTTTTGTCGAGTATCCTCATAAGAGCAGTCTGAGCTAGCAGTCTTAAATTAGTTTAAAAAAAAGTCGTAAATGAAAGCAAAGAGTTGTGAGAGAATGAGACGCGAGTGAGATCCGTCAGCGGCTGTTTTTAAAGAGACAGTAGCCAATAAAGCTTTCTGTCAGTAAAGTTAATCAAAGAACAAAGGTAACAGAGAAAAGCACTCACTGCTCTTGACTAAAGATCTTTTTTTACTTTAATAAGGATTAATCTATGTACAATTTAAATTGTATGCAGTGCAAACTGTTTGATAACTTCAATTTCTGTATATTTTTCCTACCTGTTAGACAAATATTTAAAATATACTGTTTTATGTTTTTCTACCTTAATTTGGAGATTAATTGTGAAATTATTACATTATAAAATGTTAAAAAGTAAGTTTTTTTTAATGGCAATTAATCGTGATTAATTAATGCAGTTAATTGTTGCAATTGATAAAAATAAATAAAGAAACATGATATAAATTAAAAAAAAACAAAATAAATAAAGAACCCCCCCCCCCCCGTTCAGATTTCCCGTATTTTGGTATCCAAATGTTGACAGGTATGCTCTTTTGTTGCCTCCATTTTTATTATTTGTATATTATTTGAAGAAATCAATAGAAATTATATAAATTAATAAATTAATGTCATGTCACTGACTCCTATACCAATCCTTGTTACAGACACAACTTTATAAAAGAGAACGCTGATGTTTATTTAAATGTTCATTTCAGTTGCAAAGGCTGTCAAAAAGATATTATACACTTTAGCAGTTACGCCCGCTGAGGGGACCCAGTCATGTCATTCTCAGCTCAGTTCAAGATTCTTTGATTTAGACAAATCGCAGAGGATCTGGGTTTTTTAAATTGTTCACTTACAAGGAAAGATGGTGTAGAACCACTGCTCCCCCACATGGCGATCGTTCGTAACTTCTCCCTCAAGTCAATGTTTACAGCCTTGAGAAAACGAGGAGTCTCTCTTGACGAATCTTGTCTCTCTTTTACACACTCACACACACACACACACACAATGTTAAAAGGGCCTCGTCACCAGCCTTTTTGTGTGCACAACAGAGGCCTTCCAGACAGGATGCTTTTGAAAAGCCAAATGTCAAACGCAGAAGTTTTGGACAGGTAGGAAGGTGATTGAGGTAAAGATCAGTCAGGTGTATACAGGGGCATTTACAGACTATAAAGAAGACTGAAAATGACACAAAATGACATGCCTGCAGGGACACGTAGCATGAATCTCAATTACTGCCAGTTTATTATCTTTGCTCATGTGTGGGGCCGTTTGTACACCTTGGTATATTTGGACAGAGATTGTTGCTGTAGGTGACAATTAGCCTTTCATGCTTATGAGAGTGATAATCTCCTTTTACCCTTGTCGTGACTATAATGACAAGTCCAACGCAGATCAAATACAAAGAGAATCATCAAAATATGTTCAGGACACCAAGTTGAAAACCTCATTAGCATAGTTCTTAGATGTGACCTTCAACATGATATGGGGTATAAAGCCTCTCGGTGTATATGTGGTGTGCGTGTGCACCTGCCTTTTTATAGCAAGATTCAATAAAAGCTGCCCTCAGTTGGATTTATCTTACGAGCCCTATGATAACAATCAGGCTGGTGTACAAAAGCATCGAGGGTGCTGCTCTTTGAGCTGCAGATGCACAGAATCAGTTTGATAAATGTCCTGAGCCCTGCTAAAAAGAAAGTGGTGTTCAATGGCTGTCAAATCTATCATTGTGTGTTTAGAGTTCAAATGAGAGTGTGATATTGTTTGTGTGAAGACTGAAGTAGCACATATACACTCACTGTCCTGAGCAGTTTTCCAATGAGAAAAGAAGGGATATGTCATCTGCCAAAGCCATGAGAGCTGATTACTGTACTTGTTACCAGGGCAACTTGAACAAAAATAAAACGCATATCGTGTACGTTCTGTTCATTGTGAACAGAGATCCAAATGTCCCTCTTGACATAAATTTAAAAAATAATCTGTACTTCTGTTTTTACAAATCGGTTCGTGGTTTGCTCTCATATTATGTGTACTTTGTTTTTTGCATTACAGAGACTAATTAAGATTTTTAAAGGCATAATACACAACATAATGACCTGTATATTTCTTTCTGCTGTGAAACACAAAATAAGATTTTTGAAGAATGCTTAAATAGTTTTTTGTCCAAAAACAAACATTTGGGTGAATATAGCAGTGTTATTTTAGTAGTATAATAGTATAGTATAAAATATTTAAATGAGCTTTTATTTATATTTTCAGGTTTCATTCGAATTTCCGTTAATTTATGTTTATTTTAGTTTCAAATTTAGTCATTTTAGAACTTCAACTTATTTATTCAGTTAGATGACAATGCAACATGTCTACGTTTCATTTAAGTTTTGAATCTAATATTTATGTTTCACCTTTATTTCAATTACCAAAAAAATATACTTTTAATAGTTTTAGTTAACAATAACAGTACTTTAAAATAATGACATGATTTTGATTGCAAATTTTCCTTTGTGAGAGATAGTATGCGGCAACATTTCTACTGATGTTTAAGTAGGGGTTGCATGCTGTATAGTCCACGCAATTTATTTAACCTCATAAATATTGTCTTCTGCAGATTTTATTATCAAAGATACAATTCAGAGTTTGTCTGCAGAGCAACTCCAGAGTCAGAGTCATACATTTCATACAGTATGCCACTATTGTATATCCCAACCTATATTAAATGGAACAAGATACCTCATTCATCACGTTTTCTCATATGATGGTAGCACAAAGAGGCATCAGTTCATTACATGTCAGCACAAGATCATCACATATCTTTCCTTTATGACAATTCATATGCGAGGACATTCCACTCTTTTACAGGCCTCTATACACATTTTTTGATACTGTACAAACAGTAGGCTATATTCTATCCCCAAACCCGAACCCTACCCTTAAACCTACCTATAGTATGAACTGTGATTTATGAAATATGAAACAAGATAAAAATAAGTTTACTTAGGTTTAAGAATGGCCCTAGGTTAACAATTTTAAGTGTAAAAAGCCAAGTTTTGAGTCAAGTTTGAGGGCAATGTCCCCCAAGCATAAAGGTCACAAGAAAGACATTTTGTCTAAAATAGATCATTTCACAAAATCCATCTCAAGAGGCTCCAAATCTGGGGTGTGAATTGTGATAGCCACCTCTATGGATACCTTAGAGGACATTGATTTGAGTGACAGTTACTCTTCCTGTTCTCTAAATGAAACATTAGGATGCTCCACTGTGCTCTCTCTCTCTCTCTCTCTGAAAGACTATGTATAGGCTTGAAGTGATATGCTACACTGAAAATCTAGACAGAGAAAAATTATTGTACTATTTTTAAAGATTTAAATTAAAGACATAACAAATGGCTTGACATGTTCATATAATGCATACAGAGAGTATAGAATACATAATTGCCGTCTGCAACAGAGGGGCTTAAGCAGAGACACAACTTAAGGCTCAAATGGCATTAACTGTTCCAGGAAAAGCAGATATATGTGACATCATGCGCATATCCCTTCATGTTCAAATCCCTTCATGTTATTTATTTAACATGCAGTTCAGGCCAATGGTGATGACAAAATGATGCACTAATTCTATAATAATTTGACAAATTACTCTATTATGCTTATACTGAGGTCACAACGGGAATTTAAAGATGGGGAGGCTTTTAAGTTTCATTTTGTGTTAAAGTTTGATATGATTTATGAAGTTTTACTTTAATTTTAAGCTTACATTAGGGTGAGTGTTTGGGGATATATTTGTTGGACCCAGTTTTTCAGTGAATATTGGATGTAACTGAATAATATTTGTATAAAAAAAGAATAAATAAAACACTCCATTTATGGCTTTGGGTTGGTGTGCTTTTAAAGCAGATATGTTGAATTCTTTCCATTCAAAGATCAATGAATGTATCAAACTTGCTATGTGAAAGAGCCTTGGGCATTACATGATGTTGCCAGCTTTTAGTCAAATTCAGTATCATTGTTTGCATGTCTTTAGTTCTAAAAGCTGCATACAGTGATTTTTTAAATGCTTATACTGAAAAATGTCAACCCTTATTTATTTTTTTAGAACTTTTCATTTTATCTTTTTGTTTCATGTAATTTATTGAAGCAAAAGGTAACATTGGCCACGTACATACGTTGTCAGTGAATTATCAGACTCAAAGGCAGATAGGCAATGAAAACTGCATTAGGATATGAGCACACAGGCAAGTAAACAGAAATATAGCTGGTTGGGGAGAATGACTATATAATTTTGTAAAAATTTTATCAGGGTTCTCAAGTTTTATCAAAAGCTTGGAGTGAGATCATATGCGGTTAGGGGAGGAGCCCTAATGGAGCCCCGCCCCCCAATTTTACCCATTGTTCATAATTAACCAGCACAAATTGAAATTATAATAATTGGTAAATCTGATAAATGACAGAGCAATTCATCACATCAAATATACTCTTTACTGTTATATTTCAAAATTACAAATATACAAAAATTACAAAAATATAACAAATTGCTCCAAACAGTTTGGAAAAACAAATATTTTTGCATTTTGAATGTGTCTAGGCGAAATGGTATAATGATTTATTGTGTGGTGGGACATTGTGAACAAATTACATATTAGAGTATTAAGGTGTGTGTGTGTGTGTGTGTGTGTGTGTGTGTGTGTGTGTGTGTGTGCGTGTGTGTGTGTGTGTGTACAAGAGTACACACTCCAGCTTAAGAAATGTGTTTTGTATTGAAGAAAATACATCTTCATTGAATACCTTCCCATACCCACTAACATTTCCCTTAGTTTCAGATAACGTAAGCTAGCCAAACTGAGCCAAAGCTTCTGGCCTGGTTGCAAAGTAGTTGTAGAGTTTTTGACTGCATCAATAATAATGTATACGATGGGCTATATTAAATGTTCTAGCCTAAAAATGTTAGACGCTCTTTCTTCCAACTCACCTTCTCCATCATGACGTGTGTTCGCGCGATGTTGTTGGTTACCTAGTAACGAACGTACAGTGGCCGAGAATGTTCCGTCAACTTCCGTGTGTTCGCGCATCTATGTTGCCTAGTAATGAACGCAATCTGACCGAGATACGTGCTGGCGGCAGGAAACTTCACTTTGTGTGCCTGCGCCTCGTATATAACGTTATATATAAAGCTTGCAGGACAATTTGGTTGGCATTGCCTTTTCAGCGTGAGAAATACACGGTGTGGCGTGTGAGCGTGTGAACTGGTTGAATTGCGTGTGTCTCACGGCCAATGCGTGAGACTTGAGAACCCTGATTTTATTTACATGAAATCATCAAATTACGTCTATATATCAACTGCATGCAACAACAAACTAAAACAAAATATTACAACTCACCTTAACAATCAGTGGGATCACTGGGCTTGTTTCCCTGCAATAATATGGTCCCAACGAGGAGGGATGGGTGACAGTGAGACAAAAAAGTGTGTTGCAAATCCAGTCTGCTCCGTAACTTTGTTTTAGTGGTTGCCAATGCAGCCGTCGCAGCTATCTTTGAATATGTTGTGTTTTAATCCAGAAGCCTGCAAGGAAGGATGTCTGAAACATACTTTTCAGCCCGCCGTCATTTGCGATCTCAATGAGTTGATGTTCTTCATGCACTGACATGGATGATTTCTCGGGCACATTTGCAAATGGGTCATGGACCCATTCCTTTGCTATTCTTCGATCACTTGCATTTGGGAAGTAACACTCAAACTCTATTGACAGCAAAGCTACTGTATGTGATCGCAGACCAGCTGGAAGGGAGAAGGCTCAGGTTCTTTCTTTCCCAAATGATCAGATAATGTTGGAAACATGTCATAATGTGCCCTTTAGCACTCACTGTCCTCACAGTTGTAATTTTGCTTTGAATGCAGACACTTTGTCTGCCAACTTAAAAACAGTTGTCCTTCACCCCTGCATTGACAAATTACGATCATTCAGCAGGTTGAATATGTCACACAGTTGCACAAGTTTACCAATCCATTCATCATCACTGAAGTGTGCTGCCAGGGTTGACTTTTTCTGAAAATAATCTCAGTATTGGCTCTCTTAACTCGTAAACTCTTGCTAAGGATCTCCCCTTAAAAGCCCCCTGACTTCGGTGTGTAACAAAATGAGTTTGTGTTCTGCTTCCATTTTTTCCGGAAAGCTGTTTGAAAAGACGGGAGTTGAAGGTATTTGCTTTGATGTGGTTAATTATTTTAACGTCATTCAGCACGAAAGTGTGAAGTTCTGGTGATAAAAAACGGCTGGCCAGCATTTCCCGGTGTATGACACAGTGTGTAGATTCACATTCGGGCGCAATGTCTTTGATGCAGGTAGTGAGTCCGGACAGCCGTCTGGTCATAGAAGCAGCCCCATCTGTGTATTATTCCAACACAAAATGACCAGTTAAGTTTGCCCGAAATGTAGTCATTCAAAGACTTGAAGATTTCTGCCCCTGTTGTGTTAGTTGGCAGTGAGTGCGCACACAATGTATCCTCATGCACGGCGACTAATTAACCCTTTCTAACAATTGCTCTTCAATGTCCTCTGCAGTGTCATCAATTCTCTGTGTTACAGTGGTAGCTGAAAGAGGAATCTGGCCGATCTTAGCTGCAGCTTTGTCGAACGTTTCACGGAAAATGTCTTTGGCAACTGGTAAAATCAATTCTTCCCCAATGATGAAGGGCTTCTTTGCTTTAGCAATACGGTCAGTGCAGCTTTCAAAAGTTGCTGTTCCCTTTGTTCCATTCAAAATAATCGAAACGGTTTGTCTCTCAATGCTGGGTGCTTAGTTTCAAGATGCCAAAGCAATTTTGTGGCCTTTATCGACTCATTAGCCAATTTATCTCCACATATTTTACACATGGGATTTGGACCATGTGAATTGCCAGTAGAGACAAAACCGTATTTTAGATATGAATCAACATATTTTTGGTTAAAGGCGGCTTTCCTTTTCCCCTTTTTCTCATCAGCAGGTGTTTCTGCATTGTTGTTTTTGTTGGGTCTTTTCGTACCTCCTCCACTTAGGAAACTTTCAAGCAATGTTTGTTTCGCACTAATGTTAATATTAGCTGAACCTGAAAGTGTGGAATTTCAGAATGTTTTCTGAAATCGTGCCTCTGTAAATTTGGATAGTGGCTCTTAAAGGGATACTTCAGGATTCCACCTGATGTATCAGTAGAAAACCCGTAGTGTTTTCGAATTACCGTGCTTTCCTCCCTCATGTCCCCCTAAGACGAGAGATTTATGTATTTTTTGTCTGGAAAAAATCCTCCGATGATGCAAAAATCATCATTTTGCGTCATCGGAGGATTTTTTGGCCAGAGGCTAAAGACTACAGCCAGTAGTGGGGGCTGTTCTGCATGATCTCACTCACATAATGTACACATAGTGTCAGCCGTCTTTCTTTGGAAGCTAAGCTAGCAGGCTCTTGTTCTGTGGAGAAAGCTGAGTAGTAGGAGAAAGCTGAGTAGTAGGGGTTACCATCCTCTTTTTCCCGGACATGTCCGGCCGTTGAGATCGTCCACAATGTCCGGGATTCAGCTTTTGCTTTCTGCAGTCGCCATTCATTGTTTACATGCACACCTTTTGTTTCAATCTAACTGAATTCATTCCGATTGGTGAACCTGAATGTAAAGTTTACATGAACGCTAAACAAGTGATCGGTTGATGTGCTTTTTAACATTGCTAAAAAAATTCCCGCTCCTCCGTCGCTCATCAGTAATCACGTCACCGGCCTCGCGCCATTCTCCCGCGGCCCTCAGCCTCGTCCTGCTCACCACAGTAAACATAATGAAGGCGACTGTAGAACGCAAAAGCCGAATCTCAGACATTTTGGGTGATCTCGAAATCCCGGGCAGACTCGTCATGGAGACTCACTAGTAGCCTAGTCTTGTTGTTTAACTGCGCGCTCTTACCGGTAGGCGTGGCTTGGTAGTGGCCTCGTTGAGCAGCGAAGCAAGTGCATTCTGGGAGTTGTTGTCTTTCATTGTCCCAAACTGTCTTGTAATTGCAAATGTTGTAACATGTAGGCCGGCCTATACATTTTAATTGCACTAACACGCAAAATGTGTAACACTGTGATTTAAAGTGCAACCAGCAGTAATATAAGAGATGAACTGTTACTATCCCATATTTTAAATGTTCAAATTCAGTGTTATATTTTATCAGTGACAGTGTAATAGTATTGTGCTCTGTGTAACAAGTCAAAAGGGGAATTATCCACAGGAGAGTAAAACCAAATAACCCTGTTCCCAAACTCTATTGGCTGAGTGATTTTCCTCTGACCTCAACTCAGATGTTTCCATATAATGATTCAGTTGCTTAATCCCTAATCCAAATCTTCTAAAATCCATCAAACATGCAAGTTGTTCTGTGTCTAACCCACTGGAAATAATCCTGTAAGTAAACAATATGGAAAGCTAAAGCTCTCTGGAAAATGAACAGTGGGATTCGACAGATACACAGAGAAAATTTTGGTAAGACTCATTAGATAAACAGAGGCTCGTCAAAAGGGGTGAGAGGGATAAATGGGTAATTCACACTGAAAGAGCAAAGAATAAACTCACTGGCAGCATACAGATATTTAAAGATATAAATATGTTTAAGCTTGATGAAACCTGGATCAGACAATGTCTCTCTGTATGACATGAGTCTCTGCATAGCACCAGCAAGTGAAACATCAAAACCAAGGAAGGTTTTATTCAGTTCCAAATATGGCTGAAATGGATTTGGCTAGTGTAGCTCATTAGAGCCAGAACAAGGTGTGATGACACAGACCTCCAAAGGTGGAGAGCTGCAATCGCTTAGGAATATTAACATTTTGGATCTTTGAGGCCTTCCCCATGGTTTTTTTTTTTTTACTGGTGCAATGGGTTTGTGTTAAATTTGTCAATATCATGAAAGTCAATATAGTCAGTATACCAAATCAGTCTGTCTTAGTATGAATTAAATGCTATTTGGAGCTTGAAAGTTTTGGACCACACTGAATGTCATATTGTGGACAAAAGGCAACTTAAAAATTCTTCAAAATAATATAATGTTTATGTGTGTTCCGCAGAAGAATAAAAAGCCATATAAGTTTAGAACGAAGCAAAATGTTACACTCTGCCTTGGTTTTAACTTAAATTTAATAAACAAAATTCCCTGTGTCTCAAAGCTATATCTTAAGGAAACAGGTTTATTTGCCTTCTTAAACTGAGACATTACTTTTTTTTCTTTTTTTTGATGCTATTTACACTAGGCCTATTAAGCTTATAGTGCAAATAGTGGCAGATATTTGCACCTCAGTGTATTACAGTGTGTTTATTGTAAGTAAAACCAACCATATAAATATGATTCAGCATATAATTGCATTAATACCTAAGGGAGGAATTCCACCCCATTTTCCAAAATGAAATTCAGGCCCTGTGATTTAGATCGGTGGCTGATCGATTGGTGTGCCTCTAATAGGCATTCAACTGAAAGACTGCATTACTGTCGGTCACAGAAGCCCTACGGATTGCAAAAGCTGCTTCCAAATCTTCACTCCTCATTCTCCTGGATCTGTCTGCTGCCTTCGACACTGTGAACCATCAGATCCTTATGTCCAGCCTCTCATCACTGGGCATCACAGGAACTTCACTCGACTGGTTTGAATCCTATCTCACAGGTAGGTCCTTCAAAGTCGCATGGAGAGGCGAGGTATCCAGAGCACATCAACTGACCACAGGGGTTCCCCAGGGTTCAGTTCTTGGTCCCCTCCTCTTCTCCATCTACACTACATCACTGGGACACATCATACAGGCACACGGTTTTTCCTACCACTGCTATGCTGATGACACACAACTCTTCCTCTCATTTCAACCAGATGATCCCACAGTAGCTGCACGGGTCTCGAGCTGTCTGGCTGACATCTCCACATGGATGAAGGAACATCACCTGCAGCTCAACCTGGCAAAGACTGAGCTGCTCGTCCTCCCTGCCAATCCATCTCTACAGCACGACTTCACCATCCAGCTTGATTCATCATCAATCACCCCATCAAGGTCGGTCAGAAATCTGGGAGTAACGTTTGATGACCAGCTGACCTTCGCAGATCACATTTCAAAGACAGCTCGATCATGCAGGTTTGCGCTGCACAACATCAGGAAGATCAGGCCTTTCCTAACTGAGTACGCAACACAACTCCTCGTCCAGGCCCTGGTCATTTCTAGGCTTGACTACTGCAATGCTCTTCTGGCCGGACTTCCAGCATGTGCAACCAAACCTCTTCAGATGATCCAGAATGCTGCAGCTCGTCTTGTCTTCAACGAGCCCAAGAGGGCCCACGTCACTCCTCTGTTAATCTCTCTGCACTGGCTACCTCTCGCTGCTCGCATCAAGTTCAAGGCATTGACGCTTGCTTACAGATCTATCACAGGCTCAGCTCCCTCCTACTTTCACTCACTCCTACGAGCCTACATCCCTACCAGACGCCTACGATCAATCAACGAGCGACGTCTCGTGGTTCCATCACAGAAAGCCACAAAATCACTTTCCAGAACATTCTCATTCACAGTTCCATGCTGGTGGAACACTCTCCCCACCCTCATCCGGAATGCAGAATCCCTGACAACATTCAAAAAACAGCTGAAAACCCATCTCTTCCGTGAGCACCTAACTTCATAAAAAATAAAAAAAAACGTTCCCCTTTAAAACCTCACTTATCATGCTTATGCTACTCTGAATAATGCCTGAACTTCGTATTTTGAGCACTTCTTGCATTGTTGTTGTTTTTTGCCTCTTCATGATGACTCGCTTAATTTAGTCCTGATTTGTAAGTCGCTTTGGATAAAAGCGTCTGCTAAATGACTAAATGTAAATGTAATAGGTGTAATATTTAATCTCTACTTTCGAGCACTCCGTCGTGTGCATGGGACACTGCAAATATTCATCACATAGTACATACTCATAGAAATCATGTGTCCTCCTTCAGTCGCTTTTTTAGCTAATTGCTTAAATAACTTAGCAACACAAACCATGTCATGTGTAAATACATTTATTTGACTTGACTCGAATGGACCATTCCAAAATTTTCTTAAGTTGGTTACAATTTAATATAAGTAGTACACTAGTACTTAGTTTTTACATTAGAGTCTGTGTCCTAAAATCCCACAATTCATTGCATTGATGTCACATTTCCATTCGCTATATTCAGCGTTTATGATTATATTTAACACTTTATTTCCACTTTTTGAATATTTTCTTATTTTTTTATTTTAAATAAATGCATCTCCAAGGTGATACGAGATGAGAATGCTGAATGTACATCAACCACAGAGGTACGGCAGGTCTCTGAAAATTCTCTGAGATCTCTGTGTGTCCCAGAAGATAAAGTGAGGAAAGGCCATTAAGGTGAGGAAAATTGGATATCTCCTAGAAGTGGGAAAGTAAGAAAGAGGAAGGGGGAGATTGTAATTGGGAGTCTCATAGCGGATGCAGTGGATTGTGGGGAGAAATCAGTATCAAATTTAAGCCCCGGTCAAGGCCTAACTCAATCTTTGTCTGGCAAGGGATAAACCAAAGAAAAATCGTTCTGCTTTCATAAGACTCTGAACAGCAGGAGTAGAGAAAGGCCAAAAACAAATTTATATACAAAGATTTAAAGAAAGAAATGTATCCGCAACATCAGACAGGGATATTTAACAAATATATAGAATAAGTAGATGATGTAGCCAATGTAGAGCAACACTGTCACACATTCACTTGCACTTAGGACCTATTTCTAATATGTGAATCTTATAATAGTTCATATTTGCTTTATAGAAACTGAAATGCAGCTATATTAAAATTTCATTTGCACAGTCTATTTTGAAATAAAAATACTAATAATCATTTTAGAGAAAATATTCACACCCATTAGTAAAGAGCACTGGCTAATTGTACCCCAAATAGTGTGGTGGACTGGTGAAAATTGGATGTTGTGAAGTAAAAAGTAGTGATTGTGGTTTGCGCAGTGGTACTTGAGTCTGGCTTGAGACTTTTCCAATCCAACTTGTTATCCCCATCATAATATAATGATAACCTATAAAATTCTAATAATTATGTATACGTTACCATCAGGGCTTGACGGGTGGATTTCAGCAGTGGCATGTAATGTAGTAACTCCTACTAGCCACTTTGGCGAGTTGAAAAAAAAAAAAAAAAAAATATATATATATATATATATATATATATATATTAGTTTACAATTTAGTCTTTTAAAAGGCATCTGAAATAATACACTAAGTGCAATGTGTTGAAATGCTTCCATTCCAATACTCATTTTTTGCAGAATAGATACACTATACCAGCTGCGCTTTGTCACTCTCTCATCTCTCCGACAGCAAGTTGACACACAAGCCCACCTCCCCTCCCTCACTCATTTATTTTGCTCCGAATGAATATTGTTGCTGTTACAGGGCTTGATTTTTGGCGTGGGATTGCAAGTATTACGCATAATTGTTCTCATTCGCACAGATTTTGTGCTCACACACAAAGTGCACGCACATAACGCTGCCTTTCAGTACTAAATTGAGCTCTTTTTGTGCTGCTTATTGCTCTTAAACAGTCAAATACACAAAATAAAGTCAAAATGCCAGTCTTGGTATTCATATAAACACAGTCAGTTATGTTTTAAACAGTTGAGAAAGAAAACATGTGTGTAACAGTATAGGCTAATGGATCCGTGCATCAGGTCTTAAAGTGACAGCAGCCTAATGTACCTGCTGCCAAATTATGAGATATTAAAAAAGTGTCCCCATGGTATCAATTTCAAAACTGTGACCAGTGAAAATGCTGAGTGGCTAGTAACTTTGGAAAACTACTAGACACAGTGGCTGATGAGCAAAAAAGTTAATGTCAATGTCAAGCCCTGGTTACTCTGATATACTAGTTTGATTATAGTCTACTATATGGGCTATACTGTATATTGTTTACAAGGGGATGATAATGGTTTTGTTTTCAAAAACTTGCGTTTTCAAGCCCTCAAAATGCAGTTTTAAATGACGGCCAAAACACATAAATATTTTTCAGCTTTTAGTTGAAAACGGTGTCGTGTAAACAGCCCCAATGTCTTGCCTTAAAAACAAATGGTGCAGCCAGATTAAGTACAGAGTTAATTAGAAATCAACTTGTACTTCCTAAGTGAACTTTACATCTTAATGTAAAGCTAACTCTGATTTATTCTGAAGTTAAGTGTTATTCTGTCATGACAACTCTCGGAATGATTGGCATGGTAATGGGTATGACAATGTTGTATGTTTGGTCTTGGTGGAACAGATTTGCTACGCTGCTGCTTCTTCTATTGCTGCTGCTGCTGCTGTAGGTTATTGATGCTTTTTTTTCCAAGGAAATTACTGTAACAGATTGTTTAGGCTTTGCAACAGCTCTAGGATAAAGGTATTTTCCAGCTAAAGTTAGTTTTGATTGATTGATTCCCTTCCGTTGCGAAGATCATTAGTTATTAATGTAAAAAAGCAACATAATGGCCCGGTTTCACAGACAGGGCTTAGACTAAGCCAGGATTAGACCATAGATCAATTAGGACATTTAAGTAATTTTTATAAACATGCTTAGAAAAAAACATTACCGATGTGCATCTTAAAACTAAAAAGGCACTGATATATTTTTAAGATCAGTCAGTGCAAGTTTATTTCAGTGGAAACAGCTCAGACTTACATTTTAGTCTAGGACTAGTCTTAAGCCCTGTCTGTGAAACCAGGGGATGATGGCAGAGCTTTCAGCTTATAGATTCCCCTTGTCACAGTGTCTGGTTTGTGTTCCCCGGGTAAACACTAGAGGTCCTCTTCCTCCACGGTGTCATTCACTCATTTGACTACATTTCCCATCATCCTGTTCTGTCTATTCATTGATCATTGCACACAGCTGTTTCCCGTCACCTTGTTAGTTTCTGTGTATTTATACCCTTGCTGTTTCAGTGTTTGTTGTGATGGAGTCCTTGTTGAATGTCACACCACTTCCTGAGGTCTGTTCTTGCTTGTTTCTTGTTTTGTTCTTGTTTTTGGATTGCCTGTATGGATTTTGACCCTTGCCTGGACTGGATTACGAATATGGATTACCCAATAAAATACTGCAATTGGATCTACCTTTTCCGTGTGTGTATCGTGACACCCCTATCCTAGAGAGAGTGAAGTGCTACTAAGTGCTAATGTGGATTTCTGTCTAGATATGTAATAACATTTTGCAAAAGAAAACCTTAAAAAGGTTCATTATAAAGTAAGACAGAAACACACCTGTCACTTTCCTCAGATGTAGGTTAAGGCAAGTTTCAAATCAGTGCTTCTCCTGGGAGACTAGTGCTAAATTAATCTCCTTATTTTAGCACCATCTACTGTTTTAGAAGAGAAGTTGCTCAACTGCATTTGAGAGAAAATCTGCCTGGACAGATTTTAGAAAATTGAGCTGAGAGATCTCATAAAAAGCCAAGTGTCTCACAATCATAACAGACTAGGGTTGGGCGATATATCTCATGACATTGTTAGGCGCATCTCGTCAGTAAAGCCGGTTCCTTGATTAGTAGTAAATCGCCATCACCTGCTTTCAGATGGAGCGGCATTCACTACAAAGAGCCGTAGTTAACTGACAAGCTGAGCCATATCACATTAATTATCGCAGGCGATACGTCCTTCTGGGTCAAAAGAACAACCCCAATATCTGGGTAGAAATAACCCCAAAATTAGGCCACATTTACACATATTTAGAGAAACGAATATTTCTCCCCCCTCCGTTTTCAAAAATAACATCGTGCACACAACATAGTTTTCAAAAAAGTTGTCGTTTACATCAACCCGCATAAATACGCCGTCGAGCAACATCATAATTATGCCAAACCTATGGGCGGCAGTGTAGGGAGAAGGATAAAGCCATGCAAGCCAATCAGAATCCTCAAAATCGACAACAACGAATAGCACGAGCGACTTCCAGTTCCTTTCAAAACAACAGACATGGCGCGAGATTCGTTTGTGTGGACAGGCAGCGAAGCAAATGCAAACAGGCCAAAAACGTTTGCACAAAAGTAAAAATGAGTACCACCTTAACAGCATCCATGATCAAATAGTAGCCAAACAAACTCTAAACATAGGGCGCTCACATGACGTAAGCGTTTTCTGGCGCATAATGTGACGTTTGAGAACCTAAAACCCCGTTTCTCCCAGTTCACACAGCAACACATAACCGGCGTTTTCAGAAATCTCCACTTTGGCCGGAGTTTTTAAAAATAAAAATTTATTGGATAAAAACGGCGTTTTCGTGTAAACGACAGGCCAAAACGCAGGGAAATATCTGCGTTTTCCCATCGTGTAAACGGGGCCTTAGTGGATCCTTTTTTAACCCAGGAGTTGGGTCACAAAAAACCTAACTTGGGTTACTATGCCAGTATGCCTTATTTCAGAAAATGAAACTTTGGTTTGCATTATATTACACACTTCAAACACTTTTACATTTTTATTGCATTAAATTAAATTAAAATCTATATGAAAAAACACACACTTGGACATGTTTATTTTCCTATTTATTTTAGGTCACACTGTAATAACAATATTAGAAATAAAAAAATAGAAAAATAAACAACAATTATCTGAAGAGCCTCAGGAATTTAAGCCTGGGGCCAACTTCGGGGACAAGATTTTTGATAGTGTCCTCATCAAAGAGAAGAAATGCCTCTTCATCTGAAAGACAGAAAACAAGACAACATGAGTATTGTTAATAAGTCGAGACAATTGTGAACCACTCACCAGACACTTTCATTATCAAGCTAACAAATAATCACTTTTAAGGGAATGCTGTGGTTTTTTTTTTTTTTTTACGTCTGTACTGTCTTTTCTTTCATTAACAAGTGTAATGACATTAATGCAAAGGTGAATATCTGACCCATTCTTATGCATAACAGCTTAAAGACAAGGCACAAGTATCTTTTAGGGTTATAGAGATATGCATACCCCACTGTCGAAGAAGTTGTGACTTTCACAAAATCTTGCACCGACACATTTAAGCCTTATCAAAGAAAAATGTTTAGGTATAGAGAGATGATATAAGGGCAGTAAGAGTAAAATGCTCACCTCTAAAATTCTCTATCAGCTCAGACAGCCGCCACACAGTTAGCTTATCAGCGACAAAGCTGTCCATTCAAAATGACCTGGAGAAAACATAGCAATATAGAGGTTAGCAACAATTCGAAGACTTGACCCGCTTCTTTAACTCTCACTACTTCAGCCAGTAGAGCACTATATAATATGATAAGCACGGCACAGCTGGTAAACATAACTCAACTATTGTGTTGCCTCGTCGCTCTGTAGCCGTAGCTAAAGGGGGTCACACACCGGACGAGAAGCGCAGCGCCGCGTCGCATCTAGGAACACTCAAGGTATCGCACACCGGACGCGCACTCTCTCAGTTTATGGCCGCGCAGCGCCATGTCTTTCAAATTCGAACACATTATTCTCTATGAGTGTACACACACCGGCGGCACGCGCCATTCGGCGTCTGTCCGCGGCGCCCAGCAACGGCTCAGGACCGTGTTCAAAATCCTGCCGCGCCACAGAGCGGGTGGAAGCAAGGTCTCCTCCCTACCTCTCTCTGCCGTGCACGCGCTACGCATGCGCGCTCTTGCTCGCTCACTCTAGATTCCGGGAGATTTTAACTAATTTGCGGGCATCAGGGAGCCGCGATCAACATGTGGGAGACTCCCGGAACTTCCGGGAGACTTGGGATGTCTGTGCACCGAAGAAGCACAGGCCAAAACGGATCGAGCGCGAAGCGACGGTTATTTCAAACGACAGTTGAGAGAAAATTCCAGAACAACTGCGGGCGGGCGGGCCCGAGAGAGAGAGAAAGCCAACCCTATAACCCAGAACATGGGTTACTCTCTGAAAAAATGACCCATAATTTTAACCCAACACAAATAACCCAAATGGGTTGAAGAAATAACCCAGGAGTTTTTAGTGTGTGTATGTTTTTAGTGTGTTGTATGTGTATGGTACAGATTGCCAATACAGACAGTGTTTCAAGTTATTGTAAAGATAACTGGGGACAGACTCAAAGACTGAAGACACTCACTTTAGTTAACGAGTGAGAATCGGGAGTTTGCTGGCCGCGAAAGAGGAGTCTGTGGCTTGTCTTCAGAGAGAGCGCAGCCGCGCACCGGAGGACGATATCCCGGAGGCCTACTGTGCAGAGGAGTTGATGGCCTTTATTCAGAGGGCGCGCAGCAATGCACAGGAGGAAGATTTCCTGAGATTTCTTCAGTGCAGCTGAGTCAAAGTGAATTCAGGTACCTTTGTGTAAGTTTGTTTTCCCGCTCAGGAAAGTGAAGCGGTCAGTTTGTTGTTTCAAAGGCCACCACGTTCCCCAGCAACGTCTCAGGCCTGCAACGGTGTGTGTGTGCCCACAGTGTTTCGTTATCATATGTTGTTATTCAGTGCACTTAAAAACTGTGATTTTTGACCATTTTCATCTATAGTGAAAGTGTGACATACACATTCATTAATTTTGACTCATAATATATTGCATATTTGGTGTGCTATTGTGTCCATTGGTGATTTGAGATAAAATGTGAATTAATCACATACTGTTATTTGTTTATATGATCTAATTTTACTTTTTTATTTTATACAAATTAAATTCTTTACATTTTGTTACTTTCAAAGAGATTTATTCTTTCAAAAGAGATTATACCAGTCAGTTTAAGCATAAGTGAGTATAGTTTTATAGAAAAATTCATTCATTTAGTGACACCAGAGGGGCCTAACTTCAACATCTGTAGGCGTATCGTTAATGAATCTGGAGTGCTGTCCTACTTAATTACAAGAAAGACAGGTAGGGGGCGCTACATAAATACCTAGGATTTTGTTTATTTTCTTCTAATAGGTTTAAAAAATAAGCAGATCTAGCAGATTTTAAGGCCTCTCTGTACGCAATCGTGCTCTCTTTCCATGAAATGCAAAATACCTCTAGTTTTGTTTTCTTCCAGTTGTGCTCAATTTTTCTGGCTGCTCTCTTAAGGGCCTGAGTGTGCTCGTTGTACCACGGCGCTGGATTACTTTCTTTAATCTTCCTTAAAGGGATTGTTCACTTTGAAATTAAATTTTGGTATGTTTTAGCTTACCTCAAGGGCATCCAAGATGTAGGTGTCTTTGTTTCCACAGTAGTTTAAATTTTGATATTTTTAGGTCAAACCTTTCTTGTCTGTCAGTCATATAATGCAGGTCTATGGTCACCACCTCAAAGAGCATGCACAGTGAAGTCCAAATTAAACAATTCCCCATCGTAAGTACACATTGATGGCCTAAGACACGAAACGAGCGGTTTGTGTGAGAAAACGAACAGTATTTATATAGTTTTTACCTCTTGTGAGTGACGTACATGCACGAGAGATCACTTACAGCGCTTTCCGGCGCTTGCGCAGACTAAGCCAGAACGCGTGCACGCGTCACACACCAGGAAGCGCGCACGCCCTCAGATCACTTGGACGTGGTTGTGTACAAGAGGTAAAAACGATATAAATACTGTTCGTTTTCTCACACAAATCGCTCGTTTCGTGTCTTAGGCCAAGCTGAGCCATATCGCATTAATTATCACGGACGTATCGCCTGCGATAATTAATGCAATATGGCTCAGCTTGTCAGTTAACTACGGCTCTGTATAGTAAATGCCGCTCCATCTGAAAGCAGGTGATGGTGATTTACTACTAATCAAGGAACCGGCTTTACTGACGAGCTGCGCATAACAATGTCATGCGATATATCGCCCAGCCCTAACATATATTCGTTTTTGCTACAATGGAGGAGCGGCACATTTCACTACAAACGTTGTGGGACGCCATTCAACAGATGACATGCTGACATGCTTTGATGCAAAAGTGGATCCCATACAAAGTAGTCTGAGCAGCATTTAGAATTCTTTAACTACTCTGGGAAACAAGTTAATTTACTAGAGCAGCATGTAGGAGCTAATGAGGACAATCTACAGGAGTTTGTGGCTCGGGTTCAGCAACTTGAGAAAAGTAATTCTTTCCTGCTGGACAAAGTTGATGACTTGGAGAACCGGAGCCGACGCTGTAACCTCCGTTTTGTGGGAGTGCATGAGTCCGCTGAAGGCGGTGATATCGTCGGTTTCATGTCTCAACTGATCACACAGCCCCTGGGACGAAGCAACTTCCCTACTACACCGATCATTGAGAGGGCCCACCGCTCTCCGTCTGTCCAACAGAGTGACAGAGCCAGTCCCAGGTCAATCATGATCACACTGCTTAACTTCCAGGATAAGGTAAAAATCCTTCGCCTTGCTAGGGAGAAAAAGAAGTTGGAATATAGCGAGAGTCGCATTTTCATCTATCCAGACTTCAGTGCCGATCTGACGAGGAGACGCCGGAACTTTGATCCTGTCAAACGTAAGCTCCGTGAACTCAGTATGAAGTACTTTCTTCGGTATCCTTGTACGCTGTGTGTTATTCTTGATGGCAAACAGCAGCGTTTCAGCTGCCACAAAGACACTGAAGCTGTCTTCATGTCCACTTCAACTTCTCCCTAAGTTACCTGATGAGGTGAGGCCAATGCCAATGACCTAGCAGTTGTATACGAGCATATCAGCAGTTACTGCAGAACAGCAAAAGTGGTGCTGGACTTGATGGTTTATAAAATAAGTTTATCAAACTAGCATCCCATATACTTATGTGTCCACTTACTGATTTATTCAAACTCTCTCTGTCTTTTTCATGTGAGTTACCAGTCATTTGAAAATGTGCACGCATCACTCCAATATATAAAGGAGGAGATGTATTAGATCTTAACAATTATAGACCCATATCTATTATATGCTCTATTGCTAAAGTGTTTGAAAAATTCTCACATTTTCTTAGTGCAAACAATATCTTATCACCATTTCAATCTGGCTTTAGGTCTAACCACTCTACATCTACTGCCCTTCTTAAATTCACCAATGATGTGTTATCTGCTGCAGATAATGGTGAACTTACAGGTGCAATATTTATTGACTTGACTAAAGCTTTTGACCTTGTTGATCACTATTTACTTTTAGATAAACTCTATGCTATAGGCCTGTCTAAAAATGCAGTACTGTGGTTTAGTTCATATCTCCACAATAGAAAACAATGTGTCATCCTACATGGAAATAAATCTAATTTGCTGATTCAACAAAGAGGTGCGCCCCAGGGCTCAACTTTGGGAGCACTCCTTTTTTCTATCTATGTTAATAACTTACCATCAATTTTTAATAACTGTTGTGCTCAACTTTATGCCGATGCCGATGTCTTATATACATCTAAACCTGATCTTCCACTAATCCAAGCGTGTCTTCAGTATGATTTCAAAATTTTACAAGATTGGCTTTTTCATAACAAATTATTGCTTAACAAAACTAAATCATATATTATGATTTTTGGTACCAGACAGAAACTCAAATCTGAACCCGATTCTTGTATAATAACTTGCTCTGACTGTACTCCTCTGCTTCAAGTTGAAAAATTTTAATATCTTGGTGTATGGCTTGATTCTGAGCTGTCTTTCAAACCACATATTGATCATGTTTTACGTAAAGTCAACTATGGAATTAATGTTCTTTATCGATCTCGTAACTGCTTTACTCAGAGTGTGCGCAAGAAACTTGCCTCTCAACTTATACTTCCGATTTTTGACCATTGTGATGTTGTTTATCAAAACTCTGTAAAATCTGACCTTTGTCGTCTTAAAACAGTATACAACAGACTGTGCAGATTTGTCCTTGGATGTCCCTTTCTCACGCATCATTGTACAATGTATAATGCCCTTAATTGGCCACCTCTAAATATAAGAAGACAAATTCACTGGCTTCAACTAATATTCAAATGTATTCATTTCAATTACCCTTCTTATTTAAAACAGTATTTTGTTCCAGTTACTTTAAATTATCAATTGAGGCACTCTGTTCAGCTTTACTTTTCTGTCCCCCGAGCTAAGAAATCAGTTGGCAAAAGAGCTTTTATGTTCAAAGCTATTTTAGATTGGAATAACTTACCTTCTGATATTAGAACCATCACTTCCTTTGGGATGTTTAAGCATACCCTGTCTTCTTACCTTGTGATTGACTGCTCTTGTAATGTATGATGCTGACACATTGTGTATATCCTATACTTAAATTAATTGTATTATTATTTTGTGATCCACGTACATACAATATCAAATGTATTTCTGCCAGTTTGACCATCTAGTGGTTGTAAAGTTATTTATATTTCTGTAAATGTATGTATGTATGTATATATATATATATATATATATATATATATATATATATATATATATATATATATATATATATATATATACATATATATATATATATATTAGGGGTGTCGCAATATACCGGTATTGACGATAATCGTGATATTCAAAGCATGAAATATCGACATCGTGTTAATTTAGAGCAATACAATATACCGGTATTGGCGATATTGGCGTTTTCTAGACGCAGCGCTCGTCCGCGCCCGCGCAGCTAGAGTGAAACACTCTGTCCACACCCGAAAAAAGTAAGCTGAGCTCGCCAGTATTAACAACAGAGTTCTTCGGCTTCAAAGAAAACAGCACCTTAGAGGTGGTCGCACACCGGACGAGAAGCGCAGCGCCACGTCTTTAAAATTCGAACACATTCTGTATGAGTGTACACACACCGGACGAGAAGCACAGCGCGGTTCTATTCGGCGTCTGTCCGCGTCGCCCAGCAACGGCTCAGGACCTTGTTCAAAATCCTGCCGCGACACAGAGCGCAGAAAAAGGTGTTCAGATCACAGACTCAGCAGCAACTATTGTATTTAGTATAATCATAACATAGTAACGTTACAGACATTATCTCAATTCCATAATGTCCTTAAACATAATGATATTGCTGGCCATAAACTGAGAAAGTGCGTGTCCAGTGTGCAATACCTCGAGTTGTCATAGACGCGACGCGGCTATTATTTTACTAGTCATCATGGAATGGGAAACGTGACATTAACTGTTAACAGGGGGTTTCTGTGTTCATATATTTGATAAAGGGTGATTATTAAAATTAAGAACCCCATTTTCTTTACTCATCTTATTTTTGTATTTGTATTTGCACTTGATTTTTTTATTCAAATCTGCTATCTGCATGACTTTATTGGCGCCAGTGCAACAACAGGTTTAAGAGCTTTTCAGTTCTTCAGGAAACCTTCAGACAGTGTTTGGCTTCAGTTTGAAACCAGATAAACTTCACATGCTTGTCTTCCTTCACAAAAATTTGCCATAGATTGAGTCTCAAATCTCAAACGTGATTTATCATTTATACTATATATTGTTACATTAAGCACCAACACTTCCAAAGAATTATATTTGAAACTAGTCTTCTTAGTAATTCTGAAAATATTACTATAAATTACAGCAACACCTGTACAGCTTTGCCTTTCAGACGAGGTTCATGTTTATATCCGTAATCTTGTGGGGTGGACTCATTTAAAGTCATGTAATCGTTTGGTTTTAGCCAGGTTTCTGTCAAACACAGGACATCTAGGTTATAGTCTGTAATCATATCATTAACAATAAGTGCTTTTGAAGTAAGGGATTGAATATTCAGCAACCCAAGCTTTATCATTTGCTCATTTGTATTATATCTGTTTTTTATTTGTTGAACATTAATACAAATTTTACCTGTACCCTTAAGTTTTTTGTATTTCCTAATTCGGGGAACAGACACAGTCTCTATATGATGATATCTAGGTGAAAGAGTCTCTATGTGATGGGATTTATCTGACCTTAGTGACGTGAGACAGCTAGCAGACAGTCGATTTAGCCAGTCTGTCTGCTTCCTGACCTGAGGCCCAATTTATGTTTGAGCTCTAAGACTATGTGCCATATTACTAGAGAGAAGAGCAGCACCATCCCAGGAGGGATGAATACCATCTCTTTCAAGAGACTAAGTAGTCTGGGTTTTTATACATCACTGGTCATGCTGTAGTTATGAAATAGTATATGCCCAAATATAATTCTGCCGAAAATGCAGCTGCTTGCGTACTTTGTATGTAAATAAGGTGAATACATTGTTTGTATTTTAAAAATGGTAATGTTTACATTTCATGATCGACTCATTAGCCGACAGATGGACTCAAATTAGCAAACACATATAGTGTCTACTTAACCGCAATGTCTGCTACAGATGTTGATATTTGTTAACATTGCAAACTGATTGTTATACATGTTGCTGCTGTAAAAAAACTAGGAATTGCTGTGGCTCTGTTATATACAGTATATATATATATATATATATAAATATATATATGTGTGTGTGTGTGTGTGTGTGTGTGTGTGATAAAAATAAAAGCCTTTCACTTTAAAGAGTTCAGAAAAGCTTTTCTCTGTAATCCTTACATTGTCTACTTGCTGCTGCATAAATGTGAAATGCACATTATCTAGCTGCTAATGCTAGTTATTCACTCTAGCATTAATTCAGGACTGCTGACATGACACATGTGATGTCAGACCTGATGTCATGACATGACAGACCTTGTGAATGGTTAGTTCATAAGGAATTGATTAAGCAGACTACACAAAACACAGTGATATAGCGTAAAAACCTATGCACTTATCCAACCTGGTCTCACAGGATTCCGTGAAATGTCCACGGGCCCTTAACTCAAAATCCGTGGAGCCATCACGGAATCGCCCCAAATTCCGTGATGCGGCCACGGATATTACTCCAACGCAAGTCAATGACACTGACCTTCCGTGGTCCACACACGGATACCCGTTTCAATGACGGAGTACAGATCTCACTCAATCGACGTGCTTTCTCATTTGGAAACGCAACATTTGAAGTATTTGTGAACTTTTCCAACATCAAATGCCATAATGACGTTAACCTGACTGTTATTGTAGCTATTGCATTGTCCTGTCATCATAAAATTTCGGTTTGTTTCAGTTAGCCTAACCAAAGTCCCGTGATGGCACCACGGACCTCAACAACCTGACCTCACTCATGGACGTTGTAATGTTGCTGGTTTGTTTAGGAATTTATAAGCTTTATGTCGACTGTGTTGCAATGGCATGTAATTAACTTGACATTTTGTCTCGTCCTGTCATCATAAAATCCAGTTTGATGGCGTTTTACACCTATTGCTCGCTTGGCTATAGTCAGATCTAAAATCTGTGATAGGAGCACGGAGTGAGTCTGTAGTGAGACCACGGATAACTCCAACGCGCAAGTCAATGACACTCATCTTCCGTGGTCCACACACGGATACCCGTTTCAATGACAGAGAACAGATCTCACTCAATGGACGTGCTTTCTCATTTGGAAACACAACATTTTAAGTATTTATTTATTTTCCAACACCAAATACCATAAAGACTTTAACCTCTCTGTTATTGTAGCTATTGCATTGTCCAGCCATGATAAAAATTCAGTCTGATTCTGTTAGCCAAACTGAAGTCCCGTGATGGCACCACGGACCTCAACAACCTGACCTCACTCACTGGATGGTGTGATGTTGCTCACTTGTTTAGACACTTGAAAGCTTTATGTCAACTGTGTTGCAATTTTGTCTTGTCCTGTCATCATAAAATCCAGTTTGATGGCGTTTTACACCTATTGCTCGCTTGGCTATAGTCAGATCTAAAATTCACGAGTTCACACTTACGAATGATCAGAGAATAAATAGTTATGCGTATTTGGCGTGCTGTCTGGGGGGAGGGCTCCGAGCTCGGAAATTGGGCCCGAACCCAGAGTACTCCCCCCGTATCTCTTGGTTAGGAAGATAACCAGGTAAGTGTGAGGAGATGGGGTGGTGGAGGGATGCTGAAAACTGTGAAGGATAATGGGTGAGTCGACTGTGAGTATTTATAGGCTTTTAATCATGCTGATTGAGTGGACCTGTTGATTACTGATTGCTGACAGCTGGTTGGAATGACTTGATTGTTTGATCATTAGAACGTGTTCCTCCCGAACTTTGTTAATAAAACATCATTCTGTGATAGGAGCACGGATTGAGTCTGTGGTGAGACCACGGATAACTCCAACGTTCGTGATATGGTCACGTAATTTAATCTATTGATTCGTGCCACGGACATGTTTATTTCGTAATTTTTCGTCTTTCGTGATCACAGCTCGATTATTTCTGCCTGTCGGCTGCAGCAGAGAAGCTGTTTAATCAACATTTATTCACGAGATCTTATCGTGGTTTATGTATTTTTTTAATGTTATTATTTCGGTCTTATTGCCAGGGAAGCTGGATTGTTTTGCTGTTTATTGATCTTTTTTAAATGATATTTTATTAGTAGGAAATCGCGCTGAAGAAGTCTCGTTCCGAACACATCGCGATATTTGGCATCAGTTCACGTGTGTCAGCTGTTGGTAAGTAGTAGCCTAGTAAATAAATACCTAAATACGCTGTCCTAATAATGTGTGATATAATGTCTTTTCTGTTTGTCGATATTAATCTGCCAAATATATCTGCCATTTCCACGGAGACTTTGCGTTTCATTGCTTTCTAATTCAAAATATATGATTAAACACTGCCTGTCACGTGACGTGCTATAGGCTTAGATATTCATATCAGATTAAAAATAGTACAATTAGTTCCAAAGTTGTATTTGTAGTAGAAGCACAGTAAAAACAACACTTACCATGCTTTTACCACAGTAACATTAGTTTTACTGTGATAAGTGTAGTAAAAAGACAGTAATCACAAAACTTACCATGCTTTTACCACACTATTGGTAGTTTTAATGTGATATTTATTGTAAATGCACAGTAACCACAACACTTACCATGCTTTTACCACAGTAACCCTAGTTTTACTGTGATAGGGTGTGGTAAAAGGACAGTAACCACAAAACTTACCATGCTTTTACCTCTGTATTGATAGTTTTAAAGTGATATTTGTTGTAAATGCATATTAACCACAACACTTGCCATGCTTTTAACGCTTTATAATGTAACATCCAATATTTGTAAGGTAAATCAGTACTTTTTCCTTTAAATAATCCTATATATTATACATAATTATATTTTCTTTTCTCTTTTTCCAGCTGAAAAGACCTAAAGGGCCTTTCGGACTCAGTCAGCCCATTATTGTTTGAGGAGAAGTAAACGGAGGAGACGGAAAATATTCACAATGGTATGTATGTGTTGGTTTTAACCCTAAATCAAAACATTTTATCAAGCATTTGTTGTTTCTTAAAACTTTTCTCACAAAACCCATAGCCCAATCAGTACAAACATAGTCTGAAAGTCTTAATAATTCACAAGATTTAACAAGTTGTCAAATTCGTACGATACTCGTACATATTTGTATACTCGTACACAATCCTGCAGCTTTTACTCATTGGCTACTGCCTCAATTCCTGTACATATTTATCGCGATATTTGTAAATCAGTTGCGCCACTTCTTGGAAAAGTTGTCGGATGTCACACACTGTCAGAAAGTTTATATTAATTGCAAATTGGTCTCCGTCTGTTTATGTTCCAGTGATACATGATGTCTCTCCACACCTCATAACCTACCTCTGTTTGCAAGAGTGGAAAAGCTTATCTGACTTGTCACATGACATCAGATACTCGATTATTTTGTCATAATCAGAACAGTTACACTGCTGATAACTGTCCCGTTTGCATGTAAATCATTTTCATATGATTATTGCTTGCTATTAAAGACATACTTTTATTCATAGAAATGCCCACATATCAGTGAACTTATAACATAAAAATGCTTTTAACATTTAATTACGCAACACTCTTTACAGAAAACATATCATAGTTATAAACTGACTATTTGCAAGTAATGTATTAAAATTACCTTCCTTTCTGTTTTGCAGGATTACTTAGTCCTTTTTTTTAAAGCTCTACAATATCAAACTCAACAGCTCTTTTAGGAGCCAACCATTACAAGAGCTACTAGTGAGTCGCAGCGAATCTTGCCGTGATCAGCCCTTCCCAGGTGAAGTTTCTAGAATATTGCAATCAGTATTTACTCATCAAATGTTCTCTCCTGAATCATATGGTAAATTAACTTATTTAATACTGTCTTAATTTATGTTTCAGGAACAATAGTAATTGCACATAGAGTAAGTCGAGACTATCTTGTTTTACAGCAGAGAAGGAAGATCAGTCCTTATATCAACGCAAGCTAATCGAATAAGTCCTTTGTTTCGGGTGAGGAAGGAACATCTGGTGCCCAAAGAAGACAGAAAGGTGCGTGAGTCCATTGGTATGTCTTGAATTGAAACAATGCTGTAAAATGTAGTACATAATTTGATCTTGACAATTTTACATTGTACAGGTTATCACTTGGTTTTTGATCAAGTGAAGCTCTTGAAACAATTGACAGAAGAGTATGTTGTCTGGAAAGAAATCAAGCATCACTGGCAAAGGCTCAAAAGAGACAATGCCTTTCTTAAAAATCTTTTAAAATAGGTTGCTGTTGATATGGGTAAAATAGTTTTTCTTAGCTTATATTATGTGCTCCAATACTTCAATGTGTATATTATATAATGTACTGACTGCTGCTTTGTAAATTTATGTAAGGAACAGGCAACTCTGGCCCTTTGCATTCTACTTTTTTAGGTTAATTTAAGAGTTAACCTCCAACCCTAATCGAGCACATCTGAAAATTTTAACCAAAGTCTTCAGGTTTATTTCTAGACAATAGGCAGGAGGGTTTGAGGTCGGAGCTAAATGTGCAGGACAGTGGACGCTGAGGGCCAGAGTAAACCATCACTGCTTTAAATAACGCAGAACATAAGCTGACCTGACTGGCCATTAAACAACTTTATTTGAATGGTTTCTGTTTTACTTTCAGACCAGGACTGGAGAACACCTGACAATGGGATGTTGAGACTTCTTCTTCCTCTGGTTGAGAAAAAGCTACACCACATCAGTGATCACATCTTCTGTTCTTCAACTGAACAAACTGTTTAGACGAGGAAGAAGAACACGAACACGATAGAGACGTACAGGGAAGAGCAAGAAACCAGTTTAGCTGTGATAATGAATCATTATTTTCCAACACAATATCAAATCTGTTTTCTGTAGGTGACTGAATATGATTCTCTGGCACTAATTTTAAGGCTTCAGCAGCTGTGAATGGACTATTATGATGTTAATGTATTTTTGAAGACACATTTTTATTTATCTTGAATCTCATTTGTCTTTATGCTACTTTATTAACTTTATTCTGTGTCCTCCAATAAAGTGTTGTTTAATAAAGTATGGTGACTATTGTGTATTGAAAGTGGTGTTTGGTACAGTAAATAGACATTTTTATTTGAGAAATTTTAATTTCTTATTTCTTTAGTTTAATTAATTAAAAAATAACTAGGCCTACATATAATTAATAACTTATAAATTACTACATATAATTAATGACCATGATTCTTTTACTTGGGACATAAAAAATGTAGATCTGGTTAATGATATTTGGGACAACAATGCAACAAAAGTTGCCCATACTTGCATGTATGCCAGTTTGCAGTGAAATAAAAGGAAGCTATGTGAATAACAAGAGGCTACAGTGGCTATCTTGCTATAAATACTTAACGCTTAATTGAAGATGATCCATGTTGATCATTCTAGCACATCTACAACTGCTTTTTGAATGAAAGCATATATCACTGATGTCAGGCATATAAGCAGCAATCAGAGGGGGGTGAAAAGAAAATGTTGGCACTGTTTTTTTGTTCTTTTACTGAATGGTGCATTACCCTTGTGTAATAGTAATAGTGTAGATCTGTGTAGATTGTATGGCCCAGCAATGGCCCCCAGAAGAGCAAACAAATGCACATTTCAAATGGCTGTAACTCGAAGTCCGGTTAGTGTATCAAAGAGAAAATCGGCAGGACGACTGCTTATGCTATGTATAATAAATAATGTTGGCCACAGTTTTCAGATATATATGGAAAGCTGGCAAAAAGGTTATTTTTAAAGTGCTCACAGTAAAATATCAAATTTCAGCCTGTCCCTCATATATGTCATAAAGGTTTGCACAATGAAGATATCCAGTTGTCCATTAAATATATAATTCATTTAACATTTATTGTTTTATTACTAAACGTTTTATACTACATTACCCACATATCTCTGTCATTCTATCAGTGGAACAGGAAGCATTGTTCTGTAGTTTATTGAAATGTGCAGACATGCTTAGGGTTAGGGTTAGGATCTCGGTAAAGGAGTAATTTCTCACATTATAGAGACACTTTATAGTTAGCTTAATGTATAACTAATGTAATAATAACACCAAACCATACTTTGTAACATGAAGCGCCAGTTTATATGGGTTAAACGATTGTCCAATCACAGCGAGTTCTGCGATAAAGTCACAGCCAATACAAACCCAGCTGAATAAATGCGTCACACTTACATGCCCATTTATGGCAAATGATGACAGATCTCTTCTGGTTCCGGCTGCAGGGATAGATACCTTAAATATTTAATTAAGGCTGTTAAACATGTATTATTTCTCATTAAATTATAAAACTCATATTTAAAAACAAAAGACTTTTTGTGTGGTTACCGTCCAAAAACGAGTTCACATGATCAATGACACAAATTTGCTTTTGTGATTAGACTGATGCATAAATACATTTGAAAGAGAAACTTTTTTTCTAAGCAAAGGCCTACAGCAGGGGTAGTTTTGCAGTATTTTAATTACAGATAATTGCATGTAGGCCTACTAAAGTGCTTCTAACATTCACAGTGTATGTATAGTCAAAGATATATCAATTATATTCAAATAAATGTAACAAAAGCACAAATGAATGGACACAATTTTGAAAGCTTATTCCAATATTTAATGTCAAACTGTTTAAAGACAAATGTAGCGCCACAACTACTGCACAACAGTATAAAAATCAGTTAATTTAAAATATCCAGATACAGGGGCAATCTATTATAGTGACACATACATTAACGTTCAAAAAATTGCTATGATGAAGTTATATATTTACAAACCAAAAGATGAGATTCAACTTTGTTATGTGAAAATACATTTGTTTCGTCGCTTTAAAGAACAAATAGGCAAAAACATAAGCACAACATTTTACATTCTCAACTTTCATTCTATATCCTTGTGATTATTGGTCACTTTTATTGTAACTATGCAATAAATATGTCCTTAAGCAAAACACCTGATGAGCACTGACCCTTTTTTATAAAGGCATTAGGCAGAAATCAAGTACAGTTTATGAAGCTGAAAAGAGAAAACAAAATGCTTTAACAATATGGAAAAAGATAAATCACTATATTCAATATTGGTTCTGCATATATCAAAGAGATCCTGAGGAGGAGTGGGACTCCACATGAGGACTTTCAGAAACTGTGACAGAGCAAAGGGTGCACCTCGCTGGACACATCCTACGCATGCCCAAACAACAACACCCAAACACAGTGATGAAGTGGACACCACCAGGAGGATGCAGGAGACAGGGAAGACCAAGGAAGACACGGAGACAGATGTTTCATGAAGATCTGAAGAATGTCAGTGTCCCATGGGAAGATGTGGAGAACTTGGCCACGGATCGAATACGTTGGAGGACACTTGTTGCCCAATGTGCCCAGCACAGCACTTGATGATGACGTTGTGAGTTTATCCATAACTGTGGGATATGTTTTCTGTAAAGAGTGTTGCATAATTAAATGTTAAAAGCATTTTTATGTTATAAGTTCACTGATATGTGGGCGTTTCTATGAATAAAAGTATGTCTTTAATAGCAAGCAATAATCATATGAAAATGATTTACATGCAAACGGGACAGTTATCAGCAGTGTAACTGTTCTGATTATGACAAAATAATCGAGTATCTGATGTCATGTGACAAGTCAGATAAGCTTTTCCACTCTTGCAAACAGAGGTAGGTTATGAGGTGTGGAGAGACATCATGTATCACTGGAACATAAACAGACGGAGACCAATTTGCAATTAATATAAACTTTCTGACAGTGTGTGACATCCGACAACTTTTCCAAGAAGTGGCGCAACTGATTTACAAATATCGCGATAAATATGTACAGGAATTGAGGCAGTAGCCAATGAGTAAAAGCTGCAGGATTGTGTACGAGTATACAAATATGTACGAGTATCGTACGAATTTGACAACTTGTTAAATCTTGTGAATTATTAAGACTTTCAGACTATGTTTGTACTGATTGGGCTATGGGTTTTGTGAGAAAAGTTTTAAGAAACAACAAATGCTTGATAAAATGTTTTGATTTAGGGTTAAAACCAACACATACATACCATTGTGAATATTTTCCGTCTCCTCCGTTTACTTCTCCTCAAACAATAATGGGCTGACTGAGTCCGAAAGGCACTTTAGGTCTTTTCAGCTGGAAAAAGAGAAAAGAAAATATAATTATGTATAATATATAGGATTATTTAAAGGAAAAAGTACTGATTTACCTTACAAATATTGGATGTTACATTATAAAGCGTTAAAAGCATGGCAAGTGTTGTGGTTAATATGCATTTACAACAAATATCACTTTAAAACTATCAATACAGAGGTAAAAGCATGGTAAGTTTTGTGGTTACTGTCCTTTTACCACACCCTATCACAGTAAAACTAGGGTTACTGTGGTAAAAGCATGGTAAGTGTTGTGGTTACTGTGCATTTACAATAAGTATCACATTAAAACTACCAATAGTGTGGTAAAAGCATGGTAAGTTTTGTGATTACTGTCTTTTTACTACACTTATCACAGTAAAACTAATGTTACTGTGGTAAAAGCATGGTAAGTGTTGTTTTTACTGTGCTTCTACTACAAATACAACTTTGGAACTAATTGTACTATTTTTAATCTGATATGAATATCTAAGCCTATAGCACGTCACGTGACAGGCAGTGTTTAATCATATATTTTGAATTAGAAAGCAATGAAACGCAAAGTCTCCGTGGAAATGGCAGATATATTTGGCAGATTAATATCGACAAACAGAAAAGACATTATATCACACATTATTAGGACAGCGTATTTAGGTATTTATTTACTAGGCTACTACTTACCAACAGCTGACACACGTGAACTGATGCCAAATATCGCGATGTGTTCGGAACGAGACTTCTTCAGCGCGATTTCCTACTAATAAAATATCATTTAAAAAAGATCAATAAACAGCAAAACAATCCAGCTTCCCTGGCAATAAGACCGAAATAATAACATTAAAAAAATACATAAACCACGATAAGATCTCGTGAATAAATGTTGATTAAACAGCTTCTCTGCTGCAGCCGACAGGCAGAAATAATCGAGCTGTGATCACGAAAGACGAAAAATTACGAAATAAACGTGTCCGTGGCACGAATCAATAGATTAAATTACGTGACCATATCACGAACGTTGGAGTTATCCGTGGTCTCACCACAGACTCAATCCATGCTCCTATCACAGATTTTAGATCTGACTATAGCCAAGCGAGCAATAGGTGTAAAACGCCATCAAACTGGATTTTATGATGACAGGACGAGACAAAATGTCAAGTTAATTACATGCCATTGCAACACAGTCGACATAAAGCTTATAAATTCCTAAACAAGCCAGCAACATTACAACGTCCATGAGTGAGGTCAGGTTGTTGAGGTCCGTGGTGCCATCACGGGACTTTGGTTAGGCTAACTGAAACAAACCGAAATTTTATGATGACAGGACAATGCAATAGCTACAATAACAGTCAGGTTAACGTCATTATGGCATTTGATGTTGGAAAAGTTCACAAATACTTCAAATGTTGCGTTTCCAAATGAGAAAGCACGTCGATTGAGTGAGATCTGTACTCCGTCATTGAAACGGGTATCCGTGTGTGGACCACGGAAGGTCAGTGTCATTGACTTGCGTTGGAGTAATATCCGTGGCCGCATAACGGAATTTGGGGCGATTCCGTGATGGCTCCACGGATTTTGAGTTAAGGTCCCGTGGACATTTCACGGAATCCTGTGAGACCTCTTAGATGTTAAATTTTAGAGGATTTCTGAAAGCACGCTGCACTGCTAAGGCAAATGCTACCCAAGTATTTGAAGGTTGAGCAGCGAGCTCATTGGCTGCTGATATGGCAGGAACCAATCAGCTGCGCCCTATAATAACGATGTGATTATGAACAGGTGAGTAAAAAGACCTATTAGCCTGCACCATCTAGATTCTAGAGTTTCATGCCAGAGGGTTGTTCCATAAAACAAGATTAGAATACGAGCCATGCTTATTTTGGTTAGTCAGACTTATTGTCGGTTGATTCTTCATAAAGCAAACTTAAAATAGTTCGAACTCAGTTACTCTGGCAACTTATGCTGGGAAACTAGCCTGGTCCAGGGCAGGCTAACTGTCAGGCTAAGCCTCAGTTGTTACACAGATCCTCTAACACTGACAAATAAGAACACAATGACTGACACTCTCTCATACCATTATTTGACTTTATTAACCATTATCAGTCCAAAAATAAATATACAGTAAAGAAAATCAACTTAAATAAGGCTACAATGATAAATGAGACAATATAGACCTACAAACGTGTTAAATTGTATATGAAATGTTTGTTAACGTTGTTTTATATATATATATATATATATATATATATATATATATAATTATTTTTATTTTTTTTACATAAACAATAGTCCCTAAGGGGACCTTTGCAAAAAAAATAATAATACGGACTTTCGCGTGCGCACGAGAAACTTTCGCGTGCTCACGCGTTACAATTTACGGTTTGTAGTGTCATTACTACAAATGTGGGAAAAGGGATGAGATGAGAGTGTGCTTGGAGCATGCCTCCAGAGATTTGTCTTATTATAGGGAGTTTGCATTTGAGATTGTTTGTGGACTGTGCTTTACTGTAAGAAAAAAAGCATGAATATCACATAAATGAATATCAGGTCCCACATCATGGATTACATAATCAGAGAGTAGCCTATTTCTTTTCGTTTTGATTATTTCGTTTAAAGACATTTCAAGCTTTCTTCAGATGTATTTCTCATGTATGTGAGGCATACACCGAGTTTCGGTTAATTTATGATGAGATGCGCTCCAGTTCATGAGCAATGAGAACATGGGAACAAATAAAAGTGAAGTACAAAAATATTCTACATAATGGTAATTTTTAGTTATATTATAGTCTCTTTTATAAAAGGCACTGTTAAATAAATGGTTGTCTGATTATAAAAGCAACCAAGAAAAAGGCACAAAAAAAAAAAAAAAAAAAAGATCTTAATAGCCTACACTGTAAAATAATTTTTGCTGCATTAAATTAAGGCCATATAGTAATTTCAACTGTTAAATCTTGAGTAATGATGAATTGCTTTGACTTGTGAAAGTGAAAACTGATAAACTTATGTTAATGTAAAAATATTTTGCCATGAGTTATTGATCACATTTTTCCCGAGTGTAGTTCATTGTAATGACATTGTGTTTTCTTCTTTTGTGCACTTTTACATAATACACCAACACTTGTATCTGTTCCCAAGAAAGTGGTGGCTGAAATATGTGCAGTAAGTGGACATTTTCTAACTTTCCAAAGGAAAAAAAGTATAAGACTTTGTTAAGTCCATTTGTTTCCATTGCACTGGACAGTGAATAAACCCTCTCAGATAACTGTCATATGGAGGAACTAGCCTACCTGCAAGTGCATAAATAACTTTACTTAATTTATACTTGTATGCTTTATGGCTGCAATATAAGTTGCAGGATTCCACATCTCCATAAAGGTGTCACAGGTCGGGGTGGAGCGCCAGCGGGCCGCCCACCCCTCCGCTTGCGTGCCGCCCCTGAGGAGCTGGCCGTGGACACGAAGGAGACAGACACGGTATTAAAAATAAATGTTCTTTATTAAATAAATAAAATAGTTTCTCTTCAGCATGAGTAGGCTCTTCCAGCATTAACAGGCTCTTCCAGCATTAGCAGGCTCTTCACTAGCATTAGCAGGCCCTTCCAGCATTAGCCGGCTCTTCACTAGCCTCAGGCAGAGAGTGGAAGATACATGTAACTCACAGCGTTAGCAGGTTCTTCACTGGACAGCTGTGACTGCGAGTGAACAGCAGAAATAATTCCCACACTCACATATCCACCACACACTGTAAGGTTTCACTCGTGCTCATTTCCACAATAAAACTGCAATTCAACAGACTCACGGTGCAACCAAGGCTTACACCCGCAATCCAGCCGAAGTCTTTTCTCTCTCACTTTCTCTCTCTCACCTTCCCTCTCTCCCGCGGCCTCCCGCCTCACCTCTCCTCGAGCCCTCCTGCGCGCCTTCCTCACTGCCAAAGTGTCCTTTTATCAGCCACCTTCCTCCTCCATGTCCCAATCACCATCCTGTATCCTCCCCTCACACCTGCCGCGAGTTTTCCTCATCAAGCCTCACCCGCCGCCATGACACTCACGTGGGAAACCGGAACCGTCCTGGTGTCACCGCGGAAGCACTCCCCGGGGGAAACACGTTCTCAAAAAAAAGGTTCCCGCCTTCGTCACCACGTGACAAAGGCCTACAGAAGAGTCTGCACACACAGAGGAGACATAGGCCTACAGGTGGGTAGTGTATAGCCAACTTTTCCTTTTTATTTGTTGCATGAGGCATGTGTCTAATATCTCTTGTTGCAGGCACTTGACCACTGGCTTTTCTTTACAAAGAACAATTGAAATAAAACTCAAGGAACTAAGCATATTTGTCTTTTATTAAACATTTAATGAAAAGTGGGGTTTTTTTTGGCAATGTTGTGTAATATGGCACATGCAACAATGTCACAGGCCCTGTCAGGTGTGCAACCCTCAGACTTTTCAGACACTGAAATCTTCCCTTTAGTTAGCCAAAGTTCATTTCATTGTGTGCTCTTGTCCTGGCTAGAGCTGCATTGTAACTGGTTTGGGTCAGAGAACGGTCATAAAACACCTGTCTGCAGGCAGGAACATGTCATAATCACCTATGAAAAAATGCAGTTCTGTTAGGATCAGTATAAGTGTATGTAATACAGTGAGCTTGATATTTAATTGTGGAACTTTCCTTATACTTTCAAATAATGTGCATAAATGTGAATCTCTGAACATTCTTAAGTCATGCACAGATCCTGGCCATTTTGCTTTTACATTTGTGATATGGAAGATTTTAGTCAACTGCCTTTTTTTATTTGATATAATATTACTAATCTGGAATATTAAGAATCCCAATAGTAACTGGGCTGCACATTTACATTGTGAACCCCCTTTCTGTTCACATAATCCCCTTCATTGAGGCCTTGATGGCAGTCTATGGTCTAGCCTATAGTCTATGGTACCAATCACGTCAGTGAAGCCTGAGTGACATATACTGTAATCGGCATGGTCATGATTGCATGATCTTCATAAAAAATTATGATAGCCAAAAAAAAAAAAAAAAACTGCTTTACAACATTGGGTCTAAAGTGGCTTGGAAATGCCACAAAAAAACCTAAAACTGTTTTTTAAACCTAAAAGCGCCAGGTAAACTCCGAATGACACGACAGACAGCACTTTCCATCAAGTTCTCCGCATTTCCAATAGTGTAAAGGAAAGAGCTACTCGCAAATAATCTTGGGGCAATGCAAACAGTTTGTGCTGTAGTTAAAGCCAGACTCCGACAAGTCGAAAATAAATGTGCGTTTCCAACAAATTAATAATGTAAACGACAATCTCACGAGTCACGAGAAAAAATATATATCTCAGAAAGTGCGCTGCGCTGGACTTCCCGTATCAGCTCCGCTTATGAAGCCGCAGTCTAATCCTGTTAACATGAAATAAGCCTGCTCCCGAGCAGGTTTAAAGGGATACTCCACTTTTTTCGGAAATAAGCTCATTTTACATCTCCCCCAGAGTTAAACAGTTGAGTTTTACCGTTTTAGAATCCATTCAGCCGAACTCCGGGTCTGACGGTACCACTTTTAGCATAGCTTAGCACAGATCATTGATTCTGATGAGTCCAGTAGCATTTCTTTCAAAATGACCAAAGAGTTTCAATATTTTTCCTATTTAAAACTTGACTCTTCTGTAGTTAAACCGAGTACTAAGATCGACGGAAAATGAAAAGTTGCGATTTTCTAAGCCTATATGGCTAGGAACTACTCTCATTCCAGCGTAATGATCAAGGAACTGTGTGGCTGTACCATGGGTGCAGCAGGCGTAATGATATGACGCAGCGCCTGAAAATAGTCCCCAGCTCGGTAACTTCTTCCAACGTGACCGGGACTAAGTTTGTCTAACCTATTAGACCTATTTTCAGGCGCTGCGTCATATCATTACGCCTGCTGCACTCATGGTACAGCCGCACAGTTCCTTGATTATTACGCCGGAATGAGAGTAGGTCCTAGTCATATAGGCTTATAAAATCGCAACTTTTCATTTTCCGTCGATCTTAGTACACGGTTTAACTACAGAAGAGTCAAGGTTTAAATAGGAAAAATATTGAAACTCTTTGGTCATTTTGAAAGAAATGCTACTGGACTCATCAGAATCAATGATCTGTGCTAAGCTATGCTAAAAGTGGTACCGTCAGACCCGGAGTTCGGCTGAATGGATTCTAAAACGGTAAAACTCAACTGTTTAACTCTGGGGGAGATGTAAAATGAGCATATTTCCGAAAAAAGTGGAGTATCCCTTTAAGCTTGCGCACCTGTTGCTATGACAGCAAGTCCAAGATGAGCGTCAAAGAACCAAACAATCCAAGATCATGCCAAATCGCCAACAATCAAATCCAGCTAACTGAGTTAGCGACGTACGAAGAACGGACCCCTGGTTATTTAAGCCCTGTGTTTCTTTCTGTTCATCTGTCGTCGTCAGATATTGTTTGGTTGTTCTGTTCAAGTTTTCTAGTTTTAGCATTCTGAGTATTTTGTTATTTTGAGTTTGTGTTTAATACAAGAATTGCTGCGCTTAGATCCTGCCCTTTTTCATCACTGCTGCAACCACACGCTGATACCAGAATTCGATGTTTGGTTTCCATATTTCACTGCAAGATTATTTCAACCATCTATGATGCAGACATTTACATATACAGTGAATATATAAAAATACATCATCTGGAAATACAAAACTGACATTACTGTGAGCCATCAATGTTCAGCAATCATACTTTACACAGTACAAAAATTAGGATGTGTTGAAAGTATCCTTAAAACAAAAGCCACTGATTTGTTATCAGTAACGGTCCACTGCAAAAGCCAGGAATGAATGAGCTTGTCACTTGTTTTATTGACTGTGCATTGAGGGCTACAAAACTAGACACAAATGATGACATTCATCTGCAGCAGTGTTTGAATTACTAATTTATTCAGTTTATCAGTGACGATTCAACAAGGCATTTCAAATGAACATGAAGTTGGAACAGAACAGCTGGAAATCCATTCCTAAGGCACAATAGAAGCAAAAAAGTTAGACTCCCTGTGCGTCCTATCTCTTACAGCGCTGTTTTCGAGCAGCCATTTTTGAACTTGCATGTCTCGCATGTGCAGCACCATCACAAGGTCGGCCACAAGGCCACACAAAACAATTATGTGCTTTTTTTTTCCAGCTTTTCATGTCATTTATTCAGTAAAGGTCCCCATTCTGCCAACTCTGTTTTCAGGTCAGGTCAAGAGCTGGGCGGAATGCGCAGCCATGATGGGGCTGAACAGTAAATGGACATTTATTGCTCACAGATGTACGTTTTTTTTTTTTTCACCCTCTGACCTTGTGTTCTGTGCTGTGACGTGAAGATATAACTGCTTAGACTAACTCTGGCTGTGGGTGTATTACATTCAGAAGTGATCAAATGCCTTTGAAGGGTGTATGGCTCCAGAAAGTGGTTCTTGAGAATACTTTTCATCATCTGTCAAACTTATAGCTGAAGTGTTAAACTTCTTTTTTTGCATCCTTTTTTTTTTTTATTGAAAATATTTTTTTTTATAAATCATTTATTAGTTATAGTAATATTAGTTCAATTAATCAAATGGAAAAAAAGTTAGGAAAGAAGATTAATATATATTATTAAATAAATACATACAAAAAAATGGTTTATGCTTCTTTAATAGTGTTTTTCTTTCAACTCCTTTATTGGAGAAACAGATCAAACAAATTTACAGCATAATAACACCAACAGTAACAGTTACAAAAACAACGAAAAGCCAGGCTATTATGAAGGTTTTTAGAAAGTTCATAATAATGACTTATGACGACTTTTATAAAACCACAGATCAAGGGTTTTCACAATTTTTGTTTACAGAACCAAAGTTGAAGTTACACTTGGCAAACCATATGCAGATTTATGACAACTGATTTGGGTCATATAAAAAAAGCATGATAGTAATGAGTTTGTTTGCATGAAACAGGGGATTTCAACAGCAGCCTGCTTGTTGTGTGTGTGTGTGTGTGTGTGTGTGTGTGTGTGTGTGTGTGTGTGTGTGTGTGTGTGTGTGTGTGTGTGTGTGTGTGTGTGTGTGTGTGTGTGTGTGTGTGTGTGTGTGTGTGTTTTCTCTCATTTGTCAGGTTAATTCAATGCCTATTAAATTTTCTCAGTGCAAGTCTATGTCATCCAGACCACTGATGAGGCACTAGGCTAATTGATTGATTATTTCCATTTCTTAGCCACCAAGTTTAGCCTTTTAAATTGATAAAATTAAACACGCAACTTTTTAATGTATAAAACTTTATGGATGGACAAGACAAAAAAAACATCTTAAGATTTGAATAGGGCCCAATGGAGAATTAAAGGGATAGTTCAGCCAAAAATGATATTAAACCCATGATTTATTCACCCTCAAGCCGTTCGAGATGCATATGTCAATCATTTTTCAGACGAACACATTTTCAGTTATTTTAGAAAATGTCTTAGATCTTTCAGTGGTTATAATGTCAAGTTATGGGGTCCACCTCCTTCAAGTCCCAAAAATGTGCATGCATCCTTCACAAAAGTAATCCATCCGGCTCCAGGGTGATTAACGAAGGCCTTCTGAGGGTAATCCGTGTGGTTTTGTCGTAAAACTATACATATTTAAAACTTTATAAATGAAAATAACTGGCTTCCGGCAACGGTCGACGCGCGTTCACGGGAGATGGATGCCGGCGTATGACGTAGGACGTAGCGTAGGAAGCATCGTGACGTAGAACGAACGCGACAGCGCAGCCAGAGAGCAGACAAATGCTTCACATTTTTGGGACTTGAAGGAGGTGGACCCCATAACTTGACATTATAACCACTGAAAGATCTAAGACATTTTCTAAAATACCTGAAAATGTGTTCGTCTGAAAAATGATTGACATATGCATCTCGAACGGCTTGAGGGTGAGTAAATCATGGGTTTAATATCATTTTTGGCCGAACTATCCCTTTAAGGACGCATCCTTGACTAAACAGCATTTGCTGTCCAGTGGTGACTGAGAAAATTTGAAGCAGCACAACAAATATTGTCCATTTTGACAAGTAAGAAACATTTGTAAGAAAAAGTATGGTTGCGTGCATCTAAGTGCCCTGCTTAGACATTTATGTTGTTTGGAACATTTGTGTGTTTAAAATACTGTCTTCTAAGACTGTAAACAGAGAAAAGAAGGCATTATGATTTGTCTCATTATGTTGTTTGTTTGCAAAAGATGATGTAGTTGATTATTCAATTTAGAATAGATATGTATTTTGCTGCCTATAAGTTGCCAATAAAATATAAATAAATGAATTTATAAGTAAATTAATTAATTAATTAAAATAATGATGTTTTATTAACAAAGTTCGGGAGGAACACGTTCAAATAATCTATCCAATCATCATGTCATTCCAACCAGCTGTCAACAATCAGTAATCAACATGTCTCCCCAATCAGCAAAATGAGTAAATACACAGTCAACTCACCTATGTTCCTCAACAGTTTTCAGCATCTCTCCACCACCCCGTCTCCTCACACTCGCCTGGTTACTTTCCTAACTAGAAATACAGTGGGAGTACTCTGGGTTCGGGCCAAAATACCGAGCTCGGAGCCCTCCCCTCGGACAACACGCCATATACTTCACACTGATCTGATTATTTGTAAGTGTGAACAATTTTTTTTTTATTTCAACATAATTATGACCATATTTCAAATGAGAAAAAAGTTTTAAAAAATATTTTAATTTTATACAGTAGTTCATTTTGTTCTCATTTTCACTTTTTAATTAATTTTGATTTAATAGGCCTATATTACACTTGACATTGTGGTGCCTTAATGGAATGGACCTGACTACTATTTTGCAGTTCTCTCTATTTAGAATATATTATGACTTTAGGAAAAATGGCCAGGCTGTCCAGTCAATCCATTATTTTGCAATTAATGTTGCCTCTGTGTCAAGAGGAAATGCAAAATGATGACATCAGTCTTTACAGTATTGTATTTGTATTTTATTTTTTTACTATATAGTGCTTTTAGCAATTCTGGATACAAGTAAAGAAATGTCTGTGAAAGACTGTTAAATAGCCAGAGATAGTTAGTCCTGACTAGTCACCAAATATGTACATTGGTTTTTATTAATTTCATGAGACAGAACACACACACCACATCATCTGAACATCTCTGTTTATTTTCCATCCTTTCATCTCATAAATGAGAGCTGGATTATGGATATAATGAATTATGCATAACCCAAACACTGAGCTCTGATGCATATTTCTGTTGTCTTGTCTGAAGTATTTGACCTGATCAAATATTAATATTTGATTCCAAAAATAAACCGGAATGCATTTCAGAAATTCAGATGATCTGTTTTCGGGTGTGCTTGTCAGAAAGAGCCCATCTGGTGAGAAGGGTGGGTAAAGCGTTGTCTTGCTCATCCCTGCAAATTAGTAAAAATAAAAAAATAAAAATTGGATTAAAGGAGCTTCATTCTAAAAGATTTATTGAAGACCTTTTGTGCATTCTTTCTACTAAGAAGGTAAATGACTGCAGCAGTAAATATTTTCATAATGATGCAGTGCATTTTATTAATATATTGTATGCTTTGTTTTAGACCACACACATACTCATGGAACCACAAATGTACTCATTCGCACTTATGTGCTAAACCTTTATTGAAGCTGTTTGGGATTGTTGTGGAGAAAATAAAGCTACAAAGAACCTTTATGCTGCTTCTTCATGTCTCTAACCGGACATCTGTGGTGAACTAGTCCCCCACTGGCAACCCCAAACTGATTGAAATTCAACAGTTTTCTTTATATCGATTTTTCTTTTATGCCAAATATTATTAGGATATTAAGAAAGGATAATGTTCCATTAAGATATTTTGTAAATTTCCTACCGTAAATGTATTATATTTGTGAGTGAATGCAGCACAATCGCGAACATAAATGGACAACTTTAAAGGCGATTTTCTCAATATTTAGAGTTTTTGCAACCTCAGATTCCAGATGTTCAAATAGTTGTATCTCTGCCAAATATTGTCTATCCTAACAAACCATACATCAATGGAAAGCTCGTTTATTCAGCTCAAATAAAAAGGGTCCAGGGTCACATATATAACCTCTGCTAAAGATAATTTATGAAATATGAAATATTTTTTATTAAATTTATATATGTGACCCGTGCTGGCAAAATGAGTCAGAATAAACAACTTTTAAACTAAGTTTTTGTTATTTTCACATTCTCCATTGAAAAACCTTCAAAATTATGTATGTTTGTTGGAACCGGACAAAAAAATAATAATAATAATAATATAATAATAATAATAATGAATGAGCTATATTGTGCAAAGTCAATATTGAGAAAAATCTAATTAAAGTTTTCTGAAGGTTCCAAAACAAAAATCACCAAGCGACCACACCATCTCTGGTAATAATTTGGCACACACCTGGGCTGCGTTCAGCCCCGACAAAACGTTGCACAACGTTTTTTAAACAGAAACGGTGATGCGTTGAACACACTGTTCTGATGACGCAAGAGTTGCAACTATGGCAGCTGAGAAGGCCATTCTTTGTGTTCTTTGTGAAGAATTTTCGGAGCCTGATGAAGTCGGTATAAATATGTGTTTAATACTACAAAATATGCCCGATGTTACAGTTACTGCACTTGCCGCCCAGAACAAAAGAGAACATCCCAATCGAGTGAAGGGATTGCTGAAATCTATTTAGCCTCACATACTGACTTTATTTGTAGTTCATACTGTTTTAATACCCTGTATTTTCTTTCTCATTTTTAGGAAAAACACTTAATTACCATTGTTTATTTCTATACCAAATGTCATACACTTGCAATGAAGCTAAAAATATAAACAACTACATCATTATGTTGATATCCTATATTTTTACAATAAAACTTACGACAAACCTGTCTTCTAATATCCTCAGTTGTTGTGTATACCGAGCTGCATCGAACACATTTGTAAATTACTTTCCTTGAACCCATTGTGCGAGTTCACTTTAATACCGCGTGCTTTATATAGCCTACATGTTGCTGCTGATTGGACTGCAGTTCTGACACACCCACCAAACAAGAGAAAACGTATCAAACCCCGTTGCACACCGGTGCACGCCGTTTCCAGGAAACATGACGTTCAACCCGGAAACCGTAGCAAAACGTTGCGCACCGTTTTGAACTTGAACGTGCCCCTAGTTAAAACCAAATTAACTCATTAACTCAATTCACTTAATGAACTCATTAACTCAAAGTCGACCAAAAATTGCATTATCACCTCCTAATTAGCCTGTGTGCATTCCGACTCATTTTGCCAGCACGGGTTACATGTGGTATTTCAGGTATTTTTAAACATATCTATTTATTCATCTATCCATTCATCCATCAATCAATTTCTTAGTCTGCAAGGCTAACAAACTTTAATGTAAATTAATCAAGTCAATGCACATTTTTCTAAATTTCATAAAAAGGGCTTTTTCAAGCCAACATTTCTCATTATAATTTGAAGTTATATGAATTTCTTTGAATTTAAATTCAAATAAAACTTAATTCTGCTTTCTTAGATTTAAAACTGAAATTGAAATTCTGCACCCTGTTTGCTTCCTCAATTCAAATTCATTCCAAATTTAGGAATTGCATTGGAATTTAAAAGGCATTCTCAATCAGTTCTGAATGTAGTTCTCCAGAAAATGATGCAACTGATAAAATATAACTCAATGTAAATTGTGTTTGGTAAAAGTACCAAATGCAGATGTGTATTCTATTTAATGTAAATGTAGATAGATATAGGCCTACTTATTTTGTATTTAATAACATACCAAGGCTGGATTTCCAGATAACGTTCCTGTCTTGTGTGGACCTTTTGTCATTTCCTGTCCTGTGCCATGTTTTGTAGTCCTTTGTAGTTTTTCTTGTTTATTAGTCTTCCCAGGTGTTTCTGATTAGCCACGCCCTTGTTATCTTGTTAAGCTTGTTTGCATGTGTGTTTAAGCCCTGTGTCTAGTTCAGTCTTTGTGAGTTCTTGATGTTGGTTGTTCTGTTCCCTAGCATGAGTCTGAATTTGTCAAGTTTTGCGTTTATTTAATAAAAGACTACTGCACATGGATCCTGCTTCCTCCTATGTTTCAACCGCATCGTTACAGTATGCCTTACAGAAGGTATACTTAACTAAGAACATTTCAGGAAACGCGTATTAACGAAAAGGTACTGCTTAATGTAACTTAAGAACATTGTAGCGTTAAGAAGGTTTCGGGAAATTCAGCCCAAGGTTGTTATTCTCAGAAGGTGTGTTTTGTGACAAGTAGAAATACAATTGTGCTACAAAAGTACTGAATTGGCTTAAGAATGCCAAAACAGTCTATTAAGTGCAGCACTGCTCATTCCAAAATGTGTCAAATGCATGAAGAATAATAAGGTACTCGCATGCATATCTTTTCTGCTGCCTACTGTGAACAGATCAGTGTATATCAGCCCTGTTCATACACTTCTGAAATATTACACTCTATGCATCACCCTCTCATCATCGTGTTCCTGTCACACTCTATCATCTCTTCTTTTTTCTTCTCTCCGGAGGCCCATCCTCTCTCTCTCTCTCTCTCTCTCTCTCTCTCTCTCTCTCTCTCTCTCTCTCTCTCTCTCTCTCTCTCTCTCTCTCTCTCTCTCTCTCTCTCTCTCTCTCTCTCTCTCTCTCTCTCTCTCTCTCTCTCTCTCTCTCTCTCTCTCTCTCTCTCTCTCTCTCTCTCTCTCTCTCATATATATTTCCTTTCATCCTCGCTGCCCCTTGAGTAGGCTTTCGGCTCCACATCTAAAGGGGCCATTTGATCTTAGGGGCAGATTTCCACTATCTACAGTATGTGACCTTGCCCTGACTTTGTCAGTGACTATGTGAAAATAAAGCATCTTAAAGCCTAGTTTATCCATCTGCTAGATGAGGATTAATCCCTCTATGATAGGTATTAGCTAGGAAAGTTTAATTAGCTGTGATTAAGCACAACAGTGAGTATTAAAAAATGTATCATTTTTATTCAGGCATATGCAGAGACAGCTTATTTTCTGCAGACATATATCTCTGAGAAGCTTTTCATGATGGATAATTTGCAAAGGTGTCAAGTAACGAAGTTCAAATACTTTGTTACCTTACTTAAGTAGAAATTTTGGGTATCTATACTTTACTGGAGTAATTATTTTTCAGCCGACTTTTTACTTCTAATCACGTAATTATCTGTACTTTCTACTCCTTACATTTTAAAAATAGCCTTGTTACTCCTGTTTCATTTCGGCTTGTTTTCATTCTGGCTTGCTATCCAGATAAATTGTGCCATCTGGATAGAGTGAATTTGATTGTGGTTGGATGAGAAGTATACCGACACCCTATTTGTTTGTACGCGATCCATCGTGTAGCCTACATCGTCTGCCTCTAAAGTTTGACTTTTTGCACCATCAGTGTTGGCAGACTGGGCGGTTTTGAATTTGATTGTGAGGGTAAAAAAGGGTTTGGGCGGGTGGACAAAATTTGGGCTGGTTTGGGATCAGTTTGGCGGTTTTCAAACATCTACATTTTAAAGTCTAATTGGTTAAAAAAACTTAAAAAAAACTAAAGTGTGCATGTAGTCCATACAATCAGTCATCATGACATTACTAAACACCAAGGACGTGCAGAGAGTTCCTCAGGTACATTCCTCAAATGTAAAAAAGGGGCATATATATAGGGTATGTGTGTACAAATACTTAATCTATTTGTTTATCCATAATAATCCATTCCCAATATATACATATTAATAATAAACACATAATTCATCACACATAATACACTTAACACATATATTTTTTCATTTGAATACACACATGAACACCTATTCACACTAGACAATGGTTTCATCAGCTTCCGGTTTCGATGCGCCGGCGCAACCCAGCCGTGACGTCATAAGCGGCCGGCGCAATTTTCCCGCTGGAAGACTGACTACGCCCACACAGACAAACAACACTGACGAAACGACAAGACAGTGCAGTGTAAGTGTATGAAATGACCGGGGAATGAATATGGAAAGGAGAGTGGAGAAATGGATGAATGTCCATGTGCTATCATCATCGCGTGTGCACCCACTCCTATGATAGCGGCAATGGCATGGAGGAACAAGACGTTGATGAATGAGGTCAGTATGTATGTGCGTATATGTGTATGTGTGTGTGCCAGTGCTGCTTCCCCAGCGGTGGCAGCTAATGTGACTTTATCACAAGCCATATAGGCCTGCTCACTGAAAGAACCATATTTGGCTCGAGAGCATCGGTTCCGAGCCGACTGTGGAATACCTATAAAGTGTTTGCACCTACGTCACGGTTTGGTCAGTTACCCGGATGCGCGGCCATATTGGAGATACTCGGATGTAAACAACAGCATGGATTGCACTGTTTATGTACTACTGAACACAATGTTACACTAATTTATGATTCTAAACCACGGAAAAAACATGTGGAAGCTGCTAAATCATATAGAGAAGGACTTCGTAAGCAGGAAAGAGTGCAAAATTTTGGTAAAGATCCGAACGAGCTAGCTTCTTAGTCATGGACTGACGACCCGACAATTCTTCCTTCTATTTCTTATCCCGACATAGGCTACATTTCAGACTGTCAGTCCAAATCCGATTTTTGTTCATATCCGATTGAAATCTGATCAGAATTAGCTAACATGAACAGCAAAAAAATCGGACGGGATACACCGCTCTACAGTAATTTGAAAGTGATTGCAGTACCAGTTTTGGCCACAATCTTACATACGGCTCCTTTAAGAATGCGCTTCAGGTGTCTTTCACTTATAACATACCCATGTCTTAATGCCAGAGAGCGCACTATACATGACATTCCTAATTCAAAGTAAAATGTTATTTCATCAGTCAGCATCTCCAACTGCTGTATAGGCTATATGGTTACAGTTTTGACCGGTGTGGTTCCCTCAACATTACTACGAGAACTACATAACTACGTGGTTTTCTAATGTAGAAATATGTCGTTTACTCAAAATATGAAGTTGTGGCCATGAGAAAAATATATCGTTCCCTCAACATATGATCTCGAGGCCACGACTTTACATCGCGTGGCCATGACATGATGTCGTTACCGCAACAAAATGATCTTGTGGCCCCGATTTATTATCAAGTTCCCATGACATAATATGATGTTCCCACGAATTAATATCTCGTGGCAACAACATATTATCACGTTCCCAAAAGTTTATATGTTGTGGCCACGACAAAACTAAGTGAACCGAATGTCCCCTCCCGGTCACCGTAAAAACAGGTAGCTTAGTGCATCCCAAATTTTTCAACATTAACATTTTAATATAACATTATAGTCATTATGGCCTTTAGAAAAATGTTTTTTTGAGGAGGTGGGGTAGTGCACTATAGGCCTCTGTGGCACGACCTAAGCTTTTTTCCTTAATGGCATTTTTTTCCTTACATTACTTTTACTTTTACTTTTATACTTCAAGTAGTTTTGAAATCAGTACTTTTACACTTTTACTTGAGTAAAAAACTTGAGTTGATACTTCAACTTCTACAGAGGTCTTTTTAAACCCTAGTATCTATACTTCTACCTGAGTAATGAATGTGAATACTTTTGACTCCTCTGATAATTTGTTCTTAACTTGATTCTGCCAAAAAATAGAAAAAAATATATTGGTTCTTGAGGATAATTATAGTTTAACTTGCGTAGGAAGATCACAGAGAGGATGATACACATTTATGTTAGAGACTCATTGTGATGTTCGTTCAAATCAGTGTGTCATACAGATACACCTCAAAGCAAAATATATTGACACACATATCAATCTTATTCTATTGAATTGCTAATCAATATCAAATGAGCAAGAGTACTGTTGTGAGCAATGCTAATATTCTGTAACGTGGCATGGTTCAGGAATGAGGGAGATTAGGATCCAAATTCAGTTGAAAGACATTTATTAACAAAAGCTATGTTCACACTCTCAGTTTTTGGGATTAACAACTGCATTTAATTACAGGTGTGAGTCTTGAAATGTCCTGTTCACACAGCAACTTACAGCAGCGTCTCTAATACTGTCTGAACGTGTAACGGGGGTCAAGCCCTTATTCTCTTACTAGTAACCATAGTGACAGTGACCAAAGTAATATTAAAGATGGCGACATCCATAAAACTGAAAAGTCTTATCACGTTTCACCACAAGTTCATCCATCAAATCTTCCTTAACTGTGACAGCAGCTTTTATACCTGGGTGGAGCGTAGAGCCACACAGTAGATGTGTGTTTGATCACCGCAGAGCAGCTCTCTTGAACTGTATGATGTGACAGACAACTAGTTGTCCAGTCTAGTTCCGTTCACACAGCACGGGTTTTCCGGGAATGCAGTTGTGAGTCCTGAAAATGTACAGGTGTGAGTTCAGTTGTTATAGAATGCGACCACCAAGGTAGAGCAGGAGCAGGAGAGAGCAGGAGTCCACCAAGGTGGAGAACAAGGTGCAGAAGACCACCATGGCCAAACAGAGGAAGCCGGAAGAGCTGGAGCCGGAAGAGCCGGAGACCACAGTGGAGCTGAGAGAAGGAATTTTTTTTAATTTGACAATCCTTTTATTACAAAATTATCACACTTCATGTCTTCATTCCAATATCTTGGCTATAAAAACATTCACAAAACAAATCACAAGCAAATATAATGCAACAAAAAATCACATCAACACTTCGGAAATAACCAGTTCATTATCAACTAATGAACACAGCGCATTATCACAGCACCACTCAATTTCTAAAATATTCAATGTACTCATTAGTTTATAAAAATTTAACTCGATTATAAGTCGTGATTTTACCTTTTTATTTTTAAAAAGCTGATATAAGTTCTTGTTCTCCTCTCTGTTCAATTCTATTTCTCCTAGATATATAAATGGCTAATTTTGCAATACCAACAATAAAATTGAGCAATTGACATTTGAATTTTTTCTTATTCATACAACCAAGAATAAAATCCTGCTTTGTAAAACATACCTCAAAAAGAAGCTCTAGAAGGCTAAACAAAAAGGAAAGTCTGTTACAAAACATAAAACAATGAAACGCAGTCTCCCTTTCATTGCAAAAAGGACAATTCTCACTTACATTTGGGTTCAACATTGCAAGAATTAACTGATACAGCTCCATGGAGTATCCTACATTGAAGATAACCAACTATTTTAGGTAAGGGAGGTTTGTACAGAATCCTCCACACTGGTTTTCTGGTTTCAGTAATCTCTAATGTGCCTCTCCATACAATATAATTTATATTCTTTAACCATTTAATATTCACTACTTTCACAATACTTCTAGACTAACTTAAAAAAATATATATTTGTTCATCAATTTTCTTCTTCAACAAGGGATTTATGTCATTTAATTAGACAAAATCAGGTACAATACTTGTATCTGGGAAGAAGTCTTCGCACTCTGGAAATATAAATTTCTTATTGTACTCCTCGAGTAAAGTTCTTTACAAGCCCCCTGCAGTTTATCTAAAAAAAACGTCTAATGTATTGTGCAGACTTTACCTTTAAAAAGGCTGAAACTGCTTCTACATCTTTGAAATCAGGACCTGCATTATTTATAATGTGTTTAAATTGTAGAGATCCACTTCTGTACAACAAATACTTAATACCTGGTATTTCATAACCAGATACATCGAGACGTGCTCCACACACAATTGGCTCCTCCAGTGGCCAGTACAGGGACATTAATGGTTCCATCCATTGATGCTTAAACACACTCCATATTTTAAAGAGACTTCGATATAAAGCAGGACCTCCTCTAAAATCAAGTTTTTTAGATTCCATTAAAAACTAAAGTGTCCAGGCCAAGTCCACTTACTCTGCATAAAATGCATTGAGCCACTGGTCTCCATATCAGTCTTTCAGATTCCAGCATAGATTTCTGCAAAAACTGAAGACGGTAAGCAGCACATCTACTTGCCAAATGCACTAGATCTTCTTTAGCCAGAAACAAAACAATTTGAGGGATCCTGCAAGTACACCATTCCTGCTTGAATTTTTTATAAGAGACCAACAGGAGGGTCAACGCATGCAAGTCTATGCCACAGGGAAGAAGCCGTTGATAATAAGTGTGCGTCCTTTGAAAGACAATTGACCTATGGCTAAGCCACGCCCCCTCCACTCACTCGGACAAACAGTCAACATTCGGTAACAGGCGCTAGCTGTCACAGTAGGAGACATTTCACAGGAGGCAATTGATGATTTTTGGAGACACAAAGATTATATATCATCTCGAAGTCACCAAAGGGGCCTTAACTATGCATTGGAGGGTTATATTAATAATTTTATTGTTGAGAAGGTCGATAAGTTTCAGCTCCAGACAAAGATTTACAGTTCACAGTGTAAACGTTATAGTTTGGTGCTATTTCGCTTCAAACGCTCGCTTTAAACGCGCGTCCTATTCGCTTTTGATGCGCGAATGGATTCAAAATTTCTTCAAGCGTCGAAATAGACGCGATACGTGCGAATTTGACGCTCTATTCGCGTTTGGTGTGAAAGCAGCATAATGAACAGGCTGCGATGTCAAGATTAGGGATGGGCGTATCGATCCTGTGGTATCGATAGATCGATATACTCGCGCTACTCATTTGGCATTCCTTAAAAAAATATCGATATAAACAAAAAAATTATACAGTGCTATGCATAAGTTTAGACACCCATGCTAAAGTTGACTAAAAAGAGGAATAAAAAATCATCTTTTGGAAATTGAACTTAATGCCTAAATTTAAAAAAATAGGGAAAATCCAACCTTTAAGGACACCAATTTTCTTTGTGAATGAATAATGTATCGTAAATAAATAAATGTTCTTCCTTAAAATACAGGGTGCATAAGTTTGGACACCCCTATGTTAAATTCCCATAGAGGCAGGCAGATTTTTATTTTTAAGTATTTAAAAAAAAAATTTTTTAGGATACTATGCATCCTGATAAAGTTCCCTTGGCCTTTGGAATTAAAATAGCCCCACATCATCACATAGCCTTCACCATACCTAGAGATTGGCATGGGGTACTTTCCATAAGATCATCTCTCAATGCAAATCAAACTAGCTATTAGGCTAACTGAAATAAAACCATGCCAATCTATAGGTATGGTGAAGGCTATGTGATGATGTGGGGCTATTTTAATTCCAAAGGCCAAGGGAACTTTATCAGGATGCATAGTATCCTGGATCCATGAAGTAACTGGCCTTTAAAAATAAAAATCTGCCTGCCTCTATGGGAATTTATCATAGGGGTGTCCAAACTTATGCACCCTGTATTTTAAGGAAGAACATTTATTTATTTACGATGCATTATTCATTCACAAAGAAAATTGGTGTCCTTAAAGGTTGGATTTTTCCTAATTTTTTAAATTAAGGCATTAAGCTCAGTTTCCAAAAGATGATTTTTTATTCCTCTTTTTAGTCAACTTTAGTATGGGTGTCTAAACTTATGCATAGCACTGTAATTGGGGATGTATGTACCACTTTCAGCTGTTGTAGATTACTTCCTTAAATTACTATGTGCCGGGACACCCCTGGCTGTACCTGGCGGCGTATTGAGCTGGCCCATGTCACGTGACAGGAGACGAGCGAATGAGCGACATTGTGCGACACAGCCGACAACGACACACAGTCACACACACACAGCCAACCAAGGCCACCAGCCCAGCACGAAAGCGGGAGCCTACTTAAAACAGGCCTTGGTTTTTAGTAATGTTTACTGAATATTTTGTTTAAGTAATTATCCGAAATTCAAATAATGTCCACACCTTAAAGGGGAATTTATTGAAGTTGAAAATTGCTGGCTCAGAGTATTAAAACAAGATAAGAAAATATGAGATACAATTTTGGGGATTTTTCATCTTTGCATGACAGTTTTATTTTTTCCATTGAAAAGAAAATATTAAAAACTATGATGTTGGGATATTGGTTTTAATCTGTAACATGATTTCTTACATTTGGAAACCATAATTTCATATTTCATTAATTATATCACAAACTTCTGCAGCTTCTTTCGATTTAGATATGACAGTTAATTGGAAAGTGACGTGAAAACTTTATCCTTTTCAGGTGAGTCTCAAAGAGCATGTGATATCACAATGGGCCTGGCCAAAATAATTGTGAAGGACTTGCAACCCATTTCAATGGTAGAGGATCAAGGTTTCCGGCATTTTATGAAGGTGGTGGATCCCCGATACCAGATCCCTTGTCGGAAATCCATGATGACAGGTGAAATTCCCAAACTGTACGAGCAAGCACAAAAAACAGTAAAGGACTCCATACAATCAGCAAGCAGTCTGGTTTTAACAACCGACATGTGGACTGCAAGAACCACCTAAGCTTATTTGACTCTGTCAGGACATTTTATTGACAAGGACTGGCAGATGCAGTCTTGCAATCTTACAACAATCCATGTAGCTGTGCAGCACACAGCAGACAATATATCTGAACTCCTCACAAAAATAACTGATGAATGGGGCATCACCAGTAAGGTTCATGCAGTTGTTACAGACAATGGGGCCAATATGGTCTCTGCTGTGCGTAAAACTGGTTGGAAACATATTCCTTGTTTCTCTCACACACTCAACCTCATTGTGAAGGACTCCATTAAGGCTGACACAAGTCTTGAGTCCAGCTTGGAGAAATGCAGTGCTATTGTTCGGTTCTTCCACCACAGCACCAGAGCGACTGACAAACTAACAGAAGTACAAAATCAGTTCACTAATCCAAGCAGTGGATACTAGATGGAACTCGGTGTTGTACATGATTGACAGACTGTATGAACAACAACAAGCCATCACAACTGCACTTTGTCTTCTTGGGAGAAACAACATGTGCCTAAGTGATGGAGAATGGTCCCACATCAGTCAGGCCATTGACGTCCTCAGGCCTTTTGAAGAGGCCACTAAGGAGATTTCAGCAGAGCAGTATGTAACAATTTCCAAAGTCATACCTCCGGTCTCTCTTCTCCAGCAAGCAACCGCATCTGCTGGGCAGAGTAACAGTCTGGCTTCACAACTTGAAGCACAATGCAAGCGACGGTTCGAAAACATTGAACGCAACCACACTCTTGCAGTCAGCACCTCTTTGGACATTCGCTTCAGAAACATTGTGTTCTGTGATTCTGCAAATGTGGAAATGATTAAATCACGGATCATCACAGAGATGCAAGCCCTGGCTTGCGCTGAAACACAGTCAACCAGACATGAAGCCGCTGCGACTGCATCAACTGTGACACAAGTGACACAAGGGTCACCTGCTGAGTGTTCATCATCCAAGGGATTATGGCGGGAGTTTGACAGTCGGGTTGTGGCTTTTCAGAGCAAACGCACAGCAAACATGGATGCATATATTGAAATGAGAAGATACATGGAGGAAAAGGTGATCCCAAGGAGTGAGGACCCTTTGATTTGGTGGAAAAAAAATGAAACCACATTTCCACTGCTGAACAAAGTTGCGAAAAAATACCTCTGAACTGTTGCAACGTCTGTTCCAGCAGAGAGACTCTTCTCTAAGGCCGGAGAAATAATCAGCCAGAGGCGTAATCGTCTTAAAGCAAAAAATGTGAATATGATACTTTTTCTGAACAGCAATCTGAAACTTCAGTAAAGTGTGACGACATATCTCGAGTGCACTAAAGGCGTGATGGTGTCAGACAGTTTTCTAGTTCATTTTTCCAAGTTCATTTTCTCAGGGAACAACTGTCTTTGTTATGCAGGTTTATAGGATAAGTAAATCCTAGTTTATTATGATCTTTATGACGTCTTGTTTTTGCTTCAGTGAAGTGTTACATGTTTACTTCTACAAAGAGGCTCGAAACATAACATTGTTATGATGTATTCGTTTTTTTTTTTTTACCAAGATTGGTCTTTTTTCTTTTTTTTGAGAAATAAGAAAAGTGAAAATGTTTATGTTTTTGTTCATATTTAATTTATTTCATTCATATTTATGTTATTTATTTTAATTTTAATTTTATTATGTATTGACCATAATACATTTTTTATAAATGGTCTGTATTTGTCTTGTGATTTGTCTTAAATGTAATAATATTTTTACTGACAAAAATTGCCAATAAGAAATTAACGGTATCGGTATCGATATCGATGAAAATGCAAGAAAAAGTATCGGTATCGTATCGAATCCTAAAAGTGTGGTATCGCCCATCCCTAGTCAAGATTGCAATGCTGGAATATGTGTGTGTGTGTGTGTGTGTGTGTGTGTGTGTGTGTGTGTGTGTGTGTGTGTGTGTGTGTGTGTGTGTGTGTGTGTCAGAGAGAGAGAGGCGCGGGCGCAATCGAACAGTGGAAACAAAAACATACTCCATTTTGTTCATACAGGACATCATTAAAACTACAAAGTGTTTAGCCTACTTATATTTGTGTAAAACACAACATTGTGCTTTTGTCAAACTGTAACCTACAACTGTCACCCAACCAAAATCACACACACACACACACACACACACACACACACACACACACACACACACACACACACACACGCTGTTTAAAAGCAAAAATGACAAGAAAAAACATATAAAAACGAATGAAAACTGACTAACTGCAATGCATTTCAATGGACGTGGAAGCAGAGAATGTCCGAGTGAATTGGGTTAGCTATGCACACTGTGATTGGCTCATCGCGTTTGGGGGCGTGGCTTAGCCATAGGTCAATTGAGGAAGCAATTCCATTTTTTCAACTGTCCTGTTACTTTATCTGGCATTCCTTCCCAGTTCTTCTGCATGAAAGATTAATTGCCTAAGAAAACACCAAGATATTTTAACCCATCTTTTTGCCATAATAAGCCTCCAGATAGAATGGGATTTCCTCCTTCCCATTTCCCAATCAATAAAGCATCACTTTTTCCACAATTTACAATTGCTGATGAAATATCTTTAAAATCATTAACAATATGTTGTAACATTTGAACATCATCACTGTCATTTATAAAAGCATCATCAGCATATGCAGATAAATAAAAAGCATTATTACACTGTGGCAATGTTAAACCCTTTAACTTGTTTCATAGCATAAAAAGCAGTGGTTCCATAGCCAGCACATATAATAACCCAGACATGGCACAACCTTGTCTAAGCCCTCTCTGTACTTTAAAGGGGGCACATAAACCACCATTAATTTTGATCACACTCTCAATTCCGCAATACATTGTTCTGATCATATCAATAAAACTTGAATTAAAACCAAAAGCTTGTAAAATATGCCACAAATAAAGGTGTTCAACCTGATCAAATGCCTTCTCCTGGTCTAGAGAAATAAGGCCAGTATTTATACCAAACAGTTTTGTAACTTCTAAAACATTTCTGATTAGAGTTATATTGTCAAAAATCAATCTATTTGGTACACAGTATGTTTGATCATAGTGTATCACCTTCCCTATTATTTTACTCAATCTTGTAGTCAAAACTTTGGACAGGGTTTTGTACTCTGAGCACAAAAGAGAAACAGGCCTTCAATTTTTTTGAAGATCACCTTTTTTGGGTAATAGAGTGATAACTGCCCTTCTGCAACTGAGTGGAAGAAAACCATTTATAAGGCTTTCATCAAACACTGATAAGAGATCTTCTCTTAGGATGGGGCCAGAAAGTGTTATAGAATTCAATGGGTTACCCATCAATCCCAGGGGATTTGCCATTCTCCATACTCCTAATTGCTGAGTAAAGCTCTTGTTCTGTCAGAGGCTGTTTCAAACTTTCATTGCTCTCTTCGTTGAGTTTTGGCAGACCTTCAAAAAAAAAAAAAAAACTACTAGTAGTCTTTTCATTTTTAAAATCAGCTGTATATAATGGATCTGCTGAGCTGCTGTTGCTGCAGAGCAAGTACAGAGACTTGCTACTGCTAATACATTCACAGACATGCTTCTATGAGCATGTAACGGCCGTTTCACACTGCAAGCTCGAGCTTTGCATCAGCTTCATGACTCGCGAGAGTATTCACATTGTAAGTGTTTGTACAGATTCAGAGCAGAGGCTCCAGAGCAACATATAAGGTGAGCATTTCTTTACAAAGACAGCTATAAATTTGTTTTTAGAAGTTGCTCATTTATAAACTTGATAATCTTAAAAGTTTGTTGACATGGGAAGGTGTACAACATTCACATGTAAATGGTAAACAACAAGCAAAACCAAGAAAACTGCTCCAATCATGTCGTTTCAGTCATACTTCGATATATAAGATATTATATAGAGAGAGAGAGAGAGAGAGAGAGAGATAGATAGATAGATAGATAGATAGATAGATAGATAGATAGATAGATAGATAGATAGATAGATAGATAGAACGTGCTGTTTCTCTAAGGCAGACAAAAGAACCATTTCAAAAAACAAATTGTTACAGGTAAATGTTCTTTAAATATTTTTGGTTCTTCATTTTCTTTTCTGACACACTCCAATTCTCGTTAAAACACAGTAGACATGCTTATTATGTGTATTTTGAGCACTTTTTTGTGTGAAATCATTTTTATTTTGTCCATCAAAAGTGCGCTTTCATTTTAAATGAGCGTGAGCGTGACGCTCCTGCTTGGCCGCTGATGCAACAGCAACCAATCAGCTGCGCTACGTAGATAAAGATGTGATTGCTACCAAATTAAGTTGAGCTATCAGCCTGCTCCATCAAGAGTTTCATGACAGAATGTGGTATGCATGTTAACATATTGTGTAAAATATGGAATATATAAGCAAATATGCAAAAACAAGAAAAGTATGAACAAAGTATGTGACTTTCTTTCAAAGTACGTGAGTGTCTTTGAAGGACTCAGTAAATTATTTAATTGGTGTTTTTCAATCGGAAGACTGCATCAGTCTTGTGATGTGTCTAGGCTAGACTTCTCAGCCTTAAAAGCTAGAATGAGACAATCTTGTACTGTAAGTCTGCAAGTCTAAATGTTTTTGCACTCATAGTCATGACCTACTACTCTGTATTGGAAACCTTTATATTATCAGTTTTTTTATTAATGCAGTATAGTGAATAACAACCATCTGTGGCCTCAGAGTGAATTACATTATGTAATTAATTTACAAAACAAAAGAAATTACATTTTGTACAAAATACACAAATGTATGTGTTGCATTTCATAATGAAATAAGATAGTGTCACTCATTTTCCATCAATTCTTTTTTTTGTGAATTTTAATGTGTGCCAAGGATTGTTGGTTATTGGAGAACGCAAAGGATACAAAATATGCCAAATTAATAACAAGAAACAAAGGCTGGCTTTCAAGGATCCTTTAAATTGTGACGGTATTCAAGGGAGCTTGATGATGTAGCAGTCAAGGTATGCAGGCTTCCGATTAAAAAACACCCACTTTTAAAGCCCTCCCATTTGTTGCCACGTACTGGTGCAATGAAAAAAACTAGGGCTGGGAAAAAATTAATCGCGATTAATCGCATCCAAAATAAAAGTTTGTGTTTGCATAATATATGTGTGTATACTGTGTATAATTATTTTGTATATATTAATACACACATATGCATGTATATATTTAAGATTTTTATTTATTTATATATAAATTATTTATATTTCTATATAATATAAATTATGTATAAATGTATATACAGTATATACATGCAAATATTTCTAAAATAAATACATGCATATGTGTGTATTTATATATACAAAATAATTATACACAGTACACACACATATAATATGCAAACACAAACTTTTATTTTGGATGCGATTAATCGCGATTAATTTTTTCCCAGCCCTAAAAAAAACACTTAAAGGTGCTCTAAGTGATGTTGTGTGACGTCACTTCTTGTTGACGTTTAAAATATTATCAAACAAAACGGAGGCTAGCTAGACCCTCCCTCCTCCTCATCCACACACTAATCCCCCAAACCCCACCCCCAAATCCTTCTTGTCGGTTATTGGCTGGAACAGTTTGTTATGTTTCGTGGTGTCGGTTAGCCCAGTTTGTTTTTCTTGCCGTTTGTGGAGCCTGGGCTGTCTTCAGAGACCGCTTTTTTTTTTACAGTATGTTCGGGGGACAGGCAGCTAGCGGATGATGAGGAGATGTTTGCTGTATGTGACAAAAAAAATTTGGCCTAAAAAACGTGTGACATCGATTAGAGCACCTTTAACACTGAAGTACACAGACTGACAGCCTGCCTAAAACAAACACAAACAAGAGGAGTGATACAAACAGTGTAAAGTCCCAATGTCATTGGACTGTTTCTACAGCTCTGCCAATAAATGTGAGGAGCAGAATTTATTTATTTTTTTACATTAAATAGATCATAAATAAAACAGTTTGTGTATTATATACGCACACTGTTTTTAATTATTATTATTATTATTATAGTACAGATTTGCCACTAAAAAGAATTTAACAACATGCTGGTCAGATTTCAAAGCCTTGTTCAAGGCCTTGAAGAAGTGTTTGCTGTCCCTTTTCTTTTAATAATCACACATTCATGCTCATCTGTGTTATATACCTGGAAAACATACACAGAGACATGCTAACAGGCACACACACACTTGACAGTTTTATTATTCTCTCCTGAGCCATAACTTATCTTCAGCACATTATATGTAACCATAAACAAGTAAAGGAGCAAGAAATTTGTGCTGACACCCCCAATAAGCAACCACAGCAAAATGAGAATTGTTTTGGGTCTGTGAGAAATAAGTGCTGACTTAAGAATGTACTGGAGGAATTACACCCCAGGAACAAAACATGAAAGGCAAAAAAAAAAGAAAGACATAAAGGGAAATGCCCATAAGCATTTATCAAACCCCCCCCCCAAAAAAAAAAAAATTGTGAAAGGCATCATCACAGATACATTTGTGAAACAGACCTAGTAATAGCTATATTCGTAATAGTGTCTATGTAGCAAACAATGTAATTGCAATTGTTTCCCAATTGTGTGCTCACAGTTTGTTTAAAGGAGACAAATCATGCTTTTAAATTGTTCCTTTTTACATATAAATCATACATTTGTAGTCTATATAAAGCGGAACTGCAATGCTTGGGTCTGAATTCTTCATTATTATAGCTCCACAGGCCCCTTTTCTGATGTGCGTCTGAGAGCAACTCGTTTTGGTGCGGTCTCTTTAAATACAATTGAGACACTTTATACCCCGCCCCCTCTCCAGGTTGCAGAGGTTCAACTCCACCCCGTTCGGCCATTTTTGTAGTTTGATAGCAGAGATACGATTATCTAGCGGCACAGAAACTTTTTATTCACACGTTATTAACAAAATGTCAACAACGGAAGACTTGTCCAGCCAGCCTTACATGTTCGAGCCAGAGTCGGAGCCGGAGCGAGATGAAAATGAAGACGAAGAACCTGTAGAACAACGTCTTCATATGGATGTATCGCACTGGTGTGTACTGTATTTACACATGAAACTTTGGTCTTCCGACCTTTTACCACCGTGTCGATTTATTTTGATTAATATGTGCGAGGGAGAGAGAGCAAGACAGCGTCTAGTTTGGAGACGGTGATGTCTTGTTTACACTTTCGCCTGGCTCTGAAGAGAGAGAGAGAGCGCGCGCGCGCGACCGGGTCTCTCTCTCTGCTCGTTCTTTCAGTTAAACATGCGCCCTTGTCACAAGCGCGGCAGTTTATCTACATTAGACGGTGTAATGAAGCGTGTGGGTTACTACATCCAACAACCGAACATTTTAACTTACCCTCTCGTCTCTTCTGCATCCTTTAGCTTGGACTACAAAATTGCAGCGAGAAATAAAAATGGCGGATTGCTCGAAGTGTTGGGCCGGAAGTCAATGTCCTTATTTGGCAGTTCCGCTGCAAATACTGTGACATAATAGTTCAAAAAACGTCATAGATAACAGAAAAATCGGAACAGGTTGAAAAATATGACCAAAACAGAATATAAAGATATCAACGAAGCACCTGAAGAGAATAATTTCATATTTTCTGTAATTCTAAACACTCCAAATATAAAACAAAATGCATCTAAGGGCTAAAAAAGTGCATTTGGCATGATATGTCCCCTTTAAACAAAGCTGTTTCGACAGTCGTGTCAGAAAATGGTGCCCTCAACTATCACAGTCTTCCCTCGAGTCTTCATGGTTAGTAATTAGTTAAAGTTGCGATGCTACCAGCTAAACTACATTTACATTACATTTAATCATTTAGCAGATGCTTTTATTCAAAGTGACTTACAAATGAGGAGAGCAATAGAAGCAATCAAACCAACAATAAGGCAACAAAATGCAAATGCTGCTAGTCCCAGTTAGTCTAGCACGGTGACACATAGCAAGGTGTTTAAAAAAACAAACAGATATAGAATAGTAAGTGTTTGTAATGGTATTAATGGGTCAAGTGTTGACGAAAAAGATGCACCTTCAGCAGTTTCTTTAAAATGGCTAAAGACGGGTTGAGATAGGCTCAACTGAGATTCCACCAGCTTTGAACAGTCAAGGTAAAGGTACATAAAAGTAATTTTGTGCCTCTTTGGTATGGCACCACAAGGTGCCATTCACTTAGGTCTGAAGTAGCCTAAAGCCTGGTTCACACGGGACGATTTTAAAATTGTCGGCCGATTTTCCAAACCTGAGAGACCCCACACACGGCGATAAAAAATCACGGGTCTAACAGTTTTGGTCGTACAGTGTGTGGTGCGCAGCCACACGGCAAAATCAACACATAACACACGAACCGATTTGACTCCCGAGCATTCCCAGGTCAGACGGGAAATCTCGCAAAATCCCTCGAGATCAAACGTGACTTCAGAGTAAACAATCATGATGGATGAATAGGACGCAGTACGTGGCGATAGTTTGTAGTTTGTTTTTAACCGAAAAAAACTCCATCTCCGACGTCCACCGGACTTTCTGGTGCGCCATGCCGCCGGCTGTTTTGATTTTGTTTCCCGGTGCTTCCTCGCTGCCTCGTCACCTCGCTTTCTGATTGGCTACACCCACAGTCCACAGGCTGCGTGCTCATTTGTCCCCGGGGGACACCACACACGAGGAGAAATCGGGCCAACAAAATCCAACATGTTGGATATCCCCGATTTGAGATCGGAGCGGTCCCGACGTCCTTCCGAGCAGACGAGAGCAGTCTTAACACACCACACACGGCAGGAATATCTGATCAGATTATTTTACGATAATCAGAGCATCCTTAAGATTGTAGGAAGGGGTGAATCGGGGCTAAAATCGGCCTAATTATCCTGCCGTGTGAACCAGGCTTAAGTGTAACCCAGGTCAAAATTGAACTGATCAGAAAAAATAAATATATTTTTTTGTAATAATTATATTCTCACTCAACATGCTGAAATAAGTAACATAATGTGTTGCCAGAGTCGTTCTGCTGTGCCATTAACATTAAAATAATTAAATTAACTATAATAATTATAAGTGTGATGTTTGTCATAAGACTGGGCGCGTGTAGACGTCACTGAAACGAGACGCATAATTGCAGAGAGAGCACGAGTTTCACAGATCGCGAGTGAAATCAAAGTGGATCAAAAGGCAAATATAACATTCATTCTTGCTTAATATACATAAATACTAAGTTGTATGATGTTGTAACCCTTATATTAATCTTATTTGGGTCATTCTAGTGTGATAAGTTATTGATTTTGGAGTGGATGATAGCCGATTGCGAGCCCTGTAGAATCCGATGTGACTGATTAATTGTGTATTGAAATCCCCCGGATTTGGTTAGTTTCATGATAATATAATATATAGTTCTCTGAAATTAAGTATTAAGGAGTTATATTCACGCTCTGAAGTGTTTTATACGGGTGTACAGGGCTTGACATTAACACCCGCCAACCCGCCAAATGCGGGTGGATTTTGCTCGTGGCGGGTAACGCAGTCACTCCAACTAGCCACTTTGGCGGGTTGAATAATTGTAGTCTTTTCAAAAGGCATCTGAAATAAGTGTGACACTACGACACTACAAATCCCATAGGGCTGTCAACGAATATTCTAAATTCGAATATATATTCGAATAGTTTTAAAAAACAGAATTTCGAAGGTGAAAATTAATATTCGAATGTGGAAAAACGCCCGCGGTAGCAGAGGCGCGGCTGTCTGCTTTGCGAGTGGGCGCGCTGCCTGAGGGATCATTTTATTTAACGTTAAACAGAAACATTACTAAAGTGTAAGCTACTGTACTGACTGAATAGATATTGCATGAATAAGGTAGATACAGCAGTTTCATGCACTGCAGGCTTCCACTGGTCTGATTATTTACCGTTTCATGTCAAGGTAAAGTTCCATGTTTACCACAGCACAGCTCGCTCGGAGCGTTCAATGTCGGTTCTATATACTGTAAAACTTCAATTAATGTTAATAATATTTGTTTCAATCACTGAATGAAGCCTGCTATATAAGAGTCGCGACCTTAAATTGCTTGCACAAAACTCTTGATCAGCACTCAACATTTGCTTATTGTTGTTGTTCATTTAAACTGCACAGAGCGCGTGACGCCTCATTCATGCCGCAAGACCTCCAGACACGCGTAAACGCGTCTTTACACTCGCGCCAGACGCTCTATTCACGTTTGGTGCTGAGGGTGAGGGCGAGAGAGAGAAAGAGTGCCTGCGAGTGAGCGAGCGAGAGTGAGTGAGGTCTGCGGTCTTGGCCATTAGTTGTTTTACTTGTTTTCGTGTAGGTAATACGTTGTCAAATATGTTTAAACTTAAATAAACTACCTATACAAGTAGTTATGTCTCTTTGTATTAATTTGTCCTGTTATTGACGTAATGCGCGTCATTGACAAAATGTGCAACCAGATGTTCGAATAGTTCGAAGATAAGCTATGTGTTTTTTTTTAGAGGGAATATTCGAAGGTTCAATTTTGACAGCCCTAATGAGTATTGTCGCTAGTGACCGACAACAAAGAATCGAAGAGACAGCTAGCTGCCCTGCTGGAGTTATGTCGTATGCCGGTGGAGCAATGTGGCAACATATAATAGGCCTACATAGGCCTAATACATGGTTTTATTTTAAAAAAGGAGCTTTACACACAACCTTATCAGAGCTATAACGATAATGACCTGTATTGTTATATATTTATGTAGTCATGATTTGGGTGGATGTAACAATGGTTTTACATTTAAAAGGGTTGTAAATCTAGTTCAAGTAAATTTTAGCACGCCATAGTCCACTTTTATCAGGTAATTTCACAACAACAAAAATGTGGCTAGTAAAAATGCTGTGTGGCTAGTAACTTTGGAAAACCACTAGCCACATTGGCTAGTGAGGAAAAAAGTTAATGTCAAGCCCTGCGGGTGTATATGCATTTATTGATCAGATGGTATGTTTAAAGGGATACTCCACTTTCTTCGGAAATAAGCTCATTTTACATCTCCCCCAGAGTTAAACAGTTGAGTTTTACCGTTTTAGAATCCATTCAGCCGAACTCCGGGTCTGACGGTACCACTTTTAGCATAGCTTAGCACAGATCATTGATTCTGATGAGTCCAGTAGCATTTCTTTCAAAATGACCAAAGAGTTTCAATATTTTTCCTATTTAAAACTTGACTCTTCTGTAGTTAAACCGTGTACTAAGATCGACGGAAAATGAAAAGTTGCGATTTTCTAAGCCTATATGGCTAGGAACTACTCTCATTCCAGCGTAATAATCAAGGAACTGTGCGGCTGTACCATGGGTGCAGCAGGCGTAAAGATATGACGCAGCGCCTGAAAATAGTCCCCAGCTCGGTAACTTCTTCCAACGTGACCGGGACTAAGTTTGTCTAACCTATTAGACCTATTTTCAGGCGCTGCGTCATATCATTACGCCTACTGCACTCATGGTACAGCCGCACAGTTCCTTGATTATTACGCCGGAATGAGAGTAGTTCCTAGTCATATAGGCTTAGAAAATCGCAACTTTTCATTTTCCGTCGATCTTAGTACACGGTTTAACTACAGAAGAGTCAAGTTTTAAATAGGAAAAATATTGAAACTCTTTGGTCATTTTGAAAGAAATGCTACTGGACTCATCAGAATCAATGATCTGTGCTAAGCTATGCTAAAAGTGGTACCGTCAGACCCGGAGTTCGGCTGAATGGATTCTAAAACGGTAAAACTCATCTGTTTAACTCTGGGGGAGATGTAAAATGAGCATATTTCCGAAAAAAGTGGAGTATCCCTTTAATGTGTTGTAAATGTACTGTATTTCTGAAGACCTCACAAATGCTAAATACGCAGAGTAATATAATTTATGAAAATGATTTGTTATGCATTGAGTAAGAAAAGAGCTCAAATAGTATTTTTCATCTAGTTGAGTTAATTTATGAGAGATATATTGAGTTTAAAAGTCATACTAATTCCCTATGATGTTTATGGCGCTGTTAAACAGGTCAGGTTTTTTTTTTTTTTTTTTTTTTTTTGAGATTCGAGAATAAGCTGTGATCCTGAGATGGCGAGCCTCCCAGCTGAAAGACCCTAAAGAGACAAAAAAAAAACTGTGATTCGTCGAGTGATCAGTGCCTTATCTGATGTCACAAGTGGAATTCATCTTTAGTGGTATTTTACCTCAACACTGAGTATCGTCAGAGCCCGTCTACGGAGAGCCTTGGCACTCCCTATTCAGCCCCATTGTATTGATTTTGGTTGCAGTTCCATTAGAATTCCACTGGGGGTGATCGCGAGCGAGTGCAGACTGAATGGGAGTCAATGGGGCTATACGGCTAAATGTGTCTCTTTCACCCGATTGCCGTTGAGAAATCTCAGATTTTATTGTAGGCTTTGCAAGTTCAACATAGGTTATAGGTCGAAAGTTGAATGAACGAGTACTTATTTCTTTTCGATTTCTTACAGGTTGAGTTGTTGTTGCCCATAACACGCTAGCATTCTGCTAATGACGTCAGCATTCTGACGTCATTGACATTTTAAAAGACTTTTTAAACCAAATAAGTGGCTCTAAAAAATCTAACACCCAGCAATGTGTAATTTCTTTGCATCTCCTTTCGAATACAACATTCAAATTACTAGACAAAAAATTATATCCTGAGAAAAGTGGATTTTGAGGGTTTTTCGCCATAGACCTCCATTCATTCTGCACTCGCTCGCGAGCGCCCCCGCATGGACAGAGACGTGTTACTGCAACCAATCCAGAACCCGGAAGTAAGCAGAGAGTGCCAATTCTCTTCCTATTAGACATTCTCTGGTATCGTACAGAACTGATTGTCGAACTACACACATTTTTGCACTATACCTAGGGTGACCAGACGTCCCGAAAAATTCGGGACAGTCCCTAAATCTAAACTGTTGTCCCGAATCCCGAATCTGGCCCCAATTGTCCCGAAAATTATACTAAAGCAAAATCTTGAGTAGTTATTGTCTGATAAACATTAAAAACTGTCTGCGGAGGTTGAGTCGTCCTGCAACCAGCGGTCCAGCCCCCGCCAGCTGCTCATTGGCTGCAGAATCTTTTTTGTTTCTTTTTTTGAAGTTCTAAAAAAATACCGTATGCGCGAATTTAGATATGCATTGATAAGCTAATTTTCATTTTTTCATTCCGTTGGCATGGCTGGTGTACACCCCAACACGCTGCTAAAAAGCAAAAACGCTTTTTTATTGTTTCTATTCATTTATCTAATTAATCTATATGCACAAAGACAATACAACCTTTTTGTCCCCTTTTTGTTTTAAGCCTTGATGAAGAGAGCGCAAGTTGCTGCAGCCGCGAGGAGGACAGTGATGCACGCGTAAAGGAGTGATTGATTGTTCGCGGCACTGTGTACAAAAAAATACTTCACTTATTTTGTTATTTTCGTTTAAGCTTATTAGCGTTAGGCTATACTGAAAGGTCTGATTTACGCACTGTTACAACAGTTGTCTTTTTTTTTTCTTTTCACAATGACATTTGAGTTCATGATTTTAATGTTGTTGTTTTTGTGGCAGACTAAAGACTAATGACAGACTGTTGATCTTTGAATAAAAATATGTTTGGTTCAGGTTTGAAATTCATTATCTTTTATTATAGGCTATGCAGTCTAATATCATAGAAGCCCCCGAATTTCAGCCAATCTCATCTGGTCACCCTAACTACACCATACCAAGAGACTTAAACATTTGTTTGGATTCAAAGGACTATTTGTTTTGCACACAAACACACGATTGTTCCATGGACTGAGAACTGTTTATCTACAGTGAATTACTGTTAAGTTTGTATTATTTTCAGTTAGATTTTTATTTTCTTGAAGTAATTGTTATTTGAATTGTATTTTCTTTTCTGGGTTAACGGTTCTAATTCAACTAAATTAATAAGAAACAAAGCTCCAAATACTATAATAAATTAGAACGCGAGAAATGGCATAAAACTAAAATTGAATTTAAGTCTATTAAAAACTTATTATTATTATAAAAAAATTATATACAACACCACAATTTAAATACCAAAGTAAATAAATATAATACGAATAGATATAATTAGATCAAGTAACCACAAAGGAGCTCAAACCCTAGATTTCTTAAAGAGAAAGAGACAATTCCATTGGTTATTGCTATTTCATTTCATTTTACATTCATTTTTAAATTTCCTGCAAATTAAAAGGAAACCATTTTGGTAAAAGTCATTTTCCTGGTCTGTCTGTTTTTTGTGTTCATGTGTTTTACCTCATTTTGCCCTCTGTAGCGAATCTAGAGTTCTGGTCCATAGCGTGTATCCTGCCATACAGGTTATACACATAGAAAGGGAGTAGCTACGATGCACTATATAGCGCTACCTGTTACATAAGGTATACGTTTAGGTATGGGGTGCAGATCCAGTGGTTATTCTGCAGGCAAACATCAGAGCCTTGAATTGCTTGAATTGAATGCAACTGGCAACCAGTGCAATTTTATGAAAAGAGGTGTAACGTGCCTTTGGCTCATTAAAGACCACTCTTGCTGTAGCATTCTGGATCAGTTGCAGAGGTCTGACATTGCAAGCTGGAAGGCCTGCCAAGAGAGCATTACAGTAGTCCAGTCTGGATAGAACAAGAGCTTGGTCAAAGGAGTTGTGTAGCATGCTCTGATAGGAAGGGCCTGCTGCTCCTAATGTTGTATAAGGCAAATCTGCAGGACTGGGCAGTTCTAGCAATGTGGTCTGTGAAGTTTAATTGATCATCAATTATAACTCCAAGGTTCCTGGCTATCCTGGATGGAGTTATGGTTGAGAAACCTAGCTGAAAGTAGAAGTTGTGATGAAGAGTTGGGTTGGCTGAGACCACAAGCAGTTCTGTCTTCGCAAGGTTTAGTTGAAGGTGGTGGTTCTTTATCCAGCAAGAAATGTCTGTCCGGCAGGCCGAGATGCGAGCAGCTACCATCAGATCATCTGGCTGGAATGAGAGGTAGAGTTGTGTCATCAGTGTAGCAATGATAGGAAAAACCATGTTTCTGAATGACCGATCCTAGTGATGACATTGTAGGATCTGAGACGAGATCAGACAGAGATCGTTCGCCAGCTAGTGAAATGGTACGTAATGCGCAAGTTTATGATCGAATCAGAGAAAAAAATGCACAAGCGTGGTTTCTCGAGAGAGAAATCGCAGCTCATAAGCAAACTTAAGACGCTGCTGAGACATTACAAAGTCACATTGATGTCACGTGTCTTTACGGGATTTTTACGGGTTGTGTGTGAATGCACTCTGATTCCGGAAAATCACTGGCAGTGTGAATGAACCAAAATCAAACGAACCCGGGTCAAATCCCGATTCACTTTATCCGTGTATTTTCCGGAATCTCTGTGTGAAAGGGGTTCAAGACTAATAGTCAAAAGTACGAGACATTGTGAAAGGAAACCCATAAAGATAACACCAGAGATTGTTTGATCCCACGACAAAAGATCCAAAACAGACCATCCTGTTCTTAAGACCTGTTTAACCTGAGCTCTGAAACAAAGGGCTGAAATCTCTTTAAACCACAGAGACTGAAACCTTACATATACTTTGAGGTATATTCACATTCAAATAAATAGTAAAACAAAGTGAACAGCATGCAAAGGCAACTTACATAATAAATACAAAAAGGTGTGCAATTTGCATTAGTTCAAGCCCAGGTACATTACACATGTATTCAAGTAAATCTAAAAAGAAAACTTGCTTTTGAGGTCTATACACACACACACAAAAAAAAAAAAAAAAATAGTAAAACAAAATTATGCAACTTGCATTAGTTATTACTTCCTTCAAAAGTATTGCTTCGAAACCAGTATTGAACATATAAAAGAAATATAAAGTGCAACTTGGCTCACAGGATTATCCTGTATAATGGAAACAATAATCACACATTTCAACATTTACACATTTTTTGCCAAGAAAACCAGACGGTCCACAGCATCTGGTTTGAGTGCGGCCCTGTGGCAAGTGACAATGTTGCCACCAGTGCTGAACATTCTCTCAAATGGAGCACTGGTGGCAGGGATGCATAAATACTGCTGAGCTAGCTTGGCAATGCGAGGGAAATTTGTCTGATGGCATCTCCACCAGTCTAAAGGGTCTGTCAACCTCACTGTCAACCTCTGTGGTCTGTAAATAGACTGTCAGCTCCATTCTGATGCTTTCCTCTTCTGGCAATGTGAGTGTGCTGCTGCTTTTTCTGCCTTTTGAAAAAGCTGGTCAAAGTATTTTTTCTTTTTTCCTCAGGAGGAGGAACAGGTTCTGCTTCAGCTGCTGCTGCTGCACCAGCAGCCCCTGAGAGTGTGTCCTGTTGAGCCTTTATTAGTGGCACTATCTCTTCAACTGCTCTGGATAGAACCCGCTCCACCTTTTCTTTATCCATATACTTGGTTCTAAACCGTGGATCAAGAAGAGATGCAATGTCAAGCATGTCATCTGTGACCTGATCAGAATATTTCTCATTCAAGTAAGCTAGAATGTTTCTCTTCACATCCTTCGTCAGCTGAGTATCACTCTCTTCCTCAGCAAGAATGGATGTGTTGAAGAGACTGAGCACTGGCTTGAGGTAGGAGACACTGACATATTGCTCTCCTGACAAGGCATCTGTGAAGTCCTGGAGTAGGCTCAACACCTTGTTGACAGCCTCTCTAGGACATCCACATCTTGCCAGCTAAGGACCAAGTGCCTTGATTTCTTGTCAGCTTTTAGAACCTGACTAATGGCCCTCTCTTGCTCAAGTACTCTTTGAATCATCATTTGACGTGATCCCCACCTTGTAGGCATCTCAGTTGTGAGCACATGCTTTGGAAGACCCAGATCGTTCTGAACAATGGCCAGGTCCCTCCTTTTCTTCCAAGAGTATGAGAAGGCTGAGACAATTCTTTTGCAGACACCTACTGCACGTTGTATGCGATATAAGATGATTTCATACCTCTCTCTGTAAAAATGACAAATAATTATATATTTGTTCACATTTCCTAATGTTAATTAAAACATTGATTTTACTTTAGCCCCAAACCAAATGATTACAATAAACTCATAATAATAATAATGATAATAATAATAATAATAATAATGATAATGATAATGATGATAATAATAATAATAATAATAATAATAATAATAATAATGAGGATAAGAGATAACAGAAAACTCCTTATTAATATCATTTTACAGCTATCAAGTATAGTTCACTATTAATATAATAACTATTGCTTACCTATGGCTAGGTGAAGCCTGTGACCAAAGCACTGGAGTCTTTTCCAATTGTTCAGTTCGATAGCCTTCTTGATGTTGGCTCCACTGTCTGTAGTGATGGCCACTAGCTTCTGCTCTGAAAGTCCCCAGGAATCAAGTGCCTCTTACAGGCCTGCTGCAAGTAACTCTCCAGTATGGTCATCAGGAAAGTAGCTTGTTTGCAAACAATGACTTTGCAACACCCATTCGTCACTTATAAAGTGAACTGTAAGGCTAAGGTAAGGCTCCATAGTGCGACTGGACCACATATCAGTCGTTGCTGCGAAGTGGAGGACGGTCGCCAGGTCTGTTTCGAGCTTAGCTCTGTGCTTTTGGTACAAGTTGGGGATAGCAACTTGGGTAAACTACTTTCTGCTCTGCATTTCATACCTGGGATCCAGCGTCTTGATCATCTGCTTGAAGCCTTCTTTTTCGACTGTATTAACCGGGAGCATGACTTTGGCTATGTGGTTAGTGATAGAGTTTGTAATCTCGATCCACCGTTTGCTTTTTCTGTCGTAGTAAGTCCCTCTAGCAAACGTGTCTCGGCTCGACTTTTCTTTTGCTTTCCCCGTGTTACCTGCTGATGTGGAGGGCGCTGAGTCCGCTGACCTTAATTTCATACATTCTTGATATTCCAAGACGTGCTTGCGGCTAAGGTGCTGGAGCAAATTGCTCATGTTGCCGCCTTTGGCAACAATTTTAGCCCGACAGCACTTGCATAAAATGGTTGCTTGGTCGACGTTGGATTTTTGGAAACCGAAAAAACTCCAAACAACAGACCCGGCTCCTCTTTTTGGCACAAGTTCTTCTGTGTCATGTTCTACTAGTTCTGCAGCATCCATCTTCCCTGTAACGTAACACCAGAGCACTGCTGTTTACCCTCACCACGCCTCGCAGTCGCTGCTTAGAAGTGCAACATTGTAAAGGGTCCGTCTGAAACAGTGTCGCGTAACGTTCGTTCCGAACGTTGTGTAATTAAATACATCGGTATGGCGGTATATTAAAAAATAATATCGTAACGAAAATATACTGCGGTTTTCGGTATGAACCGGTATACTGCCCAGCTCTAATTGATGGTTCGTTCAGGTCAGGTTTATTGCTAGAAACTTTTCATCATTTCACTCTTAAAACTCATTCTTTCCTCTTTCTTTCTTTCTGCAACTCATATGAATGTGTGTGTTTGTGTTATATATTAGTTTTATGTGTTAGAAAAATCAATAAAGTATCTTTTGTATTTGAAGAGAAGTGTTCTTGTGTTATGTGCTTACGCATTTAATGTCTTAAGCTGCTGATCTATATAGATCTTAGAACATATGTTACCGCACTGATAAATAGTGTTTTCATTATAGTTTGGATATTAATATCCGCTGCAGAGCTAATTACGGCCCATTCAAGTGAACGCTCATTTGCTCTGCCATAAAAGTAGTGATTCTTTCAAAATTCTCTATAAATTAATTATTCCCTTTGAGCTAAATTGACATGGTTCCCTTACAACATGCAGATGGAGAAGAGAAGTGGTCCAAGCATGGCCCTGAGGCACCCCAGTAGCTAGATGTTGCGACTTAGACACCTCACCCCTCCACCGGCTACCGGTTTGCTTTAAATACATTTTAAGATTCTGTCGTTTGTTTTTAAATCTCTTTATGGTCAAGCCCCAGCTTATATCTCTGAACTACTGAAGCCGCACGCTTCTCTGAGGTCAATAAGGTCTGCTGACCAGCTACTCCTTTTTTTTTTTTTGTCCCTAGAACGCGGCTCAAAAATAGGGGAGATCGAGCATTTTCAGTCGTGGCCCCAAGGCTGTGGAATGATTTGCCTTTGCATGTCAGATTGGCCCCCAGCCTTCACATTTTTAAATCATGACTTAAAACTCATTTTTAATTCATTGGCCTTTAAACCTGCTTGAGAGTTGTATTCTGCATTTTTATTTTCTAGTTTGTCCCTCGTTTTAAATGTTTGTTTTTTGTTATTCATGTGTTTATAATCTTTCCGAAATCATGTCAGTGTCCAGCACTTTGGTCAACCTTGGTTGTTTTAAATGTGCTTTACAAATAAAGTTGGATTACATTGAATTGGATTGGACAACACCCTGAAGGACCTACATGAAAGGTAAGACTTGAACCATTGGAGTGCGGTTCCTGAGATGCCCTGCGTATTGAGGGTTGACAGGAGGATCTGATGGTTAACTGTGTCGAAAGCAGCAGACAGAGCCACCAAAATTAGTACTGAGAATTTGGAAGCTGCTCTTGCCTGTCATAGAGCTTCAATAACCGAGAGCACAGCACTCTGTTAAGTGGCACATTTGAAACCAGACTGGTTGTTATCCAGCAATAAAGCGCATGAAAACTGTTTTTATTGTTTGAGCTGAGATGATGATTAAAAATTCACTCACCTAAAGATATTCCCTCACACATTTGTAGCGTCATAGATTTGGAAAGTCTAGGCCTTTCCAAATACCCACAATTGCGGTCTTTGCACTTGACCACTTGTCTTCTTACATGACGTATTTCCTGTATTTGGCCCTGCTCATGAAGATCGCAAGTGTGTGTAGATCTTTTCATTACCCGATGGGACACACTCCTAGTGTTGTAAAAATGCAAGTGTTTACAGAGCTTTATTTAGATTTTCAATACTTTGCATTTTAAAATAAACTTAAATACGTCTGTTCAGTAGTCGCTACTATTTATAATTGTGGTTCTTCTAATTAAATTATAAAAAGCAGTTGCAAATTATTTACAAAATACATGTGACGAGGGCACAAATACTATTATTTTAAGTGGCTGAAGTATAAGAGCCAACACCACTGTCGCTATAAAAGTAGCCGACTACGCCTCCTGGATTTATCACTGAGACCCAGGACTCAGTTTAACCCCAATTCACCTACTAAATTTTATTGCACTGAGGGCTGGAACTCAACACCACTGACACCCAAGAGGTAGATCGAATTACAAAAATCTTTATTACCAAATAAAAAGTATAAACTTAAAAATAATGGACCAGAGGGCAAAGTGCAGGCGAACGCTCAGTTGATTAGGCAGTGTGGTTATGATGGTTTTTCTGGCCAGAAGCGACAGTCCAAGTTTAGTACCACAGCATCAGGGGTCTCCACAGATCTGATCAGTAACCCACTGAAGAAAGATGAGAGCAAACTGCCAGTATCTCCAGCCAAAAATCAAGCATTAAAGCAAATCTAATCTATTCACTCGTGCACACAAATACTATTCCCAGTAAAACACAATCTACTCCCAAAAACCAAATACCACAAAATAAAAGTTTGATGTAGAATGATCACAAAAAGTCTTTATCCATTGATCTGCTCTTGAAAACTCAGTTACTGGAGTTGTACTCACAATATGACCGGGTAGCAATTCCCACTACCCAGTCTAGTTAAATGCCAGCATTGTGAACATAATTAGCCCATTTAAGCCTACCGGCAACTATAGTTGCTGAATTGTATAGTTGTCATTTTCCTTTTGTAAATATTTTTCTAGATGTTATCCATGTTTTATGTCTCAATGACATGCAACCAAACAACCAAATAAAGGATTTCAAAAAAAAAAAAAAAAAAAAAAGGTTCCTTCCTGTCACATGAGGCTGTCAACTTCCTACCCCTACTTCCAGGAAGCATGGCGAAGGCAAACCCTCCCAAAGAAAGGACATTTTCATGGTACTAAGTATTTTTTGTTGAAATATATATATACATGTTATAAAATGTTATTTTTGTTATTTGACATTGTTTTTTTGTTTGTTATATAGATTAAAAAAAATTCTTCATTCTATATATTTGTATTTATTTATTTTCATTTAACTTTTTGATACACAATGCACTGTTATGGCTGCACTTTGTTCTGCATGTTCCACCACTTTAACCTTTAACCCTTGTACGCTGTTCGTATGTGGTTTACAGGGCTGTTTGGGGTCTCAGAGACCAACAAAACAAAATATATATATATACTTTTTTTTTTTTTTTTTTTTTTTTACTTCAGCCTGATATTTTTCTTTGAACAAAACAACTGATTAAGTTGATACATTTAGACTGTGTGCTTCGTCATATTTTTACATTGATTGCAAGCCGATGGTAAAGGATCAAGTGAAATAGGTCGATTGGGAATGGAGGATTATTTTTAAAAAAAATTGGGAGTGATCCAATTAAAAAAAAAAAAAATCTTCTTCCTAAGTGTTTTCAAACGCTGACTGACATTTTGCTCATAACCTCTTTGGGATATTTCAGCACTGATTTATTTTTTCTTTGCATGCGTGCATGGAACTTGACCTTGAACCTATTCGGTTTTGTTTTTATGTCTGTATCTGAACTGTATTTTTGAACACGGAAGAAACGAGAAATTTATTGGAACACAGTTTTCTTGGATTTTTTTTGTTCTCTTTCCTACTTCATTGTGAACTGAACTTGCTTGTGCGAACTGGGCGATTTCTAACTTTTTGGACTCATTTACATGGTCAAGTGACTTTGAGAAAATTCTATTTGCTTTGAAGCAGATGTGGGATTACTGAATTTTGTTTTAGATTCTATTGATGGTGTGTGCATTTCGATGTTGATTTATATTTTCTGGGTTACATTTAGAATTTTACAGTTGTTGTACTGCTGTTTATGTGAAAGCACAGTTACTGTGATGGCTTACCACCCAGACTTTAAGACTGACTTGACTTACTCATTGTCAGATTCTGTCCCCAGACAGAGACACAAGTTAGCGCAGCGTGCTGCCGTGAGTCTGGAGACTCAAGTGGAACTTCTACAAGCTGAAGTATCGGTGCTACAACAGTGTCTCAATGACTCTCTCAAGTTGCAGCAGAGCATATTAAGACGGTTTGGACCTCCTGTTGTAGACACCCTTGCAGCGCCAGATGACCACTTACCTCTTATGGCCAGTTCTACGCCACACATCTGTGTTTCACCAGGCCAGGTGACATTACAAGGTACGACTACTGATCATTTTTCCCTCAGAAACTTGACATGCTCACCACAGGCTAATTCTTCTGATGTGAGTAATACTAGTGAAATCCTTGCATTTGTACTGCACCAGTCAAGGCTTGAGCCACCTGTATTTGCGGGAGATGGGCATGTAAGCCCAGAGGACTGGCTCCAATCAGTCAATGTTTACAGGACCTCCCTTGACTTAACCGATGCCCAAATTCTTCTTGAGCTACCAGGATTTTTGGCAAAAAAAAAACAAAGAAGTGGTTCACGGTCCTTGACACATGTCGTCACATGGGCCCAGTTCTGTGATTATTTTTTTTCTTCAGGACAGTCTTTCTTCCTTCCAACAGTCAGGAACATATAATGAGAGGTATCTTAGACTGTATACAAAGTCCTGAAGAGCCCCTCCCTACTTTTGCGGCCCACATGCTAAATGAGTTCAGGAGGCTGAAAACTCCCCCGCCAGAGCAGGAACAAATCGACCTTATTTCTAAACATGCGCTTGAAAAATACAGAGTTGCACTCTATAGAACCTCTGTTTCTTCAGTCATGGATCTCCTTCTGAGGGCTCATGAGCTCCATGTGGTTCTTGGACCAAGTAATTGTTTCCCACCTTCAGTGCAGAATAAAGCTAAACTTGGCAAATAAACGTACTGTTACAAGTGCTCACGTCTTGGCTTCACTTCTCGCACATGCCCAGATTGCAACCCACTTTCCAGAATGAGCTCACTACGAAGTGAGTCCCCTGATGTGCATGCACGACCGATTCCTGATGCAAAGGATACAAACAAAGCCGAAAGCAGTAATGCAGGGAAAAATATTCCCTTTGTCACACAGAGGGGAAACTACAAAGGGGGGAGGATGATTCGCAGAGGCAATCCTCCATCCAGAAGATGAATTCGCCTCAACTGACTTATTGTGCTGTTCCTGCACAACCGGTCCTTTGTCATCTCCTTCCTTTTGGAACACCCCATTAAGAGTTAAGATTAACCTACGTGGCCAGGTGTTGGATGCTACACTTGACACTGGCGCAATACTTTCTGCAGTGCAGGCAGACATCGTTCAAAATCATGACAGATTGAAGGTTAAGGTTCAACCATTGACCTCTTTCCTTATACAACTGGCAGATGGTGGAGCATGCCAGCCCGTGGGGCTTACATGGTTGGCTTTTGGCTTTATGGGACAGCGTTTTTACCACCGTTTTGCTATTGTCTCATGCCTTCCCTCAACATTGGTCTTGGGGATGGACTTTATGTTGCATGCTTCAATTACCATTCACGTCCCATTTAGAACTGTCGTCATGGGCTAAAATCCTTTATTCATGGAGAAATTGGATGGCGGAGCAGGGCATGAGTCGGATGACAGTTTGTTGTTCATGGAAGTTACATCTTCAGCACTTCAAGAAAAAAACGAGGAAGCGTGTCTGGGTGTTGCAGAGAAGAAAGCATCATTGAACCGGCTACGGGTCCTTGGGCTGCCCCGGTTGTGATTTGTGCAGAAACCTTGCGGTGAACCACAATTTTGCGTGGATTATTGTGAGTTAAACCAGCTCACCACAAAGGACTCTTACCTATTGCCGAGAGTAGATGAGTCCCTTGGCTTCCTTTCCCGAGGAAAATTCTTGAGAACAATTGACCTTTCTCGGGGATACTGACAAGTCTCCATGGCAGAAGGCTCAAAACAGAAGACTGCTTTTGTTTCACATTGTGAGCTGTTTCAATTCCGAGTGTTCCATTTGGTCTGTGCAATGCACCGGCGACCTTTCAACGACTTATGAACAGCGTCTTGGCTGGGCTTATCTATAAGTCCTGTGCAGTCTACCTGGACGATATTGTTGTGGCTTCGCCCACTTTCAAACAACATCTTGATGATCTCAAGGAACTATTTTCAAGGCTTGAGTCCGCTGGGTTGACCATTAACCCTTTCGCACGTACGATCACACCAGTGTGATCAGTCTAGGCTTGTCCCTGGAGCGTACGATCACACCGGTGTGATTAGAACGGTCAGTGCATCACGTGATCAACTGCTAAATTCAAATGTGCTTTTGCGCGTTGGCTGGCACTGAGCCAGAGACAGGCGCGCTCAGAGCTGTCATGTATCACAATTTTTCAGTGTTTTCAACCACATAATGTTTATTTTAGGTTTAAGTACTAAAAAAAAAAACAATACATTTAGAGTTTGTAAAATACACACTGATGTTAAAGGAAGAGGCAATAATAATCCTTTCCATTATAATTAGACACGTTTTATTCATATCCAGATACAGATTGTGTAAGTAACTTTAAAGTTTACTCTATTCTTCTCCCAGTTCACCAGCCACTTACTTTTATGTATTTCGGGAGAAGTGGATGAATTCACGTGTTGTAAATCCAACAGATCCGATTCTCTGAACTGCGTCTGCGGCACAAACTAAGATGGCAGCGCCTATCGCGCATACAGCTCAACTAACGCGATCGTTATAAAGGTGTTTAAACAACAAAACAATTCCACTTGCATATATTTGACAATCGGAATATCAGATATTTCATGCCATATCTAACAAATTTGTGAATATTTTGAATAAAAAAGGTATTTCACTCTTTGTTATATTGCAGCCATTTGCTAAAATCATTTAAGTTCTTTTTTTTTCCTCATTATTGTACACACAGCACCCCATATTGACAGAAAAACACAGAATTGTTGACATTTTTGCTCATCTTTTTGCACAAAGAAAAACTGAAATATCACATGGTCCTAAGTATTCAGACCCTTTGCTCAGTATTTAGTAGATGCACCCTTTTGATCTAATACAGCCATGAGTCTTTTTGGGAAAGATGCAACATGTTTTTCACACCTGGATTTGGGTATCCTCTGCCATTCCTCCTTGCAGATCCTCTCCAGTTCTGTCAGGTTGGATAGTAAACGTTGGTGGACAGCCATTTTCAGGTCTCTCCAGAGATGCTCAATTGGGTTTAAGTCAGGGCTCTGGCTGGGCCATTCAAGAACAGTCACGGAGTTGTTGTGAAGCCACTCCTTCGTTATTTTAGCTGTGTGCTTAGGGTCATTGTCTTGTTGGAAGGTGAACCTTCGGCCCAGTCTGAGGTCCAGAGCACTCTGGAGGTGGTTTTCGTCCAGGATATCTCTGTACTTGGCCGCATTCATCTTTCCCTCGATTGCAACCAGTCGTCCTGTCCCTGCAGCTGAAAAACACCCCCACAGCATGATGCTGCCACCACCATGCTTCACTGTTGAGACTGTATTGAACAGGTGATGAGCAGTGCCTGGTTTTCTCCACACATACCGCTTAGAATTAAGGCCAAAACGTTCTATCTTGGTCTCATCAGACCAGAGAATCTTATTTATCACCATCTTGGAGTCCTTCAGGTGTGCTTTCATGTGTCATGCACTGAGGAGAGGCTTCCGTCGGGCCACTCTGCCATAAAGCCCCGACTGGTGGATGGCTGCAGTGATGGTTGACTTACTACAACTTTCTCCCATCTCCCGACTGCATCTCTGGAGCTCAGCCACAGTGATCTTTGGGTTCTTCTTTACCTCTCTCACCAAGGCTCTTCTCCCCCGATAGCTCAGTTTGGCCGGACGGCCAGCTCTAGGAAGGGTTCTGGTCGTCCCAAACGTCTTCCATTTAAGGATTATGGAGGCCACTGTGCTCTTAGGAACCTTAAGTGCAGCAGAAATTTTTTTGTAACCTTGGCCAGATCTGTGCCTTGCCACAATTCTGTCTCTGAGCTCTTCAGGCAGTTCCTTTGACCTCATGATTCTCATTTGCTCTGACATGCACTGTGAGCTGTAAGGTCTTATATAGACAGGTGTGTGGCTTTCCTAATCAAGTCCAATCAGTATAATCAAACACAGCTGGACTCAAATGAAGGTGTAGAACCATCTCAAGGATGATCAGAAGAAATGGACAGCACCTGAGTTAAATATATGAGTGTCACAGCAAAGGGTCTGAATACTTAGGACCATGTGATTTTTCAGTTTTTCTTTTTTAATAAATGTGCAAAAATGTCAACAATTCTGTGTTTTTCTGTCAATATGGGGTGCTGTGTGTACAATAATGAGGAAAAAAAATGAACTTAAATGATTTTAGCAAATGGCTGCAATATAACAAAGAGTGAAAAATTTAAGGGGGTCTGAATACTTTCCGTACCCACTGTAAAAGCAGATCATCATTCATTCAGCTCTGTTGTTGCTGAGGTGTGTCACGTGACAAGCAATGACGCGACACCATGGAAACCATAAAGTGACATTCTAAATAATGGTCGCCTTGAAAAACTCACGCTGGGGGGTCAACCAGAATATTTTAAACTTACGTGTGAAAGGGTTAAACTAGCTAAATGCCAGTTCTGTTGCAGAGAGCTTACCTTCTTAGGGTATCGGATTTGACCAAGTAGCATTCTGCCGGAACAAGACAAGGTGAAGGCCATGACGGACTTTAAAACCCCTGTCAATGTGAAGCAAGTAAGGCAGTTCCTGGGCTTGACAGGTTATTATCGTCGTATTATCCCGACTTTACTCTCCCATTCTTCATTCATGCTGATGCCTGTGACACGGGTCTTGAAGCTGCGTTGATGCAGAGAGATCAAAATGGTAGAAATGTAACTGTGGCATACGCTAGTCGGACCCTGCATAAAGCTGAGAAGCCTTATTCCACGCCCAAGAAAGAGTGTCTGGCTGTCATCTTCGGTGACTCTTACGGATCGTTCTCATGTCAGACAGCTGCAGCTTGATGATCCAGTTACGGGTGATCTTCTCCGTAAAATGGAGGCTGCGCTCCAACAGGAAAGTTAACTTGATGAATGCTCTCAGTATTCCATTCAAGATGGTCTGTTGTACTTCAACGATCCCAAACCTGCTTGCGGTATCCACCCTTTGAAATGGTTAAAGCTGTATGCTCCTGAGTCTCTCAAAGGTACCTTGCCTGAGGTATTATCACGATAATCCAACTGCGGGTCACCTAGGAATAAATAAGACCTTAGCCCGACTGAAACTCATGTTTTTCTGGCCTAAGATGGCATCTGAGGTAAATAAATATGTAACCTCTTGCACAGTTTGCCAACTGACGAAACCAAGTCAAAGGAAGCCTGCCGGTCTAATGGTCTCGATTCGGCCTCAGAAACCTTGGGAGTATGTTGGTGTTGATTTTGTTGGCCCTTTATCTCGTACTTCCAGGGGAAATGCTTACATCTTGGTATTTGTCGATTATTTTTCAAAGTGGGTAGAGATCGTGGCAGTAAGAGAAGCCACGGCTCATGTGGCAGCTGGCAAACTGCTGAGTGAAGTTTTTTCCTGTCACGGGGCCCCCACTTACTTAATTTCGAACAGAGGTTCCCCTTTTGTGAGTGAACTATTTGGACAGATGCTTACAGATGCGAACTGAACATCGATTAACAACTGCATATCATCCGCAGACTAATGCAACAGAGAGGGTAAACCGTACTCTCAAGGGGTTTATGACCTATACTAGGACCAGTCACTGGGGGACGATCAAGACACTTTGGCTTCACTTTTCAGGGCTTGTGCGGCATGCTTAGATGAGAACCACAGTAGATGATAAGCGTGCTCTACCTTCTTGTTATACTTTTGTTTTAGTTTTGTGACGCTAAGAAAGAGTAATCTCTCATGGATGGGAGGATCGCGTTGCCTGTGTACCTGCCATTAAATGTGCGTAATACAGCCTTTTCGCCTTTAAGCTCTTTCTTCCATTGATTTCAAACACAGATACGTGATGACGCGTGTGCTTTATAAACAACCGTATTCTGCTTGCTTCTAATTCCTCTGTCTCACACACACACACACACACGTCACCACTCGAACCTTATGAGAAATAATCTTTAATAAAGTTCGGAATTACAGGGACATTCGCGGGCTTCATTGCACATGATATGAGATGCACGCGGTCTGCGTGATGTTACTTTCGTAGTGCGCGGTCTCGCCCGCCGGTATTTTACTTACAAATGTTCTACGAAGGCATCATAAGTCTTGGAATGTAGTTGGCTTATATATAAAAAATATGAAAATCACCGACAGAAGCTGCTTTCAATTTCAAATACTCACGCGTGCTTTGCGAAGAGCGTTTGAGCATGCGGCTGTGAGCAACTCCGTCTACGTGGTTAAATGTACTTGCATCTCAAAATGCTTTTATGACGCGAAATTTATGTGACACAGTCAGTTATATCTTAAGTTATCATTATCAAATAGATAGGACAAACCACATCTTATAATTTCAAAAGAGATGAAAACGTTCAGACAGCCTACTCTTAAATACTGAAAGCACTCTTTGTTTATTGCTTGTAATATTTTTTTCCACTCTTTATTTGTTTTGAAGCTATATTTGTTAAAATTATTAACATGTAATTGTATTAATTTAGTTTTTTTAATGTGTAAATATTATAAGTAGGCCTACTTTTAATTATGTAATTAAATATTTTAAGTTTTATTAATAAAATCAATTAAAGAAAACAATTTTATCGGCTCATGAGGTGCCTAAAGATTCCCTTCTCTATTTTACAATGAATAACTGCTTATTTTTGTTGAATAATAGAAAAGATACAGAGCTTAAAACATAATCGCATATTAAATCGCAATCGAAATATTGGTAAAACTAAATCGCAATTAGATTATTTTCCAAAATCGTTCAGCCCTAATATCAAAATACATTCATATAAAATAAACATTACAATATTACTTTAATCCCATCACACTCATACTCATATTTGCCCTAATTAAGGGCACCAATTCATTAAGGACACTGTTCTTTGGTGTTTTTAAGACCTGGGCTGCGTTCCAGTCCAAAATTGACATGCCCTTCACTCGCTAACTTCCCTCCGTCTCGTTTACTCGGATGTGCATCATTGCTTACATTGTACGAGTGCTCACTACTGGCGGAACCGGAACTCGTGCATAAGGTTTAAATGGACCGCCCTAAGCCCTTGATCACTTGTGATGGAGGTTGCCGTGGAGACCGTGGTCACTCTTTCATTAGGAGTGGTGTCACTTTGCAGAATTATTTGGCAATTTCTGCACCTGAAAAGACGTTTTCAGAGATGCAGTCCCAGATTCAGGTTGTTTATTTGTAACAGTATAGTCTTGAATCTGTAATAATTTCAATATTGTTATTTCTATTTATTTTGAACCACAACTGCACCCATTAAAGAGCTATTTGTCTCTGAACGGACATCTTGTGAGTCGTGACTGCTCACTTTCCTCTTGAGTCTTGATTAGCATACATGTAAAAATTCATGAACCAGCTTCACTTGCCATTTTTAGCTTTTAATCATGACAATCATCAACTTAACCTAATTTAATTAATGTATTTATCATTAACTATCCTATTATAGTAATTAATAATGCACTCATGTAATGTACTAAGATAGCCTACTTAAACATTTATTATTAATACTTTTCTTATTAGTAGATGCAGTATATTGTTGTTATTGTTATTTTTTAATATTATTTAAACCAAATATTTATTCTTCCAAATTTCAGGACCAAAGGCAAAATGCAAAGGTCAACCCCAGTGTGCCAGTACTTCAAATTTACTTTGAAGAAATTATGGACACAAAGACTGACTTCAGATTGTCTCAAGATGCCATATCTATGTTGGTTAGACTACTTGGCATTAAAAAGAGGCATAGCTGGAATCCTGTAGTTGAGGTGCTTGTGTTCCTCTTTTGGTTTGGGCATGGGGCTTCTTGTAGTGTTGTCTCGTGTGTTCTCCATTCCAAAGACCAGTGTCTTTCGGATCGTCCATTCAATTGTCTTGAAAGTTGTAGCTCTACGAACCAAGTGTATTCAATTTCCTAAACCTCAGGACTTTGACAAAGTTGGAGAAGGATTTGCCAGACTGGTCCATAGCCATTTCTTCAAAAAGTGTGGGTGCCATTGATGCCATGTTAGAATAAATAAAACCTGTTGGACCAGACGCACAGGATTACTTCAATAAAAAATAGCTCTTTTATTCTGTTCAATTACAGGCCATATGTGACAGAAATGGATTTTTTCTGGACACTTTTGCTGGGTATCCAGGATCAGTCCATGACACAAGAGTACTGAAAAACAGCCCAGTTTACAAACAAGCTCTCTATCCACCAGCAGGATATTTTATTCTAGGTGATGGTGGTTATCCTTGCATTGAACATCCCATATGCATTATTACACCATTTAAAGAACCTCTGAGGGACGTTATTGAGGGACGTTTCAATGCCCATGATTCAAAAGCCAGGTGTGTAATTGAGAGAGCATTCGGGATGATGAAGACAAGGTGGCGTAGTATCTTCTTTAAGGCCCTTGAAGTTGACTCACATTTTGTCCCTGACGTCATCACATGTTGTACTGTATTGCATAATATATGCCTTGGGGTTGGGGACTTGGAGGATCCTGGACCTGAGGCAGCAGAAAATTATGTGGGACCACCTCCTCAAATGGGTCCTGGAGACCTGAGTGGAGTAGCTGTGAAGAACACACTCGCTCGCCAGATTTCGGCACCCAGGACCCAGCTACATGACCACAACTACTTGTAGGCAGTAAACTGTATTTCTTTCATACATTTATGACATTTTTGTTTATTTAAGGAAACCATTTGCTACACATGTAAATAGTTTAATGTTTAAAACTGTAGTGGTAATTATACATTTAGACTTCTATTTGATTTCTAATTCAAGAAAACATGTGCAAAGTATGTAAAGTCACAAACTTAAATGTTCCATATTAAACTGAAATAATTCACTTACTTTTTTCTCAGATGGAGAGGCAGGCGAGAGAGCAGTGGCTGATGTGACAAAGGCTGATGATGATGATTGCTGTGGTTGGGATTGGCTATTGGTAATGATGTCTGCTGTTGATGGCTGTGTGTGGGTCGGGGATTCTGGGGCCACAGGTGGAGGTGGATCTGGTATGTAAGAGGATGGCACCGGCTGGTTAGTTGAATTTGGTGGGGTTGCCAAAACAGATGAAATTAAAATGGGGAGTAATGCTGGCCCTTGCTCCAATAGTGGAATGCATGGGGCTCCCAAATAAGGTTTGAAAGAACAGAACACTGTTACAATTTGTAAAACTGTACTTGTACAATATAATTTCAAAGTGTACAGCAGCAACTCAGCACTTAAATGTTAGCAGCGTATATTACAGAACAATTGTATAAACATGCTAGATGCTACCTTATTTTTTTAATGTAATTTTTCTGTTGCCCTGTTATGCCTGGAGCAGAAGGACCGCTGCCTGGAGTCACCAGGGATTTCTTGGAGTTGGCGTGCCTAACGCACTATCCCGACCGACAGTCCTGGGCACGCCTCCCAGGGAGCGGTCCTCGTTAAGATTTCGCCGCATGTATGAAGTGGGTGCTGGTAAACACCAACTCGGCATTCACCATCAGCCTTGCAGAGCCTACCAGCACCCCTCCACCAAACCCAGAGCCCAGTCAGCCAACACCCAGCCAGACGGTACTAAAGCCTGATTCCACCACAGACACGGAGCCAGCGCCTGCCGCAGAAAAAAAGCCAGCGAGCCCTGCTGAGCCGTGTTCCGCCCCGGAGCCTGAGTCCAATATTATGTCTGACCAGGTGCATGAGTCGGCTACAGCGATCGTCGCTGAGGGAGTCCTTGTGGAGTTTGAGCGCATTGATACTAGCCCCGGCCACACTCTCGCTGCTGCGTGTATGGTAAATATGGACTATGGGAACTTATTGGACTTTTATAGGTGGAATTAATAGACTGGTTTATGGATGTGATTACTGAAGATACCCCTATGTTGTTGAAAATGCCTAGTGCTATCACCCCTGTATCTCCTGTGCTCCAAGTATCTCCAGTGCCCTCTGTGTCTTCAGATTGCCCGACAAGCCTCCCTCTCCCACCTCCTCTATTTTACCAGCATATTTCTTCAGCCCTTATCCCTATGGTTCCTGTTTGCCCCTTTGCTCATCCACAGCTGTCCCTGTGCAGCTGCTGGGCTTCCAGCATCGCCTTGGCGTGAGGATCCCCTGTCTCCGCCTCCAGCCACAGAGACCTGGACTCCACCTCAGTCCTTTGATCCATTGGCTCTGCCTTGGCTCAATGCGTCCTCAGCTCCACCGTGACCCGTCATCCCACCTGCTTCACCAGGCTCCCTCGTCCCATCAACTCCGCCTTGGTCAGGCATCACCCTGGTTCCACCTCAGGATTTCAGTCTGCCGGTTGCACCTCTGCCTTCCATCCCTTTCGCTCCACCGGGCTCCGCCTTCCCTCCGGCTCCACCGGTATCCTCGGTCTCCGCAGCGGTCTTCCGGATCTCCGCCTCAGCCTCATGAGCCATCAGCTCCGCCTTGGCCCTCCGGACCCTCTGTGTCACCCTGGCTCCGTGTCTCTTCGGCTCCATCTGGTTCTAATCATGGCCAGTTTCAATCGCAGAAGTTCATACCCATGGTTCCATCGACCAAGCTTCATCCATGGCTCCTCCCTCCCTCCCTGTACGTCATGCTGACTGTGGCCTGGGACATCATCAGGCCCCTTCTGCTCCTGGCTGTCCCCTGGCTCCTCCCACCCTACACTCCCCCATGGACTAATTCTTTGGACTTGTTTTTGTTTTGCCCTTCCTCTGCTCCTCGCCTTCCTCCAGAGCCCCCACCCTCCGCAGTTCCATTTATACGGAGCAAGGACGCGCCTTGCCGGTAGGGGGGCGAACTGTTACATGTATGCTCTGTCTTGTGTGTTTTTGGTTCAGTCCCTGTGACCTAGTTTTCCCCAGTCTGTCTAATTAGCAATGTCATTCACCTGTGCCCTGTGTATCACTTATCTCATTAGTTATTGTATATATACTCCCTGTGTCTTTCAGTCCTTTTTCCGATCTTGTCAGTGTATACATGTTGTGCTATGTTCCTGCCTTCCTCTGTGTTTGTCTTATGTATTATCTAGTAAAGACTTGATTTGTGATTCATCTTCTTCGTTGTGTGTTTATATACAACCCATACATGACAGTTATTTCCAAAACAATTACTTGTTTTATGTGTGACAGTGAATAACAGACATAATACTTCAAAATAACAGAAAAGCCTGCAAATGTGGCTAAAGAAATGTAACATTACTGATAGGAATACTCACTCCCAGGCCAGTTTGGCAGAATTTCTCCAGCCAGTAAACAGGCTGCCATTTGCTCCTCTAAGCTTAATAAGCTTCTCAGTGTCTTGATCTGACCCTATACTATAACACACTTGGCTGTAATACATTTGCAGTGGGTGTTTGGTTAAACATTCTTACAATTTCTGTGTAGTTAATGTTCAATTATGTAAACCACTTTCTGCAAGCTGGTTTATTATTAACATTGTAGTTTTCTATGAAGGTAAAAGAGTAGCAAAACTCGAGAGCACGTAGATGTGAATTTGAGAACTTGTACAATAAATATTCGTACTTGTACATGAACATGTACGCTCACAGCTTCAATGTGAAAACCTGTAAAATAAAATCTGAAGTTGAATGTTGAAATTTGCACTCGCATACAGTAGTCACAAACCTGAATTCTGAATCTGAAGCTGCAGACAAGTAGACACAAATGTGTAAAATGCCATTCACAGAAATACAACGACAGACACAAACTTGTAATATATATTTTGCGTTTAATCTTACATTCACATTCGCAGTACTACCTCAATTAGGCACTTGCAACTTCTCAAATCTATCACTGCAATTTCAAATTTCACATTAATAAAGTTTTCTTTATTAATGTGCTTTATGCAAATGAAGCCTGTGGGTCTTACACAACCATAAAATGTAATGTTACAATTAACAAATCTTTACAAATCTAAACAATAAGCAGTTAATGTATTGTGTTGTTTCATCTCAAAAGAACTATTCTAAACTGCTAAAAAACTATTCTAAAAGTTCCCTTACAGGTGTAAACAGGGCTGGACTGGGACAAAAAAAAACAGCCCTGGCATTTTGGCCCATACTGGCCCACTACATATGATCATAAACAGGACCCATCTTTGCACGCCATTATGTATACCAACTCCTTTTCCTTAAAACCACTAATGCCATGTAATGAGTGAGTAGGAACGAGCGAGAGTTAACAGATGAAATAAAAAAAAAAAAAAAAAATTTTCATTTATTAAAACAATTTACTATATATATAAAAAAAAACAATACTCCAGAGTGATGAATCCTAAAACAAGCTATAAGCTGCACTGGTATAGCAATACCTGTGTTTCTCACAGGATTTTAAGTAAAACTGTGGTGGGTGGACCTCTTTTAGTTAGTGTCTGTCTACATTACACTAATAATAGTTATAATATTAATCCCATGGCAGTAATAGCCATATATTGTAAAACAAATGCACTGAGAAATAAAGGACACTTTCATAATTAGTTTTGTACTAATTTCTATACTTGAAAGTGATAAGCACATGATCTTTTATTTTGATGGAAACTGCATCGAGCTTTTATTTTGGCGGAACAAAATCAAAATTGATTTTGGTTTACAAACGTGTCTTATTACAATTCTAGTAAAATTCGGTAATCGTTTAGGCGGCAGGTATAATGCTGCGTTCACACCAAACGCGAATAGCGCGTCAAATTCGCGCCTGCCGCGTCTAGTTATACGCTTGACCACTTTGTGTTAATTCGCGCGTCAAGAGCGAAATTGACGCGCGTAAAATCAAAAGTTTGAAATGAAATTTACGCGCGTCAGAGGCGAAATCCGGAGGCGAAAGTTTCGAAACCTGTTGGCGGCCATCTTTTTTAGATGTTTATCGAGCATTAGCAGTAGCATTAATCGAGAGAGTCACCGCTCGTATATGCTCTGGAGAGCAGAAACAGCTGCGTAGGGGACATCGTCGCTGTACTCGGGTCCACCAGACCCTCCGGAGGGTTTCAGGAGTTTCACAATTTGCCCCAGGAGGTAGGTTTGGTGGACCTAACGGTAAGGACGCTGACGAGGACAGCGTAGGCCGTATAAGCCTCGGCCTCGAGTGGTCGCTGCATGACGAGCCCGCGCTGTACAGCCCGGCGCGAGGTTCACCCTCGCCCGCACCTAATCTGGGGCGCCAGTGGCTCAGTGGTTCATGTAGATTGTCTACAAACCGGAAGGTTGGTGGTTCAATCCCCGGTTCCACCTGACCTACACCTAACCCCAGCTGCTCCCGACGAGCTGGATCGCCTTGCATGGCTGACACCGCCGTCGGTGTATGAATGAGTGAGTGAATGGGTGAATGTGAGGCAATATTGTAAAGCGCTTTGGTGGCCATTGGGTCTGTGAAAGCGCTATATAAATGCAGTCCATTTACCATTTACCATTTATTTTTGTTTTGATAATAAATGGAGCCAGCCTCCAAAAGTGAAACCTGTCCTGTGATTTTTTTTTAAAAAGTTTTTATACACTAAATTGTGTTTGTTGTCTTTACATTAGATTAATAAAGTTTCATATAATCTAGAATAGATATGGAATAAATAGCATTCAATAAAAAATGAGTATCTCTCATATTGAAATCGAGTTTTTATGTGAAAGATTTGCTTTGTTGTGCATTTTAGTCATATTACAAAATAATTTATTGAGGCCAAACATAAAATAACATTATAAACTGTCAGACCACGTGACAGCAGCAAGCAGGCTCCTGATTGGTTAACGTGGCGCGAATTGACGCAGAAGTTCAGATTTTCCAACTCGGGCGGCAGACGCGAATTCGCGTCAAACGCGTGAATGCACAAAAAGCACTAATAAAATCATTCGCGCGTAACGCGCTTAATGCGCCAGACGCTCAATTCGCGCCATTCACGCGAACTTGCGTCTACCGCGCCGCGCTAAACGCCTCATTCGCGCCGCAGGATTTTTTTACGCGCGTAACGCGTCTTTGCATTGACTTAACATTGAAATCACTCGCGCCTAACGCGCTATTCGCGTCCGGTGTGAACGCACCATAAGGCTGCTGCGGCGCTGCCTGTCACTTTAAGGGATTTTTTTCTCGATTGATTACATTCACTTACTCTCACCGAGAAAGTTATTTTGACAATTGTGTGTGAATTTATCTATTCGGGCGCAAAGAAGATGCAAAAGATAACTCGCGCACGAAAACGAATCGTTATTTTTAATAGCAGTGAGATTATACAGTGGCAGCACTGATCTGACAATTTATATAGATCAGTGAGTGGTGGCCTATTACAGCTGCAATTTCTTAACTTTGAAACAAAACAATGCAGTAGGCTACGTGTATCATTAAATGTCCGTCTCACCTCAGCAGTCAGGCCCGCCCTGCTGACATCTTCACTGAAGTCTTTTGCCGGCCTTCCAGCAAATAATTCATTTATTTTCACACATTTGGTGGCCTCTGCCTCAAGTGCTTGTCGTTTTTTTTTTTTTTTTTTTACTTCTCGGCCCCTCCTTTACGTTTAGAGATTTTGTTGATTATCGTTGCACATCATCACATCAGTCTATTCGCTGCAGTTGTAAAGCTGCCGCTTTGCAAGTCTATAACTTGATTCTGATTGGCCAGTGCTCAGTGAACATGTGACATGTGCTCATCACACGTTTATCCTACCTGTCAGTCTTGCAGCTCACATCAGCTTCATGCAGCCAATGAGAGAGACACATAAGCCTGAAATTGGACTATACAACAATATACTTACGAATATATTGACGATTAATAATGATTTAATAACAAAATACATCACGCACCGGCCCACACAGACCGCGGCCCACCGGGAATCTCCCGGTAGTCCCGATGGCCAGTACATGCCTGGGTGTAAAGTACTTTTCCCTCCATCATCTGTGCAAGGTGTCAGGTGTGGGTAAATGAAGTGCAAGCGCTGCGAGTGCGAGCTGCTGATATGATGTCACAATCGTACTGTGGGACATATAGGTGCACTGAAGTGTACAAATGAAGTAGACTCGCTCCCTCAGTCAAAATCGGGGAACGAGGGTCTGTCCATATAAACGTCCCTCGTCCACTTCACGAAGTGGAACACACTTCAAAATAGCGGCAGGGATTCCCCGGGCCCCGAGGAGAAGTGCTTAGGGAAGTGCGCAAGTGCGTGTCTAAAAGTGGACTGGAACGCAGCCCTCAAACATACTTTCGCACTTACTTCCTGTTGCATACACGCAGTCTCAAGTGACCAAGATGGCAAGTGTTGGTATTTGGACAGGCCCTCTTTTTCTACCGAATCACTTTATCTCGCGTCTCTCATTGTAGGCTATTATTGGGATAGCCAATTTATTCTAGTGATTCAAATAAAATGGCACATCTGTTAGAAATTATATTACTTAAATTAAATTATAAATAACATTACTTATATTACTGGTTATAGGCGATATGTTATCTTTATCAAAAACATATTTCCCCCTTAAGTAATTTGTATTTAACTACTCTTCTGATTACAGATTTAGCTTTGTAAGCTACTTTTTCAAAGCAGCTTCCACAACACAGCTCACAAGCAACATTCTGAAATCTAAAATGCAAATAAAACACCCTGTGGCATTGAGGAGTTGAAGAACACATGCGTCGAAGGCCACAAGATCAAAAGTCCACATTAAGTGCGGCATCTGGGACAAGGCCTTGGATATTTAGAACACGGGCTGACAATGAACGTACCAACACACACACACACACCCTCACCTAGCATGCCTGTGTAGTGATTTTGAGCAATGAAGAGGTAATCAAGTCAGGGCAAGAACAATTAAACCACAAAGGCCCACTCAATCTCTGCCAAGGTTATGCTTCTTAATAACTAATGGGATGTCTTTATCTCAGGGGTTGCACTACATAATACACCACTACATCTGTTTATTGCAAGGCTGGGGGAGACACTGGAGTAATTTGTAGTCATGAATTAATGCTAGTCACTCAGTCTAAATGTTCTCTGCTCTAATGTTGGTGAAGGCTGTTTAGGACTTACAATTGTCTCCATGACATTTTATCCATTATGTCTCATATGTATTGGGGATCGTACTTGGGTTCCTTTTTTTTTTTCTTATGCAGGTGTCCTAACAGAGTGACAATGCAAGATTGACAGAAGTTTTTTTTTTTTTTTTTTTTTTTTTTACAGAGATATTGTTCAAAATTCAGATGTAAAATTCAGACAAAAACTAACTTTTCAAATGAGAGAACAATGAACAAATAAAATGTGTAATTTGTGCATGTGTGAAAAACTTTGGGATCAGTATATATATATATATATATATATATATATATATATATATATATATTTTTTTTTTTTTTTTTTTATTATTAATCATAGAATCCCCTCAAACAGCAAATGTCATGTGACACTGACTACTGAAGTTTTGCCTTTTTAAAATATATTAATATAGAAAACAGTTATTTTAAATGGCAATGTTTCACAATATTACTGTTTTTACTGAATTCTGGATCAAATAAATGCAGCCTTGGTGAGTATCAGAAATTTCTTTCAAAAACATATTTAAACATCTTACGGACCCCAATACTGTACCCCAAAACTATAGCCTACTGTTTTTTTTTTTTACAGTATAGCTGGATATTTACCAACCCTGAGTAATTTTAGATACAGTTCCTGAATATTGTATTGTTTACATACATATTTATATAGACGCTACAATTTAATATATTTAATTATTGTTTATGAATCATATTTCAGCAAAAAATGCAGATTATTTATTACAAACGAAATAAACGTTATCAAGCCCCTGGTGTGAAAATACCCAATGTAAGTACGAACGGGTGGTTCACATAATTAGCCTTAAAATGACCGGCTGACAATACATTACACGTTACTTGACTAATGACTTTTATTTTGAAACTTAAAGCGCGGAAGCTGGGTGCGCATGCGCTGTGTTATGTTGTCAAGCAAAACTCGTCCTATGAAAGTACTGTTGTCCGATATCTGAAAAAGAAGTAACGTTGAATGATTTCAGTAGGCATATCATTTGTTACGTGCATATTTTTGATACCTTACTGAATGGCTTTATTTTATCAAATCTGACAGGTAATGAAGATCGTTTTAAACAACTAACGTTATGTTGGTTGGTCGCACCTAGACAATATGAAGGGTAACGTTACACATGGATTGAAATGTGTATCTCTTATCAGTAGCCTACTCTCCAAACCAAACAACACACAGACTTTAATATTAATCTTTAAAATGAAAATGCCTCTTTCTTTTGGACACAGGTATGACGGTGGTGAATTTATCATTTGCTGCGGCTGGGTTTTTAGGAGCATATCATCTCGGGGTAACAGAGGCGTTACTGAGACACGGAGATAAGCTGCTGTCCTCTTTAAAAGCCTGCGCTGGAGCTTCAGCTGGTGCTTTAGTGGCCACTGTGATTATCACTGCTCCTGATAAACTACAGGTAAAGATATTCAGCTACAACCCAGAACATGTTACAGCGGTATTCTGGTCAACAAACTAGTAAAATGTGTTAAAAATGGAGTGCCAGCGTTCATTTAAAAATGTTGCCTATTTTACTAAAAGAGTTGCATGCACAACTTCAAACATGAAAACATTTAGAAATATTCCAGATTTTCTTATTTCCCCTTTCAATATTTTAAACAAATTTTTTTTTTTCTTTATTCAATGTCCTTAATTTCATTGTCATTTTGTAGACCATCCCTTTAACAAAAAAAAAAGCCAGTCCTTTAATGACATCTTGAAACGAGGAAGTGACATTATTTTTGGCAAGAAAAAAAAGCACTTAAATTATCAAAGGCACAAAGAAGTATTGGCAATAGATTTGATGAATTCTCTGATGTTTTGTGGTATACAATTGCATGCATGACTATAATAAAAAAATAAAAAAATCATAGCATTGTTCTTCATCATTTAAATAATTAAGCTATATATTTAATGAGGTTTAAGTGCCTGAGCTTCACTAAAGTACAGAGGGTACGGAAAGTATTCAGACCCCCTTACATTTTTCACTCTTTGTTATATTGCAGCCATTTGCTAAAATCATTTAAGTTCATTTTTGTCCTCATTATTGTACACACAATTAACATATAAACACAGAATTGTTGACATTTTTGCACATTTATTAAAAAAGAAAAACTGAAATATATCACATGGTCCTAAGTATTCAGACCCTTTGCTCAGTATTTAGTAGAAGCACCCTTTTGATCTAATACAGCCATGAGTCTTTTTGGGAAAGATGCAACAAGTTTTTCACACCTGGATTTGGGTATCCTCTGCCATTCCTCCTTGCAGATCCTCTCCAGTTCTGTCAGGTTGGATGGTAAACGTTGGTGGACAGACATTTTCAGGTCTCTCCAGAGATGCTCAATTGGGTTTAAGTCAGGGCTCTGGCTGGGCCATTCAAGAACAGTCACGGAGTTGTTGTGAAGCCACTCCTTCGTTATTTTAGCTGTGTGCTTAGGGTCATTGTCTTGTTGGAAGGTGAACCTTCGGCCCAGTCTGAGGTCCAGAGCACTCTGGAGAAGGTTTTCGTCCAGGATATCCCTGTACTTGGCCTCATTCATCTTTCCCTCGATTGCAACCAGTCGTCCTGTCCCTGCAGCTGAAAAACACCCCCACAGCATGACGCTGCCACCACCATGCTTCACTGTTGAGACTGTATTGAACAGGTGATGAGCAGTGCCTGGTTTTCTCCACACATACCGCTTAGAATTAAGGCCAAAAAGTTCTATCTTGGTCTCATCAGACCAGAGAATCTTATGGATCACCATCTTGGAGTCCTTCAGGTGTGCTTTCATGTGTCTTGCACTGAGGAGAGGCTTCCGTCGGGCCACTCTGCCATAAAGCCCCGACTGGTGGATGGCTGCAGTGATGGTTGACTTACTACAACTTTCTCCCATCTCCCGACTGCATCTCTGGAGCTCAGCCACAGTGATCTTTGGGTTCTTCTTTACCTCTCTCACCAAGGCTCTTCTCCCCCGATAGCTCAGTTTGGCCGGACGGCCAGCTCTAGGAAGGGTTCTGGTCGTCCCAAACGTCTTCCATTTAAGGATTATGGAGGCCACTGTGCTCTTAGGAACCTTAAGTGCAGCAGAAATTTTTTTGTAACCTTGGCCAGATCTGTGCCTTGCCACAATTCTGTCTCTGAGCTCTTCAGGCAGTTCCTTTGACCTCATGATTCTCATTTGCTCTGACATGCACTGTGAGCTGTAAGGTCTTATATAGACAAGTGTGTGGCTTTCCTAATCAAGTCCAATCAGTATAATCAAACACAGCTGGACTCAAATGAAGGTGTAGAACCATCTCAAGGATGATCAGAAGAAATGGACAGCACCTGAGTTAAATATATGAGTGTCACAGCAAAGGGTCTGAATACTTAGGACCATGTGATATTTCAGTTTTTCTTTTTTAATAAATATGCAAAAATGTCAACAATTCTGCGTTTTTCTGTCAATATGGGGTGCTGTGTGTACATAATGAGGAAAAAAAAAGAACTTAAATGATTTTAGCAAATGGCTGCAATATAACAAAGAGTGAAAAATGTAAGGGGGTCTGAATACTTTCCGTACCCACTGTATATATCTGAATGTCTGCTGTACCCTTTTGAGAAACTAAAACGCAGACAAATCCATTATTTTTATTTTATTTTATTTTTTAAGTAACAGAGCTCAAAATGGACTGCATATCAGCAGTGTCCCTCATTGTGCTTGGGAAAACCGACTGACCTGTTTAGACTTGAAAGTGATTGATGTGCTCCCTGTCAAGCCAACCGATCTGTAGTAGCCACAGATTTCTCACAGTTGCATCACCAAGGCTCAAGCATGTAACTGACTGAGCTCTTTACCTGTATGTTCTGACTTTGTGTTTTCTTACAGCATTGTAGGCAATTCACCTACAGGTTTGCCAGTAATGTGAGAAGTCAGAGATTTGGAGCTGTGACGCCAGGATATGACTTCATGCTTGAACTGAGGTAAATGCGGCTCTCAGACATAATTTTTTGATCGAACTAAAATGATTCACTAGGTTGAAATTAAGGCCAGAGGGTTTTTTGCAACCTTTTTTCCTGCATGCATAATTTTAATCAGAAAGGCTGTCTAGGTAAGATATCCTACTCAGCTGTTTCTTTCACTCAACTATATTCACCTCATTTCAAATCAAATTAAATTTCAAAATGGTGTTAGAATATTGCGATAGATAGTACTGAGGCTGGATCAAAATTACTCTGCACTGAAAACACCTTGTTATATATATAAAAAAAAAAGCAAGCAAAAAAGTATCTTTTATTTGCTACTGTTGTTATGCTTTTATGTTTTTCTCTGATGCCATTGCAGTGTTTTAAATAAAATGCATTTGTAAAATAATAGGTGTCCTTTTTTTTCAAATTGACATTGTGGAGACTTGCTGTGAAGCATCAGTTTTAAGAGGCACATTGTTTTTATAGTGGAAGCATTAGCTATTGCTGAAAAGAGTGGGTGCCGTTCTGTCTTATTATTGTAGAAACTGAATTAATCTCACAAAGGTATCATATAAAACATATAGCCTAAACTAAGAATGTGTAGAAAGAAAAGAAATACAAGTAGAAACTAGAGGTCATTAAAAAATAATTTGGTGGACAAGAAAAGCTGGAGGAGCAAGTTCTCTATAGTTCACCCCACAAAAATTCTTTCATTTAGTCAACATTATGACCAACAAATATATGAACTTATTCCGTGGAACATCAAAGAAGATTTTTTTTAATAATGTACTGTTCAGTGTATGTAATTAAGATAATTAAGAAGAAGCGTCAAAAAGTATGATAAATACACCATAACGTATCGAAAGTTGTAGATATAATTATAGCTTATATGAAGCTATATTTTCACACAATACACATTAGTTAACCTTTTTCTTGAGTCTGTCCCTTTCAATCTGTTTATCTGGAGCACAAAATTGACTTGAACGATTCATTCACAACTCGCACTCAACTAGTTCTTGAGACTCAATAATCCATTTGCAGTTATTAATTGTTCACTGAATTAAATAACGATTTTGGTTTGTTTCATACACAAAGCTATCAAAGACTTGGATTATAGCCCTGAAGTCATATAGATCACTTTTATGGTACTTGTTTGGGTGCTTTTGCATTCTTTTTGAAGCTTGAAAGCTCCATGCTGCATTCTGATCATTAGGGTCCCTACGCAGTGTTCACGGCTCCCTTCTCTCTGAGAATGGGATATCTGTTGAAGTTCACTTCGCTTGACAAAATGCATTCATTTTGAACACCCTGCAAGGTCATCAAACATAAACGACACTTGAGTCGCGCATATTAGAGGAGTTTGAGATATAATAACATAATATCCTTCTGTAAATAAATGCAGTATAAATTCCCATACTTTCATGTAATGTAGTCTACATGTGTATTTAAATAAATATACATTAATTTAATTGATATAAATAGTGCTAAACTGTATGATAAATGTCTGTTTCAGTATGAAAATAAATGTAACTGTAATCATGATAGTTGCATTGTAACTTTTGTGTCTTTTGCACTTTATTCCCACAAACAACCACATACAAATCACACCTGGGACTAATTATTTTCACTGTGTATGTTTTAGTCAAACTTATTGCAGTACTGGTGTGATGCACGATGACAGGTGGGTAAATTTCCCTAGCCACTTCCAACGAAGTGTCGCATCAAGATTCACTTTTTCCCTTTGTCCTTCGAACTAAAGTTTTGGGACACCTGACCATTACTCCAACAGGGACTGTAATGACATTGCATTCTCTATGCATAGGCTATACATTAGTATGATGTTGGTCCTCCCTTTATTAAAGGTGAACTAAGTAACTTTTTTACCTTAACTGAACAGCTTCGGAGTCATTGGAATGGTTATATTACTTATTTCGGGTTGAATGGTGGTCGTTTCGCACCCCCCTGGTGCCCGTGAGCGGAAAATCCGCACTTGCAACTTTGAGCCGGCGTGCCGCCGGCCACCGCGTCAGGAAATATCGCGTGATATCAGGTCTCGCGATGTAAACAATTGCTTTACGGCCAAAAGAAATCTGCTAAAATGCTGTCATTATTGCGCTCCCTCACGCTGTTCGAACCCGAAGGAAGAAGACGTTTTAAAGAATGTCCCATCTGCTTTGATGTCGTTGATCTACTAGCCTCTGGTGTCTGAGAATAGCCAACGAGTTTTTACAACAGTGTTGTCAAATATCTATTCCGAAGCTGTGGGGGGAGCTCTAGAGAGAAACCTGCGAGCAAAAAGCGAGAATACAGCGAAGAAATCCCGAAACTACTGAGCCCCGCTTTAACATACATTTCAAAAAATTAGATGAAAGAATGGTGCCAGTGTAAAAACGTTCCAAGATCACTAATCAGTGAGTACAATCTCTTTTAAACAAGACGCACAAGCTCCATTGAAAATGTCCTTCTTTATTGCAGTAATTTTCTTAAGAGAGTTTCAAATGTAAGCGGATGATTAGACCACATTGCGTTTTTGTTTGATTGGCCTCTGTGAGTATTAAACATAATTTCCAATATTAACTTAAAAGTTCTCTTCAAATAGAAGTATTTGTGTAAATTCATGTGAGAGAGCTGAAGAAATACCTTGACCTTGCTTTCCAAAAACACATTTGTTTCACACGTACAGGGATATATATATTCAAATTGCAGGATTTGCACCTGCCCACACTGCCAAAATAACCAAAACCTGGTTCAATGACCATGGTATCACTGTGTAATTACTGTGTGATTTCATGTAATATTCAAATTTTTTGAAATCCTGTTTTTGTGGGTTTTATGAGCTGAAAGCCCAAATTATGTACAAACAAACAACTAAATACTTGAAATCGTTTAAGTTGTGGGCCCTGAATCTATAATCTATGGAAGTTTAACGTTTTGAATGGAATTATGGAAATAAATAAACTTTTCCATGATATTCAAATTTTTTGGAAAGGGTCTGTGTATATATATATCCTCGCACAGCTGTTCAAAAAACGAACTGTTCCTGGCTCCAGTAGAATGAGGTTTGAACGGTTTGTAGATAGTGCCGTTCCGATGCAGAAATGTCTCACCTCCTCAGTGCTACTTGTGAAATCGCAGATACTGCTGGCATATGAAACGGAGAGACTTTTTTCTCTCTCTCTTTCTGTTGAAGGGAATAATATCTGTGATGTGCACAAACCTCTGAGGGCTTCTGATAATCTTGACATACCGCTTGGAGCGGATAGCAGGCTTCATTTTGATGAAATATCCTTAGAATGGAACGTTGAGTGGGTTTTTCTTTCCTTATTTCTCCTGCGTTACCTCTGTGGTTCAGCCAACAGATTGTGTAATTACGATATGATGTTGAGGGAAAAATGGATTTCACTGAGGTTGTTAATTATGCAAACACAACAAATGAGCATCTGTCCTTTGGTTTTCCTCTAGGGAGGGCATCGAAGAGATGCTCCCAGCCAATGCCCACCAGTTGGCCAATGAACGCCTCCATGTTTCAATAACACACTTGAAGACATACAAGAACAGAATGGTGTCCAGCTTCACCTCAAGGGAAGATCTAATTAAGGTATGCATGCCTGAGGTCAATGGACAATGATTTATCTTTCAACTACCAGAGTGATGCCCACAACCCAAAGGGAACTTGCCTATTCAATTAGACACATCATAAGTGCCGTCACTTGACAGAGTTACTGCTGTGGAAAATTGCTGCTGAGTTCATTAATTCATTCCCATCTGAAATTGTGAACAAATTGCGCTGGTACTTCAGTAGTCCATCTAACATAATGATATAAACTGTCTTTTCTGGCATCCTTTTCTTTTTGTTTGAGGGTCAATGATGCAATTCATTTGTTTGTACTATTAATACAAAATAAAAAACCTGCAGATAATTAATACAATTACTTAAATACATATATACACATATATATATATATATATATATATATATATATATATATATATATACACACACACACACACACACACACACACACATATATATATATATATATATACACCTCTTTTATGATGTTTTTTTTTTTAATGGAATTCTTTTTCTTTTCTTTTTTTTTATATATTTTTAGGGTGCATTGTCAAAAATTTCAGGGTGATACATTGAAGCATGGTCGATTTATTAGAAAAATAAATAAATTATATATATATATATATATATATAATTCATAAGCAACAATACAGGCTAACTTCGTAAAAAAAGAAAGTGCTGGAAAATTGTAACTATTCATCAATGAAATCAAAAAAAAAAAAAAAAAAAAACTGTTTCCACAAAACTATTAAGCACACCACCGTTTATAATAGGCCTAAAAAAATATGTTTTAACTTTATTTTGGATCAAATAAATGCAGATTTGCTGAGAATGAGAGGCTTTCTAAAACTTTTTAAAAATGTTTTGGACGTTAGTGTGTATAAAACTTTTTTGGGGCAGTAATAAGATGTGTACCTGTATACAAGGTGTAAGAAAAATCTTTTTTTTTACTGCAAGTTCCCACACATGTAAAACTAAAGATTTTTCTTTTCTTTATCACGGGCACTCTTATAAATCATTTAGACTTATAACCTTCTATTCCTCTGTCCATTGTATTGATGTATTATGACGGTATTGTTTTAAAAGGTACTCTTGGCCAGCTGCTTTGTGCCGGTCTATGCTGGAATGAAGCCAGTGGAGTTCCAAGGGCAGGTAATGGTGTCTTATACGACCAGCTCTCTTGGCTCCAGTACTGTCTGTGACTGCTGAGAGCTGATGTTTAGTTTTCATTTAGATGAATGAGCAAACCAACTCTTTGGTTCTGCTTGCCCCCTACACTGACAGAGGTCTGATAAAACTACATTAGCAGCCAAATGTGGTGGTATTTTCAGCCAAAGTAATTATGAAGTTGCATTGGTGAAGTTCAAGTGTGTCATGGGAAAGCATCAAGTTGTATTACTGTATAATAACATAATGAAGACTTAGAAATTCATATCTTTGAAGTGGCATACAGAAATTGTATATTGATGTTTTGTAATGCTGGCATAGTACAATTTAAACAAAGCTTAAAATGTGTTAAACACCTTTAACTCTCTGTTGCATGAATTATTAAATCAGAAAGGCTGAAAAGAATGCAGTCATTTATTTTCTGGGCTTTTCTCAGCAAATAATATTAATATACAGTGATTAATTTGCTTATAAGCATGTTGTTCAATTAAATATTAATCATTAAAATGTTTAGTCAATTTAAATAATTGATTAAAAGTGTCAGTAAAACATTTATAATGTTATAGAAGATTAATAATTTTAGAAATAAAAGATTTCTATTTCAAAGAAAGACTGTTTTGAACTTTCTATTTATCAGAGAAAAAATTTAAATGTATCACAGTTTGCACAAAAATGAGAGTGTATAGAGAGCATAAGAGTGTATATGTTATTTAAGAATGTTGATTTCCTCAGAAATGGATAGATGGCGGATTCACAGACAGTCTCCCTGTTCTTCCTGTGGGACGCACAATAACAGTGTCACCATTTAGCGGCCCCCAGGATATTTCCCCAGCACATAAGGGCATTAGTAAGCTTCACCTCAGATTGGCCAACATGAGCGTTGTGGTAAGTTTTTAGCATTACAGTTTTTCTCAATTGCTAAAACACTAAAACTCATTGGCTGAACAAAGTTCTCAGTTGCCTGAACTCATTTAGCTAATTGTGCAGTCTGTTGTCAATACCTTAAAGGGACACTTCACCCATGGGAACATTGATCTTCATTGAAAGTGGGTCATATATGTAGTCGAAATGTAAAATAAATTTTGAATTTGGTGCCTTCTTGACCGAGGAAAGAAAGAAAGTAACTTCAGGACGCATTTGTATGAAAGACAACAACTCCCACAATGCACCACATTGCACAGCTGCGCAAGCCACTCCCACTAATCCAGAACAGCATATGAATCACTCATCCGTCCATAAGGCTAGCTACCTACAACCGGAGCTTGAAATTCATTTCACACAAAATGTCTAACGTTAGTTATTTGGCGAACTCATTAATGAATTACTCCTCATTTGTATTTCTTTCGAAATGGTGAATTATTGCATGGTAACGTTACCGGGATGTTCAGTCAGATGCGGTGCGACCGTGCGAAACTAGGATGGTTCACAACACAAACGTCCGTGTCCTCGTCTGATTCAGAGATTTCGTCTAGGAGAAATTCTTTGCCGCAGACGGACTCTATCTCTGTGTTCGTAGCGGTTCGTAGTTGCATAGTGAGATCACCGGCGCCACCAGTCCGCCCTAACTCGAGCCAGTCTGGGCTTCTCGTCCGCGACAGGCAGGTCTTCCGGTCTTCGCTATAATGTGGCTTGTAAAGGTAGCCACAAACACCCGATTCGAGCAGCAGACTTCCGAAATCCTCTTCTTCTACATCATATTGAGTAACGTTACCCTCCGCTATTGTCATATCTTCACAGCTGGCTCCACAGTGCCTGTTAGCTTAGCTTCCAAACAAGATGGAGGATATTGCTTTCAGTTTCAGAAAGTGAAGTCCCACCCACTGATCTGTAATAGGTCTGTAGCGTGAGCGGGTCCCGCCCCCTGGAATAATGAGGAGCTAGTGTTTGTAGTCTCTACACTTTTCAATGAAATGTGACTTCCTGCTTATTATGACGCAAAATGATGATTTTTACGTCATAATAAGCAGGAAGTAAAACACTTAAATCCTTATTTCTCCCATCTCAGGGAAAAATGAACGAAAAATCCACGTTTATTATAATATATGACTGGGTTTCTAACAATACAAAGCTTAATGCAAATGGGTGAAGTGTCCCTTTAAACCATTTCACATGGTAAAACACAATTTGCAGATCTCACTTAGACTTTTCAGCAAAGCTCTAAACACATTCTCATTCTCAAAACACATTCTGCACTCTAATGCACACGTCATCCATACTGGTAAACACAAGTGGCAACAATCAAATACAAATAGAGAACACATTTTATTGATTGAACACAACCACTCAAAACTGATTTAACCTGTTTCAAATGATGCCCAAAGACAAGAAGCACACTGATCACATGTTTACTCCTTTGATTTTTGTCCCTTTTAGTATTGTATACTGTAGTACAGTGCATTGTAGGCTGTATACTGTACAATGAACAAATTGTATGGCCCTGAACATTGTGCTTTCCATTTTACTGACTGCTCAATAGATTTTGACTGGTTGCAAAGAACAAGAATTACTGTATCACAGAGACAAAGGACAAGTTTGTGAGATGCAGGGTACAGTACTGTAAAAATAGGGGTACAAGGAGGAGGAAGAACAAAAGAAAATTGCAAAGAGCAAAGCAGAGCAGTAATTTCTGATCAATTTTGAGCTACTATGATAGAACATGTTTTCGTTCATCAAGACAATGACACAGTGTTTGATTTTGAACACAGGTAAAACTGTTTTGAGGTGAAAGTTTCATTTTGCGAGAGGAGTCAGAGGTTTTGTAAATAGTGCTTGAAGACGAGGTTTTGTGTTTAATGTTTTCAGAAAATGGAGCAAGGTTTCAGAAATTGTGTTTTAGCAATTGAGAAAAACTGTTTAGTTTTAGTGTATAGTTGTACAACACTACTTAACTGGAAACATTTAAAATATAAATCTCATTCCAAACTGTTATGTCATAACCTGACAAGTTTTGAAATTTCAATCGTTTTCCACCCTTAGTTCTCCAAGGATAACATCATAAGGCTGAACCAGGCCCTGTTTCCTCCTCCGTTACCCAGGCTCAAGGCACTGGATCAAGAGGGATACCAGGATGCTGTTCACTTTTTAAAGAAAGATGGATGGATGCAATAACTGATTTTCTCCTTTCTAGCACTTTCAACACCTTGAATGTCTAAAATGTGGCATAGTGACACCAAGAAAATTTTCATAGCAATTCATTTGTGGCGTGCAATATTATGCTCAGTGTAATAATCATACTTTGACTTGGCATCTACTTTCATTCTCAAGATGAAAAGCACAGTAAAATGCATCATGTATTTCAGGAGGCTGAATGATCATTGTTATAAAAAGAACATTTCTATTGCACAGCTTTAAAACCACTGCTCTCAGTAAAGAGCCATGACAGCACTACAGTGTTCTTTGAGAATGATTAAACAAAGTGTTTAAATATTTCTGAAACTCCTTTTGTTGGAATCTGTTCTTAATGGCCTTTAAAATCTCAGTCAATCCTAAGACCAAAAAGTCACTCTTTTGCCTACACTTGCTGCACATATCAATGCAGCGTTTTTTTGTAGGTCCTTGAGGACAACACTGGAGAACAAGCCTTTGAAGTTAAGCCGCAAGAGAGGTCGTTTGAACTCCATGAGTCTCCTCAACTCTCAGAACTATCGGTTTACTTGCACTTGATTCCGCGAGAGCGTTCTGATCATTTTTCTGTCTGTGAGAACGTCTCTCTGGGGAAGGTTTGGGGATTAGCAAAGGCTTGTGGGTATTTATGATGTGGTTGTAGAGAGAAACAGAGCGCTGGCACACACACACACACACATGTGAGTTATCAAATTATATGAAAAAAAAAAATAAAGTTTTTGCAATTAAAAAGCAATTTTATTGACTTATTGATTTATAGAGCAGTTAGTGTTGTCAAAAGATGATAAGAACTGCTTATGTGAAATTACATCAATTGTAATTGGTCTTCATTAGAAGCAAGAGCAATGTTATAAGCGGAGCACCATTAGCTTGATAAAAATTGATTATTCAGTGTATAGCTCCGTGGCAGCATGGGTAATTTACGTCAGTCTTTAAATGATGCACATGGTCATATGGGTTGATCTATTATTTATAATAAGACCCCCATATTTTTTTGCCCTCAGTGCTGAACCAGCGTTTTTGAACTACCTGGTAATCAATAGAGTGAATGGTTGTTTAAATGAAAGTATTGTTTAAATGAATGTTAAAGTAAAAGTTATGTTAAATAATATGGCATTTCAATGTACTTTGTCTAAGTGTGTGTGAATTTATTTGTGCAATTAACTCCGGCGGGATGTGTCTTTGAATAGCTGCATTAATAATGTAATTAGAATGCCTTCACATAGACCTGTTACAAAGTGAATCTGACACCTCACAAAGAAAGGAGAAACGCCTGACTCGGATTTGCATTATTTACTGACAAATCAAGTCTGTATTAATTTGCATTGTTAAGCTCTGAGATTTTTTTTTTTTTTTTTTTAAATCAATGGTTTATGATTGACATTAATGGCAAGTACTGAAAACATTAGAATATTAATATAATTAAAAGAGTTAAAAAAATTTGACAAGTGTAGCAAATTAGTTCTAAATAAATATTAATAAATCAACCATAACTTGTTATAATTGATTATGAATATTTGGATCAGTTAATATAATTAACTTAATGTCAATTAACCTGTTTGTCCCGTGAACACTCTGTGTTAATTGTTTATTAATTCTAAGAAATGTACATTTCCGGCGTATGGGAAATGTCTTTCTTACTTTACAGTACTACTAAGAGCAAGTAGTCAAAATCTGCATGATTAGGGACTCTAGTATATATGAGCTTGAAACACGGACAACTTTACGTGTGACATGAACAAGATTTTATTAACTAGACTAAATACTTAAACTACTCTAATACACATGCATACAGTTTACCAAGGGAAAGAGTTTGATACTTGCATGTCTCGTCTATTTGAATTAAACTGTCCTGATGCAATTTGTTGAGGCTCCAGTTGATCTTTCCTGATGTTGTCTTGATGAGAGAGAACCAGTGTGAGTCAGAGGATCTTTGGTGAATGGAAAGACAAGGCCACAGTCTGGCACAAGCTTGGGGGTCCTTAGAAAATGTCTAGTTCAGCATCATCTTCACATCAGGATTTCAGCAAGGAACTATGAGAGTAAAAGGCGTGATCTTGTGATCAGTGATTTTTAAAGCGTGAAGATGTCACACCCTCTGGAGGTGTGTGAGCCAATAAGAAGTTGTTCTCTTTGGAGGGAATTTCTTAACAACCTTTTGTTCAAGCAGGCCTTTGAACATGTAATCTGATTGGGTGTTTAACAAAATAATCTTCAAGATTCTTATAATGCTAATGTATCACGAAGTTAGCAAAATGTAATGTAAATTAATAAATGGGGGACGGAGATTGGCGTTTATAGAGACTAAACATGCTACACATGATTTTGGTTAACCATAGTATGCAAGTCTGAAATATTTATCCAAAAGAGTTGAATGAATACATAGGCCAAACCACATAAAAGGAAAATCATTAGATGGGAAAATTAGATACATGTTTATACATTTCTCAAGTGGTTATATATAGAATATATATGATTAAAAGGGTTTATTTCTCCTTCTCAGCAATAATTAAGTGAGAGTCACAACTCTCTGCAAATTCCTTTTGGGGGTCGTAAAAAGTCTTATCAGTCTTAATGTGTCCTGTAACAGGACACCGGGTTCTGCTAGTGTGTCATTTGGGATGTTAGTTTCTTTGTTGGGAGAGTGAGTTTGCTGGATTATTCTTTAAATATAAGGAATAATTTGTGTGTGTCTGATTGGTCTAGATGCTACACAAGCCAACAGATAACATCAAACACACAATAGGAAAGATACTGGATACTGGACAAAAATAGTATCACTAAATATATCAATCAGAATGGTGACCGGACCGACCACCAAGCGAGCGCAAAGTTCCACAACTTTTTGGAATTTACTGACTGTTTTTGTCGTCTTGCCGTCACCTGCTCTTATGACGAAGAAACACTGAAGTCACTGTTCTGGATCGGGACAAATTACCATAATCCCATTGACCTCGCAGACACCACTGGGCTGAACTGGAAGGAAGCCATCATCTGGTGTCTGTAGAGCATCCTTCCCCGATCCAGGACACAGCCAGACCCAGAGTCCAAATTACCACCTTCAACCACTGAAGAATGGAGTGATCCTATAGACAGAGAGCTACCGCACGCCGCAACGCATCAGCCAGAGTCCGAGGAGAAGAGGGCTGACCCTCGCCCCGGAAGTGGAGCTCCATAGTGAGTCTGACCAGGGGTCAGCGACATCAGCGGACGAGGGAGTAGTTAACGTGGAAAATGAGGACTGGCTGAAGGACTTAAACACGGAGGTATTGACTCCCACCCGGTACCTTCATCATCGCTGTTTCTAGACAGCACTTAAGACGATATGAACTGAGTTCTTACTGCCACCATCACGCGAAAACTCAGCCAGTCCTCCAACTTCGCCGCTACAGAATGTCTACAGCCCTGCGCCGTCTCCTGCTGTGACGTCGAGCTGCAGGCCGTGCATCCACCAGCAGCACCTGTGCGAAAGGATCTTGTGGCTCTGCCTCCAGCCTCTGATCTCTTCGCTCCATCTGGGCCTGTCGGCTGCACCGGGTTTCCTCGTCCCATCGGCTCCCCCTTGGTCAATTGTCACTTTACTACCACCATGGACTTACGGGCCATCCACTTACAGGCCGTCCTGTAAATACGCCCAATTTCAAACGATCCAATCAATTCCCAAAGGACGAAATCAAGCCCCACCCTACATTTTTGTCTCATTTCAGAAGCCGTTTCACACGGATATTCGTCATAATAGCGAAAAAAAATTATAATTCTTTCTTGATGATCACGTTTTCATAATTGTTGGAAGCCAACAGATTCGGATTCCATGTCTGCTGAGGCAGCATGGTGGCTTAAATCAGCTTGAGACGGTGTCCCCCCCTTTCTATTGCTACATCCACCAACTCCAAGGATCCTTTTTTGGGGATTTGGAAGCTCAATCTGTGAATTCTTCCAATCCAAACAATGGACCAATCTACAATGTTAAAAAGTACTCATCTTCAGTGTAGTTACAGGGTGCTGCTACTTAGTGTAATTTTATTTTTATACTGAAAGTGCAAAAAAAAAAAAAAAAAAAAAAAACACGCCGAATTATATTGACTCCGCCCCTCGATGACTGCTGACGATGCCATTTTATCTTCATGCGATCGAGACGGTAGTTTGAATTTCTTTAAATAAATATATTTGTTAACATTTTTAGTAAAATATGGTGGTGAACACATTTAGAAATGATTGACTCTGCGTTTTTGTCAGGATTAATATAAGGAAGCTTGTCAAGTTCACGAGATGCAGAGATGTACAAAAGAATGTGAAAGTTTCTCATGTCGATTGGATTTCCTGGATGAAGGCGATTTTACGTTTAAAATAAATTTGTTGGAATGTGCTTACACATGTTATATATATTTTTAGCTTCTTTAATTTTGGTTTGTTGACAGCCTTCATGAAAGTAAGCATTCCCGCCTCCAGTCCTGCTGAGGCCTGGTTTTACGACGAGCCTGGCACTAGGGTGACCAGACGTCCCGAAAAATTCGGGACAGTCCCGAAATCGAAGCTGTTGTCCCGAATCCCGAATCCGGCCCTAATTGTCCCGAAAATTATACGAAAGCAAATTCTTGTAGTTATTGTCTGATAAAACATTAAAAACTGTCCGTGGAGGTTGAGTCGTCCTGCAGCCAGCCCCCGCCGGCTGCTCATTGGCTGCAGCATCTTTTTTTTTTTTTTTTTTTAAGTTCTACAAAGATACCGTAGGCGCGAATTTAAATGCATTGATAAGCGAGCGCGAGTTGCCGCAGCCGCGAGTACAGTGAATGTGCAGGCAGCCAGTCGTAAAGTGATTGATTGGTCGCGGCACTGTGTGCAAAAAAATGCTTCGGCCTAATGTCTGATGTTGGGTTACACAAAGCAAATCATCTACACAATTATTTAGTTTTCTTATTTAATGACCGACAATTTCGTCATAATAATAATTTTGGCATAAGGCTTATTAGTGTTAGGCTATATAGCCTGAAATGTCTGATTTATGCACTGTTACAACAGTCTTTTTTTTTTTTTTTGGTCACAATGAAATTTGAGTTCATGATTTTAATGTTGTTGTTTTTTTTTTGTGGCAGACTAAAGATGAATGACAGACTGTTGATCTTTGAATAAAAATATGTTTGGTTCAGGTTTGAAAATTCATTTTATGTCTAATATCATAGTAGGACTACACCAACCCCCCCAACAGTAATATTTTTATGAATTTTTATGACCAACAGTTTTAGTAGAAAAACTACACATAGCCCCTTTAAGTATCTTGTAGTGTGCAGTGCAAACAACAAATGCAGTCTTTTTGTAGACTGAGCTGGGGAAGCGTTTAAAAACTTTTTATTCGCCCTGTTTAAGTGTGAATTACATAATCTGCATATGTTGCTTGTTCTTAGCACTGAATATCATGTCGTCGTTTCTGCATCAAGACACAAACTTACTACCATCAAGTTTTTTTTATGACAGTTCATAATTGTTCAATTTAAGATCATGCCTTATTACTCACTTTACTAATTTAAATGATATAAGTAAGGGATAATGTAGAGCGAGGCGGTTGTTATAGCGAATACAACACCGACAGGCTGATCAGTACCCCGACGCGAAGGGGTCCTGATCAGCCTGTCGGGGTTGTATTCGACATAACAACCGCCTCGCTCTACATTATCCCGCTTATTACATGGCTACCTACCAAATAAATCAATAATTTGACACAAAATATTGATTTAAAAAGGAGTTTATTGATTTAAAAACGACTGTATTGCTTCCGCTAAAGAAAATAGTCTGTTCCGTCTCTACGGTTAGAATCCTGCGTCCATAGCAACGCTCTGTTTTTCATGGCAACGGTGTGTTATACTTAGCAGCGGTCTGTTATCAAGAAATAACAGACTGCATTCTACATTAGAATTCAACCAAGCCATGTAATAAATGTATTTAATAATCAGATGAAATGCATATTTAAACTGTTTCAGGCCTCCATGTGAACATTGCACAAGGTTTTGTGGCTATTAACTTGTAACAGTGATTTAATTAATCCTAAAATTAAATATGTGAATATAAATAATTTGACAATTTGACACCCATGCTTTATAGACCGCTCTCAGCATAATCTAAATTAAGGGTAATCACAATTATTTTTACCATATTTACAGCCCTAATTTAAATTGTATTGTATTACTGAATTTTGGAAATATTAGCCTCAACTGACTATTTTTTTTTCAAATCCCTTTTCAATAGAATTGGCCCAGACCCCTGCAGTGTCAAGTGAATTAATTCGTTAATTCGTTACATTTATATAGCGCTTTTCTAGGTACTCAAAGCGCTTTACACGGAAGGGGGAATCTCCTCAACCACCACCAATGTGCAGCATCCACCTGGATGATGCGACGGCAGCCATATTGCGCCAGAACGCCCACCACACACCAGCTTATTGGCGGAGAGGAGACAGTGATGAAGCCAATCAGTATGTATGGGGATGATTAGGAGGCCATGATGGACAGAGGCCAATGGGCAAATTTGGCCAGAATGCCAGGGTTACACCCCTACTCTTTTTCGAAGGACATCCTGGGATTTTTAATGACCACAGAGAGTCAGGACCTCAGTTTAACGTCTCATCCGAAGGACGGTGCTCTTTGACAGTATAGTGTCCCCATCACTATACTGGGGCATTAGGACCCACACAGACCACAGGGTGAGCACCCCCTACTGGCCTCACTAACACCTCTTCCAGCAGCAACCTGGTTTTCTCAGGAGGTCTCCCATTCAGGTACTAACCAGGCTCAGCACCGCTTAGCTTCAGCGGGCAACCAGTCTTGGGCTACAGGGTGATATGGCTGCTGGCAATATCCTTCATAAGTGAAGGAAGCTCCTCTCATGAGATTGCAACAGAAAGCAAGCAACAGAAATGAAGAAGAAAGCAACAGAATGCAGAAGATGAATCCAGAATTGTGAGTGTCATTATATGTTATTCTATGTGCAGCACAACTTTTAATACATGACAAATGAACATGAAAATTTAAACCTAACTGGGCAACCACACAATGCCTTTGTTCAGACCTGGAATTTACATGTGTCTTGGGCGATTGATGTGTCTTGATTGTCATAATTCATGATGAGACATCAATCACTATGTCATTGTGTTAATTCAAGATATTAAACTTAAAACAGTTAAAGGGTTAGTTAACCCAAAAGTTTAAAATTGTTGTCATTTCTCACCCTCGTGTCATTCCAAACCCGAAAAGACTTTCGTTCATCTTCGAAACTCAAATTAATATATTTTAAATCTGAGCGATTTCTGTCCTTCCATTGACAGTCCACACGACAACCATTTTGACTCTTCCATTTTGAAAGTTAATAAAGAGATCATAAACTAACCCATATGAATTGAGCGGTTTAGTCCAAATTTTCTGAAGAGTCTATGGATTGAGATTGAATTTAGACTTTTATTCACATATAAACATTAATCAACAAACATAAACAGAAGAAAAAGAAAATTTGGACTAAACTGCTTGGTTCATATGGATTAGTTTTAAGATGTCTTTATGAACTTTTTGAAGCGTCAGAGTGGTAGTTGCGTAGCTGTCAGTGGAGGGACAGAAAGCTCTCAGATTTCATCAAAAAGATCTTCATTTGTGTTTCAAAGACGAAAGAAATTCTTGCCGGTTTGGAACAACATGAGGGTGAGTTAATTACAGAATTAAATTTTTTGGGTGAACTAACCCTTTAATAAAAGAATGTGGCCTAGACCTCATCAGAACAGTAGAATCTCAATGCGTCAGCGTTTACACCTGTACTTCGAGTTGTTCACTTGTTTTTTGACACACAAGATGAATGTTAATGCCAGGTGTGAACGGCACCACTCTGTGACTACACAATCATCTGAACAGAATGGTTCCTGAGAGATATGGTTGTCATTATGCTATGTAACTGTTTGATGATGTTTTTGTTTTATTTGTTTTGATTTTTGGTTAGAAGACCTCAGCTAAGTTCCAGGAAAGGCTTCTCCCAAGACCGTCAAGGACCTGATTGACTCTGCAGAATCTGCTGTGAAAGATGATGAAACTGACGATTCAGGTTAGACTATAGTTCAGAATAAGTTTATCTATACGCATTAATGCATTTTTTGCTGAAGTTGTCACATCTGTTATTTAGAATGGGGCAGCGATCTTGCATCAATTCCTCTCCTCCTTGATTTGATTCCACCATCACCACAAGGCTACAAGAGACCTTGAAAGATGTCCTCATATCATGCTGAACAACACCTTGTCGTCTTTAAAAAGGTCAATTTGGACATTTTTGTCACACTACCTATTGTCTGGCTCAAAATATTGCCATTTGGGTTGATTGTATTGTGGAAAACTATTATAAAGACAGCCAATTGGAGAGCTGACTTTGAGTGTTATTTTTGTCTTTGGCAGGGACCCACATACAAGAACACCTTGATTGCATTGAAGAGACCACACAGCACACCTGCTCGCTGATGGGACAAATAGGAATTAGATTCATGGATGCTACACAATTGTCACCAAGTAGTTTTCTGCAATCTTGATCAAATCTACAGTACCTGTCATATTTGTTCATGTCTTGGCAAATGTGATGATTTTATGCTTTTTTATTGACTTTTCTTTTCTGTGCAACTCATGAATGTGATAATTTGACCTTTACACATCTGGCATATGTTTTAAAGGAGCCACTTTGCCCATTTGTTAGGATTTATACATCTGTCTGAAGACTCTTGATTTTATGTCTGATCTTGTATACACTATACATACACTATATAATAGTGTAAATTGTTTTTGCACTGAACAGAATACTTTATAAATAACACTTAAAGTGTAATCCACTATATAAAGTATACAAGCCACACCGAGGTTTCAAATGTGGCTGTTTCAAGATGTACATTTTCTTCTGCACTACTGTGAATGTCAAACCTAGTCTGGTATTACATCTGTCACCTTGCTGTAACCATAGTTTTACCTGTTTTTCCTCATCCATATTCGTCTAATGTCTGTATATCAGTGGTCCCACGTCACAACAACATACCTAGAATCAGCGGTAGGGTTCTGCGGTGTCAGGTGCAGTGAATAAGGCGACTCTTTATAGTCCACATGGGATAATTTGCCTTGTCAGGAAGCGTCACGTTAATGATAATTTTGGGCTAAATTGCCAGAGGCTGAAAGTGGTAACAGGACAAACACATAAAAACATAGGAGCCCCGCCAAAACCTGACTAAAATTAACAGCAGTTAATGTCAAAATAGAGGACAGAGCTGATTATATCTGCTTCAGTGCTCAGATGAACAGTGAATATGGCTGTGTGAGTCATAAACATTGCAGTCTTTAGCTGAAACACAACAGTAAGGAATGAGAGGCCACTGAAGTTCAATAATTGCATTTCATATAAATTTAAACTATAACTTTTTTTATATATATATATATTTAAAAACATTACATTTAGTTGGCACAATAGTACATTTACATTAATTAGGCTAGTAGTTAGCATCAAAATTGATATTGTGATATTTCACTGTTATCTAAATATTTGAACATCTCTAAATGTGTGCTGTGCAAATGAAAGATAAAATATGATAGAGCAAAAGAATGAACAGTTAAAGTAACAGAAGCTCATACAATACATTTGAGGAGGATTAAGTAAGCATGAAAATAACTGAAGGATAGATTAAGCCAACTAATAAGATTAATAATTAATAATTTAAAAATGACAAATGCAGTCAATAAACAGGTATTGGTACTCTGTATCGGCAAGTACCAAAAATAAAAGTATTGGTATCGGACTCATTCTGGAAAAAGTGGTCTCAGTGCATCCCTATATGAGTGCAGCTTTAAAGATATTTATGTTTCAATTTCCAAAAAGTTATTACAAATAAAGTTTATATAGGTTTTAGAAACCTATCCTTAAGCACAGCATATGTTCTCTGCTTGTGCCTTTGATCATTTAAGCCAAGCAGGCCTTCCATAATGCAATTGATTGATCTCTCCCCTTTGCAAAAGCACCCGGAAAATCAGAATGATTGAACTTGTCTATTTTGACATAGGCCTAGATCTTTTTCGGTTTGAGGAGACCCATGCTTCAATTGCTTTTAAGGCTCCCCTGGGTACCGCCATCTGCTCTTTTAGCTTTATCTTTAAAGTCAGTCTAAGTCAGTATCTGTTCACATAAAAGTGATTCAGTTTAGTAGATATGCTGTAAGAAGTGGTCAAAAATGTTTTCAATTGTATTCAGAAAGATGCTAGTAAGAGTTATTTGATCATGTCAAGTAACACCCACTTGAAATTATTTTAAGAACTTGCACTATTTATTCAGGACTGTGGATAATCATGGAATCTTGAGGAAATTAGGCATGATACTGTATCAAATGGTAAACATTAGTTAATGATCAAAAGCTCATAGAGCTGACACTCTCAAATATGAAATTTACCTCATTTAAATGACTATCAATATCTGATTAGCAAATGTGTTACATATTGCAGAAACAGTGATAAATACATCAAGCCATGAAGTACAGCATAATTTCAATAAATATCACATCTGGCTCTTAAAAAATTAGGCAAAACATCTTTTTATTTCCTGATACAGACCATTTTTAAATGTGATGAGATTAGTGTAATGAACATGATGTTGAGAGCGTGGAGAGCCTCTTGAGGCTGGCAAACCATCCAGCGCAGCCTGATTAGTCACAAAAATAAGCAAAACATATTGGATACCAAAAATACTACAAAAACCCTCAGAACACCAAAGCCTGTAAGAGGCATTATGGGTATTGAGTTGTTACCGGTTGCAGGCGAGATCAAAGCTTACGAGCATAAAGGTAGTAATTACAGCTTCACAAAATCCCTGAACTTCCGCTGTTGAATCAGGATGATGCATCTCCAAACTAGGAGGAATACAGAACTCAGAACAGAGAATCTGGCTGCAGTTACAAACACTCCAGCCACAAATGACCTTAGATCTTGTTATACGCAAAAAATGTGTGCAGTATTGTTTTCCCTTCTTTTTCGTTTTTCGCTTAGGGGTTAAAAAGAAAGCAGCGTTTAGATATGTTAAAATGTGCTGTGCGCTTACCTCTCGATAGCAAAATAAACACACAACAAAAATGACAGCGGTGAGAAAACAGCACTTAAGGAAGAGTTCATAGCGGAGTGGTTATGTTTGCACCAGGTCTACAATTCGGCACTCCAATCAAGTCACTTCATGTTACATTTATGTGTAGTTCATACAATAGATTGCTTTAAAGCAAGCAGCTTTACAGTATTAAAAAAACAGTGTCAGTGTTGCTTTTAACTAGTAGTACAACTTCAATTTCTAGAGTAAATTGTAAATAAAAAAGTGAGTAAATTATGGCAATTTTTCCTTTTTGAGTGAACTATCGCTTTAAGTATTACATGCCCTCTCGTTGTGCATTAAAGCCACATGATTTTGTGTATCGGACTATTTTTCTTAAAGCTAATGTCGTAGCTTCTCTATCTGATGATCTCGTTCACATCTGCAAAGCTGACTGAGAGAAGAGCAGCAGGGCTGGAGCCAGGGCTTCCATACTATTTGCAGAGGGGAAAGCTGTAATGGGACGGGCTTTAGACTCTGTGTATGACGGCTTACTGCTGCCCTTATGACCTTTAGAACTGAGTAGAACTGGGGCTCAGTGTCTGGACTCAGGGGGGTGCTTTCTGACGGGTCTCTTGACAGGTCATAAAGCAGTGGAGGGTCATGGAACGTGATAAATGGCTTGATGCAGAAGCAGATATGAGTGTGGAAGCACGCAGAGCTGTTCTGTGGGTAGAAGTCAGGTGTAAAGAAAAAGGCCTTCCAGATTGCACTACCTGGAAACACAGGAAATCTTGTTTTCAAATGCAAAGAATCATCATCTCCTTTATCAATCCATTTCTCAATATACAGTAAAATAGTATTTTTACACAGATTATGATCATAGAAAAGTCATGTGAAAAAGAAAAAACACCCTTTAGAATTTAATGGTTTTACGTATCAGAACATGCTAAAAATCATCTGGTCGTTAGCGGGTCTTAAAATTAGCTAAATACAACCTCAGATGAACAACAACAACTGACATATTACACTGTGTCATTATTTATTGAACAAAAATAAAGCCAAAATGGAAAATCTATGGGTGACAAATAAAATACATCCTATGATTTAATTGCTTGTAGAGTCACTTTTAGCAGCAGTAAGTTGAAGGAATCTTTTTCTGTATGACAGTATCACTCTCTCGCATCATTCTTGAGGAATTTTGGCCTGCTCTTCTTTAAAAAAAAAAGTGACATGTGAAGGCCAAGTATGGTAACCCATACTCAGAATTTGTTCTCTGCATGTAACCCATAAAAGTTAGTGCACACACATAAGGAGTAGTGAGCAGTGAACACACACTGCAAACTGTGGACACAGACCAGGTGGGCAGCCTGTGGTGATGCTGTGGTGCCCAGGGAGCGATTGGGAGTCAGGTGCCTTGCTCAAGGGCACCTCAGTCACTCCCTGCCGGTATTGAGAATCGAACCCACAACCTTAGGGATACCAGTCTGACTCTTTAACCATTAAGCCACGATTTGCAATTTAGCCTCAGGTCATTGAGGTTTGTGGGCTTTTTTTAAAAAAAAATTTACACAGCTCTCTTAAGGTCCCGCATCAACATTTCAGTCAGGTTGAGGTCTGGAATTTCACTGGGTCATTGCAACAACTTGATTCTTTTCTTTTTCAGCCATTCTGTTGTATATTTGCTGGTGTGCTTGGGATCATTGTGCTGTTGCATGACCCAATATCAGCCTAGCTTTAGCTGTCGGACAGATGGTCTCACATTTGACTCTAGAATACTTTGAGTGGACCATGAACTCCTCTGTATACCAATGACTGCAAGGTGCCCAGGTCCTGTGGCTGCAAAACAAGCCAAAAATCATTCACCAGCGTGATGGACAGTTGGTATGAGGTGTTTGTGCTGATATGCTGTGTTTAGTTTTCGCCTAACTTGGTGCTGTGCATTATGGCCAAACATCTCCACTTTGGTCTCATGTTCAAAGGACATTGTTCCAGAAGTCTTGTGGTTTGTTCAGATGCAACTTTGCAAACCTAAGCCGTGATGCCATGTTCTTTTTAGAGAGAAGAAGCTTTCTCCTGGCAACCGTTCCAAACAAGCCATACCCGTTCAGTCTTCTAATTGTACTGCCATAACTGAGACCTGTAGAGTCTGAGGTGTAGTTCTTGGGTGTTTCGCGATTTCTCTGAGCATTGCACAGTCTGAAATTTGCTGGTATGTCCACTCCTGGGAATATTGGCAGCTGTCTTGAATGTTTTCCATGTGTGAATAATCTTCCTTACTGTAGAATAATGGACTTCAAATTGTTTGTAAAGGGCAGTATAACCCTTCTCAGATTGACGGCAGCAACAATTGCTTCTCCAAGATCATTGCTGGTGTCCTCCTTGGCATTGTGTTAACACACACCTGAATGCTCCAGACCAGCAAACTGCCAAAACTGCTGCTTTTATAGAGAGGATCACACTTGCTGATGATCAATTAATCAAAGACATTTCATTAGCAGCGTCTGATTTCTACTAACCCTCTTAATTCCTATGAAGCAATAAGGGTGAAGTTAGTAGCTTTTCCATTTTTGGCCTAGTTTTTGTTAAATAAATAATGACACGGTGTAATACGACTCCGCAGTGACGCTGCTGACGTAAGACGCTGCTGACGTGTTATCTGGTGCGCCCGAGCTTTGTTTACAGTCTGAGGGAGACGCACGCTGTATTCAAGCTATTCTACATTGTTTGTATTTTGGTATTGCTATATTTTTTAAAATGGTGCGTAAGTGTGCATGTCCGCAGCGTCTTACGTCAGCAAGCGTCACTGCGGAGTCGTGAACGCGGATTGACAACAGACCCGAAAGAGAATACAATGCTGAATAAAGTCGTAGTTTTTGTTATTTTTGGACCAAAATGTATTTTCGATGCTTCAAAAAATTCTAACTAACCCACTGATGTCTCATGGACTACTTTGATGATGTCTTTATTACCTTTCTGGACATGGACAGTATACCGTACATACATACATTGTCAATGGAGGGACAGAAAGCTCTCGGACTAAATCTAAAATATCTTAAACTGTGTTCCGAAGATGAACGGAGGTCTTACGGGCTTGGAACGACATGAGAGTCATTAATGACATCATTTTCATTTTTGGGTGAACTAACCCTTTAATAAGGATTCATCTATATTTAATTTATACACTGATGTCTATGCAGTGTTATTTTAAATTTGATTAGGCTACTTTATCCAATATCTGTACCTAATCTAATCTGTATCTGTTAGATCTACCTGTGAAACCTGAAAAGCACTGTTTATTTAATTTGCATCTTTGTTTTATTTCTTTATTTGTGCTATTGCTTATAGTTTGATTATTTGTTCTTATTTTATTATAGACTGTTTCCTTGACTTTAATAGTGTTTGAAATCTACATTTATGTAGATTTTTTTTTTTTTTTGCATTCTTGCATTCCATGTAAAAAGTCTGGCAATTAGCAAATAGCAACTGAAGCTTCAGTGTGTCCGTAGGGACATCTTTGTCAGGGACATCAGTTTTCATCTATCTATCTATCTATCTATCTATCTTGAATCACTTGAAGAGCAACTCAGCAAAAGGTCTACTTTACAACTAACAGAATAAAAGTAATTATTTAGATGATCAAAATAGTTATTAGTTGCTTCATGAGAGTGTAGAAAGATAGGTGCATTGAAATTAGGACTCACTGTTAGGATGATGCCATCGGACAGCATTCAGTTCGGCATTGCAGTAATGAAACATAAATTCATGTTCAGAATCCTCCACTTGCCCTTGCAGCAGAGGCATGAGATCATGGCCATCAATGACTCTGAAATGGAAACAAGTTGTAATGCATTGCAACTACTAGCCTATTTAGTGAGTCTTTTTAGCAGTTTGGGTGGCCAAAACACAAAACATCATTATTCTATACTAATTAGCTAATTTGGGCATATGTTCATCTTATTAAGTAACTGAAAATACAATCTAATCAATTGATTTCTGTATATCCAAATATTTCAATGTATCTCCTGATTATTAGCATCTATTATATCTGTATCTTGTATCTGTTGTCTCAGTAACCAAATTCTTGACTGACAGATCTTGTTGCTAGGCTACAGACCTGTCACTAGGTATGGAAGCACCAGCTAAATTCAGCACCGTGGGGAAAATATCCATGTTGCTAGTGGGCTCATCAATGACCTTCCCAGCAGGCAAGACACCTGGCCAACGAAGAATCCCCGGTATCCGAATCCCACCTTCCCAATTGGTAGACTTGCCAGCTGCTCCAGTGAGGGTATGGAGAAACAGAGGGAGTGAAATCGCAGTGACTGTTCAACTTTTAAACTGAAAACAATGCTGAAATGTGATACTTTGTTCACAAGGGTTGATAAACTGGCCCTCAGGACTATTCTATGGGCAAACCCTCAGACAGAATACCTTTGTATATGCTGCTATAACCCCCGTGCATCTCTCCGTGAATGGAAATTTCTTCCAGGTGAGGCCCCTGATCTGAAGTCATGTAAACCAGAGTGTTTTGCTTCAAGTTTAAGCGCTCCAGAGTCTGCATGATTTGACCTAAGAATAGCAACAGCGTAGTGAGAAGTCAGACCGACAATAAGATCAATATTAAAATACTACAATCAACCTGGGGCAACATTTAGCTTATCTACTTATCTTAACTACTTAAAAAGCTAAATCTTCCAGTGCAATGCAGTACTGAATTGATTTCTCAAACACTGTCACTTGGGGTTTGTTCAAACCCATAACACTTAAGTATAAACTTTAAATCATTTACATGTAGCACACACTTTTATTTAACCAATTTACAATTGCAGTTTTTGGGTTTATAGTAAATGCTCTGATTACACTTTATGTGATTTAAGTTTAAGTGATGCCGAAGAGGAGTATCTTCAGTTGTGTCTTGAAGGTTGTGACAGTATTAGCAGATCTAGTGGATGATGAAAGTTTTTTCTACCAGTTCAGTTCAAACCACTTAACATGCACTACAGACTCTATTCGAACTTTGTTTTGTCGATGTATATACTACTACTACTATAATACAAATGTAAGAATGCATTCCAAATATCCTTCATTGATAACTGGCGTCCTTGTAAAATCCGCATACCGTCTTTTTTCCATGCATTTGCATTTTGAATTGTACTTGGCATTTTTTCATGCATCTGAGGTATTTAAAGGGATAGTTCACCCCAAAATTTAAATTATCTCATTTATTCTTTATAAAATTTATTTTGTAGAACGTTGGTAAGCAAACATTTTTGGTTTCCATTGACTTCCATTATGTGAATGAAAAACTGAAAAGTGAGAATTTTTTCTAAATATCTTAGAAATTCATTCAGGTTTGGAAAAGGGTAAGGGTGAGTAAATTATGACAGAATTGTCACATTTGGGTGATCTATCCCTTTAACCCTCTATAGCCACCATTACACTGCAAAATAGACAAAAGTTCTGATACACAACTTCATTAACACAGAAATTTAAACAAAACATTAAAGGGTTAGTTCACCCAAAAATGAAGATTATGACATTAATGACCCTCATGTCGTTCCAAGCCCGTAAGACCTCCGTTCATCTTCGGAGCACAGTTTAAGATATTTTAGATTTAGTCCGAGAGCTTTCTGTCCCTCCATTGAAAATGTATGTGCGGTATACTGTCCATGTCCAGAAACATGGTATACATGGTATACACGGTATACTGTCCATGTCCTCATGAGGGTGAGTCATTAATGACATAATTGTCATTTTTGGGTGAACTAACCCTTTAACACTTATTTTGTTGCCTTCAGGCTTTTTTTATTCTACCAGTCAAATGTTTTGATACAACTGACTAAATGTAGGTTATGATCTTAAAAACCATTAGACATTAAAGCTCATGCTTTAATACTTCAATAATACTAGACAAAAAAAAAAAATTGTGTCTAGACATAAATTCCCAAAAAAATCTTGTTAACTCAGACTAGAACCTGACCAATGAACAGAGGAAGAGCATGCAAGTGAGGGCCAGGGAGGATGATGGGAAATGTAGTGACCGTGACAGCTGGTATCAATTAATTAATTCTGCTTATTCTCCCGAATACTCAAGTATGACTAAGATAACTGTCCTTCGCTTTAAAATGATCGCTCTTGCACAACAGTGATGAGAGTAACCATTCTGTGCTATAAACAATGGCCTTACTAAATTTATATGGTAACTATACTCACACACAAAAACTCCATAGACATTTTTAGAACCCATTCATTGTGTCCTTTTAAGGGACACTCTCATTGGTTTGTGATAAATTCTTTCTCGGCTCAGCTACCTCAGAAGATAAATTTAGCAAATCTGATAAATCTGATTAATTAAAGGCAAGAAAAAGCATAAAGGTGTAGTTCAGTTCGAGATAATAGCTTATTACCAAGACTTGCATTGTAAGGCCAAATGTATGTTGACTTCCAAACACCACACCTATATGTGTTTGTTGATCATTTCATTTCAAAATTATTTTCCAAAGCAGGGGTGTCAAACTCAGTTCCTGGAGGGGCACTGTCTTGCACAGTTTAGCTCCAACCCTAATGTTATGTTATGAGTAAGAAATCTTAAATAAGCATTACATTACATAAACATGCTTTTCTTTTAGTCAGCATTCCAGAGTTCTAATGTGTTCCAGGAATATGCATTGCATACATGTTTGTATTTAGGTCATGGTCACTTTAAGATCGCGCTGTGCTAAATGTCCTATTACGCGATCCGTAGTTGGGAAGTAAATACTCACGCACTTCATGAGCGTTTCAGCGGTTTGCTCGAGTTTATTTTCATGGCGCTTCAATCGCATCTGCCTACTTCTCATGTCTGACATAGCATCGTCGGTATGTATACTTTGTTTTGTGAGATTATTCTGGAAGTATTATTCGTTATTTTTGTCAATAATTGTAAGTTTGTAGAGTGTAATCTGCCGATGGTTTTGAACTCACGTCGGCTATGCATATGCTAGCTCTCACGTGTTAATTTGTTACGAGCTGCACAGTAAAGGTGCTATAATGACCAGAATGTAGTTCACATGTATTTCTTTATTAGTGTTAAAATGAGTACAACAAAAATGCAACAGTAATCGTGCAAATTAGCCTTTATTAATGTGTAATTTGTTTTGTGTGTTGCAGTTTCACTATTTTCCTTAACTCCAATAAACCTGTGGAACTAAGAATTAATCTTCAGAGTCTTGGTGTGGGGAAAAAGTTTAGCTGGCTGTCAGGATATTAGGTTAACATATCGAGGACGGCACACCTAATTAAACACACCTGAACCAGCTAATTAAGGTCTTTGGGATTACTAGAAGCTTCCAGTCAGGTGTTCTGGAGCTGGTTGGAGCTAAAAACTAAAATAATTTGCTGTTTGAAATCACCCCCTAAACCCTCATTCACTATTCCCTACATTACTCCACTTGAAAGAGTGAATGAAAACGAGTGAGTGAATTCAGACACTGAGGGCTGCTGATTTTGCATAGTTTGTGCTTGCTGTTTAAAAATAATAATTTGAAACGTAGCAAACTGGCAGATCCAGTAGTAATGAAAAGATTTATCTTGAACTCTGCCATGGAAACTAACATAAACATTAATTAATCAATTTAGTAACAAATAAAAAAAAAGGAATTTATACCTGTGTATATTACGTTGGACCAGCGCGGTTTGGAAAATGGATGGATGATTCAGCTGCGGCGCAATCTCCATCTCGGGAATTCATTCAGTGTGCGACTCTCATAGTGCATTATGGGTATTCTCTAGCCGTTGAGCGTACATCGGTTGTACACTCGTTGTTGCCGTGCATTGTGGAATTGAATGAGTGCACTCAATAACGTCCACTATGGTTTTGGACACCACTACAAATGGCTGTCCCCTCAAATAGTGCCCTATTTAAGGGTATAGGGGGTGATTTCGGACACAGCCCTAGACACAGGCACATGTGTCTAGGGCTGTGAGAGATACTCCACCCAGAAAATGAAAATTCTCTCATTATTTACTCACCCTCATTCCATCCCATGTGTCTTGACTTTCTTTCCTCTTAAGAACACAAACGAAGATTTTGAGAAAAATAATCCATCTCTATGAATGCATATTATGCAAGTTGTGCTTCAAACCACAAAAATAAAAATGACAGGAATCAACACAACTTAATTTGATGAATCAATGTCTTCTTAAGCCAAATGATAGGTGCATGTGTAAGAAAATCGAAACTTTTAACTATAAACCATAATTTCCGGTCAACTGTCATACACAGCTGTCATGACAGTGCCGTGAAGCATTACGTCAGCATGTTGTGAAATATTTATGTTCAGATCTGTCAGTCCTGCCCACAGCTTTCTTCCAGCACGCACGCACGCACGCACGCACACACATTTTTCCTGCGTCCTGCTGGCGACTATCAAATGTTTGCACAACGAGGACACGTGTTAATTTGGCGAATTTGAACTAGTCTCGAGTATAGTTGGTACTGCAGGGAGTAATGCCATAATAATAAAAGTAGTGACAACGATATGCATCTGTTGATTCTGTTCATTCATTCTTGTCAAAGCTACCCGCCGTATTGACAACACGCAGACGCACGTCCGTTTTCAAACCAATCAATGTCAAGATGCAGCCCATATAGATGATGAAGACAGGACGCAAATACGTCATGTAAAGTTCTTTAGTGCGCTCGCATAATTGCAATTTGAAACCAAACCAAAACTAACCGAATACAATGTATCAAAACATGAACTTTGGTTCGGACCTTGGTGCGGACTTTCAGGTGTGAAAACGCCCTTACATACATTTGCATTATATAGACTCACAGAGATGGATTACCCATATATAACTGGGTCAGCATGAGGGAAAATGATATGTAAAAGTTGAGAGAAATTTTAATTTGGGGTGGAGAAGTTCATTTTTGGGTGAACTATCCCTTTCATTTTACAGCATGTTAGGGATGTTAAAGGGATAGTTCAGCCAGGTTTGGAATGGAGTGAGGGTGAGTAAATGCTGACAGAAATGTCATTATTAGGTGACCTATCCCTTTTAAGATAACAGTCTGATGGAACTATTGAGAGGGTCTTGTATAGGCTATGGGGTGCACAAATTCAAGCATGGTAGTCAAGGAGGTGTCCACATACTTTTGTCGAACTTGCTTTTAAACTTATCAATTTATCTTTAGAATGTTTTTGTGACAAGGCAAAGTCAAAAGTCATTCAGTACCTACACTCCAGTCAATCTCCATGACAGCGTCACCATAGAGGCCATGCTGGCTCTTCCCCCTGAAGAGAGGAGAGGCAAAAAGTCCAGTGTGGACTTGAATGAATGAGAAGAAGAGCAAGAAAGGACTCTGTGAATTCCTGTGGGGAAAACAAACAAACAAACAGAAAACCCTTAATGTTCCATCTTGCATTACCATTGGACAAACACAAAGCACATAATTGCAGGGTTGTATTATCCCATCAGATTAGGGATCAGAGTCTGGCTGAAAGGGATTTGCTTCCATGTGAGGTTTCATAAGGCTTTGTTGACATGTCTTACAATAGTGCAAGGAGAGAATTTAAACTTGAACATTACTATAAGAATCTATTATTGGTTTTACAGATAAAAACCACAATTTCCCAATAAACCGATTCTCTGATACAGCTAAGAATTAAGGCAGAGAGATACTGTATTCTAATTAAAGGAATAAAAAATTCGGTCATTATTTACTCACCCACTTGCCATTTTAAGCCCTTATGACTGACTTTCTTCTATGGAGCTCAAAATGACACATTTTGAATTTGAACAGTTGTACTTATTCTATTTCACAAAATAAATTGGAACTGATGTGTTTAAACTTCAAAGGACACAAAAGGACCATTATAGTATCATAAAAGTGGTCCATATGATTTCAAATCTATTTCAGCTCTCCTGAAGCCAAACTGTGGTCATTATTCACTGACAATTACATGTTTATGGTGTTTTCGTGTCTTTTTTAGAATCTTGAAAGCCTCAAGGCTGGAATAGAGACTTTGCAGATTTGGGGCAGTCAGAATTAACAGATTTCAGGGGACCCCATGCCAGGGGTTCAGACAGGAACATTTGTTAATAATAACATTGATAAAGACTTTAATTTAGCACTTTAATGTTCAAGGTTATTTTATATCATGATATATGTTATAACCAAATGATTAATATAATTGTTATTATTTCTATTAATAGTAATACTAATAATATATATTTTTTTTTAATTAACATTAACTGTGATTAGAAAATGAACACAGTGCTGTGCTCCACTCTGAAACATGCAGCACATCAAACTATATATTTATGAAAAAATTCTATATTGAGAGTGAGGAGTCACGTGCCGATTTGGGTTGATTTGGGCGGGGTCTGAGCCGGTCGGCCATGACGGTAGGAGACGCTATCGGTTGCCAGGGGCAACGCCTTCAGAACTTCACAGAGGTGCGACTAAACATTCCAGAGCTCTTTAATTTTTGCGCATTTATTATTTCGGCGGGACAGAGACGGATCTACGAATATGAGAAAGAAAAGGAAGAAATTAAAGCAATGCAAAAAGATAAGGCGAAAGAAAAGGGACCTTACAGGAACAAGCTCACACCAAGCGCAAAACAGCGGTATTTGGAGAAGCTCTCAGGCATCCAAAATATCGACCCATACGAGCTCCCTGCAGCGGAATGGCACAGAGACCTGGACCATTTACCTCCATGCACATATATGGACATCGTGAATTATCTTGTTTTTGGTGTAAGTTACAACACAATGCAGGAGTTTAAAAGCCACAAGTCTTTGGAAAGTTACGAGGGTTTCTGCTGTGGCTGGGTGCAGGACATGGCCATCTACAAGACTCCAGGTGGTGAAAACAGCGTTGTACTGGCAAAGGTACGTTTCTTCACATGCGTTTTAGTGTGTTGTAATTACATTGTCATTTTGGTCAAGAAGTGTCTGCTAAATGCAAAGTAATTAACTGCGACTGTTTCGTAAACACTAGATTGTAACGAGATGTTCAATGTACACAAACGTTTCCAACATGTTTTGATGTAGGCTAAAGCGGTGTATGTTTAGGTATTTAGTTGTAATTTGATTTTAGCCCAATGACACATACTGTACCAGGTTTTTGTGTTGGGTGTTGGGGGCTGCAAAGTGGACAAGCCAGTTCTGGGTTGGCTAGGGTAGTTAAATGTGTGATTGTAAGATGTAAATGTCCTGGTTAGATTAAAGCCATTAACAGTGTGAATGCAAGGTGTATGAGATTCAGACGAGGCTGCAGACAGATTGTAATCTAAAGTGTAAACTGTAACTTGAAATAAAAATGGGCACTTTCTGTCTTAAATGCTTTTTACTGTTTCCCTAATTTATTTACCTTTATTTATTTAACAGGTCCTGCATTCACGGCGGCTCAGTGAGCCTCCTCTTACTCCATGGGTGATCTTAACACCATTGGGGCAAGTGTGTTCGGCCCACTGCACCTGTATGGCCGGCGTAGCGGAGTCGTGCACCCACGTTGGAGCCCTGCTCTTCATGGTCGATGCCTGTGTCCGGCTAAAGGAGAAGGCCACGGTCACAGATGAGCCGGCGTACTGGAAGCTCCCAAGCAGCATCAACAAGGTGCAACCAGAGGTTGGTCACCAGATCAATTTTATATCTGCAGCAGCCAAACGCAGATCTCTGGACAGACAAATTGATGGTGAGACCAACAATAGTCCAGAGCAGAGAACACGTATGGCCAAAACAACACCAACACCAGAAAAGCTGGCAATATTCTACCGGCAAATCAGCATGACAGGCACAGGATCTGCCATTTTGAGTGTGCTCCCTGACTACTGTGAGCTGTTTAGAGATCCTGTTCGGAGCCTACAGTCTCTGGTTAATGGAACTGGCCTTAATAGGAGTGACCTACCTGTGCTGCAACAGCACTGTCAGACCATAAAGATCATTGCAGATGTGTCTGAGGAACAGGCAGTGCAGATGGAGAGACGGACAAGGGGACAGCACACATCATCCCTTTGATTTGCTGCACGGGCAGGGAGAGTCACGGCCTCCTCGATGCATAGCGTCTATGGAACAGACCTCAGTTCTCCAGCACTCTCCATCGTAAAGAGGGTGTGTTACCCAACTCGTGGGCCAGGAACAGCTGCCACCATTTGGGGAATCAGACACGAGGAGACAGCGAGGCAGGCATACACTGCCCAAACAGCACACCAGCACACCGATCGACAAGTGCAAACCTGTGTTTTTTTTGTCAACCCGGCCTTCCCACAGGTAGAAGCCTCGCCAGATGCCATTGTAACCTGCACCTGTTGTGGGAAAGGCTGCGTGGAAGTGAAATGCCCAGCAAAATACAAGGACTGCACAATCCTTCAAGCTTGTTCATCAGATGACCACAACTTCTGCTTACATGTAGTCAATGGTCAGGTGCACCTTAAAAAGAATCACCAGTATTACACACAAGTCCAGACCCAACTGTTTGTGACAGAGAGCTCCTACTGCGACTTTGTAGTGTGGACCTTGAAGGATACTGTGATTCTGCGCATAGCTCCAGATAGTGCTTTTTGGAATGCACGACTACAAAAGGCACAGGACTTCTTTGTGAAGGTGGCTCTCCCTGAACTTGCTGTGCAATATTTCACTATCCCACCTACCTCTCAACCATCATCTGGTCACAGTGTGCTACGGGAACTACAACAGCCACAGCCACAACAAGTAGGTGGGAAGAGGCCGAGAAAGAAGCCTGCCAATAAAGCAGCCGAGAGAACAAAGGAAGTGTGGTGTCTCTGTGCCGGACCAGAGGAGGGTGAAATGGTGGCCTGTGACAATGAGAACTGTCCAGTCCAGTGGTATCACTTCAGTTGTGTGGGGCTTGTGGACAGACCCTCCCCTGACACGCCATGATTTTGCCCTTCTTGTGCTTTGCCCTTCTTGTGTTTTTTTGTTTGTATGTTTTTTGTTCTTTTGCACTAATAACAGTATTATTATTTTATTATTATTACTTATGTTGTCCATGGAAATATTTATACTTTGAATGCACACGTTCTTTTGCACTGTTTTTGTGTTCTTTTGCACTGTTAACTTTTCCAAGAGATTACCACCACCCCCCCCCCCCCCCCCCCCAAAAAAAAATAATAATATATTCAGTTCTCAATAAATGTTGTTAAGCCATATCAAGTTGTTTCAAGCATTTATTTCAAAGAAATTAAAAAGTAATGAACAAGGCACTCAAACAACACTTTTGCACATGTTCGTTAAGGCACAGCAAACAGTGACAATCTTATCTAAAGGCATTAGGTTTTCACCCTCACATTTGACAAGCATGTGCACAGGTACAGTTGAGTGTAAGAATTTGAATTTGTTGCGCACAATACCAATCAACGTGAATTCTGAGATGTGCTATGGCCCTAGTCTCCTCCACATCTTTCGCCTCCAGCTGTGCACGACCCCTTGTGAATGTAGGTATTTTCACTTCAGCACACATCATGCCCACACTTTCTCTTATATTAAAGCCCCTATCTGCCAGCACAATGTCACCTGGTAACAGTTTGTTCAGTAAACCACTTTGCTCAGTTATATGCTTGTCACCTGTGCGCCCACCCCACCCGTTCGATATGAAGGAAATGACACCCTGGGGCTGATCACAATTAGGTATTTCATGGTGTATGCGTGTTTGTATTGAGAGAAAGTCTGTGCCCTTGCCAGTACATTTGAGGGTTTCTCGATGAACACCTCGACGCAGTCCACAATGGCAGCCACATTTTTTCCCAAATGACTCCACAAACTGGTGTGGCATACTGGTCAATAAGCATTCCCTGCTTGGCCAGTGCACCAATGGACACAGCTGTGCGTACATCACTTCAAGGGTATGGTGAAAGGCATCGGCGACTGTTGTCCTATGTACTCTAAACAGATGGCTGAGGTGCTGTATTGGAAGGTCTAGTCTGAGGCGCATTAAAGTCAATAGGACAAGCTGGAAGGGTGAGAGCTTCTTCATCCTACCTTGAGGCAGATATGGAGTAAGGGTGAGTAGAAGTGTCTGGAACAATGCAAAGTTTGGAAGCCCCGTGTAATACTTCACTGTGTTATCATCACCACTCAGAAAGTTCTCATTCATCCGGTACTCATCAAGCTCCCGCTTCAGCTCTCTGTTTTCTTCCAAAAGATTGTTAATAACATCTCGTCTAGATGTGCAGAGTCCACATTCCATGTCCTGGGCTGGTGGTGGCGGCTGCTGCTGGTGGTCCTGGGCTGGCGGTGGCGGCTGCTGGTGGTCCTGGGCTGGCGGTGGCGGCTGCTGGTGGTCCTGGGCTGGCGATGGCGGCTGCTGGTGGTCCTGGGCTGGCGATGGCGGCTGCTGGTGGTCCTGGGCTGGCGGTGGCGGCCGCTCCAGATGCTGCGTCCTGCGCTTTACTTGCAGCTGATATCTCGCTCCATCTGTTTATTTAACATTATTGTGGCCTAACCGCAGGGATGGTGTCCAGTCAGGGTGGTTCTCCAACATCTCATATGATGGTTTACCTACAACAGAATAATTAGATTATGAAAAATCTATGTAATCAATGCTTTAAAGTGGCAACAAAGTAGCATAATGTCATGAACAGAATCTCAACTATTTTTTAGTCATCTCATAATCTCATATAATGGTTTACCTACAACAGAATAATTAGATTCTGAAAAAATCTATGTAATCAATGCTTTACACTGGCAAATCCATCGCAGAACACATGCAAAATAAAGATAAAGCCTGAGAGGGTAACGCTACTCATGGTATGACAAAAGGGCTCAGGGGGTACACAAGACAAAAAAAGGTTGGGGACCACTGGTGTAGAGAACAAAGAGACAGAGACAAACGCACTACAGCGACCATATTCCACCAACAATATTCCACCAACAAGGTAGCATAATGTCATGAGCAGAATCTCAACTACTTTTTAGTTAACATTAATGGTTGAGCATTTTCGAAGAGGCAACAGTTTGTTAGATAGTTAGCTAGGCAGCAACTTCAGATGCACTTCAGGGTTTGCAACAACATTAGGTAACCTACACATTTTTTAGAGAACGTACCCGAGTGAAAATGCAGAGAACACACTCTCATCGACTGGGGGGTGAGATCGAAAGTAAGGTCCTTTCTTCTTATTGCAGCCAACCAAGCAATCCGGCGTCTCCTCGTCAGGTCAGAGACTTGCTCTCCCTGATGCTGTGTCCATTTCGGTAACCTAAAAAACTGTATTCCATCGTTCCTATGTTTTCCATATGTATCGTGTGAGGTACTGGAGCAGTTTTTAACGCAGCAGTGACTTCCAGGCATGGTAAAACAGTGCGGAATTGCGAGAACCTCCTCTACTACCGAGTTAACAACACACGTAAACAATCATGTTTTGCCGCCGGAATCCTGCCAACATGGCGGAGAGGGTGAGGATCCCGCGAGATCCCGTGATATCGAGGGGAGGGGCTCTGTACCATGATGACAACTCATCACTCTCAATATGAAAAAAAATTTAAATAACTTGTTGAGAGGACAACACTTAAGTTTATCTTTTCAACCTGTGTTTTTGTAATGAAATTCAATAGCATACCGTAATAAAAGTATCAGCAGAAAATGCATAACTGTGCCTGGCTGTATTTCTATAAGACCTTATGCGCCAGAGAAACGAGGGCGCAGCCATTTTAAGAACATTGTCTTTGAACTTCTGTTTTTGCGGTTGCTCTGTATAATTCTATGGTATTGCTGTCCAGGATTAATTAGCTTTTGAAGTGGATTTACTTACTGTAAAGTTAACGAAAGTTATCACGAGGATTGTAATGTTCAAAGCAGATGTCTTAACAAATGTCAGTAGACCGGGAAGATTTTAAAACGAGCCGATCATTCATAAATACGCAAGATCACTGTGAAAATACAGACCGGAAGACAAAAGACAACGAGCACAGCGCTGAAAAGGAGCGGGGTTACATTAGGTTTATACTAGTTCTATATACCAGTGGCAAGCGGTGACTTTTTTAACTGGGAATGCTGGGTGTCGCGCTATGTCAAAAATGCACCTGGTGCATGTTGGATGGGTTTGTAATAAGCGCGTTTGTTCTAGACAGTGTTCGCTGCTCAATTGTTTACTCATAACACATGGCAACACAGCTAAAAGTTTCCTATATTTGAGCATTTATTGAAAGTAGCCTACATTTACCTGTAGATGCCTTAAGCACCCGTAAAAGCTGTCGAGCGCGACGCACGAAAGGGTGGTGTGCAAAATATGCAGTATTTTTGTTATTCCGCTAGGTGGCACTAATGTCACAGAAACTACATGCTTCACCTTTTAACGGTATGGTGCATCGTGCATTAGGCTAAATCAGAGATGACAACTAAAAAACACCATGGCAGGCGTCAATTCAAATGTATGCTAGAAGGGTTTTTCTTTTATTAACAATTAAAAATAAGTATAATATAATAAAATTACTATTTTAAAAATAAGTTGAAATAATGCAAAATGATGACGGTATCAAGCGCATAGACTACGATTAACAGCCTTGGACAGTTACAGGTCTGCTTACAGTAGATCTGTCTATAACAGTTTATACGTTTTCGTTAAAAATAAATGTCTATGGAGAAAATAAAATACTATGAAATAGTTTCCGTTATGACCTTTCTTTTTTTTACTTGATTTTGTATAGTTAGTCTTGTATCAAACACAATATAATTTTCGTTGATTGAGATCTGGCAGCAAAAGCAGATTTTCCTCTTGGGCGAGCGATCCGCGGACAGCTTACCCTGCACATTAAATCCCCCATATGCCAGCAAACCAATGAGAACGCGGGACAGTGATGACGATACATAACAACATAACAAGAGCGTAACAGCCAAAGCTGCTGTGAATCGGCTTACCCGGAACTATCAGTTAGTGGCAGATTTGAAGAAAATGGCAACCGTCGTTTGGCAAATAAATAAATAACTGAGAGTTACTGTACTGTATTACTAACATTATATTATCTAAGCTTTATGATACACCTCAAACAAGGGAATTTATAGTAATTTATAGTGTTAATACTAATCAGTCCATGAATGGCTTATGCAGAGCATTCGCAGCTTATATGGACCACATGCCCCTGCTAATATACAATATCAGAAAGCTGCAGTCCCAAGCTACAAAAATCATATTATTATTATGTTTTCAATAACCAATATTTCAGAATAATATATATTTTTATGAGAAGCAAACTGACATACAATGTCTCAGAGAAATGTATCAATTTAGTGAGCTTTATGCTTAACTACCTATCTGCCAATACAGTCAGGGAAAAAATAAACTTAAAGTTTGCTTTAAAAAAAGTCAAATTTGCTGTAGGTAGGTGGGCGTCATTTTGAAAATCTGCTCAGGGCCCCCAAAATACTAAGGCCGACCCTGAGTGTATGATGGGCACAGACATTTTCTTTTTTAGGTTCAGACTGATTCCATTCAGACAGAGAATTTCAAAAGTGTTTGATATTTTGAGACAATTTTAGAACACATACTGTTTTCTTTTGTCATTTGTCTCCTAGCAACAAGGTGCATGTTTCTGTGTGAGAGTTTGTGTTCGAAACTACTTAAAATTCTGGACATGTGTAATCCTCAATCATTTAGTGCAGTTTTTAGCCCAGTTTTTCCTCTATAACCATTTTTTTAAGCCAGCAAGTGTATGAATCCTAGTGTTATAAAATCTGTCTACCTTTAAATTCAGAGGGTTAATCAAATTAATAATGCAAAGGCTTAAGCAAGACCTTCAATTTCAATACAGACCTTTCTAAACTGGATTGGCAATTTCCCTTGATATTAGTTCAGTAACTGCATTTGTAAGCTCAAACTGGGTACCTAAAAAAACGTTTTACACTTTAACATGGACATAAAAAGTAGACACATACCTTTCCAGATACTCTATGGCTTCACTGGTCATCCTTTGAGTGAGGTTCTCTGATGTATATGGTTGCTCTACAATCTCCGCCCCTCGCATGACAAAACAATTTAGATTGGGGAATGTGTACAACAACACACCAAAGAGACTCACAAACACCCCTACCAGGACCAGAAAAACAAAAACTACTTTCCTGGTCACAGTTATTGTCCCTCTAATATGGAGTAACAACAGGGAAACCAGACCAATGCCAAGGGCCTTGTATGGGATGTGAGCATGTACGTGATGTAAGACAGAGCCATGTCCAGGCTGGCAGTCCCGAAGGTGCGTCATAATGGTGCCGTAGAAGTAGTCAAAGCCATGAGAGTTAGGATGGTGGCAGTGGTCGGCACTATCTTCACAGTTGAGACCCAGGTGCCATTTCCCTAAAAAAAAATGATACATTAAAGAAAGAAAAAAAAACAATGCATAGAATTTAATGTTTCTCATTCTAACGTTCATCCAATTGCCACGTTCACACAGCAGCAGAATATGGTTGTCAGTTATGTATTTGAGTCCTGAATACGGTTATGTCCACACACATTTCAGTTATTTATGGGAGTGACAACAACATTCTTTAATCAAACTCACACCTGTAAATTTTCAGGACTCACCAACCAGACTGGACAACTAGTTGTCTGTCACGTCATAGTCCGAGAGAGATGCTCTGCAATGCACAAACATGTGTCTACCGTGTGTTGCGGGTTTTAGTGTGTGGTTTCGCTTTTGGTAACTTACAGCGATGGAGATATGAGGGTCATATGAAGGTTTTAGACCCAGTCACTGCTCTCCACCGGAGCTACTCATGCCAGTTTTTTGTTCTACCTACACGCAACTCAAATGCTCTGCTCTTCACCCAGATATAAAAGCTGCTGTCGGTTAATGAAGATTTGACGGATGAAATCACAACTCGATTGGACTCTTGTCGTGTCAAAAGTGATAAGACGTTTCAGTTTTATGGACTCCCGTTGCATGTTCATACAGACAGTATTTGAGATGCTACTGTAAGATGTTGTTTGAAGGGAACATTATGAGACTTTATGAGACCTGTAAGTAAATGCAGTTGTCAATCCCAAAAACTGGCAGTGTGTGCGTAGCCAATATCTCACTGTGGAAAACGGCTCAGTCATGAGCGACCGCATTGTTCTCTGCAGAGTTGATGAGACTTCTGCTGTTACATCAGTAGCTATGTTTCCATCCTAAGTTGCGAATTTAGCATATTTGCAAAATTGTAATATCGCATAAAACATTTGCGAATAAGCACCGTTGCCATCCAGTCAGTCGAAGAGAACAAAATTGTCACTTCCTGATAAAATGGCAATAAATATCACTAAGAAAAAGTAGATGCAGAAGGAGGAGCCACTATAAATAATGTTCATAATATAATATAATTGTTTGGCTTCCTAAAAACACCAGTGTGAAAATAAGTTGGACTGAGATGCTATCACAACTAAAAGAAGTCCAGGCACAAGTCAATATTTTTATTTATTTTTTACTCCTTCAATATGGTCATCGAAAAGGAGTTAAATTAAATTAAACTATTCATTTTGCTCTCAAAGTGCAACAGATTGATTCATGAACTTGCATCTATTCTGACACACCTGCAAAGTATTCATCTCACCAACTTCACACAGACATTTACCTGCAAACAATACATTTCCCAGGTTTGCCAGAGACAACAGACTCACAAATATCAAACAATACCTTTTGGTCTCTCTCTCGCCCCTTGGGTGTTACAGGCGGCTTTGAGAAATGTCGATTTCAGAGTGTCTGCTTATTTAGACAATCTGCTTCTCTGCACTCTGTCTCAGAACAGGAAAGGGACAAGTAGATTCCTTCAGGATGTGCCTTTGTCTGTTGGGCCCAATGGCCTCGACATGGGTTGTTAATCTCTAGGGGTTATTGCAAATGACAGAGTTTCTGCACTGGACAGCTACACAGTATTTGTGTGCCCACCCTCACCTCACCTGTCAGTTGATAGGTTATTTAGTCTGCATTCAAGACCCCTTATTTATAAGAACTGGAATCTAGTGAGGGCCAGTTTCACTGAGGAAAGTCGATAAATTCACTCATTTGCTGAGAGCCTGAGTTTGAGGGCAGAACAGTGAACAGCTTACAACCCCCATAATTTCAATGGAGAAAAATGAATTATCTTGAATTTTACTAGGGGACTGTTGAATGCTTGAATATGATTGGTTGACAAACGTTCTGAGGTGTGCAATTATTTTCAGGGAAACGCACGGCTAAAGTAGTTCCAGGCAGGTCTTGACAGTATTATATGTCCATATCACTTCTCCAAATGATTTCAGTTATTTCAAAGGTCCTTACAGCCTACAACAGCAAAAGAACCAAAACCCACAACAACACTGACCAAGCAAATAAAAATAGTAAACAACGACAAATTATTTCCATGTTCTTTTGCCACAAAATTATGTTTTATTATGTACAGAAAGCACATACTCTCTTTCTCCAGCTCTCTCCCACTAAAACACACACACACGCATACAGTACAGACACACACTTGCACAGAAACCTGTTGGTAGCGCTGCTCTGACGATTTTATCAGTAAAATAGTTTAGCAACTTATATGACATATAGTTTAACAACTTACATGACATATCTCACTAGCGCGATAATCACATCGCTATTCTTGGAGCAGATAAACTTAAAGGGTTACTTCAGGATTTAGCATTAAGCTTTGTATTAGTAGAAAACCTGTAGTATTTTCGAATTACCATGCTTTCCACCCTCATATCCCCCTGAGACAAGAGATTTATGTATTTTTTGTCTGGAAAAAATCCTCCGATGACGCAAAAATCGTCATTTTGCGTCATCGGAGGATTTTCTGGACAGAGGCTAAAGACTACAGCCAGTAGATGGCGTTGTTCCGCATGTTTTCAGCCCGCCCATACAGGGTGGGATCTCACTCAGTCAGAATGTACACAGTGTCAGCCGTCTTTCTTTGGAAGCTAAGCTAGCAGGCTCTTGTTCTGTGGAGAAAGCTGAATAGTAGGAGAAAGCTGAGTAAGTAACCATCCTCCTTTTCCCGGACTTGTCCGGCGGGCGAGATCGTTCAAAATGTCCGGGATTCAGCTTTTGCTTTCTGCGGTCGCCATTCATTGTTTACATGCACACCTTTCAATCTAACTGAATTCATTCTGATTGGTGAATTTGAATGTAGTGTTTACATGAACGCTAAACAAGTGATCGGTTGATGTGCGTTTTACCATTGCTAAGAAAAATTCCCGCTCCTCCGTGAGAGATGCGAGACCCGGCGCGTCTCAGTAATCACGCCACCGGCCTCGCGCTGTTCTCCCGCGGCCGTCAGCCTCGTCCTGCTCGCCACAGTAAACATGATGAATGGCGACTGTAGAACGCAAATGCCGAATCCCGGACATTTTGGACGATCTCTAAATCCCTCGCAAACTCATCACGTAGGCTAGCTTTGTTGTTTTCATCTGCGCACTCTTACCGGTAGGCGTGGCCTCCTAAGGCAGCGAAGCAAGTGCATTCTGGGAGTTGTTGTCTTTCATCCACATAAGCCAAAAATACATTTTCTGGCTTTTCTCAGTCTAGAAAGCTCCAAATTAAAAAATTTCTTCACATTTCTTCTACTTAAATGACCTATTTTAAATACACATTCATCTTCCCAGAGGTGAAGTATCCCTTTAATGTTTCGCTAATCCAAGTCTATTTTACACTCTTGTTGGTTTAGAGTTTAACCCTTTCATTGCTGTCTGTTCAGTTGCTTGCATTTCAGGATAAGAAATGTCGTAGGCCCTATCTTTTAATATAAATTTTAATAACAAAAAAGGGCATATAACCAGTTAATTTGTAGTGCCCTGACAATATCATTTTATATAATTAGTTTACGTATTAGGTTAATAAAAATATAAAAATATACCTTAACATAAATCCTCCTGGAAGTACAAAATTTTGAGATGCAAATGATACATTTATAATCACCTGAAACTGCCCTATGACATCCTGTCACAAGCAGTTTATTTAAATTTAAATGATCTCATGGATGTGGTTCACAGTCATAGTGGCACCAGCTGACTGCAGTCAATGTAACGTATTCAAATGACTTTGACATAAACCCTATTCGGACGGGACTATAGTTTAACATGAGAGTTGGGGTAAAGTAATAATTACCAGAGCTTCTCAGTGATTTTAGTCCCGTCCGAATGTGCCATCTCAGTAATCATTACGGACAATATCAGTAAAGATTACGCAGACTTTTACCTTCAGTAAAAACGTCCGAAAAAATTACCTCAGGTAATACTAATCCCGTGCGAATAGACCCACTGTAAATATGTACGTAAATATTCCGTCATTTCCTATTTAAAAGTAGTTTTCCGCGTTTTTTCCAAGTATGGAGGCGCTTGAAAAAGCATTCAGTTGTGTTCTAGGCAGTGGGACGTCAAGTCTGTAGCAAAACTCAAGTGTTTTACACACACCATTCAGATCCAAAAGGAGGTCAAAGCACTTTTTAGAGGCATTAGCTTTTAGCATTAGATAAGTACCTATTACCAACACAATACAATCTGAATTTATTTAATACATACAACCGGACCTAACTGTTTTATTTAGGCCTATACAAATTTAGGTTATATATATATATGTGTTTGCGCACAACATGATATCAGGAAGCAACGTAATACGCACATGACAATAGGGAGGTTACGGTGGTGCGTCATTCGAGTTACTCCTCCCACTTCTGCTAGTTTTACTGAGACATCTTATCCCGTGCGAATTGGCCATTATTATTACAGACGTCCTGTGGTAAAATTACATTACCCCACCTCTCCATGTTAAACTAGTCCCGTCTTCTTACATTTATGGCTTTAAATGCATATTGCTCATCATACACAGTTGCCCTGAAGTTACAGGGGTGGCGGTGGCGCTGGCGCTTGGGGCCCGTCATCGCTGCTTGCAGCTATATTTCTTCTTGTTTCTGGTTCACTGAAATCACTGTATTCTGGTCAGATCAGACAACACCACAGCGGAGGCATGCATAAATCAGCAGGGGGACACCCACTTGCCACAGCTGCACAGTTTGGCAGTTAAGTGGAGGAATGCACATTCCCATTCATTATGTGTGACAGTAATCAACTGGTGACTCAAGTGTGCGAGAGATACGGATATGTCATTTTGTGAAGGATGCACATAATTTAAAAACCACTAAAACCATCCTGGGATCTAACTGTGAAACACACTCTCTCAATCCCCTTTTGAACCAAACATTGATTTCCCACAAAAGATGAAAAGCATCTACTTTTCCCAAAGACAGCTTTACAACTCGCACTGTTTCCTGCAAAGTGAGTCAGCGAGCTGCATGCTCTGTCACTGTACCCCACTTGCTTGTGAACCCACATTTGTCCCTGAGATGAGTCTTTAGCTGCTGCTGGCTTTTGATCCAGTGGTATATCATGGTGTATCACTGATTTTGATACACAGGGCAAAACACAAACTACAAAAGTGAATTGCAGTTCCCAAAAGCAGGACAATTGTTTTCAACATCAGAACCAGAGAGAGCTTTATTGCCAGTTCAAAGAAAAGGTGGGCTGGGTGTGTGGGGTCCAAAGTGTGTAAAGATCTTGGAGGTTGGGCAGGGGGAACCAATAATCTTCTCAGCGGTCCTGACTGTACGCTGTAGTCTCCTGATGTCTGATTTGGTAGCCATCTGGAACCAAACCAGACAGTTATAGATGAGCACAGGACAGACTCAATGACAGCGGAGTAGAACTGTTTTAGCAGCTCCTGTGGCAAGTTGAACTTCCTCTGCTGACGAAGGAAGTATACCTAAGGTATAAGGTAGTAACCTCTGCTGAGTCTATGTGAGTGTCCCATTTCAGGTCCTGAGAGATCATAGTGCACAGGAACCTGAATGACTCCACTGTTGCCACAGTGTTGTTCATGATGGTGAGTGGAGGCAGTGCTGTTTTTTTTTTTTTCTGAAATCCACTATCATCTCCACTGTTTTGAGAGTGTTCAGCTCAAGGTTGTTATGACTGCATCAGACAGCCAGCTTTTCAACCTCCAGTCTGTAAGCAGACTCGTCACCATTTTGGATAAGGCCGATGACTGTTGTGTCATCTGCAAATTTCAGGAGCTTGACAGAGGGGTGCAGTGTAGTCGCTTGTGTACAGGGAGAAGAGCAGTGGGGAGAATACGCAACCCTGAGCAGCACCGGTGCTGATAGTGAGAGTCCTGGATGTGAGTTTCCCCAGTCTCAATAGTTGCTGCCTGTCTGTTAGGAAGCTGGTGATCCACTGACAGATTGGGGTTGGCATGTAATGCTTGGTCAGTTCAGCTGTGAGAAGATCAGGCATGATGGTATTGAAGGCCGAACTGAAGTCCACAAGATCATTGCGTAAGTCCCAGGTCTGTCGAGATGTTTTCAGGGTGTAGTGCAGTCCCATGTTGACTGCATCATCCACAGACATGTTTTCTCTATAGGCAAACTGCATGGGGTCCAGTGATGTACACTTTATTTTGATGGTCCCCCAACAGACATTCTACAGATAATAACTGTCCAAGTAAATGTCAACTTTTTTTACTTACTATATCCGTCTACTAATAGTCAACTAATACACTAATGAAAGTTAGTAGACATGTAGGTGTGACGTTACTTATAGTCAGCAGAATGTTTAAAGAGGAGTCAGGTCAAGTCAAGTCAAGTCAAGTCAAGTCACCTTCATTTATATAGCACTTCTAACAATATAGATTGTTTCAAAGCAGCTTTACAATGATAATAGGAAATTAAAGTAACAGATATTGTTTGGGCTTTACAGCAGCTCTAGAATAAAGTTATTGTCCAGCTAAAGTTAGTTTTGATTGATTCACTTCCGTTGCAAAGATCATTAGTTTTTAACCTAGGGGCTGCTAACACGACACCGTTCTAACAGAAAACCCTCAACGCGCTCCGGCCCGCTCATTCGCACAACAACAGTGCCTAGTGGCTCGAGAGCGCAAACCTTGAAATAGGTGCAAGTTTAAAAAAAAAAAAGAAGTTATCTCTGCGCAAACTTCAAAAACGCTGACGGCGTGCACATGCGTATTACGTGTTTAGTCTATAGGTATGTGCGTTTTAATATACTGTATATGTGCGCAGGCGTGTAGTCTTTCTTTAGAAATTGACCTCAACAAATTACTTGTCTGGCCTTCAAAATGTATAATACAGAATTATTAATCGCTTCCGCATAGATGTGAACTGGAATTATTTTGACAACGTTTCATCTGTACAGAGGTAAAGGGAAGAGAAGGAGGCCTTCACAGGGACCATCAAAATAAAGTGTAACCCATTTAAAATATATCCAAAAAAAAAAAAAAAATCATATTTCAGTTATTTTAATATTTCACACTATTACTTTTTTACTGTATTTTTGATCAGATAAATGCAGTCTTTATGATAAGAGACAATATTTAAAAAAAATCTTACAGACCTCAAACTTTTGAATATGTTTCTAAATAATGCATATTAAAATGATTCATAAATATCTATAATAGAGGGTATGCCCATGATGTCACTGTTGGCGGGAGTGACTGTGGTTACGCCCACTGAGTGGCAGAAAGACAGAAAAAAACACAAAACACATCTAAAACAGGAGAGAGCTTTGCGATTGACTGTACAACTAGGTTTGACAAGAAATCTGAGGTAGGCTATATTTTTACAGAGTGCCGAAAGCTACAAAACAGAGAAGCAAATGGATCGCTGCAATTCATAGAAACAACTGGACTCCAAGCATGGAAAAGCTGGATTTGCAGTTATCATTTTGTGTCAATATGCTGAATTTAGCGGTAAAATCATACCCTATATATTATATTGTATTAACTCATCAATTAAATATTTACCATCGCATATTCTACATAATTGGATTTTTAAATAAACACTGACAAAAAACTATACAAGTTTTAGGGCTGGAAGATATGATGATATATATAACATTGATATAAGTGATTACCCAGATTTAGACCTACCTAATATTGTATTTATACAAAGCGTTCACATGCAAATTTGCTCTAAGTGCCATCTGAAATTTTCTTCTAGAATGATCATTTTTATCAAGCTCGTATATTTAAGTTCAGTAATTTCACTTAAATGGCAATGCAAATTACCTATTAATTGTAATTTAAGTGAAATTACTGAACTTAAATATATGAGCTTGATAAAAATGATCATTCTAGAAGAAAATTTCAGATGGCACTTAGAGGCTTTTGCATCTGAACTCTTATATAGATAGATAGATAGATAGATAGAAACACACACACACACACACACACAATCTTGACATTAATAAATCTATATGAAGTATTAAATTGTGTAAAGAGAACACAGTATTTTTAGCATTGATGTAACAATTTTGATAAAAAAAATAAAAAAAATGGTATGTGTGGTAACATTCTATTCATAATCTTGGATTTTTTTCAGAGTGGTAATTTTGGTATTTTTTTAAATCAATAGCTTGTAAATTTGCTGGACATCTTTTGTCCCATGTCGCAAGAATCAGTTATACCAATTACATTAGAGTGAGCTTGTAACCCCAGGAAGGCTTAAGGAAGCAATCATTATATTATGGGTGCTATATCAGTTCAAAGATATAAGCAGCAAGTCATATGGAATTACCTTTGTGCCAATAATAATGAAAGTAACTTTTCAAGAAACTAATGCAAATATAAATTGAAACTAGGGCTAGGCGATATGGCAAAAAAAAAAAAATCACGATCATTTTTTTTTTTATCAGTCGATATCAATAATTATCACGATAAAAATCAAATCTTTATTTCTTTCAAGTTTAAGGGCAGATTTTTCCTCCTAAGTGAAAGTTGTAGAAACAAGAGCGTTAATTGTGGTTTTAAACTACTCTTTATTGTCAGAACATATCATGACACTTACCAAACAGGTGAACATTTCACAAATCTGAGGTAGAACATTCAAACATTTGTCATTTTTCCTTAACAAAATAAATATCTTTATTGGACAATTAATTTCTTAGTTTCTGCATGTGCTCATTTTTATTTGGTAAAATGTAATATTCTGACTTTGAGTTTTATTAAACTTAACCATTGGTCATCCAGTATCATGCATTTAGATCATGATAACCACAGATAAAACCAGGCATAGCCTGTAGCACCTCACTATCATGGCAAAATGTAACTTTATGGTTTCTATGGTATTTGTATGAAAAACAGTAGCCTAAATACATTATTAAATACTGTAATTATATTCCATTAGTCCTTTAATACATAGTCTACATTAATAATATAATACAATTCAATATGTATATCCCACATTTCATGGTGCAGTTAATATTACTAGGCTAACGCTACAGTAAATCCATGGTAAATGATGGGAATTTGTAGACGGAAAAGCCTTCTGACAGTATCGTTGTGCACAGTGTTTCTCCTGTTTGTCAGCGCTGTTTCATCTACCCTTTAAACTGGTTTAAATCACTGAGACATTTGTGTTCTTCGCTGAATTCAAGCGCTTCTCACTGGATCTCGTGACCGAGACCGATCAGAGTAAACGCATCTGCTCTAGTGAGCTCGCGCTGCGCTGCCGTTTGGACTTTGAGCGGAGCGGATAAATAGTCCGTGTGGCGCGCTGTTCAAATGAGTTTCGTTCCGCTTTTGGCGCATAAACATTATGGAACATTTATCGAACTCTTGATATCGTTTTATCGAGAAAAATTATATCGCGATAATTATCGTTATCGTTTTATCGCCCAGCCCTGATTGAAACTGAATAAAATATCTGTGAAACAAAAAAAACAACATTTTGTTTACATAATGTTGGTAAGATTACAGGAGTTATCAGTAGTCATCATACTGATACATGATATATTAACAGCACGCCTCCAGCATCAGTGGTTGTACAGGTTTGTCAACAGGCCGCGCATGGTCTAGACTCTAGAGAGTGTCCGCACATATTGTAAAGTTAATTTTTAATAAATTCTGATATATTGCATACGGACATTAAAGCTTTTTTTGTGCGTGCGCAACTTTATACATCAAGCCCCAGGTAACACAGACAATGAGTAAACATTGTTCGTTTACATATACACAGGTTTCTTGTATACAAACAATACCGGATGCGCGCGCATCCAGGAGGCAGAAAACCGCTATCTGTTATGCCGAGTTCTGTAAAAGAACATTGTAATTAACGTAGATTTCGCATTGTTTGCAATTTCTTGTTGACTCAATAATAAACTGCAATTTCAGAGTTGGATCTGTTTGTTTGTGTTTCATATTAATATAACATTATGTAAAACTGTTTACGAATCAAAATCCGGACATACTGTGATGCATGTATGAATTATCATGTTAGACTAAGTTTGTAATGTAATAGCCAATGTTAGCAGTGCAGCATCTATAGAGCCCGAATTTGCTTTTATATAAGTTAACCTTGTTTACGTTACTTTACGACCAGCAACATTTCATGACTGCACACATATAACGTTACTTTACTGTAAATCAAAGATTTGACGATGGATTATGTGGGAAGCCTTAGTACCTCCGACCGTGGCGATTATATTAAAAAACGTACTCTCAGCAATGGTGAGATCTTGCCGGATCCCTACGCAATACATGACGATCTTTGGATTGTGGATGACAAGAAGTGGCCAGCAATTGTATGGCCTGATATATATAATTATCTTATTCAGACACCAAGTGTATACAAGAGAAATGATTAGAGCGTACAAATCCCTTGATGCATACAACTAAGTGCTATGTGGTCATGTGCAGCTCGTCAAATTATGAATAGAAAGAATATAACATACAACCTCCTCCTTCTGTGCCACGTACTCTTCCATTTGCCTAGATTTGGAATTACATGCAACATGTATAATTTAAATGAGCAGATAAAACACAACAGATAGGCCTGCATGTAAATAAATTACGCAACAACTCCTTGGCATTTTGACTTAGCGACAACACCACCACTTTGCTACTAGCCTAAACCCTTTACTCCGGTACGAAGACCACGGGACTTTTTGCCTCCTGGTTGCGTGCGCAAGCAGTGATGACGTCACCGAGAAATCCATGTATACTACCGACATTGTAAAAATACAAAGCGGATTGATAATCGGCGAAATTACACTTTAAGGTTAACGGTGTAACTCCAGTTCTCTAATATATTGGTCTCACAACACTTCCTTAGCTGCAGTCAGAACAAAGAAAAGATATGCTAAGGATTGCGCAATGGTAGGTGACGGCAGGGACAGGAGGTGGGGCCTCAGTGTCATTGCCTGTCGGTCAGTCACCGTGTCATTGATCACGTCTGAGGCATTTCCCACAGTGATATACTGTACAGGACTCTGTTACTAGATAACCAGGGTTATGAAAGTAACATACCAATTACAGCAGTGGAATAGCCTTGCCCTTTGACAGCCTTGGCAAAGGTGATTTCCTCTTGTGGAAGTCCTCCTGACGATGCAGTAAAGAGAAAAACTCCCATTTGGCCTTTTGCTGCCATACCTATGCCATCAAAAAAAGAGAAAAAATAATAATGTGCACATGAACTGAAAAACTTAATATTAAGTGTCTTTAACTACTATGTACTAACATTTAAATTAATGATTTGATACAGTGCTCTTATTGTGTGCATGTTGCACATGTTTTTACACTGTACTTCTGTAATTACATCAATAATCACACTGTTGATTATTCCCTTACACCTACCCATGCCACTAAACCTGTCTTAACTTAATCCGTATCCAACCTCAATAGCATCAAAGGTGTTTTGCAATGCAACATGAACACAATAAGTACACTAACAGTAGCTGCATTTACATGGACCCTGATAATCCAACTGTAATCAGACTAGTAGCACAGTCAGAATGAAAAAAGTCACATGTAACCACGTCAATCGGAATGAAACAAATCCGATTTGGATTGTAACGGGTGATTTAAACCTTTTCTAAGTTCGACAGGACAGATGTAAACACTTGATTGAATTGAAAACCGAAATTGTAATGTTTTGCGCATGTGCAATGAAGTAGAAACAGTACGTAATGACGTATAACGGACAGAACGAGCTGTAGTTGTTGTTTAATAAAGTGTCATTAGGGCTGGGCGTTTTTTATCAGATTTTTTATTTTATTAATTTTTTTTTAATGTTTTGCCACGATTTTATTATTTTTAAATCAAGAAATCACGGTTTCGAATAAAAATGTTAGCAAACGTTACAATTTTGACAATTCAGCAGTGATAACAGTTATTATTATTGTAACTTACTGTACTGTTAAAAACACTTATGTATATGAGAGATTCCTGATAAACAGGACAAATAATAATAATAGTCCTGCTCTTTAGCAGAAATCTCTCACATACAGAAGTGTTTTTAAGCACAATCTCAACAATGCTTTAAAAACAGCACATACTGCTTAGTTCAGCAGTAACTCCAGGACTGACCTGACCGGATAGGGTATCTGCCTGTGAGGAAGGCTGCCCTGCTGGGAGTGCAAAGCGGCGCAGCAGCTATGTGTTGGGTCAGTTTCACCCCTTCCAGGGCCAGTCTGTCAATGTTAGGCGTCCTGCAGGCCAGGACAACCACAATACAACAGTCTCATTAGAGATGACTATTCATCTAGCATCAAAACTTTCTTCATCTTTGAAACATATATGAACCCATCAAAAGGAAAATCCCATGCATGTAAAATCTACTTCGCTTGCATGAGCAACTTTTTATTCTGTGGGGACTGACTTGACACTGATGGCATTAATGTATAGGCCTACTACTTCATATGCAGAGTACATAACGGCTAAAAGGTAAGAGATATTCAGATAACATGTCTATAGGCAGCAAGCTAGTGTGGATTTCCCGTAGAACAAAAAAGTAACAAACTACCTGAGGGTTGTGTTTCCATAGCATCCAAGGTCTCCAATTCCCAAATCGTCGACCATCATAAAGACAAAATTAGGTTTTGTACCACTGTCTGCATCAGTACAGAGAAGCAGGCCAAGAGTGCACAGGATCCATAGAAGAGATTTCATTATACACCCTGAAAGAGAAAGAAGTCAACAAAAACAGAAAACAGATGAACAAAGAACATTTTGTGTCTTTCAACATGTTTAAACTGAATAAAAACTACAAATTAGATATGGGGTCTAGTTTAAGCCAAAGAGGTAACGTATTGTACTTATTTTGTTTCAGTTAGTTGACAAGGCATTTGACATGTCTTCAAACAAATCCATATTTGAGTTCTACAAGTTTGTTTTTTTTTAGTTTTTTTATGTTCAAGTCTAATATTTATATTTTACTTTATACTTTTAGTTTTTGTTAACATGGCAACATTGGGTCTGAAAAAACAGATGAATGGTAGTCAATAACATTATGAGTTTATGAAACAAATATAACAGTTACAACTGAGTGCACGAGTGCAATGTCCGTTCTTGTATCTAGGCTATCTAATCCAATTTTTGCATTCGTAAATATTAAAATCATGAACTAGCCTACAATGCATTGTGAATAAACTAAATATATTATTTATTTTTTTTCATCCTAAAAACAGACTGTCTGCCGTGGCCTACCTGCTGCACCTGGGACGAGAAAGAAATCATCTGACGGTTGACAGAAACATTACTCTACAGATGGCAGTTAATGCATAACATGCTCTTGTCCAGTGTAAACAAACATTATAGGTTCACAAGGAAGCTGAGCACAAGATCACGTGTTTGCATGTTCAAGCATTGATTGGTCAACTGATATCGAAACGTGTTTTTAACCTATAACACACTTGACCAAATCTTCTGTACAGTGTGTCCAAAACAAAGCACTTTTAGCTTGATTTGAATTGAAACTAAAATAAAATCTCCACGAAGGACCCGGAAATGTCACGCAGTTGCGATGTTTTTCCTCTTCCATGCATTCTCTGATTAGCAGCAGTGATTTTCTCCCCAACTGTTCTTTGGTTCAAGCATAACATAGCTACTTGTAAGACTAAAGACTTTCGTTTTTGTTTGCATGCCGCAACATGCTTAGAGATTATAATTATAGATTTTCAGTGAAATAGCGCCACCTCTTGCTCATTTTTAACACAAAAGGACGTCACTGCACCCTCTGCATACGGATTTGCGTGCGTGGTGGGCTACCGTTTTCATGACAGGAGAAGAGATCATGCTATGAAGCCTGTCAAAACACCGTCTGCAACCGACAATCCCGCTGCATATTAGCATAATATTTAAATTTTAACTTTTAAAGCTCGCACATAAGAAACTGACAGAAATTGCTCTGAAAATTAGCTCTTTTGAGGTTTATCTCATTGTGCTGGGATCATGTGCGTTGAAGGAGAATGAGCTCCCTCAGTGGAATGTGTTAGAGTTTCTTTTATATTAAGCATAGCAGGATGCGATGTCAACCTAACAGATCTATTTCATGCAAACTGCACCAGTCTCACGCTGTTCAGCTCAGGAATATTCTGGGTTCAGCAATCAACATCATTTCTGTAATGATAACCAAAAAATGTTAGTTTCTTTCCTTTACCAAAAAAAAAAAAAAAAAAAAAAACTGCCTACAGGAGGCAACAATGGAATTCGTGACTAGAGCCAATTCATAAATGTTAAACTGCCTTGACACCTTATTGCCTAACAATGACTAAAAGCACATAACATACACATGTTAATTTTAATTAAATTGAATGATTGACTAAACAAACTTGTATAATTTGATTGCATAAAGATATTAACAATATTGCTAGTTAACAAAAACATGCATGTGCTAATGTAATTAATTAGCAAAAATATTATCACTTCACACATTTACACAATTAAACATCATACTGCATTTTTAGTCAAACAGTGCTGCAGTTCCTCCTCGACCTTAGCCTACCACATATAACCCCTGTAAAACTACTTAACAGAAACCTTCCTTATACAGTGTGACACAAAGCATGCTGGGAACTAGAAATCTGCTGCAGCTCATTCAGTTTAAGTTTAGCTTAATATGATCAGTTACTGAGTTTACGTAACTTTTTTCAAAGTATGGTATAGTAATAAAGTTCATTTAACTGTTCAGTTTTCTTTAAAATCTTCTCTTGGGTTCCACAGATGAAAGAAAGTCATACAGGTTTGGAACATAAATAATGACACAATTTTAATTTTGGGGTAAACTATCCCTATCCCTTAGGCTATATTATTAATTAAATAATTAAATATAATATATTATTAATTAAATATACATTATTAATATTCCAATAATGTCTGTTTTCTGATTCTCCCAACCTGGCATAATTTTCCATTGCTTGTTTATTTCTCTGTTCTTTTGCTTTTAACCATTCTTTTTCAAGAGCATCTCTATATTAATTATCCATCGAGTCAGCCAGATCCACCCACACTGTTTAGCAGACTACACGGCCTAGCATTTATTCCACAAAATGTATTCAGTCTTGTTAACTGCATTACACTTCTGTTTAAACTTTGAGACACCAGGGGCATCTGGGGGTCATTTGCTAACATTCACACTCAAACGCTCAGACTGCTCTGCGAGTTGCTATAGCTAGCAGTTGGTGATGAACACACTTCACACTACAGTACATAAAAATGGAAAAACTACTTCAGCCCATTTTGAAGGTTTGCTTGATATGCAAAAATCTGGCCTATGGCCATAAACGTGCCAGCTGCCTTTACCATTTGACATAATTCCCTGATTAATTGTGTAGGTAAGCTATAAAGCACCATTCCCCTGGCTTGTTACCGCTGCACACCAGTGCACAAGCAGTTATGCTGACATTACATTACACTGTTTTACAACATTACCATGTGTCATTGTTAATCGCTCCCCTTCAAAGGCCTCATGCAACTCTGGGACACTGACACTCAGGTAACATTTTTGAAAAAAAGTTGTCTCATTTACTCTCATATCCAGATCTGAATAAACAACACATTACTTTAACTGCATTAAAAGCTGAAGACTGATAATGGATTCTCTTATTAAAGTAAAAATGCGTTGGGGAGTTATTGATAGATGCAACACAGCAATTATCCCCCTTTGGAAATCATGATTTTTCATTGCTGATTCTGATTTTCAAGCCAATTTTTTCTTTGTTGAAGCATGTTTATTTTCTCTATAAAAGGCCAAACTGGCTTCCTGTCACATAACATCGAACACCAAATGGGTCAGAATTAGCGTGTTTTTGACCGCTAACCCATTTGGCGTTCGACAAACACAGCGTCAGCTCATGTGTGAGCTGTGCTCCTGCGCATACGTCATAATGCATCAGGAAGCTCATGCTCAAGACTGTCGTGATGCAGGGGCTGTGGATTATTGTTGTAAATAAATCATGTTCAGTTTCTTGCACTTTCACCTCATAAGACCTTAATGTGTCACCAGGAGCCATATTCATTTTGTTTTGCCTGTATATATATGTTTTTTTTCTCAAAGTGACTGTAGCTATTGGGTTGCATTATAACCAAGAACCACGGTTTTGGCTTAAAAATCTTCTTTTCTGTTCTACTGAAGAAAAAAAGACACCTACATCTTGGATGGCCTACATTAACTGCAAGTTTAAATTGTTGGGTGAACTATCCCTTTAAAGAATTTGCTATAGTCTTCCCTATGGCGATATCCGAGGGAAAGTTGCAACTGTCTTTTCTTCTCTATTGAATGGTGGTATGCTGATAAATGATTAATTTAATTTATTTGTTTGTAAATTTTGTACACATAATGCATTTATAGTCACATAATCATAGTAACCATTTAACTGTCACTGTAAAAAAAAAAAAAAAAAAAAGGCATCCAACATTCAATGTAACATCTTGACCAGTTGGTGGCAGTATCAGCTTTCTGACATGAAATGAAAGGTTAGAGACCACTGCATAGTCTTGTCCTGGAACTGCTGGCCATTATCTAACCTCTGAGCTTTATTATGTTACTGAAATAGGGTAGAGTCTAAAGTGCCTACTATACGCAAATTTCAGTAACATATAAAGCCTGTATGCCATGTCCGTGACTCAGTAAGCTGAAACACTTTGGTACTCAGCACATGCTGGCTAAGGATCACTGAACAAACTGATTTGGGCATCAGAATCTCTTTTCTTCACCATGTGTAGACACAGAATTGTAATCAGCACAATATCACACAGAATGTGCACTGATGCAAAGTAATAAGAACAGCACAACACAAGAGCTTATTTAAAAGAACCTGCTGGGGATCACAGTGTATTAAGCTTCAGGAAATTTTCATCAAATAAGCTGAATAAAAAAACTCTTCATTAGTAGGGGCATTATGATGAATCTGTCTTTAGTGTAGCATGCATATTAAATGGCACTCAAGTAATATGATCAGACCAGATATGCAGATAATTGTTGGCAGTTCCTCCACCTTTTCCAACCAAGGTCATGCCATCGTCACTCGACACATGTGGGTCTCCTATCAGCAAGAGCCTTAGGCTCCTGTCTCAGCAGGTAGACCCCTCTGGCTCATGTTGGCGCGTTCCAGCACAGCCGGCCCACCCAGGTGGAACAGACCATTGTTAGGGTCCTGAACCCACCTTTTATGCTTGGTGGTCGATCTTATCATGAAGGGGCTATGAAAGACAGGACACCTGCATTGGCCTCTGAATGATAGCAGGATATTTGAAAACATTTAAAACAGGGTTTATCAATACTTGTATTTTAGGAAATTAAATTGCAGTAATTACCTGTGTTTAAGTAATCAGTTGGGCTGTTCATAGAACATACAACATGTTTTTTTTCTTACTTTTTCACTCCCGTCTGAACCGAGCCTGCCTGGTGCATTGCTAGAGGCCCACATCCCCACACTCCTGTAATGACTGAATAAAGACAATTTGTCAAACATGAGTGAACGCCTTAAGGGAGATAAAAGAGAAAGGAGCATCTAACAAAGTTCCTTCACAGGAGCCTTCACAGAGTGTTATAGTAAAGGCCTCTTAGAAATGGCCGAATGGTTTACTCCCCAATCTTGTAGTAACATGTCCTTATTGTGAAAGTAATATGGTCCTTAACCTCAGGGTACAGTGATATCTATATTAATGATCTAAGCCTAATTATAAAATTGACCCCCCTTAATCCTGTAATTAGATGTATAATTGTATTTGATTGGATTATTAATAATATGCCTATTAGATTTATCAACATTTACATCTGTTGAGCATGTAATGTATGACTGAATATGCAAGTCAATGTACTTTGTGACTTTCAGTATTTTATCTCAAGTCACAGAGCTTTATCCCTGCTTACAGGGTAATGTTTTCAACATTAAAGACAAACGTTAGGCTATCTGGTCTTTCATAACGCTATTAAAACGTTAGCACAAAAATGTCATTTATACAGTTAGGCCTACACGGTTCATGGATTTTTGTGTGAGACGCAGCATATAGCGAAATGGAGAACACCGGACGTTGACAAACATTTAAACTTTATTTTAGCACAGTTTATTTCAGTCTGCTGCACATATTCTCTGTTTTTAAATGCAACAAAACATTCTATGTGAATAGCTCCATATTGTTCCTTTGATTCAGTTCTGTCTTATTTACATAATGGCTTTGGTATCTTCTCAAAGATGAATATGTAAGAAGGTCTCAGGAAATCCCATTTTGAATGTAAACATTGTTTTTATTAGGTGGGGTGGTTCTCTTTAAAGGAATCTGAAATGCTTTATGGGGAAGAATGCATTTTAAGAGTATAACTTCCAGATTTCCTCTTATTTTCCCTGTTTCATCTGATGTCACTTTTGGGAAATATAATTTGAGACAGCAAACTGTTAACTGGAAAAACAGCAGTAAAACAATTTGTACCAACAAAATGCTGCTTGACAACTTTGAAATACATTAAAAGGTTTGCTATTTAATTTTTTTGTTTATTTGTTTTTTTGGCAAGCCTATGTTGGCCCATGTTTTCTATTTAATCACTGGACATATTTCTGTGGCATGATCATTTTGTTCTATTAAAATAAATTGCACAAGCAATGGCTTTCTGGCTTGAAAGGGCTCTCATGGGAAACAGAGCTGTTTGTTGTGTTTGGGGCTCTGTCATTGGTAGACACATACTGGCTTGAGTCCCATGGACCAGGAACAAACTGCTTTAAGTGGTTTCATACTTCTTCTTTTTTTTTTTTTTTTTACAACAAATACAATATCAAAATGGCCAATTTACTTGATGAGCTTAGTAAATTGGATGATTTGTTTTTTTGACTGAGAAACTGTCTGCCCCTCTCCAGTGGTGCAAAAACCACAAACAATGCCTATATAGTTTCTGCAAACATCTCACGAAGGGTGACATGTAATCATCTTTTCTGCTCAGATTCAAAGGAAACGCAAGCATGGACCATTAAAGGCAACTGACCATTGAGTTTTATTATAACAGAGGATTTGGTGAACAAGTAGTAACCACTCAAAATTGTGTAGACAGAAATTGTGGATTATTACCAGACAGTCAAAGAAAGTCTTTTTGTAGGCCCACAGAACACTTTGCAGGCAAGCATTTTTCTGGTTATGTGTAACAAACTACACTTGTATAAGACTGAATTATGAATTATAAGACTGAATTACAACTGTCACTGAATGTCAGATTTTGTTTGAGGTAAATTATAATAGAAATATTTCAACAAGCATAGTCAGTTTCTCTTCTATTTGTAGTTCTACGAAAAATAAGGTTGTGACAAGAACAGCCTTTCTCTCTCTATTAGACGTCATGTCATCACTTGTCGCTTCTTGTTTATTCTGCTTGTGCTGAACTCTCCCTCCTGCTTTCTCTTCATCTCTTGTTGTTTTTCATTTCTTATTCTGTGGATATTATTACCATATCCCTTTGAGACCCAAATATGTTTAAATATTTTGCAAACTGTAAACATTCATGTAGTCCTACAGTTGTCATGTAAAATGGTTTACATATAAAGTTGTGTCACTTTACGACTACATGCTATAAAACAACTTGATCCAAACAAATCAGCAAGGCTAGTTTGTGCAACCCAATGTAACTGGACAGATTCTGAGCAAGTCTAGTCTACATGAGCAAATTATATATTTAAGCAATATCACACAAGCAAGAGTGCTGTTTCTCTAAATATTTGATATGCTGATATTACAACCAACAGCATGATTTGGAGTGTTTGGAGACAATTGTTGAATAAATAAGAAATTCATTTTGGTCCTTTACATTTTAGACATAATGTTGCCAGTTTTTTGTCTATTTTTTCTCTGCCAAAATAGTTCCAAAAATAGTAAAAATAATGTGAATCGTTGAGCTGCAGAGCCCCACACATGACAAGCAGAAGAAAATATAGATATTGTGGCCACAAATTAAAAATGTGTTCCCAAAATTGATTAATTCCTTGCCGCATTTCATTAATTATTTACCTCGTTTTAGTTAAGTAATGGCCATGGTAATTCATTAAACTTGGGAGTGGGAGTGAATTCTTAATTCATGACCATATTTGTGAATTGGTGGCTAATTGGTTTAAATGAATATGATCTCATTCATTCATTTCCATACATTCTACTTGCTGCCTACTGATAGTTGGGTTTAGGGGTGGACCTTCATTTTTTTTTTCATAAAAAAAAAAAAAAAAACGATGGTTCCATTCAAATGACATCGTACGAATAAATACGATTTTGTCACCTTGAAAAATAGTTGGTAACACTTTGAATACTGTTCCGTCATTAATGAATAACTACACAGGAACAAATGAGTAACACACTATTAACATTCTAGTAACTAATATTAACTAACAAGAAATTCTGATTAATGAATTAGTAAGTAATAGCGCTCAGTTGAATGTGGTAGTTCACTATTAGCTAATCAGTAACTCACAGAGGACTACTAAGAACTACTGTATTCAGGTTCATAATTATGTGAACAATGCATAATGTAAAGTATAAGGTAATGGTAACCCACTAATAATCAATGACTCCAGTGTTACTACATCCTTCAAAATCAGTATTCTAAAGAGAAAAGCTTGATAACTTTCTAGTAATTACTGAAGTCACTAAGCTTCTGACTCTTTTGTAAGATTTTGGAAATTAATGACTCAAGTGTTACTACATCCTTCTAAAGGAGTTACTAATTATTTGGTTGATAAAATGTATGAATTATTCCAACCCGATCTCACGGCAATTCGTAAGAATTTTACGAGGTGGCTAATTCGTATGAATTCATACGACCTCACTCGTACGAATTCGTACGATTTTTGCATACCCCTGACCCCACCCCTAAACCTACCCATCACTGGGGTTTAGATAAAGCATACGAATTCGTACTAGTGAGGTCGTACGAATTAGCCACCTTTTACTCGCTCATACGAATTGGTCGTGAGATAGCATTGAATTATTCATACATTTTTTAGTACGATGTTTGCATGCACCCGTAAGGGTTAGGTTTAGGGGTTGACCTTTATGGTGATATTTTATCTACATATACTTTTAATACGTGTTCAAAAACACTATAAAAAATTATATAATCAATAAGTTATGACTAAAGTTATGCATTAACTTCTTAGTCTGGCTATCACCAGATCAAGCTCAATCTTTTAAGATTGAACATTGGTCTGGGGAGTCTGCTATGTATTTTCTACTGCACAAGATTAAGATCAACGGGCATAGTTCAAATGACTCTGTACACAACTGGATAGTCCTTCAACCAATCAGACCAACGATCCGGGTGAAGTACTTTGCAGAGTGATGTGAAAACTCCAGGCAGGAAACGTGTAACCAAACGTAACGTGTTGATCAGCGGTTTGCAGAGGCAGCAATGGAAGCGAGCGATTTTTCCAATTCCTTTCAACCTCTCGACGATGCTCAATGGCTTCTTTTTAGCAAACAAATCGCTCGAGTGGGTGTAAATACCATTAACTTTCATGTTTTTTTTTTTGCACAACCTGCAGAAATCGCTCGATTCCATTGCTGCCTCTGCAAACTGCTGATCAACACGTTTGGTTACACATTTCCTGCCTGGAGTTTTCACGCCGCTCTGCAAAATACTTCACCCGGACCATTGGTCTGATTGGTTGAAGGACTATCCAATCGCTGTTGGCGTTGATCACGCCTCTTGTGCAGTAGAAAATACATGTCACGTGTCTGTTCTGTCTTGTGCTGCACATGGGTGTTTGTTGTTTTGTGCCATGTGCTCTCCTGTCTATTGTCTAGCCCCTCCCATCTTGTTATCTGATTATTGGTTAATTTGTCCCACCTGTCTGTCTCGTTACCCTCCTTTGTTGTTCCCCTATTTAGCCTCCTTGTGTTTGTAGTCTTGTGCTGGTTCGTTGTCCGAGTTACCTGTCTTTGATGTTCCTGTCTGTTGATTATCTGAGTTCTGAGTTTTCTGTATTTTTGTCTGTGTTTGTTAATTAAATTTCCTCTGCACTTGAATCCTCGTCTCTCGCTCACTCGCCCCGTGACAGAACGAACCAGCCAAAATGTGGATTCAGCGGAGCGAGATTTTTTCTTCAGAGGAGGAGAAGGGAAATTCCATTTCCCTATTTGAATATTTCTCCAGATGTGTTCAGAGGACTTTGGAGGAGGAGAGCACCATGTCAGACGGTGATCAGATCGGAGGAGGTGGTCCGGTGGTCCGGAGACGGAGGAGGAGAAGGAAGACCTCCTCTGTGACTATTCCGGTGGTCCCAGTTCCGGTGGTCCCAGTTCCGGTGGTCCCGAGTCCGGTGGTCCCAATTCCGGTGGTCTCAAGACACAGGAGGAGGAGAAGGGTTCCCTCCATAATTGTTCCGGTGGTCCCAGTTCCGGTGGTGTCTGCCGAGCCTGTGTCTTCGGACAAGATGTCCGCCGCCGAGTCTGTTCACGTCACGTCTGCCGGGCCTGTGTCTTCGGACAAGATGGCCGCTACAGAGACTGTTCACGTCACGCCTGCCGAGCCTGTGTCTTCGGACAAGATGGCCGCCCGAGGGAAAGTCTCCGCCCTGGCCGCCCGAGGGAAAGTCTCTGCCCTGGCCGCCCGAGGGAAAGTCTCCGCCCTGGCCGCCCGAGGGAAAGTCTCCGCCCTGGCCGCCCGAGGGAAAGTCTCCGCCCTGGCCGCCCGAGGGAAAGTCTCTGCCCTGGCCGCCCGAGGGAAAGTCTCCGCCCTGGCCGCCGGATGGACTGTTCGCTTTGCCCCGGCCGCCCGAGGGGTCTTCTCCGCCCTGGCCGCCCGAGGGAAAGTCTCCGCCCTGGCCGCCCGAGGGAAAGTCTCCGCCCTGGCCGCCCGAGGGAAAGTCTCCGCCCTGGCCGCCCGAGGGAAAGTCTCCGCCCTGGCCGCCCGAGGGAAAGTCTCCGCCCTGGCCGCCCGAGGGAAAGTCTCCGCCCTGGCCGCCCGAGGGAAAGTCTCCGCCCTGGCCGCCCGACGGTCTGTTCGCTTCGCCCCGGCCACCCGATGTACTGCTTGTTTCGCCCGGCCACCAGATGGACTGTTTGCTTCGCCCTGTTCCCCCGATGTACTGTCTGTGTCACCCTGGCCCCTTTGAGTCTGTTACCCCCTGTTTCTGTTTCCCTTCTTGGACCTGGCCCCCGTCCCTCCCGTCCCTCCCGTCCCGCCCTGGTCTGTCCCTCCCGTCCCTAGTGGAGCGTCTGGTAGCCGCTCCTTAAGGAGGGGGTAATGTCACGTGTCTGTTCTGTCTTGTGCTGCACATGGGTGTTTGTTGTTTTGTGCCATGTGCTCTCCTGTCTATTGTCTAGCCCCTCCCATCTTGTTATCTGATTATTGGTTAATTTGTCCCACCTGTCTGTCTCGTTACCCTCCTTTGTTGTTCCCCTATTTAGCCTCCTTGTGTTTGTAGTCTTGTGCTGGTTCGTTGTCCGAGTTACCTGTCTTTGATGTTCCTGTCTGTTGATTATCTGAGTTCTGAGTTTTCTGTATTTTTGTCTGTGTTTGTTAATTAAATTTCCTCTGCACTTGAATCCTCGTCTCTCGCTCACTCGCCCCGTGACAATACATAGCGGACTCCCCAGACCAATGTTCAGTCTTAAAAGATTGAGCTTGGTCTGGCGATAGCCAGACAAGGACAGAGGCATAACGGCTCTGGAATTGGATTGGATTAAACCCACCAATAGCGCGCCAGGTGGATAAGCCAGTTTGTGATTGGTTCCCGCAAATTTGTAAAGGAAGCAGGATAGATATATGTACAGGTTTCCAGCCTGAGCTGCAGGGCAAAATCAAATCACCGGCAGATCAAGCTGAGTTTACCCAGTCTATTCACTTTTATACATTTTACAAGATTGAAACTCATTTTTTAAAAGTCAGTTTAATGTTATTTAAGTGGAAATTACTTAAACATCCAAGTTGATTGTACTGAAAAATTTTACTCAAAATTTTTTCTTACAGTTCCGAAATTGCCAACTTGCAATATTCTCTCTGCAATACAAACATGGACAAACAGAGTGATTCAAACAGTCTCAGGCCCAATCACTCGGCCAATCTAATTTGAAGACCTGAAAATCTATGAAATGGAACTGACTGGATATTTCACATTAACAAGTCCAATTATTCCAGGATCAGTTTAAGTCCAGGTCTAAGAAACAAAACATCACTGTACCTTCTTGTGTGGTCTTGAGGAATTAGATCATTGTGGTGTACTGCAGAATTCATATTCCCACCTTCAAATCCACAATATTGTTTAGACACAACACAAAAGACGTGGCCTTGAGCTATGTCTGCATGTGTGTGTTCTGCAAGTGTGAGTCCCCCACAGTCCAGTAATGCTCTAGAAACATAGCACGTGCCTGAAGGTCGATGCGGCCCCATGTCCTGCACGCATCCAGCATCAACCAAAAAGAACCACTTAACTTGAAGAGTCATTTCCTGCACATCCCTTTGAAAACAAGCGGTTTGATCCCTCTCCACAGAGCCGTGCCACAATCTCCGCACTGTAGTCTGGAGAAAATGGAAACCACTAACACAGCGGGCAGTGACAATCTCTATTATTTCTTTTACTATTTGAAAAATGTTGCCTTGGGAAGCAATCACACTCCCTTTAACCCTTCAAAGTCGACTGACGCTCTAGAGCGTCAAAGTGCGCATGCCTGACATATCTATTAATAGCTTCGGAATGGAATAAGGTATTAACTTACTTTTTTTTCTATGAAAAAGCTGACATTCGTCTGCGTAATAATGAGTAAACTGTGTTGACTTCCGCGAATGATAAGCCTTCCGATCTTCTACAAGCATTTAATAAAAAAAAAAATAAAAAAAAAATTAAGCCTTCCGTATTTGAGTGCAAATCTATAGCATTTTACCGCAAAACAGAGGACTGGTACTTTACCCTATCAAATGATATATAATGCTGTTGGTGTGTGAACCAATCACAGACCCATATAAAACAAACAGTGTCCTAGGAACGTAAAAAAGGGAGGGGTTTGTAATAAATCTCGCGCGTCTTCTTCTCAGACACAATCATTTTATATACGGTTTTTGGACATGATACATTTGGGTTACTGTGGAGATAGACGTTTTTGTACTGGTTAGATTTTACAGAAAATCAACATGGTCAAACGAAGATTCACAGCCGACTCGTGCCGAGCAATTGCTGCTGCAATGATTTTTTTTGAGAGCGATGAGAGTGATAACGGATCTGATCCAGACCGATATGATTCAGATGAAGAGGATAAAATTCTGGACGGAATCGATCCATTTGAGGAGTAAGTATGAAGGCAATATTGCTGATAATATATTGTCTAATATGTATTGTGTCATTTTTTTTTATTAAAATTATTTTATTGTCAGAAATAACGGTGAAGTAATCAAATAATGTGCGCTATTACTATTAGTAAGTAGATTTACAAATTCATGGGCCTTTGTCTGCTACATAAACGGTAGTACATTAGCTTATTGCTAAAATGAGATTGCAGATTAGGCCGCATGTAGTACATCTTCATTTTTTGCATAGTAATAAGCTATATTTCGTTTACTTTGCTTGTCTATTTTATTGTAATGCTTTTAGGGAAATTTTATTGTAGCTTTTCAGAAATAATGGTGCAGTAAGCCTTATCTAAGGCCTGTACTATTTGTCTACATAAAGCTGAAATGGGGAGGGGGTTTGGTTTAGACATTGTATTTACTCATATTTTCTCATTTACATCATTTTTACTAAAGTAGTGTCATTTACATGATAGCCTACTAATATCATACTTTACATCATTGCTATGATAATAGAAATACTAATTTTGTAGTTAGAAGTTCTATGACTCTTTACTTGATGTAAAAAATACACACATGATGATGAATAGCTAATCTTTATTTACCACATTGTACTAAAGGCTGTACAACTTTTGATATGTGGGAATGTAAACTAATAAAAAAATCTGTGTGTTTTAGTCTAAATCAGGAAACCCCAGAGCAGCCGAGTAGCCTACATCTTCTGCTGAACACAGGACCCAGACCGCTCGCCCTTTTCTACACAGCACCGCTTCTGGCCAATTACTTGATTGTAAATGTGTATCTTTCTTCTCTGTTATTATATTATGTGTTTGTTTTATATGTTTGACAATGCAGTGGCTGTATTCGTGAGCCCAAAACAAATGTCCCATTGGGACAATAAAGTATACCTAACCTAACCTAACCTAATATTCTGTTTTTCCCCAAAAAACGTATGGTGACTACAGTCACAGAAATGTAAATATTTATTTTGTTTCTTTATATTTTTTCACCCAATTTTTTACAGGTGTTCTAAACCCTTTTAGGAATCAATATTTGATGTAAAATCCCTTATTCATTATGGTTTACTATTTTTATATAATAAAAAACAAAAATTTGAACTTCCGTTTTTTGTATTTCTTGGTGATATATCACATCAGAACCCATACAAGTGTCTCAAGAAGTGTATTGTCAATGCATCCACCTTATAGCTGAGGGTCTATAGAATCCAGAAATATGACTCTCTTCACTCTGCTATGAAAATTGACCCTTCCAGAAGCCAAAATATTAACATAGTGCCTGGCGGACTTAAAACCCCTTAGACCTTGAAGGGTTAAATGGCAGCGTATGTTTTTTGTCATCAGTCTGGCCAGGGTCTTCATGCAGTAATGAAACACCCCATATGGCAACAAAAAACATTCTGACCAGAAAATAGTTTTAAAATACATAAAATATATGTTGCAAACAACAAAGGTTTAATTATTATTTTACTATTTTTCAATTTAAAATACATTTCTTTTAAACCTTCAAATCCTCCATCTCTCAGAGGTGTTACTGTATCAGTGACAGAGCCAAATGTGATCAGAGAATCTCTGCACTGTGCAGCTTACTGACAACTTAATCGTTTCTCAAAGACACTGTGAATTGATCCAAAGAAAACTGCCATCGAGGTCTGCTAAACTCAAAGGGCTCTTTGTTAGTTTTATATAAATACTCTTTAATTGTCAGTGCGCTTTGCTTGAGGTGTGAAACTTGTCAAGTGTTTTATTTATTTTTTAGAAGCAGAGAAAAATTCATTTCAGAAAACTAGTGACATGGTGTCTAGGGGGATTAACTGCCTGAAAAAATTATTTCACTCAGAATTACATAACTACATTATCACATTGAAGTCTGTAATTTATGGTTAGAGCAAAATTAAAACATTGTCTCCATGATGCCGTAATGTTGACTACATTGTCGTATTTAGTTTCTCCCCCTTTGCTGCTCTACTTTGAGGAATCATTGCTGCAATTCCCTTAAGGTGGCTTGTCTAATCTCCTGAGAAGTAGTTGCTGAATTCTTGGTTTTCATTTTGACCACATTTTTGCCTTCAGCAATTCTAACTAGGACAGTATACAGAAAATGCCAGTTTTGAGGGATGATTGGCACACGTTGACGTGCTAGCATTATGTTTTCATCACCTCAAACCTCTGTCTCGCAGGTTTAGCAATTCTATAAACAATCGTACAGGTGTGGAGAGGACCAGGTGCCCTTCACCATCTAAACATCTCGCAGATGTCATCGATTCTATCAGGTGTACTGTATATGCTTTGATGTCTTTGGAAAGCTCTTCCTCTGTTGAAGCTGATCTGTTATTTGTTGTGAGGCTATCTTTGGCAGCAGCTTTGACTTGTTTTCATTTTTAAGTTGATTCTGAGTAATCCCAGTATCATCACTATCAGGCTGTTGTTTTCTGAAGATTTTGAAAAGAAACCACACCCTTGAGAACACATCTTCCAAGTTTGACTGTTTTAGGGCAAGTGTTGTTTTCTTCTTCACATATATGTTTTTTTTTATATATATATAAAGTGGCCTTGATAAAGTAGCATAAGTCTCATTATGCTACTTAGATGACGATAAAGATAAAGATGATGAAGATTGAGTTCATAAAAAACTGAAAAAAACAGAAACATCATTCCAACAAGAAAGGCAACGTAGCAGTGTGCACGAAACACAAACACCACCACACAATGAACAGAAATAGGGAGTGCACTAATTAATCAAATAATGAATTGCCATGACAACTAAGGAGCAAACAGGAACCATGATAAATGGACTAAAAGTCCTTGAAAACAAAACAAAACAGACTTAACTTAGCATAACTGTGACATGTATTAATGATTAGTTAAAAAAAAAATGTTTCAAAATACATTTTTGAAGTAAAAAAAAAAAGTGTTACAAATGTCACGCAAATATCAGTTATTAATTCATATGTTATTATGTTTTAGGGGAGTTGCACCGCATGGCATTTAATAACCTTGCTTTGTCATAAAAGGCTCCAATTATTTGATATCTTAAGAGACTTACTGACTTTGACATGCAGTTATGATGGTCTGCGGGGTCCTCTTTATGATATTTCATACTGTTTCATATTTATTTTTCTTTTCATGTTGGCAGCACCACATGACTTTGATTTGGTGGACAAAGGTTTTTCAGACATTAATAAGCAGTGAGGCAGTTTTGTTGAAAAACAAACAACAGACAACAGAAATAAAAGATCATGCCAAACTAATAAGGTCTTTTTTAAATAGTTTTCATTCTTTTAATGAGGTATTTCTGCATTATGATATCAGGAGAGTTGTATGACTTTTTGATTTTAACACATACTGTCTAAAAATAATTCAGAAATTAAAAATATGCATTGTTTGTATGAATACTCTATGTATTTTTTAACAAGTTTCAGATTCAGACAAAAATGAGCATGTCATTGACCCTTCAATCAATATCCACCTCTGTAACCAATATTGACTTGTACAAAATAAATTATTTGGTCTTGATTGATGTCAGTCAACCTTGAAAAAGTAAAAACCTTCAACCCGCCTGGATTGGCAACATCAAATCGTTTAACCAGGATTTTGAGTTCAGGATGAAAGAAATCAGGTCAACTTGGATGGATGTCAAGAAGAAAGTCTTTGAATAGAAGTGGAACATTAAACCACATCATTAACATACAGGAAATAGAAATAAAGAGCAAAATCATAGAATCATTAATCAAAAAAAGTCTGACAGCGGCAGCAGTTCAGAATGATTGATGATGAACCAAGACAAATTTGATCCCTTTTCTCATCACCATCTGGATATGCCACACTTGTGAACTATGATTTGTTTTTGGTACACAACGTCAATATTTTGACAGACATGCAGGCTCAGAGGAGATAAATTATGCTATGGTCAACAGAGCAAAAATTTGGCTGGACTGACTTATGTTTAAATATAATTTATGTACTTGTCATATGTGTTTGGTAAGCTTGTTTCCACCACGGAATAAAAAAATTAAACGATAATTGTGATCTCACAATTCTGACTTTTTTTCTCACAATTGCGGAGTTTATATCTCACAGTTATACAAAACTATATGCTGACTTTTTATGCTGAATTGCGCGTAATAAAGTTGGAATTGTGACTTTACGTGTCACTTTTTTTTTACTCAGCTTTTTTATTTCAATAGCAGAAATAAGCTTCCACCATTTTGTCTACATTTTCATGTAGTTGATTTATTTACACATGATTAGTTTGCACATTATACATTTTATCTCTCATTTTGTTGTCAACTTTGTGAGAGGCAATTTTTTGGAATATATAATGGAAAAATGCAACATTCTAAAATTAAATGGAAAAATGATGTCAGCCTTCCAACACTGTGTCAGATGTCAATTGTGGTTGTGAAATTGAGACGCTCACATGCTGTCTCATAAGCTAGTTTTAGCACTGTTCATTTTCCCCGGCTTTGGGGGCAGATGTGCAGTGGGAGTATCTCAGTGCAAAGTTTCTCCCTCACTCACTTCTTCAGAGTCTGGAGCTGAAACTCCCCAGAGGAGTGCTTTCGGTAGGTTTGCCATGAAGTCTGGATGACTATCTAGACGATTGCCAAAGTCGAAGACTTATTTCAAAGAAGGTAGGGGTCTCCGATGAGTCAAAGCACGCAATATTCATGAAATGTGTGTGTATCCGCGTCAGTGTTCGCTTTAACACATATCACTCTGTTCTTGTTCACAGCCCATCTGCTGCAGTGTTGATAAAATCCAGAGCATCATGGGGAGATGGATTGTGTGTCAGATGGTCTCTCTCTCTCTCTCTCTCTCTCTCTCTCTCTCTCTCTCTCTCTCTCTCTCTCTCTCTCTCTCTCTCTCTCTCTCTCTCTCTCTCTCTCCTCTGTTTGTGTGGTCCTGGTAAACCCTGTGGAGTGGGGACCGAATGTCCACACAAGGATAGTAATACCAGAAATGTTGACCTTGTGGGGACATTTTTATTTATTTATTTTTGGTCCCCAAGAGCAAAACAGCTTATAAAGTATACTAAATTATGTTTTTGCAGAAAGTAAAAAAAAAAAAAAAAACTATACCAAATTGTATTTAAAATATATTTATTTCATACTAGGTATACTACAAATCCATTACAGTTTTTCATTTTTCTTTAAAAATGCTTACACACAGTTTTTGAAACTGCTCCATTTCTCAAAACACTACACACAAGTCGTGACACATATCTTTCAAAAGCAAACACTTCATTCAAAACTATTTTAACTCTTCTAAAAATTGTGTTTTTGCGTAGTAACTCTATCTACAAATATCAAATGATTAGCCACATACACGCCTGTAAAAAATGTAAAACACTAATATATTGTGTCTTTTGCTTGTTTAGTGTGCAATGGAGTGTACCGGAGTTTGTCATATGCACAATTACACTGTATACTGTATGTATGCACAATTTATGTATTTTACACAGGTATGGAACTGAACTGAATCAATACTAAACTGACTTGAGCTGTATAATGACACTCGCTAGAGCTGCTTTACTGCAGAATTGGAATGTGTTACTTTTGTGAAGCTACTGTGAAATCTGTATTGAATAAAGCGCTTTAGTTTCTGACTTATATATATATGAAGAGTTCAGATGCAAAAGCCTCTAAGTGCCATCTGAAATTTTCTTCTAGAATGATCATTTTTATCAAGCTTGTATATTTAAGTTCAATAATTTCACTTAAATGGCAATGCAAATTACCTATTAATTGTAATTTAAGTGAAATTACTTAACTTAAATATATAAGCTTTATAAAAATGATCATTCTAGAGGAAAATTTCAGGTGGCACTTAGAGGCTTTTGCATCTTGTCAGGTTTAGAGATGAATCAGACAGGTGAGTAGAATAAACAGTAGTTTTATTTAGAACAGAAGCATGGAACCATCAGATGTATAGATGAGTTGATAATGGCAATGTGGAAATGAATATAGAACTTAGCTGGAGAAATAACTGAATGTCTTTTGCAGATGGAGGTAGACCAGGCTGGAGAACGGAAGATGAAGGAGATCAGCAGTGATGGCAGATGGTAAACAGGAACACAGACTGAAGATGAGTATCGCAGGTAAGTAGATCAGGTAAGTCTTGGGAGTGAGTCTTGCGTGTCTTGGTAAAGATGAGACTAGACAGTGAACTGATGGTGAAGTGGTGTTATACAGGGAGCTGATGATGATGAGGTGCAGGTGAGGTGAATCAGTAATCAGGGGAGAGTGAACGAGTGGGCGGAGTGTGCAGATCTGGTGAAGCCCTGACAGTACCCCCCCTCCATGGGCGGCTCCTGACGACGATGAGGTCTACCGCGACCTCTGGGAGCTGGTCGATCTGGATGTTCGGTGTGAAACTGGGTGAGGAGTCCTGGATCTAAGATGTCATCACATGGAACCCATGAACGTTCCTCAGGACCATTATAGTCCTCCCAGTCGATGAGGTATTCAATCCGGGGACCTCATCGCCGTGAGTCCAGGATGGTGTGAACTCAGTAGATGGGCTCTTCTTCGACTAGGTTGGGAGGAGGAGGTACGTCGGCAACACCAGGATCTGTGGGAGGAGAGCCAAACCTTCTGTCCAGGTTGGTACTGCGGGGTCGAAGTACGGCGACGATCAGCTTGAATCTTGTGCCTCCACACTGCCTGCTGGAGGTGCACGTGAGCCGAGTCCCATACCCTCTCGCTCTGCTCGAACCAGTGGTTGACAGCTGGAACCTCCGAGGGCTCACCTGACCAGGGAAACAGCGGTGGTTGATATCCCAAGATGCACTGGAAGGGGGTGAGCCCTGTGGTGGATTGACGGAGTGAATTCTGTGCATATTCGGCCCAGGGGAGGAATTGGGTCCAGCTGTCTTGGTTCTGGTGGCAATATGATCTCAGGTATCTCCCGATCTCCTGGATCTTGCGCTCAGTCTGGCCGTTAGTTTGAGGGTGGTAACCTGAGGAGAAGCTTACGGTGACTCCCAGGAGTCTGAAAAAGGCTTGCCACACTCTGGAAATAAACTGGGGACCTCGATCAGACACAATGTCTTCAGGAATACCGAAGTTTCGGAACACATTCTGGAATAGAGCCTCTGCGGCTTCGAAGGCAGTGGGCAGTCCGGGTAGTGGAATCAACTTGCAGGCTTTTGAGAAACGGTCAACGATGACAAAGATACAGGTGTGATTTCTTGACTTGGGAAGGTTGGTCATGAAGTCAATGCCAATGTGTGACCATGGTCGATGTGGAATAGGGAGTGCAGTATGCCTTTGTGCTAGGTGGTGCTAGGTACACATCTCCTTCCTCTTTAGCCAGAGCCAAAAGCTGCTCTTCTCTGCTTCCTCAGCCAGAGTTTTTAGAGCCTTGTGAAGGCTTGCTCCAGACACTCTCAGATCTCTCATGAGGTGGACAGCTGATGTCCCCACAAAGCCGCGGCATCCCACCTCTACCGGGTAAATGGTGGTTCTCCATCCCGCCTACCTGCACTCATCTGCAATATCTGCATATTTCAGCCTCCTCCTCTCCCATGTAGCCTCCACCCCTGCCTCCCACGGATTGGTTAACTCAACAAGGAGTACCGCTTTAGAGCTGCTGGACCACATCATGATGTCTGGACGCAGTCTTGTGCTCATGATGTATGTGGAAAACTGGAGCTTCTTGCCAAGGTCGACTCTCATACTGCAGTCCTGAATCAAGCGGGCCAATCTCTGTGGTACTCTCGAAGTGGCGCTTGTACCCCCTCCACCTTCTTGAACAAGCTGGATGTAATGGTCTGCTGGTGCAAAGTGCCCTCTGCTCGCTTCCTGCCTCTGTCTCTCCAGAATCTCTGCCAGCCTTCTCAAGACCTGGTCATGCCGTCATCTGTAGCGGCCTTGGGAGAGTGCCGTCTTGCAGCCTGACAAGATATGGTGGAGGCTTACACCTGGGGTTTTACAAAGAGAGCAGCATTCCTCCTTGCCAAACCACAAGCTTAAGTTCCGCGGACAGGGAAGAGTGTCGTACGTCACCCTAATAAAAAAACTAAACCTTTCCTGCGGGATCTTTCAGAGGTCTGCCAAGCTGATGTTTCTGGCAACCACGTTTTCCCATGTCATCCATTCCCCCTGAGCTATGGCCTTGATCTTTTGACGCTCATACTCCATGTTCGTCACCTCTGCAACGACCAGCTCCTTCCTCCCTTTCCTGCTTGCCTTGGACCAGGACTTTGGGACTTCTTCACGCCCAAGGCCTACCCTTCCTGCTTGAACTCTGTCGATTATCTTTTTTTTTGCTGCAGCCTGCTTATTGCCTGGTCGACCTCAGCATGGGCTTTCCATTTACGGCCAGTGACATTGGCATCCCTCACTGACTGAGCAGTGGACTCCTTTACATCACAAGCCTGGATTTCTCCTGTTTTGGAGAATGCCCAATGTGATTGACTGTAAGGGCAGCTGTAGCATGTTTCTTCCAAAGAGACCGGTTTCAAACAGGCATCGCGGTACCCCCAGCCATTTTCGAATTAACAAGTTGGCTTTTCCATCCAGCCTGCTTACCATGGATACTGGAATCTCACACAACTTAAGTGGCCACATTATCCTCTGGTAAAGTGTGGTGTGGTAGCACCAGGCCTTAAGTTTTCCCAGGAGCTGGCATCAGTCAGTCGTCAGGCTGTCAGTCAGCTGCTTCATCACAGCTTCCACACACCCTGGAAAGCCAGGGAACCCATTCTCCAGCAAGAAGTTGGTCATTATTCTTGCTAAGACGGAGAAGAAAATCTTGCCTTCGACGTTGAGCAATGCTATGCTAAGAACTTGGCCAATTTCCCTAGAGTCCTTCTCCTTGGGGGTGAAGACAGACGGAGCACTTCTCCATGCCTTTGGGATGGGTAGCTTTTTACAGGCGACTTGCATGAGGACCCACAACTGCTTCAAGATTACCGGCCAGTTCTTTTATAATTTGAAAGGTAGCCCGTTGGGACCTGGAGCTGATATGGATCTGACCTTTTTCACCACCTGTCGAACTTCACTGAGCTTTGGCGGGAGGGTGTCGAACTTGGATACAGGGAGACCTGGCTGAGGCAAGTGGCTCGATGAACCTAAGGACTCATTTCTCACTTGGTCGCTATACTGCCTCCTAATGTGCTCTTCCAACTCCTCTCTAGTGACCTCCAAACTCCCAGACTTAGCCTCCTCCAGCAGCTGCCTAGCAAACCTTAAAGAATTTGGCTCATTCCTTTTCTCTCCTCTTCCGCCTCCTTCAGATACGCTCTGCCCTCCGCATATTGGCTAGTCTCCTGCTGATCTCAGTCCACAGGGCTTTGAGACCCTCCCTCTCTGGTTTATTTTCCTCCAGCATTTATGGAGTTGACGCCGCTGCTAAACCAGCTGCTCGATCTTTTTCTCTCGCCTCCCCTTTTGTCTTGGCATGGCAGATTTCTTGTTGGTAAATGTCCAAAACCTGTCTTTGCATTCCTGGTAAAGAATGTCTCCGAACAGGTTGAGCCTAGACTTCAAACTCCCCCGCAGTGACCTCTGCAGAACCTTGCTAAGGTCTAAGTCCAAATTCTGACATACAGACTAGTCTTTGGCCACTTGATTTTGTTCCTTCTAGATGGTACTCTGTGCTTCTTAGCTCTGTCTTTTCAGGGGACTTTGATGTGTGTCAAAGCCTTCCTCCTCCACGGGGCCTTCCTTCTCCTCTGCCTGACTACCCTCAGCTACTAGGGGTCCAGTAGCACTGTGTTTTTTTCCCTGGCTTTTGGACCCTCTTGTCTTCCCTGCCATAGCAGTGCAAGTGTGCTGCGGGATAATCCATTCACACCTCATTTTCCCCTGGTTGATACAGTATATACATATATATTTACACTCTAAACAGAAATGCAAGGGGGTAAAAATAACTTCTTTCTTTCTCAAAACACAAATGTTTTGATTTTTTAAGTGAACAAATTATGTATAAGTGTTTTCAGACATGATCATTGGGTGTAGGTAATTGGGAAATGATTGTGGAATTTAAATGGCATTGTTTCCCAAATGAAACAAATGAGCTGAAGATTTGGTACATGAGAGAATGGTTTCACTGAGTTGGCCTCAAGTTCCAATTTTAGTGTCTGAGCAATATTAAAAAACTGTAACATATTTACTCACATATTATAATTAAACTTTATTTGCAAGACTTTATTGCACAATGCACATTTCTTAATATTAAGCCTAAAATGTGTTTTAATATCACATTTAGTAAGGATAGTATGATCACTGTATAATATCATTCTTTAAATACAAGAAATTTAAAATGTACCTAAAATGTATTAGTAATAGTTCCATTTTAGCACAATCAAATATACTTAAGTAATCTTTAGCACTATTTCCTCAGCACTATTTCCAGATAACTAAAGTGAATTTAATACAAAATTAGTTGTTCCAATTTACCATACTTTAAGTATATCAGTTTAGTATACCAACAGTACAATTGCATGGTATTTATATTAAGTACATAAATGTAAATGTATTTGTTGTATACTTAGCATAAAATAAATACATTTTGGTATTCAAATTTCTCTAGGGATGGAATGTCCAACACGCGTGTGTGTGTATGTGTGTGTGTGCGATATTCGCTTAAATACTGATACAGGCAAATTATCAGTGCTGGTACTACTCGACCTCAGTGCTGCATTTGACACTGTCGATCACATACTTCTGGACAGGCTGGAAAACTGGGTCGGGCTTTCTGGGATAGTCCTAAAATGGTTCAGGTCATACTTAGGAGGGAGAGGTTATTATGTGAGTATAGGAGACCAAAAGTCTGAGGGGACATCCATGACATGCGGAGTCCCTCAAGGCTCAATTCTTGTGCCACTCCTATTCAACCTGTATATGCTCCCACTGAGCCAAATAATGAGAAAGAACCAAATTGCTTACCACAGCTATGCAGACACACAGCTGTACTTAGCCCTATCGCCTAACGATTACAGTCCCATTGACTCCCTGTGCCAATGCATTGATGAAGTAAACAGTTGGATGTGCCAAAACTTTCTTCAGTTAAAGACAAAACTGAAGTCATTACATTTGGAAACAAAGATGAAGTTCTCAAGGTGAACGCATACCTTCACTCTAGGGGTCAAACAACTAAAAATCAATTCAGGAATCTTGGTGTGACTCTAGAGTCAGACCTTAGTTTCAGTAGTCATGTTAAAGCAATAACTAAATCAGCATACTATCATCAGAAAAATATTGCAAGAATTAGATGCTTTGTTTCCAGTCAAGACTTAGAGAAACTTGTTCATGCTTTCATCACCAGCAGGGTGGATTATTGCAATGGACTCCTCACTGGCCTTCCAAAAAACACCATAAGACAGTTGCAGCTCATACAGAATGCTTGCCGCCAGGATTCTGAGCAGAACCAGAAAATATGAACATATCACACCAGTCCTCAGGTCTTTACACTGGCTCCCAGTTACATTTAGGATTGATTTTAAAGTATTGTTACTGGTATATAAATCATTCAATGGCCTAGGACCTCAATACATTGCAGATATGCTCACTGAATATAAACCCAACAGATCACTCAGATTATTAGGATCATATCAGCTAGAAATACCAAGGGTTCACTCTAAGCATGGCGAGTCCGCTTTTAGCTATTATGCCAGCCGCAGCTGGAAACACCTTCCAGAGGAGATCAGATGTGCTCCTACAGTAGTCACATTCAAATCCAGGCTCAAAACACATCTTTTTAGCTATGCATTTACTGAATGAGCACTGTGCCACTGTTCGTCCGACTGTTTGTACTGTATTTTATATATATTTTTTATTCTAAACTGTTTTAATTATTCTTATTTATTTTGATTATTTTAATTTCTTCTATGTAAATCACTTTGAATTACCATTGTGTATGAAATGTGCTATATAAATAAACTTTCCTTGCCTTGTGTGTGTAAAATCACCATACTAAAGAATATAGCTGAATAAAAGTCTGGGAATTATATAAAATGTGCTGTCAATCTGATCTGAAATATACAGTAAGAATTTACACTACTGTTTCTATACACTACTACAAAAGTTTGGATTCAGTAAGATTTTTTTAAAGAAATTAAATTTTTTTTTTTCAGTAAGAATGCATAAAATTGAATGACGATAAAGACATGAATAAAGACATGTATAAAATTATCTATTTCAAATAAATGATGTTCTTTTGAACTTTCTATTCACAATCACAAGTAAATTAATATTTTAAATATAAGTACATCACATTTTCATACTTTTTAGACAATCTGTAAGAATTACATCTTAAATGGAAATGACACAATAAAAATAATGTGTACCTCTATTTTTCCACATTTTTATTGATTTTTCTTATTTATTTGTTTATTTTATTTATTTTGTATTGTTTTTAGCATGAATAACATCAAACTTTGTTAAAATGATTTCATTTCTAAACTCCATTGATGGAACTTACTGAAACCTGAAATTACTTAGAAACATTCAAGTATATTTCATGACATCATGAAATGGCCATGAAATGTCAGTGTCCCACTGGCAAAGACTTGATGATAACTGGCACCTGTGTTTATTTTTCAAGTTCTTCAGGGCAACATAACTCAGCTCCACATATTCCTCAGCTTTTCCATTACCATGGAAACACACACACACACACACACACACACACACACACACACACACAGTGTGCTGCCTCATACTGTGCTTTTTGTCTGCCAACACCTCCACCGATCAATACTTATCTCCATATCATTTGGTTTGAAAATTGATTTGCAGCCTTGTTTGTTGGTTGTAAAATAAATTGGTCTATGAATCAATGCTTTCAAGGTTGGTCCAAACTCCATCAGCTGACAAAACTCTTATTCATCACACATTGATTCATACAGAAAATATATGCTTTCTGAGATACAATATGCCTCTATAATATATTATTAAATCTCTGACCAATAAAATCAGGTCACTGTAGCCTATATTTACCAACTTAAAGCCATTAAACAGTTGATTGTTGACATTGTGTATTAAACATTACAGAGAATATTGATTGACTGGGTTTCTTTATAAGACATATCAGATGTGTCTGTGGCCCAATGGAAAGAATCCTTGATTATATATTGATTTTCTTTTTTTAGCAGGCATCAAGCTCTTTTTAATGAGACTCATCTTGATTGCACTGTCGTGGTTTGTGTTTGCCAATGTCCCTTCAAAGCCTATGTCAATCTGTTTAGCGGCCTTTGACAAAATGATCCAAAATCTGGGTCATATTAAATTTTATTTGTATGATTTAAACACAACTTTATTCTTCAGAGTTCAGAAATGTGATCACGCCTGCTCATAAGGAGTGCAGATGTCTGTTTATGAAACCAGTGTGCTCATCATTTGCATTATTATGTAAAATGTTATGCGGGGTGTTGAAGATCTTGAACTATCATTTCAAAGCTCTGAGTGTTGTACTTGGCATATTTTAAGCTTCTGTATTTGTATACAATATCTTGCCAACAAGGTATACAATTTCACTTTTATGGCCTGCCGATTTACAGTACATTATTTTGAGAGAATTATTAATTCCATCAGTTAAGTGGTAAGTGCACTCCACACACAAGTGCACAATACACTCCGGTGCCGTAAGGGGCCATTCGCTGTGCTTTTAGCGCCGTGAGTTGCACTGTAAAACTGCACTCTGCGTTTCACTGTAAATTTATGACTCCCATCTCCGGAGTGTGATTCCACTGCCTCTGCTTTTGATTAAGCGCCGATGTGTGCCTCATCAGCACTATCAGAACAGCCATCTCTCCGGCTGTCAGCAACACCCACACACGCAAACAAGCATGTTCACTTTACACTCACACATACACAGATATGGCCACAGAGGAAATATATCTCCCTCTTGGCCGTGAGCGAGGTCGGCAATCATTCGGGAGAGTCTGGATAAAGAGTCGAGGTCATACCAAAAGAGTTGATTGCTGTCGACATGGCTGTCTGGCACAGAACGGAGTCTCATCTTGGAACACTGCTCGGTTTCGGTTTGAACGACTTAATAATCCAAACAACGCTGAGGTTGTTGTTCCGTGGTTACTGTCATACTCTTATTAGCTCAACAAAAATATAACAAATCATGTTAGTTGCATCAGCTGTGATTAGCAATAGGCTCATTGGAAAAACTTGCCTCTAACATAAAATACAAAACTCACAAAACTTAATTATATATAATTCACTGCAGTTTTCACCTGAAATAAAAACTAGTGGCAGTAAAACACCAACAACTTTTATTTCTTTGCAACACAAATTATACGGGTCAGATTTGGTCCTTGCACAATTCCCCTTTAAATGCATGAATGTTTCGCCAATCATTCTTAAATATTCGGGTCTTCAGCGACCCGGATCTATATCCAACCCGATCAGACAGAGCATGTTTTTTGCAGTGAGAGAGACTTTTTTTTATTGTTTTCTATTGGCAGGGAGCGTTTTGCGTGCTGTTTTGTAGGAGCGCTCTGAGTGCCTGAAGTTGAAAAAAAAATCAACTCTTTTCAATCAAGTGCCGTCCATTTCCACTAGTATTCCACTGTCCAGTCGAATGAATGGAGAGGCGGGCCTTCCGTTGTGGTGACGGAAGTTTACAGTTGCTTGAAACATCCGGAAACTGCAATGATGGAGGAGAAACTTGTGGTGGCTGTCGCGGAGCTGTATGACTTCACAAGCCCTCTACTTGTCAAAAATTTTTTTTACGTTTCTGCTAATATGAGTTATATAACAATAACAATGTCTAATTTTTAACAGTTAAAAAACTGTTTTTTGTTAGTTAAAAACAAAAAAAATAACGACTTTATTCCACTATTCATCACCACGCATCACACACATTACCTGCATCGCCCAATAGTGAGCCTACGTGGTGACGTGCAACACAGACGCGCTGCGCAAAAACACTACGTAAACTAACTCGAGGCACAGAGAGAGAATGAAATGAATAGTGGAATAAAGTCGTTATTTTTGTTTGTTTTTGCGCACAAAAAGTATTCTCGTCGCTTTATAAACTTAAGATTGAGCAACTGGAGTCACTTGGACTATATTAACGATGTCTTTAATACATTTTCTGGGCCAGCAAGTTATAGTGTCCATAAGCCTGTGGAGGAGTGAGACAGCTCTCAGATTTAATCAAAAATATCTTAATTTGTGTTCCGAAGATGAACGAAAGTCTTACGGGGTTGGAACAACATGAGGGTGAGTAATTACTGACAGAATTTTCATTTTTGGGTGAACTAACCCTTTAACTAAAGAGTGCTCGCGCTATCCACCTTATTATATATATAAGCTATTTTCTGTGAATGTGCGAGACTTTCGATTATAGGGAAATAACAAGAAAATAACAGTTTTATAAATAATAATGCTATAAAATGTAAAACTATTTAAGATACAAACTAGTGTGTTTACAATGACAATACATTAAAATAATAGGGTAAGAAATACCATGCAATATTAAACAGCATAACAAGCTTTTTTGTACAGCTAGAAATAACTGGAAGCGAATGACACCGGAAGCCAACACATTCAATTTACAAGTGGCCGCGCCCACTCATTCAAGGTGGATAATCGATTAGAATGTGTGATTTAGAATTTAGAACATTAGAACACTAAACATTTTTTTTTTTTTTTTTTTTTTTGTGGCAGACTAAAGACTAATGACAGACTGTTGATCTTTGAAAAAAAATAAGTTTGGTTCAGGTTTGAAATTCATTATATTTTATTATAGGCTATGTAGTCTAATATCATAGTAGGCCTGAAATCTCTCACACTCATTAACAAATATATATATATAAAAGTAAGGCGAGTAAAGAGAAACAATATAGGCAGTGTGCGTCCCCTTGAATGAAAAAGTAAACTCGATGAACGCTTCCTGCAAGCCCGGTCACAGCCTTCGCTCTGGAGCCTTCCTTTCTTCACCAATCTCCACACCGAGGTGTCAAGATCGTGGAGTAAGCTGTTTATCGAGCCCCAATGTCCGCGTATATTCTTCCATTGTGGGCTCGAAAGAGAAAGGCTATGGGGTGATGCCGTGGGTAGAAGAGACACTAGCATCTTATCTCTCGTCCGACGCTGCATCATCCCTGAGAGCTCCGGCGCTCCCCTCCATCGGCCGCTCCATGGCAGCATTAGTAGCTATGGAGAGACATCTGTGGCGGAATCTGTCGGGCATTGGGGAGAAGGACAGGGCCTTCCTCCTCGATGCCCTGCTTTCGCCTTCTGGCCTCTTTGGCGACACTGTCGTCGAGAGGTTTCAGGAGGCGAAGCGACAGTCAGTTGCATTTAAACAGATTATCCCCCGCCGTCATTCCAGATCTCGTGGATCTGCTGCCCGGGGGCAGTCCCACGAGGCCGCCGCCAGCTCCTCGCACCTGCAACAGCAAAGGGAGAGTGCTGCCTCTCGTGCCCCCCCACAAAAGGCCTGGGGCCAGAGACAACACTCTCAGTCGAAGTCCTCCAAAACCGAAGACAGATCTGAGGACAGTCATTCCGGCGAGGAAGCCTTCGGCAAAGAGGTCCTGACCTGATGCGCAGGCCTCTGAGGGCGCCCCTGGTAATGGATGCTGCTCTAGCTCCACTGAGACTTCAGGGCATTCATATTCTCAATTACATCGACGACGGGCTTATTCTGGCACAGTCACAGGAGATGGCGGTTCAAAATCGAGATGTTGTTCTATGTCATCTGAGGTGCTTGGGGTTGAGACTCATTCCTGGGGCTAGTGTGGGACTCAGTAACAATGCGGGCACAGTTGTCTCCCGCTCGTATTAACACCATCTTGACTACAGTCACCAATATCAAGCTAGGCCAGACCATCACTGTCAAACATTTTCAAAGGGTTCTGGGTCTTCTGGCAGCAGCGTCCAATGTAATACCTTTTGGCCTGCTGTACATGAGGGCCCTGAAGTTGTGGCTCAGGACCAGGGGGTTTTCCCAGAGGGGGAACCCATTTAGCACGATCAAAGTAACGCGCAGATGCCTTTGGTCATTTGGAAGAAACCATGGTTCCTGTCCCAAGGCCTTGAAAAATAGTGACCACGGATGTGTCCCTCACAGGCTGGGGAGCAGTCATGGAGGGCCACTACAACAGGGGTCCATGGAAGGACCACCATCTTTCGTGGCACATCAATTGCCTGGAGATGTTGCCAGTATTTCTGGCTCTCAGATATTTCCTTCTGGACCTCAGAGGCCATCATGTTCTAGTGCGAAAAAGACAATACGTCGGTGATCGCAATTTTTCTTCCTGATCAGTTTCATCTCGGCAGCATCCCAGATAGCCTAGAAGAACTCAATGTTGCAACAGAAATGATTGACTCTCTCTTTTCCAGCACTTTAGACACAGTTGCTCCATTGCGCTTAAAGAAGATTAAAGGAAATAGTCCAACACCGTGGTACAACTAGCACACTCGGGCCCTTAAGAGAGCAGCCAGAAAAATGGAACGTAGCTGGAAGAAAACAAAATGAGAAGTTTTTCACATTTCGTGGAGAGAGAGCAAGATTGCGTACAGAAAAGCCCTAAAAACTGCTAGATTTGCTTATTTTTCAACACTTTTAGAAGAAAACAAACTCAACCCTAGGTATTTATTCGAAACAGTGGCTAAATTAACAAAAAATAAAGCTTCAACACCGGACGTTTCCAAACAGCACAGCAGTAATGACTTTATGAACTTCTTTACTTACAAGATTGATAATATTAGAGAGAAAATTATAACTATGCAACCGTCTACTACAGTATCGCATCAGACAATGCATTGTGGTCTCCCTGAGGAAAAATTTAATTCATTCATTGCTATAGGAGAGGAAGAATTGTCTAAACTCGTTAAATCATCTAAATCAACAACATGTATGTTAGACCCTATTCCGACTAAGCTATTGAAAGAGATGATTCCAGAGGTCATAGATCCTCTTCTTAATATCATTAATTCATCTTTGTCACTAGGATATGTACCAAAAACTTTTAAGATGGCTTTTATTAAACCTCTTATTAAAAAAACGCAACTTGAACCTACAGAATTAGTCAATTACAGGCCAATCTCAAATTTACCTTTTCTGTCAAAGATACTAGAAAAGGCAGTATCCTCACAACTATGTTCCTTTTTAGAAAGAAATGGTATCTGTGAAGATTTTCAATCAGGATTTAGACCGTACCATAGTACTGAGACTGCTCTCATCAGAGTCACAAATGATTTGCTCTTATCATCCGATCATGGTTGTATCTCTCTATTAGTGTTACCGGATTTTAGTGCTGCATTTGACACCATCGACCACAACATTCTTTTAAATAGACTCGAAAATTATGTTGGCATTAGTGGAATTGCACTAGCATGGTTTAAATCATAATTCACAAAATTAACGGAATGCATAGCTGATATAAAAATATAGATGACTAGTCATTTCCTACTACTTAATTCTGAAAAACAGAGTTTCTAATTATTGGGCAAAAAACCTCTGTACGTATTAAAAACTTCTCCGTATTAAGCATATCGTTGATGTGTAAATGTACCCTTGCTTAGAGTATGGTTGTTCAATTTCCTGAAGAGCCTAGTTCCAACCCTAATCAAACACACTTGAACAAGCTAATCAAGGTATTCAGGATTACTAGAAAGCTACAGGGAGATGAGCTTGGAGCTAAACTCTGTAGGAAAGTGGATCTCGAAGGCCAGAGTTGCCTAGCCCTGTGATAGAGCATTGACCTTTAAGTGCCACTCATCGTACATTTTATTTCTGAACTGCTGCAATACACACAACCAGCAAAATAAATCATTTCCAGATTCATGTTTCTGTTTCATATATAATTTAATTATTTTTTAGCACCACTCACTGGACATTTCTCTTTGAGAGTGTTGTGAAATGTGCATGAAGCAATGTCATATTTTGCAGAAATATCACCACAGGCAAGTTTTTTTCCAGTGAGCCTGGGTTGGTGATTAATGTATCATTGGTGGAATACAACAAGACGTTGCCATGGGAACTGTCGTGGGAACATAAATAATTCAAAATATGAATGAAAACATTCCAGTTAATTTGATGTGATGAGATAATCCTCGAAGAGATGTAGAAAAACACAATCGCTAATCTGGTACTTTGTCATAGTGGATCTCTTAAATGAGTGTGTAAAAGCTGAATTTTTGCTTTAAGCTATCATAAGAGTAGAACTGTATTGCAAAAAAAAAAAAAAAAAAAAAAATGCAGTGCTCTGTTTTGCTGTCAGCTCTACTAGCACTAGTCCAGTCAGCCACCTTTTTAATATCACAAATAATCTACTTAACTGACATAGACTTCATGCGGTGCCTGTAAAGCAGGAGACAAAAATATCCTGTTTTGCTGCTATTTTGTTATGGAATTCATCCCCAGTAATCCCAGTGCAGACGACATGCATAATCCATATTAAACAGGATTTGGACGCGGAAAAAAGCCTCAAAGGAACCTGACAAACAAAAGCAGCCGCAATGCAGCGCTGTGCTCCACAAAAACAAAGTTTCAAAACACTAATCCACATGGAAAAGAAGAAATCAAGGCCTCCAGATGTCCATATGGGGCTATAATCTCTTTATCTCATGAGGTTTCCCTTAAACATCGCCTGTAACATAAATTTTTGTAGGATCTAATTTAATGGAGTGAACATTTCTTCATAATCAAATCCACTGTGACTGATATGGGATAGTATCAAATATACAGCGCTAAAGTAATGGCTCCCCATACTAGGTGCTGATGGGAGAAACCAGCATCAGCCATGTGCCATATAATTTTGAGTAATAACTGAACATCTGCTCACTATTCTCAAGACACAAAACACATGCACTTTTGCACACACTCATGTAATCTAAATAGATGCTTACCATAGCAAACATATGCATACAATGTAGTAAATCCATGTAGGACACACATTATCTAAGATGTTTTCTCAGTTGTCTATGTCCTACTTTCTCATTGGTCCCCATTACTGGACAAAAACAACATTGCAGTAATGGCCAAAAGGTATCTCCCTAGAGTACAGCAAGACCCACTTTACAATACAGAGCGCATCCTATTAGATTAGACTGGAGAATCGCATTACTTTGAATTCATTATTGTTCAAGCAATTTTTATTAAATCTTATTTAAAGGTCCTATTCAAAGTTCATGTCATTACAAAAGCGTACTGAATGCAGAAGACTCATTTTCATTTCAAATGCAGAGAATACAATAAGTATTATCCTTTGAACCCCATAAATAATGGTTTATTCTGACAGCACTCACCTGTGGGCCTATAATCAACTGAAACGAAAGGACTATATTGTGAAGTTTGGAAGAACACATTGAACCTTTAAAAATGTGCACTTTAAATGTTGCTAAAATGAATTAAAAAAAAATAAAATAAAAAAGAATCAAAAGCATCTGTGGTGATGTGCACATTTATCACACATTCAGGGTTTAAAAGCTTATGAACGTCAAATGTCCAATGCCCTTGAGTGAAGTCACTCAATTAATCCATGAGCTAGATATGCCTTCTTTTCAGTGCAATGTGCAAAATAGCTCTTGCTCTGAGAAATGACTGTCATTCAACTCCATGAGCCTTTCTTCTTCTTGTGGGTCCCAGAGATTTTCAGCTCAAATTGTCATACATATTGAGTAATCAAAGCAGCTCTTTGCAAACAAACAAGCTATAAAATGTCTCCCTCCTCTGCATTCTGAAATTGTAGATTTATTTGAGCATAAACTGATTGACATGACATAAACACATCAGAGGGAATTCGAAATCAATATAAAGAGGTTGGATTAAATAAAACACCTAATAAATCTATCATTTCTGAATAAAACACTGAGAGTTCAGGGAGACCCAAAAAGGTCAGTGGTATAGAATTTGTGAGAAATTGCTAAATAAAAACAATGTGACTTTCATCTTCAAGTCAGTTCCATATCAGTCGGTCACTCTCAACGTACGTCGTGACCGACGAATAGGAATCTCGCTAGAGAGGCCAATCTACTTTGAGTGAAACTAAACAAGCCAATGCACATTGGCGTGCAATCATTTGCATCAGCTGTTCAGCCATGCAGCACAGGTATAAAATGAGCAGCAGGTGCGATTGCACTTCAGTCTTTTGCTTTGGAGCGAAGGACTTCGATGCTTTCTACAAACTCTACAAAAGATTGTGAAACCACAAGCGGGCCTTTTTCGGACCTCTCCACCCTGGTGCGGGCGACACAGCACGGCAGTGCGAGCGGTCTTTCTCTCTCTCTTCTTTCTGTTTACCGTTTTTTGTTTCCTTGAGCAAACAAAAGCTGTTCTCACAGCTGGTGCGCAGTGAGAGTGCTCAAAGGCCATTTTGACGGCTGGTAAGACCACACCAGCAAGAGAGAGACAGGTGCACATTCCTGTCTATGTTCGCGGTCCCCTTCGTGCTTCAGCATTAAGGAGAGCAGTCCCTAAAAGAGCTTACACAGATAGAACATGTCTTTTTAAAGATGGCATTCTATCTGTGTGTTTCTGGATGCGGTCGCTACCTGGGATCACGGGATGGTCACAATCGCTGTCTCGTGTGTCTGGGCCTTGAACACGCTGAGGCAGTCTTCATGGATGAGTCATGCACCCATTGTGGGAAGATGACCATCGCGGAGCTGTGGTCGAGACTCTCGTTCTTGCAAAGGGTGAAGTCCCATGCCTATGCCTCAGTCTAACCCTACCCAGAGGGTTGCTTCGAGCAATGACACAGGAGACCTGAGGATTACAGTGAGCACGCTTCCTTCGGCGAACCAACCCCCTAGGAACCCTCATCCCTCTCACGTTCCTCAGCAAGTAGAGCAGCCAACGGAACGTGCTGGACCATCCTTGAGGTGTAGCCTACAATCTTTTTTACAGTGAGCACGCTTCCTTCGGGGAACCAACCCCCTAGGAACCCTCATCCCTCTCACGTTCCTCAGCAAGTAGAGCCGCCAACGGAACATGCTGGACCATCCTTGAGGTGTGTACCATTTGTTTCCTTGGGTGCTCCCCACGAGGAACAGATGTCAATCGTTGCATCGGAGGCTGGGTCAGATCTCTCCGCGGATGATGACTCGGTGCTGCTGCCTCTTCGGGTGTGCCAGTGGTGCCCGACTTGGACCAGGAGATGATGGCTATGCTTTCCTGGGTTGCCAACAGGATCGGGCTCGTGTGGAACCCTCCACCGTGTCCCCAGCCCTCGAGGCTTACAAGGCCTGTGGGGATGCCGCCTCTGCCATGCATGCCATGGCGTTGCTGTAGGTCCATCAGGCCAAGGCACTGAAGGAACTGCACAAGGGTGGTCACGATCCACAAGTTCTCCAGGAACTTCGTGCCGCAACGGGCCTCGCGGTTCGTTAGTGGGTCGTGCGATGTCCACTTTGGTGGTCCAGGAACGCCATCTTTTGCTGTGTCTAGCCGACATGAGGAAGACCAACAAGCTCAGGTTCCTTAACTCCCCCGTGTCCCAGACTGGCCTCTTCGGTTTTCGGACGTGGTCGAGAACTTCGCCCAGTAGTTCTCGGCTGTACAAAAGCAGACTGAGGCCATCAAACACATCTTGCAGTGGTGGTCAGGGGGTGTCTCCACCCCACCGCCTGTGGCCCCACAGTCTGCTCGTCGCCGGGGGCGGCTCTCTGCGTCTGTCCTCGCTCCTGCACCTCCTGCCCCGTGGAACCAGGTAAGTGTTGCTCAGCACACTCAGACTCCGCTACACGCCGCCTTCCAGAGAGAGCCTCCTGAGCCGCATCCTTGTGTTCCACCTCGCTGCCCCACTACGGGTACGCCTACGGTCCCTTTGGTCCTGCTTCTACAGTCTCTGCGAGCCTGGTTAGCGCTCCCCAGTCCGTTTCGCTGGATCATTCATACCATCAGGCTCGGCTATGCGATTCAGTTCTCCCGGCGTCCCCCCAAGTTTTGGGCCATCCACTCCACTACAGTGAGAGCAGCCGATGCCCAGTCCCTACTGGCGAAGAACGCAATAGAGCCGGTCCCTCTAGCCGATATGAGGCCAGGGTACTACAGTCCTTACTTCATTGTACCCAAGAAAGGCGGTGGGTTACGACCGGTCTTGGACCTGCGAGTTTTGAATCGGAGTCTCCACAAGCTACCGTTCAAAATGCTCACGCAGAAACGCATTTTCGAATGCATCCGTCCCCAAGATTGCTTTGCAGTGATCGACCTGAAGGACGCGTACTTTCATGTCTCGATTCCTCCTCGACACAGCTGTTTTACTCCCTGACTGAGGGAACACTCGGCACGGATGCACTGGCACTTAGCTGGCCTACCTGCGCAGACCCTGCGCAAAGTCATGGAGGACGAGGAGCAGGTCCTTCTGGTGGCTCCCTATTGACCCACCCGGACCTGCTCCTCGTGACAGTCCTTCACTGGCCCATTCCTCTGAGGAAGGACCTTCTGACTTGGAGACAGGGCACACTATGGCACCTGTGTCCGGACCTCTGGAAACTCCATGTCTGGTCCCTGGACGGGACGCAGAGGTTCTAGGTGACTTACCACCCGAGGTACTTAACACCATCACTTCTGCATGGGCGCCGTCCACGAGACAAGCGAACGCCTTGAAGTGGAACCTGTTCGTCGACTGGTGTTCTTCTCGCCGAGAGGACCCCTGAAGATGTTCGATAGGGTCCGTGCTTTCCTTCTTGCAGCAAGGGTTGGAGCGAAGGCTGTCTCCCTTCACCCTCAAAGTACATGCTGCCGCTACTCAGCATATCAAAACCACATAGATGGCAAGTCAGTAGGAAAGCACAACCTGGTCGTCAGGTTCCTTAGGGGGGCTAGACGGTTAAAATCTCCTCGCACTGTCCCGTTCGCGCTCTGCGTCTGTACGTGGACAGAACCCAAAGTCTCAGGACCTCAGACCAGCTCTCTGTCTGTTACGGAGGCCAGCAGAAGGGAAAGGCTGTCTCCAAACAGAGGATGGCCCACTGGATAGTGGATGCCATCGCCTTGACTTACCAAGCACAAGGCGTGCCCTGCCCGCTCAGCTTGCATGCCCACTCCACGAGGGGCGTTGCATCCTCCTGGGCGCTGGCACGTGGCTCCTCGCTAACAGATATCTGTAAAGCTGCGGGCTGGGTGACACCTAACACATTCGCTAGATTTTATAGCCTAGATGTAGAGCCGGTCTCCTCCCATGTTCTCGCCATAAATGTGTAGAAGCACTGAGAGGCCCGGCTCTGTCGGCTTGCTACACCCTTATTGCTCCAGAGTGAAAAACCTGTGAGTCCTCCAACACCCTTGGCCCAGACGTGGCAGAACGTCCGGTGCCAGACCTTTATCCGTTGAATCCTTGAGAACCGGGTCTAGGCTGGGTCCCATATGTGTGACCCTACAGGGATCCTATATGTGTATTTCTCCACGGCTGCTCCTAATCGAAGCCTGTGTCTTTCCCTTGGGCTAAGTCAGACAGTATTCATATGCAGTACAACCTTCGGGCTAGTCCATATGTATTTCCCACATAACTCCTTGGAAGAATGTGGCTTCCAGAGCGTTCCCCTTTCCCATAGAAAGGGCACGCTTTCCTTGTGTTATCCAAAAATCTCACTGTGTGGATTATCACAGAACAACAGTGACAGGTATACTCTGGTCTCTCAACTGAGGTTGTTGAGACCATCCTTCACTCCAAAGCTCTCTCCATGAGGAAATTATATGCCTTGAATTGGAGAGTGTTCACTTCTTGGTGCATTGGTCATCAGCTAGACCCAGTTAACTGTCCTGTTGACACAGTGCTGGAGTTCCTACAGGAGCGATTCACTGCAGGATTATCCCCATCCACCTTAAAGGTTTATGTGGCGGCCATAGCTGCTTACTACATTTATTTGGGTGGAATGTCCTTCAGGAGAGACCCATTGGTAACATGTTTCCTCTGTGGCACATTGAGGCTGAGCCCTGCGGTACATACTAGGGTGCCCACTTGGGACTTGGCAGTGCTGCTCCAAGGCCTGTCCCTGGCTCCCTTTAAGCCTATTGAAGAGGTTCCAGTCGAGTTTCTGACTTCTTTCTCTTAAAAGGACAGAATATTTGCTAGCTCTGTCGGTTGCCCCATCGTTCTTGGAATTTGCACCTGGCATGGTAAAGGTGTTCCTTCACCCTAGGCCAAGTTACATTCCCAAGGTCCCCACTAATGTGGCTAGATCTATTGTGCTGCAGGTTTTCTATCCTCCTCTGTTCCAGGATTCAGACCAGGAAAGGAATAATCTGCTGTGTCCAGGTTGGGCATTAAATGCTTACATCCATAGAGCTGCCATGTGGCGTAAATCAGACTAACTATTTGTCTGCTTTGGGTCACCCAGCAAGGGGTCCCCAACATTGAAGCAGAGGATGAGCAAGGGGATAGTAACCGAGGCATTGTTGTTGTTTCAATGTTGAAAAAACTGAAAGCTGAATTTTGCACAAAAGTTGAAACAAACACTGGAACAAAGTTTAAACAATGTTTAATACTAAATGATTGTTAAAGATTAACTAAATATACCTGTGAGAATAGTAAAACATTGAAATAATGGTGCATGCTGATTCAGTTTGGAAAAGTGAAACAAAATTTGGCAGTGAACCTTGATCCATGATATTGATTCATCAATTAATTTGAAATGTCAGCTCAGATTTAGTCTTTATCTATTAATTTATTTAAAAATACATTAATATGCAATTCATACATGCAGTGAAGAATGAAGAAAAAGATTAAATTCTTGAAAAGAAAAACTGCTTTTTTACTTAAAAAAAAAACAAGATAATGGAAAGTGGACACTCACTGAACCAAGTTTCATTCTTTATCAGATTCAAAGCTAGAAGCTACTTGTCAGATACCATTATGCAGGAATTGAAGCTGTAATGGTGTAAGCGAGAACACAGGCCAGAGAGCAATCTTTTTTGAAAATGTTTCTTATGGGATTGGCCAGTTGTGAGGCAACTCATCTGGGAGGCTCATGGGAAAGTGGGAGGAGGAAATATCATATCTCCCTCTGGCTTAAAAAGTGTGAAGTATTTTGATACATATTTCATCTGCTCACACTTTCAGTCCCTGAAGTCATCTATTCTCTCCTTCTCTCATTGTCCCTCTTTTGCCTCTTCTCCCCTTTGGTTCATCTGCTTCTCTCCCCTCTAGGTTTCCTTCTTCCTGATGCTGCTTCCCTTTTAGTCTCCCTTTCTCTCACACTCTTTCTCTGTACCATTCTGCGGCCATTCTCTGGAGCATCATAAATGTGTTGCAAGCGGATCGAGTCTTCCCAAACTCTCCTGCCCCCACCATTCCTTCTCTCTGTTCCTTCTAAATCCCTGTCTCTGGGTCACCAGAGTCCAGGAGCACTCATAAATCCTGAGGCACAGTTCAACACTTCAGCAAGGAAGCAAGAAGACACTTCCAACCAGGCCATTTAATTCTCTTATGTTCTCACTGCGCTCCAGCTGCATCATGCAGAGCTCCATCTATTTATTCAGACAGCCTTTATATCAGTCATACCAACATTAGGCCTGGATTCAAACAGCTAGCAATATTTTCTACTTAACTAAATCCATTGAGGCATCATTGACAAGAGAATGATTACTTTAAACAATAAGGTTGATACTGATGTGCCTCATTATTAGACAATGTGACAAAACAACAACTTTTCAGACACTCCTTCAGGGAGTTCAGACAGATAAGATACACATTTAATTTTTTTGAACTATTTAGAGTCTAACCATAAAAACGTCAGATTCTCATCTTAAACAAGGCTCACACACACCCTGGTGAAAGAAAAAAAAGTGCTAAGTATACTTTCAGCCAGACTAATTATCAGTATACTTTAATTGTGTTTATGATTAGTTAACTTGAAGTGTGCTATTTTGAATTTTGCACTAAGTTTATTTTAGTTGTAATTAAATTGTAGTAAAGCATACCTTTAAGTGTTTTTATTGTACTTTTCTGAACTAAATTGGACCAACTTTAAGTATACTTAGTATACTTTTTATGCCTGTGTAGGGACTAATTACATGCTTGATTAGTGATATTAAAGTATACTTTATTTGTATTACAAGTACATTACAAATTCATTACGAGTGTCTTTGAGACATGCAAGCAATATACCATAAGTGTATTTATATATATTTTTGCCTTTAATTGGGATATGACGGGACATCAGGAAAGGCCTACGAGCCGGCACTCGAACTAGGGTCTCCCGAAGCACATGTCGGCACACTTGCCCTCAAGAATATCGTGGTGTGATATATCTGAATAAAAACGTTCCAAATACTTATTCCAAATACTACAAATTGCATACTTTGTTTTCAATAACAAATGTACATTATTAGAAAAATAAAACTTAGCTATACTTTGTACAAAATACTATTCTATACTATAATATATTTTGAAAGTATACTTTCAATGCATGGTTACAATGATCATTTCCAGCACACAGTTAAAATATTCCTAAAATATATTTTTAATAATGTGCAAATAAATACACTTTTAAAAAATAAACTGAATTTTCACTTCAAGAATATTTTTCTAAAATATATTTTTAGAAAATATATTAAAGTACAATTATTTTAAAGTGTGTTAAAAGTTGTATTGTGAAAATAGGTAAAAGCATGATGCTAATATAGATAATAATAAAATGAAAAAAATGAATTTCAAACCTGAACCAAACATATTTTTATTCAAAAATCAACAGTCTGTCATTAGTCTTTAGTCTGCCACAAAAAAAAAAAAAACTTAAAGGTGCTCTAAGCGATGTTGGTTGACGTTACTTCTTGTTGATGTTCGAAGTATTGTCAAACAAAACGGAGGCTAGCTCGACCCTCCCTCCTCCTCATCCTCATCCCGCCCCCCCCCCCCCCTTCATGTGCACACGCACTAACCCCGCAACCCCCACCCAAAATTATTCTTGTCGGTTATTAGCTGGAACACTGTTTGTTATGTTTCGTGGCCAAGGCTGGGCCAGTTTGTTTTTTTCTTGCCGTTTGTGAAGCCTGGACTGTCTACAGAGACCGTGTTTTTTTTTACAGTGTGTTCAGGGGACAGGCAGCTAGCGGATAGTGAGGAGATGTTTGCTGTAGCCTATGTGGCAAAAAAAAAAATTGACCTAAAAAACGCGTGCCATCGCTTTAAAATGTCATTGTGAAAAAAAAAGAAAAAAAAGACTGTTGTAATAGTGCGTAATCAGACCTTTCAGCCTATAGCCTAATGCTAGTAAGCCTTATGCCAAAATTATCACAACAAAATTGTCGGTCATTAAATAAGAAAAGTAAATAATTGTGTAGATGATTTGATTTGTGTAACTCAGCATGTGGCTGCGGCAACTTGCTTACTTATCAATGCATATCTAAATTCGCGCCTACTGTATCTTTGTAGAACTTAAACATAAACAAAAAAGATGCTGCAGCCAATGAGCAGCCGGCAGGGGCTGGCTGCAGGATGACTCAACCTTTTTTGACTCAAGACAGTTTTTAATGTTTTATCAGACAATAACTACTCAATAATTTGCTTTAGTATAATTTTCGGGACAATTAGAGCTTCGGAATTCGGGACAACAGCTTAGATTTCGGGACTGTCCCGAATTTTTCGGTCTGGTCACCCTAGGCCAGGGCCGTGCAGAGACCTCTGGAGGGGCAGGTGCTCAAAGTATAAAAGGGGGGCACATGGAACAAGGCTTTAAATGGGGCTGTGTTTTTCCTGGCTTAAAATGAGGCGGAGGTGGTAAAATCCTAATAATGTAGTTTAATAATAAGATAATAAAATGTGAATTTTTTTGTAGATCATCATATAGCCTAATGTGTTTCCCACATCATTTTTGTGGGTGGAGCTTGGTACCTCTAGGGGGGTCCAGGGGCATGCCCCCCCCGTAAGAAAATTTTGTACATTTTAAAGATAAATTCATTAATCTGGTGCACTTTGAGTCACCCGAATCCACTGTTAAAAATAAATAATCCACCCGCAAACCGCCCATATTCTTTGATTTAGATATCTGCATCTGATCATCACATTACAATTATTCAAATTCTTAGTGTTAAGCATGATAGTATGGTAACATATCACACTGAAGTAGGCTGATTTAAAATGAACATTTATATACAATAAAAGTTCTTCTTTTGGCAAAATTACATTTCCTTAATAGCCTAAACAGAGGCTTTTCTCCCTTCAAACTTAAATTGTCAATGTTTCATTACATCACTGTTTGAAATCTCTAATTCTTTTGTATCTTTTATAAAGGGCATCTTTCCCCTAATTTTATTAAATGTAGCCTATGCTCCAACTTTCATTTCAAATTCTTAAATTTGATCAATATATTATAGTTATTATATTATAGTTACCAATCACATTAAATACTTTACATTGAAAAATTATAACTGTATTAAATTAGATTATTTTAAATATTTTTGAATATACAAATAAGGAATGTTGAAAAGATGATACTTTAAACCGCCAGTAGGAGGCGGCAGGCGACCGTTTTAATGAGCGAGTCATTGAGTCATTCATTCAAACGATTCGTTCAATCGGCTGATTTATTCAGAATGAGGCAGTTTATGAATGGGTAATTGAATCTTTGACTCAACCGATTCGTTCAAAATGCTGAATCATTCAGTAATGCAACAAGTGTTGCTGTGAGATGCGCGATGGTTCTGCGGTGATATTTGTTTGGAACTATTTTCGCTGCTGAAACAGAACAAAAACAGTCATTGCGTCTAAAATGTAAGTGACTTAATTTTAACTATTTGTTTATTGACCTGTTATGAAATCAGTCTCGGTTTTAATCTTGATGGCATTCAGGAAAACAGTTACTTCTACAGCCTACACACTGCAATATAAACAACATCTCTGCATGCTCTCTTCACGTCGTCCTTGTAAAATAATAATAATAAGTAAACAAACATCAAAATCACTTCGCTGAAAATGAAACGCCACTTATTGCAGCCGCAGATTTTAAGATATCTTCTGGTATTGCGCGTAGCCGTGCGAAATTAAAGAATGTGCGTGCAGCGTGAGGAATCGTTCCGGATGAGTTCGTCAGGTGAAAGGTCATCATGTGGATCATTTCATTTACGGCTAAATTATTATTTATTAATTTTACTAATAGTTAGGTTGGGCAGGCATCCACAAAAGGGCCTTTAATTACAAAAAAAGGAGAGGAAATTTTGCCTTGACAAAAGGGCACTTTGGGCACCAAGGGGCAAAGGGGCAGGTGCCGAGCAAAAGATTGAGTATAGGCCAAATATACTTAAAATTACACAAGTGTACTTGACTCATAATGACAGAAAAGTCTAATTATATTTTTGATAAGTACATAAAGTATATTTCTGAGAAGTATATAAAAATTAGACTGAAAGTATACTTTCTTATTTTTAACGTAAAAGATTAAAATAACTTTTTGTAAGGGAATACAGGGCAATAACAGACCTGCTTGTTCAATACTGCTTAAAAATCTTCTGGTGGTGCATTATATTGTGTGACCTGCAATAGTAGAATGGACTAAATTGAATCTCACTGAGGATCAACAAAAACAAATATTGTTGTCTCCTGTCCTGTGGTACTCCTGTCTTTTTGGTCAGACATTCTCTGAAGGGGTAATGGCAACAGGGCCATCAATATTCCATATAGCAAACAGGCGTACACACACACACACACACACACACACACACACACACACACACACACACACACACACACACACACACACACACACACACACACACACACACACACACACACACACACACACTTATGTTGTAACACTAGGGCCAGATGTGGAGTTGAATTCTAATGAAAGTGACTACAGAGCTACCAGGGTAGAGTTGCCTGCTTGCATATGTGTATGTTTGAGTAACCACACACTTATCCATTGGGCTTAATGCTTTGTTTTCACACACACACACACACACACACACACACACACACACACACACACACACACACACACACACACACACACACACACACACACACACACACACACACACACACACTTAACCACAACAGAAATAGAAGCAGAACACAATGTAGCTGCATCAACAGAACATCTCATTATTCTCAATCTCAATGTTTTTTTTTTTTTTTTTTTTTAAGTAATGTGTACATTTGCATCGAAATGAAAAATAAACACAACTATACTGTATACGTATACTGTTTTCTTGTTAGTGTCAAGGGGTGGAAAAGTTCCTTGCCTTGACTGTTTTGTAGTGTGTTTTAGTAGTAAAATTAGATTAAATTTATGTGCATGTTTATACTGATTTGTATTGATTGTGTGTATTTTAAATATACATGATTTTAGAGAATATTGCTTGTGTGGCATGATAGATTTAATTTCCTATTCACCCTGGTAGCACTGTTACAAAACACACAACCAGTATGGTAAAGGGAAAACAAGGTTTAACATCTTTATTCATATAAAATATGTACATTAATATTCATTATCCATGGGAATTTACAAATATATTTATACAAAATCTCCTTTCAAGGGTTTGTCAGTTTGTGAATGATGCTGGGGGAACCCGCACAAACACACACACACACACACATACACACACACACATTCATGCACTCACAGACAGACAGTTACAAATCCACATAACACATTTGTATTGCATACATAAATAAATAAAAAAACAAACATACAGTATATACAGGAATTACATGACTGCAAACAAATATCTCTACAGCAAATTGAGCACGCACCACACAAAACTCTCATAAAATGAAATGGCATTTTCCTTTTAAAGAGCAGGAATATTTTTCATTGATTCCTCATTTGTTGCTATTGACACAATGGGGATACAAACAGTAAAATTCCATGCTTAACGAACACATGCAAAACCACAAACAGTTGTATTGAGTCAAGGCTTATTTACAAGTTAAACCAAATTAGTCATCACATGCAATATTGGATTAAAGAGGGTCCATTTCAGCGCTTAGGGTGAGTGTAACCAGAAATACTTTTTTTCTTTCTCTTTTTTTTTTTTAGGGAAGGTGCAATTCAAAACATGCCTTTTAGGCATTTAACCACAAAGGTTTTTTTCTTTTTTTTTCGTATTTGCACTTTGTTTTTTATCCTATGCCTTTTGCTTTTGATGCCCAAGTCTTTGTTGCAAATTCAATACTAATTAGTTTGTGGAAGCCGATCCCCCCTACAGGAAATTAATGGGTCTTTAAATATCATAACGTCAATCACAATTTGATCTTCAGATTACAGCAGGTCCCCATTTTGAGTTACTATATGAGGCAACTGACTGGCTCAGGCTGAAACACGATTTGCAATTAACTTTTCTTTGGTTCTTCTGACACTCTGTGTTCCTGAGGAGTCAGTTCTGGTCCAGGATGATTCATTGCAGTGTGGTCTTCAGTGCCGTTCTATCACCGACCTTAGATGGTGTTTCTTAATCCTTGGTTCTGCAAAGTTAAATATACACTAGAGTCAGGAGAGGAAAAGCAATTCATCTCAATTACATGATTTATTGGTTGACCTCGACATCAAGAGCTGGGGCTACTTGCACAAGACTTTTGACCTCATATACCCTCATATGACCTTTTCCTTCCGATGAACAAGAATGTCTTGTCAGCTCTCCCTTATTAAGATTTAAGGGTTGGGCTGCAGTTTTTTTGCGCTGGTGAGGTCAGTGTCATAGAGATACCGCAAAAGATTACGAAAAAAAGAGATCACGCTATGTTTAAATAGTATGTGATTTGGTACACAAATGTTGGGGTCTCATAAGTTTAAAGAGCTTACTGTAGTGCAGGACTGGCCTGCTGTGAGCTGGTGTCTGGAAGGTTCTGGATGTTGCTGGGCCTTGTCCTCCCATAGTGATCACCTGCACCTCAAGCCTGTAGAGAGATGCCAACTGAAGACCAGAAACTACCAGGATATTACGCTCCTATTTGTGAGGAAAGAGAAGGTTTTTTTTTTTTTTAGTTAATCAAGATCATTTGAATCTGAGAAAGAAATAAAATACAAATACACTGTTGTTAAAAATTCAAAAAAAAAAAAAAAAAAAGAGTCCCTTATGCTCAAAGCTGCATTTATTTAATCAAAAATACAGTAAAACAGTAATATTGTGAGATATTATTACTTTTTTTTTTTCTGTTTTATAATTTAATATATTTTAAAATGTAATTTATTTCTGGGATGGCAAAGCAGATTTTTTTTCAGCAGCCATTACTCCAGTCTTCAGTGTCACATGATCCTTCAGAAATAATTATAATATACTGATTTGGTGCTCAACAAACATTTCTTATTGTTGAAAACAGTTGAGCTGCATATTATTTGTGTGGAAACTGTAATGCACGTTTTTGCTTTACAAAAAGCGACGAGAATACTTTTTGCGAGTAAGCGGCGAGAATACTTTTTGGTCGCAAAAAACAAACACATCAGAACGCCGGCTCATTATTGGCCTACGCTTTTCGCGTGAGCACCACGACACATGTTCTGACGTAGAACCCAGAAGCGCTCCACTGTTTACTACATGAACAGCTTAGAAGACTGACACAGAAGAGAAGAAATTGTTGAATAAAGTCCTTATTTTTGCTTCATAACATTAAGGATGAAGTGTTTTAGCAATGTTTTTACTACCTTTCTGGGCCTTGAAAGTTGCAACGGCTGGTTCAGAAACCTCTCGGATTTCATAAAACATATTTTTTTTTGTTTTCCGAAGATGTATTTCTTATGAGTTTGGAATGACACGAGGGTGAGTAATTAATGACAGGAATTACATTTTTGGGTGAACTAAGGGTAAGTAAGTGGTTTACCTCAACTTTCAGTTCCAAAAACGGAGGTAATTTTCAGGGTAAGTAGCCATATCAACTTAATCTCTGAACATAACCCGCTCCGAAGCAGGTTCTGTTCCATGGTTAGTTTACTTCAGAGGTGTTCAGTCAGGGCCGGCGCTAGCTATAGGCAGAGCAGGCGATTGCCTAGGGCCTCGGGCTTTGAGGAGGGGCCTCCATAACCTTAACATCCCCTATAGTCCACCAGTCAAGACGGGCAGAAATACGAGCCTCATTGTTCATTGGATATTGTTGAATTGTCACTCAACTGCAGTTAAACCAATTAATGTTTCCGTTTCAAAGCGGGTGCCGGCTTCTGAAAGTTGGTGGAGCGAACGCATCCATCAGGTGCTGCGAAGCAAAAGCCTAAATAGGCACGCAAAGAAGCACAGCTCGTAATGCAGGTGTGTGAGTTGTCGTCATCTATTTTGGAGTGATTGCAATGTGTTCTAAATATAAACTTGTACTGTAGATCAGCCAGCGTCATTTCTGGAAAAATCATTAACCGCTTTATTACGAGTTTAAAAGAGCGCGAGCGTCATTAACGTGCCCAGACGCGACGCTTTGAATTTGCGCGTACAAGGAATAACATCGCGTCGGGAGCTGACTAGTATAAAAGCTACAAAAGTAAAATACAAGACGTTTGTATTCAAAGTTAAAAACCCAACACACTACAACATTTTTAAATGTTTCAAATAAAGGATCTCATATCTATGGGTCTATCCTGCTGATGATTAGATTATACCCTGACATCATAGCCCACTTACGCCAATAATATCAGTTTAGAATTATTTTTTTTCTGCTCAGTAGCAATCGTGTCTTTCTCTTCCACTTGATTTGTGTATGGCATATTTAAGGTAACAATGCAATACATAATATCATATTACTGATATTAATAATATGACAATATCTGCAGTCAATATTGATTAAATGGGAAGGAAAAATCCTGCCCATACCGCAGCTATGAAAAAAAAAATGATAAAAGCACTTATGGTTCACCTACTGAAGTGGTCTTCTGGAACTGTGAATAAATTAAATAAAACAGCAAAATAACACACAAAAAAAACCCAATAACATCTTCATTAAACAAAAAAAAGAGATTACCTTAGATAAAGTTTGATTAATATGTACATACAGTACTGGTAAAAAGTCTGGACCCATTACTATTTTTAATGTTTTTGAAAGAAGTTTGTTATTATGCTCTACAAGCCTGCATTTATTTGATAAAAAATACAGAAAAAAACAGGAATATTCAGCAAGGATGTGTTAAATATATAAAAAGTGACAGTGAAAACTTTTTTAAAACAACTTTTCAATAATCAAACAATCCTGAAAAAAAGTATCTCAGGTTATAAAATAAATAAGCACCATTTCTAACATTTGATAATAAATCAGAATATTATAAAGTTTTCTGAAGGATCACGTGACACTAAATTCAGCTTTGCATCACAGAAATATATTTTAAAGTAGTAAAATAGAAAACCATTATTTTACATTTTAATACCATTTCACTATATTATTTTTCTGTATTTTTGATCAAATAAATCCAGGCTTGATGGGCATAAGAGACTTCTTTCAAAAACAGTAAAAATAGTAATGTGTCCAAACTAATGTACTGTGTAAGTAAAAATACACCAAATTTAAAATTAAATGTTGTATAAATAAAAAGGTTATGAATCATATTTGTTTCAAGTGTTGTTTATTGGGGGTGGGGGGCCTCCAACATGAATTTTGCCTAGGGCCTCCTAATGTCTAGAACCGGCCCTGTGTTCAGTGCATGTGTGCTCTATTGATAAAGCTCCAGTGGAATCGTTGATCTGCATTCAGAAGATTTATTTATTTATTTTTGCAACAGGACGTTTTCTATGCTATAATGTATTTCTATAATAGCACAGACTGATATTTACGTAGTTTAATGAGTCTTTCTTTTTATTATATAATTAGCATCAAACAAACAATAGTTCTTATTCACAGTGATTAAAAATTATTAAACGAAAATATTGAAACATGATTGCACAACCACCAAATAGATAGCGATATGCACTAAGAATGTAAATAACCATTCAATAAAAGAAGTAGTAGAATGGCATGCTTTTTCTTAGCGTTCATTTCCATGGTGACTTGTCAAATCGTCACTCTGTTGAAAACATACTCAGAGTTTGCTTAACTCCCGAACGAGTTTTTGGAACCAGCATACCTTGAGTAAGTGCAGCCGAGGTTTGGGTAAGTCAGCCGAGAGTTAAGGGTATGTTTGACGGTAAGATAAATTTGCTTTCTGAAATATTTCCTTTGTTCTGGTTTCCCGCTCTTTATTAGTTACTATGGATTTTGATTAGCCCTTTACACCTGTTCTGTTTTCTCTTAATTACTGCCTGTTTATAAGCCCTTAGTTTCCTCTGTTCAGTGTTCGGTCTCGTTTTTTATGTGGTTTTTCCATGTTATATTTATCCTTTTGATCTCCTGAGTGTTCCATTTTAGGATTTATTTATTTTATTGAAGACTATTTATTTGTTTGTGAAGTTCTTAAACTTAATTTTCGGGAGGAGTGAACCCATCTAATCTTTCAATTATCTGCATCAGCTGTTTTGGCATCCCTCCACCTCCCCAACTCCACCAACATAATTTAGGCATTTTGCTACTAGACTCATCTTACAAACATTAGTGGTCCCACTGGGTGGTATATCTAAGCTTGAGTTGAAGCTGCTTCCTAGAGCCCATCCACTGCGGACAGCAAGCCAAATACGTTTAACCTTAATAGCTATATAGGCAAACAAACTCGTGAAACCACCATTGTTGTGCGTTTACTACAGCAACCACATGTTATAAGAACAGTAATAACTACACTGTAAAAAAATTCTAACCCTCCCAAATCAAAAATTTCAAGTGACCGATAACATCTAAATTTTTCAATTGGCCCAAGTGAAATTCTTGTTGCAATAGTCTGTTAAAGGTATAGCGGAGGATTTTCTTTTTCCGGGTGGGTAGTGTAAACTATTGGTCCACCTAAGTGTCAATCATTCTGGTGATATGTTTACGTAAGGCCGTCGTACGTGCTCGTCCCTTAGTTTTCGCTTTCTGCGCATGCGCACTTTCAGGTGTTTGTGTGGTGGTGAGCTAGAGCTACGGTTTAGGCCATTCATTGAAGCTCGCCGTTTCACCGGGTCCTTTGAAAATGTCTGAGGGTCGCAAGAGAAAAAGTTTGTACGAACTGTATGAGAAGAAGAGAAAGGCCTCAGAAGAGAGAAACAAGATCAGAGTGTTTTTGGGAGATTGTTTCACACGATGGCGTGCGCTGAAAACACGGGCTTCCCACTGATGCCTCAGTTTCGAAGTTTCTACTCGACAGGTAAAGTTTGGCATGCTATTTGGAGAAAAAGTGCAAATCTTTTGGAAAGTAATCTTGTATGAGTGATGCCGACAGCAACTTGTAAACAGAGCGTGCACGAGGAGAACCTCACACACGTTTAATAGGCGTTCCCTCTCGGGAGCAGGTAGAGTGTTGCGCATGTGCATTATTTCAAAAAGTGGAGAGGGCGGTTCTTATCTAAAATTCGGAAAGATCCTCCGCTATACCTTTAACATTGGCTCAATGAGAAATAATACGTCAGACTAATTGAAAAATTTAGATGTTATCGGTCACTTGAAATTTTTGACTTGGGGATGTCATTTTTTTTTACAGTGTAAGTGTAGAACAGAATTAAGCTTAGAAACCAATTCAGTATGAAGTTTATGCTGGTTTGGTGATCCAGCTGCTGGACCTGCATGCTAGAGCCTAAAATGAAACATATCCTGGTTGACCAGGATCCCTTGCCAGGGAACATACTGTATGCTTGTGACCAATTGTTCTGAACGTGACTTACTGGAGGTAGGATCTGAGACTGGGATATGAGGCTGTTGGGCAGATTATTTATGCGGCTCTCAGTGATGACCTCTGCCCATGTGACCTGATACCCTGTGACCTGTTGTGGTGGTTGAGGCATGGCCACCACCCATGAGAACAGGCCTGTCACATTCCCCATGTAGACCGAGAACGCTGCCGTCAGGTTCTCTGCCCTGACCAGGACCTTTGGAAGAACCACTGCTGATTTGACAAAACAAAGAATCATATAAGAAACATAAAACCATATACAAATAAAAAGTGATGCAATTTTTTTCCCTGTATTGATAACATTTTGGGATTGTTTTGGGTGCATAAAGTGAAATATGTCACAGTGATATAATATGATATAATCTATTATTGTTTCTTAGAAAACAAAATATTTTCAACAAAACTGCCTCATTGCTTCTTAATTTATAAAAAAAATTATATGGCTGCCTGTACGTCATAGGCACGAGGCCAAGGCCACAACGAACTGTTGTTTATGTATATATATATGCAGTAAATAGTGAGCAGAGCATGGCCGAGAGCCGTGGGAGCGGAGCGAGGTAGGGTGGATGAGTGACATGAGTCTGGAGTCCCACAGAGGAGCTAATAAACATTTCCTAGTACTTGAATTATAATATATATATATATATATTACTGAACATATATATTTCCCTTTCGAAAGGGAATTTGCGCTGCATCCCCTAGCATGAAGGGTGAGTCTAAACATGACAATGAACTTGACATTGGCAGGCGGCAGGCTATGACGTCACCGCTGGTGCAACTGTGAGTATAAAAGGTCACATGTGAAATTTGTCAACCTCTTTCTTGTCTTCAGGAGACTGTTTGTTTGGACATAAGGGAGGAGCATTCGCGTTTAGCTCCTGATGGAGCTGAATGCGTGCATTATGTGGGTCTCATCTCACTATAGAGAGGATTTCTCAATGAAAAGCTCTGTTCGCGCTGTACCTATTTTAGAGGGATGTGGGATGCGCATTTGGGTGCAATGCTGTCTTCTCTTCGAAGAAGCTGGATGCGCTAAGTATGATCAATTCACAAGACTGACTACAAGAGACAGGTAAGAATTATTTATTTTTTTTCTGCTGTCTCCTGAGGGATAGTAGTTAGTGTTTGCACGAGCGCATTCGGCTGCTCTCAAGGGAGTTTAAGGCACTCATAGCGATGTATTCTGTTCTTCTATGATTCTTTTCAGAGTGATAGAATCTGACGCGTGAACTAGCACGTTTGACTCTCCAGGGGGTCAAATGCGCGCTTTTTGCTATGCGTCGCAGTAATTGTTCCACCCGGGCTTGACTCTCTCCTGAGGGAGGAGAGTTGAGCGTCTGCACTCCGCTGTTTGGGTTCCGTGGCCACCATTACGGTGAGGCGGGATTTAGCATGGGGGTAGTAGACAGAGCAGGGACTAGTTGAACAGAATGTTTCCTTTTTTGGCACCTCTTATTGGCTCATGAGACAGACTTTATGGACAGAGTCATCATGCTGTCCTTAGAGATCAACTAGGCAGTACGCTAGGTTGTTAGGCTCTCTGTAAGCCTCCTTGATTACTGCCTTTACAGTAGCGGAGTGTTGTTAGGCCTCCTCTCTTTATACAGAGAGTCACTCTTTCAGGCCCCTGCTCCCAAGAGCTCCGCTGAATAGCGGGTATGAGTTCCTCCTTGGAAAGTTGTTCTGAGCGTAGCACGCCTCTGTACCCAGAGCTTGGCAGGCAGTAGTGCTGTGTTTGGGCTCTTTGCGAGGCTTCTTGGCCACTGCTTTCAAAAGGAAGCTGGTTATGAATGCGTTGTCTCACGCCAGATAGATTATTAAGAAATAGGCTCTCAGTGAGCCTCCTTAGTTTCTATGGAGCATGTTATGCCCTCTCGCTATGACTGGTGTTTTTGCTTAGGATATTGCTAGGCCTCCTCTCGTTTTAGAGAGTTGTCATGTTAAGGCCTTCGTCCGCAGAGCTCCTACACACAGTGGTGCTGAGTTGTCAGGCTTTTGAGCCTCCTTGGCCACTGCCTTTAGGAAGTGCCATGGGGCGGCAGCGCCGTCTCAAGCCCTTGGCCCGAGCGAAGCGAGACCTGACTGTAGGAAACCAGTGCGTAAACTGTGGTTTTCCATCCTCGGGTTTAGCCTCCGCTCTTTTGAGCTTCACCTACATTCGGTATGAATTGATTAGGCTGCTCATTATGAGAAGGCCCCTGCTTTTTAGTAGGCAGTGTTGTCAAGTCGTTAGGTTCCCTTTAATCCTCCTTGGATACTGCTTTTATAAAAGATATTCCGAGTTGTTGGCTCGTTGTAAGCCTCCTTGGAGCTGCCCTGGGTATAGAATGTAGTTAGGCATCATCTCTTTTTTGAGAGTCAGCATATTGAGGCCTCTGTTCTCTGAACCAGATTTGAGCAGTAGCGCTGAATTGTAGGCTCCCCTGAGCTCCATTTGTTATTTTAGTGTCAAGTTGCTATGCATTTTTTAGGCCTCCCTGACATGCACTGGATGTAACTAGGCCTCCTAGCTCATTATCTTAAGGCCTCCGTCATCCGAGCTCAGCCTGGGTCTAATTTGTTAGGCTCTCTGTAAGCCTCCTTGGTCACTGCTCTTGAACCAGAGCATTGTTAGGTCTTCTCTCACTTAAGAGAGTCATTCTATTAGAGGCCTCCGCTCCTCTGAGCTCCTCCCATTATTGTGGTAGGCTGCTAGCCCTGTTATTTAGCTTCCTTGACAGAGGTAGGACGTACTGTATTCATCCTATGAGCTCAGACATAGGCTAAATGGTTAGGCTCTCTGTGAGCCTCTTTGGCTACTGCGCTGATAGGCCTCCTCTTGCTAGAGAGAGTTATTTTTATTGAGGCCTCCGCTCTCTTGAGCTCTGCTACGATAGCGATTGCAAGTGGAAGGCTCTCTGTGAGTCTCCTTGCAAGATATCCTGAGCGAAGGGCATTGTTAGGTCTCCTCTTGATTTAGATAGTCGTCATACTGAGACCTACTTTCAGCCAATAGGGCACTCATCCCTTCAGCATGGCAGCATGGGTATGCCGTTCCCCATAGCGACCCCTAGGGGACACAGCGCAAGTTTCCTATTAAAAGGGAACGTCTCAGGGAACCATGGTTAAAACAATATGGAAAGAGACCATGTCCCTTTGCCATGATTCCGGTTTTCCTGCACACGTCTCCTTCAGACAAGAAGTGGATAAAGTATTTCTCAGGTGCCCTTTTATACTCACGGTCACACCAGTGGTGATGTCATAGGCTGCCGCCTGCCAATGTCAAGTTCATTGTCATGTTTGGACTCGTGCTTCAGACACCAGTTATGCCGGAGGCATTCCCGGAGGCATGCCGGAGGCATTCCCCTAGGGGACGCAACGTCTCGTTCCCTATTCTCAGGGAACCATGGTTACATGCGTAACATGAGACAATATATATATATATATATTATGGACACTCTTATACATCGACCTACAAGTTTGATCCAACATATCTCATAAATGGTTTTGCAGATTACGCTAATGAATTGTAGCAATACAGTCCTCATATTTTTTGAAAGCTCAGATTCACCTGAGACTGTAGAGCAGGGGATGGGTTTGGGACTCTTGCTCTGGATGGTAGCACAGGAAGGGGTGTAGAAGTTTGTGCTTTCCGCCTGGGCTCGACCCTTTGTTCCGACAGGCTGAATAATCACCTTATACTTGCAAGAGAACTGAAGACCAGGAAGGCTAGCAAAATTCTCCTGTTCAGTGATATGAAAAAAAAAAAAATTATTCTTTGGTCCAACTCCACTGAAAAGAATTCAAGAAGAAATATGATGACTGATCACCTATCAACACATCCAGCATAGCTGTGGGCCTCAATGGGAAAATCTATAGTTCATGTTTTCTATATGTCAAGAAAGATTAATTTTCATGCTGAAAAAATACATTTTCTCCTTTGAGTGTGTCATAGATTTTAACAAAGTTTCTTACTTTGTAAAAGACACAATCACACTGATGAAAATCTAAATATTAAAGATGTTTAAAAGAATACTTTGTCTCATATTTCTCTGCAATTTAGGAAATAAATCTTTCTGGAATTTGGATGTGCCTCAAAATGGTGAGTTATCTGCCATGAATGATCAATGAACACCACACGAACCCTCTCCCCGGAAATTCATCTTATGTATGAGCTGTCAGAATGTGGCCTCGCACCTGTAGGGGAGGATGGAAGACACATTCCTGACTGGTTACCTGGGTGATGAGCTTCTCCTGGGTTCTGGATCCATTGTGACTGCAGAATTCTGGAGACCACTGCACACGGTAACGATTCACAGTGGGATCTGAAAAGGAGAGACAGATAAATGCCAGATTCCGAAATGTGATTATGGAGCACTTTGAGTGGGGGAAGGGAAGTTTCTGTCAGTTTGCTCCACTCACGTATGCTGTTCCAGACTGGCTTCCAGTCTGTGCTTTGCTTGGTGACACACCTTGATGCTTTGCTTTCGTTTGGAACTATTTCTATGGGTTGGCTGAGAAGGATTACAGTATATGATCTAACTGGCCAAATTTTGTCTGAAAAATAAGTTATTTGTTATTAATTTGTTTATGTTATACTATTTATTTGTTACTATTTTATATCTCAGCAATTTCACACATCCAATTGTTCTAGTGTGTACTGAATATCAGCGCTGTTTTCTTGTATGATACTGTCGTTAATGCAACAATTAAAAATTCTAATTAACATCCCCATGTCATTCCAAAAATGTATGCATTTCTTTCTATTGTTGAACACAAAAATATATATTTTCTTTTTTGTTCATGTGTGTTGTCCATACAAAAAATAATAATAATAATACAGTGAAAGTCAGCAGTGTTTTTGGCTTTCATTGTTTTGAATATCTTCAAAATATCTTCTTTTGTGTAAAAAGAAAAAAAAAACGACTTTCTAGTTTGGAACAACATAGTGAGTAATGAGTAGTGAGTGATGTCAGAACTTTCATTTTTGGGTGAATGATCCCTTTCAATACATCTGAAGTTATGTTTATATTAGGTGTCTTTAACTATTTTGTACTTGCATCGAAGAATAAGTACAATGTATGGATTGTTCTTATGTTTTATTGCAAAACACTTTTGCTGCTATTGAGGTGGGATACAGATAAGGTTTGGGACAGGTTTGGTGGTATGGGTAAATTTAAGGATGGGTTAAGGTGCAAGGGAAGGGTTAACAGTGTAATTATAGATGTAATTCCAGAAATTACTTACAGATGTAAATACATTCAGGTAATAATAACAATATAAGTGCAAAGTAAAAACATGTATGTACATAATAGGTGCATTGTATCAAATTATTAATTTAAATGTTATAATAGTAGTTAAAGACACCTAATATAAAGTGGGACCAAAAGGGTCAAAATATTTAAAAACATGGATAAGCCTTCCATTGTAACTAAAACATTTTTTTGTTGTTGTCTGTATCAGTTAATGAACGGTTAATGATTCACTGGTAATCATCAGTAATGATCTATTTAGACTTTACAAGTAATCAGTGCTCAGTAATACGCCCAGTAGAAATTCATGCTTGCTATGCATCCAGAAAATATGCAAAACCAAGCAAAATATGCAAAGCAAAGCAATCTTGATAATGTGCCTGACAGATTAGTATGAGGTAAATCTGTGGGACATCCATTAGAGAGATTAAGGGATTTGACATGTGGCCAGTGTGAGTCTTAAGTTATTGAAATAAATAAAATAAAAACATCCTTGGTCAAGGAGAAGATTTCAAGCAACATTTTGCATGGCTTGGCATGAATTAAATGTTTTCGTTTCTATGACAGTTTTCATTTTTGAGTTTAATGTAGGATTAACTCATCACTCACTGACAGAACGAAACAGTTTAAATGTAATTTGCAGCATTCGAAGTTAGGCCGAGACATGCCTCGTCAGCTCATGTTAGCACACAAACAGGTCCTCACTTACTTCAGTAGTTCTTATCTCTTCCCAAACAAAGAGTTATTGTTCTTCATTTAATTACACATATTCTGATTCTTAACTCTTTAATAAGCACAATGTTTACATAATTACAAAACATAGCTGTGAGAAAAAGAAAGAACAGGACTGTTTCCCAGATAAAAGACATGGTATATTGCATCTGTCATACCTTTCTTTTTCCAGTAAACCCGGACCTGAAGCTGTCCATCTTGATAGAATGGAGTGCCCACGTCTAATAGATCTGACTGGGGTTTTATAAAGACCGTGCTGACTGTGGGTTCCAAATCTGAATGACATCAAATATGGAGGAAAAGTATAACGTTACAAATTCAAAACATTTACAGCTGTTTTCACTGTATTTCACAACACCCAAATGAGTGCTGTTATGTATCAAGTACAAATGTACAGCAATTAAATAGTTTTGTACCAGATTGTCTTTGGCTTGTAGTAAACTGAAGAATGGCCTTGGAGCTCTTGATGGGGACCTGACCCCAGTATGAAACTGCCTGCAACTCCACAGTGTAACTTCTGTTCTCTCCCAAGTCATCCAGCTCAGCATAGGTAGAGTCCTACACACACACACACAAAACCCACAGGGATGCATTTGAAAAGTCACACAAAAAGAAAAGAAAAAGAAAAAAGGAATGAACAATGTACCTATATGAAAATAGAAGGTAAGCCCATGTGCAATTTTTAACTACCCAGTAATCCAGAGGTGTCAAACTCATTTTACGTCGAGGCTCGAGGGTCATACAAAACGTCACCTTACGCATGCAAGCCAAAAATATTTTATTTGTTAAACCTTGATGAAGCCCAATCACAAAAAGAGCATATGTGCTTTTGGACATAACCCAGAATCAAATTTAGCTGCTTTATTAACCAATATTGGGAGCAATTTACTGATTTCAGTCACCAGAGACCTTGAGTTTACTTTGCACATGAAATAATTAGGGAATATTAATCAAATAAAAAAAAGAGAAACCCACTCATTGGTCTGACCTGGATAACTTAAGTAGATTTAATAAGCCTCTGGAAGCATAACTGAACATGAAAATGAAGTTAGGCCATCACTTCTAAAAAGAACCATTATTTATTTTAGTGTGAAGAACATTTTAATGATCTGATGAACTTTTTTTCTACTATAAAGAACCTTTTTTGCAATGGATAGGTACTGTGGACGTTAAAGGTTAGATGTCAATAAAGAGTGTTGGGGTCATTTCAATTTACGGCATCAGCATCAAATCAGTATTAGTGCATTATATGTATCTAATAATAGAAATTTTTTGCCACTAAAAATCTTTCATTATATATGGTCCATTATTGCTGTGAGCATCTCTGACAAACGTCAAAGTGGGAAAATGAATTGGGTTGCCCTGGGAAAGAGTCACTCATAGATTTAGTTTCAACAAGATTCTAAAGTGCTGAATGCCATTCATAATTAAATATGAAAACTACAAACTACCATTCAAAGGTTTGTGGATAGAAGTCTTTTTTTTTAAATAAATGAATACTTTTAGTGAGCAAATCTGCAATAAATTGATCAAAAGTGACAGTAAAGACTGGTACACTGATACAAAACATGTCACAATAGTATACTGTATTTTTGATCAAATAAATGCAGCTTTGGTGAACATCCTCTCCTGTGTGAAGAATCCTCTTTCAAAATAATTTTTAACAATTGTACCAACCCCGTAGTGTATAATATACAACTGCTGTAGATAATTAAATATTATAGAAATATCATACCAATAAAATTAATACAAATGTTTTCAGCATATTTCAGTTGCAAGTTTTCTCCAAAATATCCCACAGGCCATATTAGATTCCCCTGCTTTAATCCAATAACATGTGATCTGATATTGTAGCTGAGTCACATGTTAATAATAAAACTACTATTAATCACATAAATCATAGTAATAGAGAACGCCAAATTCAGTGTTATCAGAATTTTTATGCAGATTGTGTTCTTATAATCTTAGAATCATTGTGCATAAGAGTAATCTGTTTAAAATCAATTTCCCCAGTTTTCTGAGGAAAGTGTCCATCAGCTGACAAAGCCTTCAAAAATATAAAGGCACAACTGCCATCTCTTGGATTCCTAAAGCAGGAAAAAATAAACTCTTCAACATGATCTCATTCAAAGAAAAACAATTCAGCTGTTATTGAGAGATTTCCTTTTCTCAAGACAACTAGAATTGATATGCTGTTTTTGGCTGTATATCAAATGGCACCCAGAAATGTTTGCATTTGCCAAGAGCGGTGATGCAATGCTGTACCACCCTAGTTTGGTGTCTGAAGCCCTCAAATTTAGGGCTTGGTGCGATCAAAGGCCCAATCCTGAGTTGTTTATCTTGCACTTATTTGCACTAAGATATCTAATTTGTTGTGGCTTGCTGAAATAAGGGGCTGGGAAGCTTAACCCTTGAGGGGTTTGGGAACAATCCAGTGTATGAGAAAATTAAATAGTGAAAGACTGAGAGAAAAAGAGAATGTGCAGAGGCATGGGCAAGTCAGAATTACCCCATTTGCAGTCTGTCTCCTTTTGAGTTTGGGTGGCATTGTGTGGTCAGACCAGCTCCAGGAGAGTTTGTAATGGTTAACAGGAATGTCTAAATCTGCAGACATACTCCAGCTGAGGCGGACAGACACAGAGCGTTCTGCACCAAAGGTCATGTCGCTGACATGAAGTTCAGATGGAGCCGGGGGAGGGGCAGGATCTGAGATGGGGAGAAATAAAGAAATAAAACTTACAGTACAAAAACAGTACAGTATAGACATTTTTCTAATCTAAATAATATGAGAAAGAATAATAAATGCTATTACTATTATTATTATTTTCCTAAAATCCCCATTAGAATCCCCATTAGATTACAGTCTCTTGATCCAACCTTTAGAGGATCTGAAGTGTCTGCTGGGGGTGGTGTATCCTCTTGTTCCATGAACATTGACTGCTGCCACTCTGAACTGGTACCAGCGACCGGGTCGAATGTCTGTCAACCACACACGCTCTTCTGATGTCTACAGTACAGAACCACAGATGAATAAGAGTAGGAGTGAGCATATAAAACACTGAAGGGAGTCAAGGAAGAATTACTGACTGAACATATCATACTTCAAGGATCCCAAGTGAAGTTAATCATTTCATTTTATGTCTGGCCTACATCATATTAATGTATTTACAAACTTTGTTATGATGTTTATGGTTGCAAATATTATTATATTACAGTAGTCAACATTTGAAGTGGATTAAAACCTTTCATTAAAGTTATACATGAATTTTGAACAATACCCGTGTCTTAGGACAACTTTGATTAACTTTTTTGATCCACTTCAAATGTTGAGTACTGTATATTATATTATATTATATTATATTATATTATATTATATTATATTATATTATATTATATTATATTATATTATTTCACACTTACCCGTGCCACCACTTGCCACTCAGTGGCTCCATCCTCACTGGGGTGAATGCCATAGTTCCACCTCCTCTGCAGAACGTTCAGCACCGGCTCCGCTGACACATTAAACTTGGAGGACCAGCGCACTTCCAGCACACCAGACTCCAGCTCCTCAAAGACCAGCTCCTTCCTGGGCTTTAGAGGAGCACCTGAAGATCAAGAGAACAGAATAGAATAGAAATCTAAAATTAAGAGAACAATCTGGATATGCCTTTGTTCTATAGTTCTATAGTAGTCTATCAAGTATAATGTATTATTCATACTTGCTTTAGTTTTCAGAACAAATATGTTGTACTCTATGATTGTTGTATTCTATTGTATTTTATAAATTAAAAGTATTAAAAATTAAAAAGCAGCAGGTCCTATATTAGCCCCCTTTGTCCAAGACAATATTTGAAGGCTCTCCTATCTAAACTGATAATGGTACAAATCTTTATTTGTAATGCTTTTATTTTTTTTATTAAGATCAATATAATATAACTACATTTAAATCATATTAAAGGGATACTCCACTTTTTTCGGAAATATGCTCATTTTACATCTCCCCCAGAGTTAAACAGTTGAGTTTTACCGTTTTAGAATCCATTCAGCCGAACTCCGGGTCTGACGGTACCACTTTTAGCATAGCTTAGCACAGATCATTGATTCTGATGAGTCCAGTAGCATTTCTTTCAAAATGACCAAAGAGTTTCAATATTTTTCCTATTTAAAACTTGACTCTTCTGTAGTTAAACCGTGTTCTAAGATCGACGGAAAATGAAAAGTTGCGATTTTCTAAGCCTATATGACTAGGAACTACTCTCATTCCGGCGTAATAATCAAGGAACTGTGCGGCTGTACCATGAGTGCAGCAGGCGTAATGATATGACGCAGCGCCTGAAAATAGGTCTAATAGGTTAGACAAACTTAGTCCCGGTCACGTTGGAAGAAGTTACCGAGCTGGGGACTATTTTCAGGCGCTGCGTCATATCATTACGCCTGCTGCACTCATGGTACAGCCACACAGCTCCTTGATTATTACGCCGGAATGAGAGTAGTTCCTAGCCATATAGGCTTAGAAAATCGCAACTTTTCATTTTCCGTCGATCTGAGTACACGGTTTAACTACAGAAGAGTCAAGTTTTAAATAGGAAAAATATTGAAACTCTTTGGTCATTTTGAAAGAAATGCTACTGGACTCATCAGAATCAATGATCTGTGCTAAGCTATGCTAAAAGTGGTACCGTCAGACCCGGAGTTCGGCTGAATGGATTCTAAAACGGTAAAACTCAACTGTTTAACTCTGGGGAAGTTGTAAAATGAGCTTATTTCCGAAAAAAGTGGAGTATCCCTTTAAGACTTACTGGGGCCCCCCAGGAAGTTTGGTGAGGCCCCTTAGTGGGCCCCGGACCCCTGGTTGAGAACCACTGCCATATATGCATGATGAAGTCAAAATAGATTTTGAACTATTTGAGTGGTTTTTAATTAATAAGCTAGGCGTTCCAGGTGAAAGGGTTAAAATGAAAAAAAGGTACAGTTATTAGAGGTTAAAAATGAATTGGTAACTGGGTTAAACCAGCTGTTTACCATCAGGTTCAGTAGCAGGTCTTACCCCTGTAGAGGTTCTTAGGTGACTGGCATGTGTGTCCACAGCCGTTTGGGCAGCATTTCTTCTGGGCTGAACACTCTCCATCTTCCTCACATCCTTCCACACAGGCAGCTGCAAACCCGCTGGCTCTTTCTGGTGGTGGACAGTCACCCTGTTTCACCACCATCACTGATCGCAGGAACTCACAGCTCGTCACACACTCCCCATGACGCTTGGGAAACGCATGCTGAGGAGATGTCATAGTGTACAGGAGCAAAGTTTAACACCTGTAACTCAAAGCTTATAGATTCTAACAATTCATTTATGTGACATTCATTTTTCTATGGATTTTTAAAACACACTTTTGGTCTCACTCTCTAACCATTTGAAACGTTGATTTATGAAACGTTGCACTTTATACGCAACAATGTTTATATAATAGTTAAATCATGGAAAAATTATAAATTCATGAAAAAAGAATAATATAATATAGTATAATATAATATAATATAATATAATCTTTGGCTAAGGGGAAAATGAAGCTTATATTTAGGCTGTATTTAACTCAAATCCTGTTTTGTTTTTGTACGTTTGACTGAATTGTTTGCTTTTGTTTATTTTTTATTGTCCTTTATAATGGCTATTGTTGTTAATTTATATATTGTTTGATACAGCCATATCGCACTGTTACTCGTGTGATATTGCTCTGCTACTCATGTGGTACTCGTAGCGTGCGATATGGCTGTATATCAGCACGGCTGTGATTCGGTCGTAGGTAATCACAGAGTGTGAAATCCGCTGAAGACAGAGTTAAAACAAATTCCTTGTTCTGACTCACTCATAAAGACAGTCTTTCTTGCCGCCATCTAATGGCAAAATAATGTAACCTTCACTGAAGTCAAGTTTGACTAAGTTGTATCATGATCACTAACGGACCATTTCTCTATACCAAACATGGCATAGGTATTATTTGTATAAAATAATATTTATTGAACAACAACATTTAAATTAACATCAATAGCCATTATAAAGACAATTGGTAATAAACACAAGCAAACAACTTAGTCAAACTTACAAGCAGCAGTACAGGATTTAAATTAAATATAACCTAAATAAGATTAATTTTCCCCTTAGCCAAAATCGATTTGCTCTGGAACAAGTAATAGATTAATAAGACAAAAGATCGCCAGTTTGATATAAGTTACCCCAAATGAATTATATCCCACGTTTAACCACTTTCTACATAAGAGCCAGTGGCAAATTCCAAAAGGACTGGCCTTGATGAAGCTGTTCTCTGCGGGTACATGAGCACTGAACAGCCGCTGATGGCCTGAAGCTCACATCTGCGAAAGCGTCTAAACATATTGTAAAACAGGCACTATGATTATATATTAGTCGCATATTTCAGGTCTAAATAACTACATTCGCGCCTAAAAACTCTTAAAACTACATTTCGTGACACAACAACAGTAGTATTTTTTTTAAAGTCCGCGTGAACCGGAAGTTGCAAACGACTTTTCTCCAGTGCTGTGACGTGTTTCCCAGTGAAAAGGAATATTGAACAGAGGGCAGGGTTTTACTCTAGCGCTCCTCCTCTCCATCTCTCGCTCATTACAGACTAACGGTTTGAGGGGAGTGGTTAAGCGTTCCCAAACCAAGCCGTCAAACCTACGTCATCAGGGAAGGTCCTTCAATGCAGAGGGGAGGGGCATTTTTAGATTTTGATTAAAGCGGGGCTCAGTAACTTCGGGATTTCTTCGCTGTATTCTCGCTTTTTGCTCTTAGGTTTCTCTCTAGAGCTCCCCCCACAGCTTCGGAAAAGATATTTGACAACACTGTTGTAAAAACTCGTTTGCTATTCTCAGACACCAGAGGCTAGTAGATCAACGACATCAAAGCAGATGGGATATTCTTTAAAACGTCTTCTTCCTTCGGGTTCGAACAGCGTGAGGGAGCGCAATAATGACGGCATTTTAGCAGATTTCTTTTGGCCGTAAAGCAATTGTTTACATCGCGAGACCTGATATCACGCGATACTTCCTGACGCGGCGGGCGGCGGCCCGCCACCCCAAAGTTGCAAGTGCGTATTTTCCGCTCACGGGCACCAGGGGGGTGCGAAACGACCACCATTCAACCCGAAATAAGTAATATAACCATTCCAATGACTCCGAAGCTGTTCAGTTAAGGTAAAAAAGTTACTTAGTTCACCTTTAAAGATTACGAAGCCAAAAATGTTTTTCTGTGTTTTAACTTGCACGGATTAATTGTTCACCACACGACTAGTTATATGCGCTAACAAAGTAAATAGGGTCCATTTTGATTTCAGTTGGACTTTAAATATGGTGGACCGCCATGACAGTCACCGCAAGCGGAGTGATACAAACGGTGAAACAGTTAGAGTGCTGATACTGGGTGAATAATGCACGGCTGGAAAAGGCTCTCAGCCAATCAGATTCGAGAACCAGAAAGAACTGTTATAATATAATATAATATAATATAATATAATATAATATAATATAATATAATATAATATAATATAATATAATATAATATGTTCAAAATGTTCATCCATCCATCCAAACCCCTTGTCCTTTGTAGGGCAGGGATTATGGAGCCTATCCCAGATTATATTAGAAATGTAATTATTTACAATTATATTACTGAAAATGTAATAATTATGTGACCATACTATAAGTTTTATTTATTTCAGGGAAATAATATGATATAGGATAAGTTCTGCATAAAACAGTATGGGCCCTATTTTAACTATCTGAAACACAAGTATCAAACGCGAAACGCAAGTAACTTTGTTGGCGGATCTTGGGCGCTGTTGCTATTATACCGGTGGGATAAACAACTCTTGGGCCCGACCCAAATCTAAAATGGGTTGGTCTGAAGTAGCTACATTACTCATAGTGTGGTTTGGGCATAACGTGAAATAAACCAATCAGAGCGTCATCTCACATTCCCTTTAAAAGCAGGCGCACTTGTTCCATGGCGGATTGCTATTATAACGGTGGATTTGCCAGGCGCACGCCAGGAGCGCTTCACAGCCGAGGAGACAAATGTTCTCATCAGGGCTGTAAAAGACAGAGAAGTGACATTGTATGGGGATGGGAGAAACCCACCCAAATTAGCTTCGGTTAAACAGGCGAATAATAATTTTGGTAAATGTGTAAGCTAGATTTATGCCTATTTCTTCACATCTTCATGGACACCACAATGATTTCCCTCATGTGGAATATTTTTCCTTGTAATTATGTATGGTTTGCCAAAATGGCAACTGCTGCGTCTGTGTAGATGAGAGAAGCAAAGTGTATGTGCGTTGTGCACACGCTACATTATGGCCAAGCATGCGCCCTTAAAATAGCATCTGAATAACTAGCATCTGCCACTGACTTTAGACTAGGTTTTTCCTGGTCTGTGGCGGAATTGTTTTCTGGAACTGCAAAATAGCACCAGGGAACGTCTGCGCCGGAACACGCCTCCTCTTTTTCGCTGAACCGCCCCCGGGAGCGCAAGTTCATTCCCTAATTTACTGACGTGCGTCTGTGGAGGGAAAAGTCTGCTGTGCGTCGGGTGCAAAATAGGAATGATATATGCATCGGTGTACGAAGTCAGTTGCGCTGGGTGCAAGATAGGGCCCTATATGTTCATGTGTAGTTTAAGCCCATATGAAAGGTGTATATTGTTTTTCAGCTGGCCTCAGAGAATGGCTTTTCTTGCTTTTGGCACTATGTTCAAAACAAGATGATTATAACATTTCACATTTACGTGAGTTGTGAATGATTTAATGTTTCTTACTCTTATATAAGTCTAAAATGATTGATGAAGGTCCTGATCAGTGCTGGCAAATGAAAGAACGATATTCATTGTTTTAAGTCCCCATTGCCCTCAACATTGCATTTATAGCCAAAGAAACAGGAAAAACTAGATGTTACTAGGCCAAGAGTTTTAAAATGTAGAGAATCCACAGAAACAGGATTCAAGATCAAATGGAAATGTTCAAAGATATTCTAAGACTGTTTAAAAAGAAGATCAGAGCAGAACATTATCATTTTGAACAATAGTAGACCACATATATGGTAGCCAAGTCTGTCAAGAAAAACAATGGAGGATTAATATTTGGAAAACCAGAACATCAAGGTCAGCCATCTTCTTGTTAAGAACACATCCCAGAAACTACTAGATCTGTTAAGAATGCTGTGGTCTGTACCTCACATAAATCTCGACAAGGTCCATCTTTCAACTCCCAGGAGTCTTTGCATGGCTCCAGGCACTGTGAACAGACAGCAGAAGTTTTAGTATCAGCAAGCAGTCTCAAATGAGGGGGAGGGGGGGGGGGGGGTTCAAACAATCACAGCCAAATATGTTAAAGTCAAAAGCATTTGCTTTGAGTTGGGATGTTACAATATACAGATATTAATGATAACCATCATATTTAAAAAAATAAATAAATACTGATATCATGTTATAACTTTATTAGTTCAAAAGTAACAAGTGAATACATCACAAAACCTTACAAACAGTGCTTTTGTCTTACCCTAAATTACAATGGTAAGCCTATAATAATTGTTTATATTTTAGAGTTGTCGGGACAGATTTCCTGAGAAACTGTGCGTGTTTACAGCATATCCCTTAATAAAGGAAAGAAGGCCTCTACTTCTATATGCAGTTGAAGTAGATTGAAGCTACAACAACTGTACCTCAAATTTGCAATCATTATGCCTAGTGTCAGCGTTGCCAATCTTTTTTAACATCGTTTTAAAACAATTGATTTCAATGAGTCATAAGCTACTTAACCGCTCATAAGGGAATTTTCAGATATCCACCGTTCGTTTTTGGGAAAGTAGATAGTGATGTAGTTAGTGACATTCACACTTATAAGGCACACATCTGTAACCATGGGCACAGCTGTGCACCTCAAACCATGAGATTCGTCTGCGCAGAATAAAGGAGCTAAAGCACAACTCACAAAATGACCAAAACAATGTTGTTTTTTTGCTTCAACCATTAGAAGGCCAAAAGTTACCTAATGTATCTTTAATGCTACACATACAATATTATTATAAATAATCTAGCCCTGGTAACTATCTGGTTTACATTCCAACATAGAGGTTCATCTTAACACTGGTTGCCACCTGTCATAAAAAATAAAAAAATAAAAAAACACACTAAATGATTAGCCAGTATGAGGAAAAGTTTAAAAGGTGGGGTGTTAGACACCCCATTCTGGAGTAAGTACAGTGGACAGTGGGTCGTCTCCTGAGATGCGAACAAATACACTTCCACTGGGCCGAATCTCTCGCCAATCGACTCCACCGTCTCACGGGCTTCTGCGTCGCGATTGGGAGCATCGGAGCTGCCCGATGAGGACTGAGAGACTCCCAAAGTGTCGAGTGCCTCTGCTAGCTCCATCTGCGATCCCCACGACCTGAGATGCCGCACCGCCTCAGTGGATGTGGATGCAGGCCTGGCCAGAAGCTAACTCTGTAGCCCTTTGTAGCTTCCGTGTATGCCTTCACATGCCACGTCATGACGCAGAACCATTAAGATTGGACTAGTTTCACACATGCTTCAGACGCTTTCATACAGCACAAGTTCCCTCGAAAGGGAGCTCGATATTATCATTATTGTGAATTCTTTATGCCACAATACTTGTTTAGTGAAAATCTGATATAATGACAGCCCTAGTTTTGAATAGTTTGTTTCTGCTGATCTGTCAGCAGAGTCTGTCATTACCTTCTCTGCAACTTGGAAAAGTCCGCGGAGAGATCCCTGAATGTATTCTGATCACTGACATTTGCATTCAGCACTTAAATCACATGCCAAAATTCTTTCCTTTTATTGTGTACACCTGACTCTCTCCCTGGCTCTTTCTCTTCGTTCACTCGCTCTCTCATCTTCTATTCTCCTTTCCTTAAAATTGACACTTCAATTCCTTGCATGAGTGAGCGTGGCTGCCTCTGGGGAATTCGCATTTCCAATTTCATGCCATGATGAGACACAGCGGTCACTGTGGTGCTGGGGCTAAACATTGCTCTGCAGGAGTATGCTGGGAAGAGATGTGAACATTACACATTATGCTGATCTAGGAGCTGTCTTTACTCCAATGGTCCCATTTTCAGAACAGCATGAATGGGCCTTTACCACCAGCTTGGGAAAAACGTACACTTCCTTCAGAAGGAAAGATTCTGCAGACGTCAGTTAGAAAGTTTCGCATTAAAATGCTTGTTAATCCAGGGATTTAGTATCAGGAGGAAACGATAAGGTTGAGGCGCATTTCCGTTAGTGTGTGTGCGTATGTGTGTGTGTGTGCGTGTGTGCGTGTTTGTGTAAATTGTTAATATATGTGTGTTTGTGTTGGGGAAACTGAGGTTATCCTGGGGCAATGTTTCTGAGTAAGAATGAGAGTGGGAAACACATTTATCTGGGAGGGCAGTAAAAACGCACACCTTTTAAAGACGGCGCGGGCTTGGGGTGGTGCAGTCGTCGGAAACTATGAATAATGGAAGAGGCACAAGGGCAGTTAGAGGCGGCAGAGGAGGCAGTTTTATGGAGCTCAGAATGGCCAGAGCCCTGCTGAGATCGCCTGAAGCTTGTGTGCTCTAACACACGAAACGCTGTCTCAGAGTCGCATGTGCAGCTGAGAGAATTATGCTTTGCCTGCTTCTATTTCCCATGCACGAAAATATCAACTCAACATGCACACTGCATTATGCCACATTTAATAAAACAAGCATTGTATAATTAATTAACTTACAATACAGTTTGTACAGTACTACTGTAGTACATGAAGAAATTTGTATTAAATGACTGGTGAATAAACTGCATTAGTGTGTCCAGATCTATTAATTTATCTTTTTATTTTCATTTAATATATTAATACTTATAAATAAAATCAATTTAGCTGTATACTTAACAGATCACAAAATAAGTAAATTGAATTGAGCTAAAATAATCATACCATTGTTTCCCGTTAAGCTGCTTTATTGAAATTAAAGTTTTAATTGGGAGATTACCAAATGTATTGTTTCCTTACTGAAGAATATTGTAACATTGACACTGTTTCCCCAATTCCCTGTAAAGCTTCTTTGAAACAATCTATATTATATAAAGCGCGTGTGTAAATACATGTGACTATTTATTTATTTACTTACTTCCATATTTATTTATTTATTTATTTATTTATTTATCCTTCCTTCATGTCTTCCTTCTTAATATCATAATGAAGCATAATGCCTTCATTGAAAAGAAAACTTAATTAAATAGTATAGCATATTGTTTTATAATTACTTCTTAGAAACATTTTAATAAAACTGCTTCTCTGCCAAATCAAGGTCATGTTGAGCGACCAACAAAGTCATGTGGTACAACCAGGAAAACCATTTGCAGGAAAAATAAATAAAACAGAAAATGATATTTGTTCCAAGGCCAGTAATTCCCTTAAAATATCAAAAAACATAATGATATTTATTTATTAATAATTATCTACAAATGTATACCTATTTGTAAAAAAATATACTTTTTCATAAAAATTAAAAAAAAAGTGAAAATAATTTTTAGGATGTGTACATTCACTTTATTACCTTTTTACATTTTACTTGAAGATTACACAACGTTAAATCTTTTGAGTCATTAAATTAAAACTTTTGATGCAAATGGTATAAAAGTTTTTCAGAATGCTTCCTTTTCTTTATTGTAGACTCGGTTTCATGGACACATTATTTGTCCTTGACCCACACATAAATTATTAACATAATTATTAACTTTGCCATTTATTATTTTCTACCAGATTTAGTCTTAAAACAAATAATACCCTTAAAAATTGGAGAGTCCTTCCTTGATTATGCAGCATTATATGTGATAGATGTGATATATGATGCAATCTATTGATAAACACCCATGTCTCCTCGCTCAATACTCTGCAGGTAATGCATTTTTGTGCGATGCTGAAGTCGATGCAGGGAAATGACCTCCTACCCACATATTTTATAATTGATCATGATCAGATATTATTCATATCTTATATGACAAGTAGATTCATTGTCCTCTTTATACATTTTCATTCAGCCTCACCCTTAAACCTCAACCATTGTAAACAATAGCTTGTTTTGAGGAACGCCACATTCACAACCTTAGTCTCATTTATCAGTCTCTCAAATACAGCACTCAATGGCCCTTTGTGTAACGGCCCTTTATGATGCATTGCATGTTGGTGGAAAAAGCACAGCATAGATCTAAGCTATAAATCACTTAAAGTATTTCAATCCAATCGCTTTCACCTTTCTAAAGCAACCTTTTGGCTTGTTCCAAACCCACTCCGCTTTTGTCCGTGAGGCACCTGTAATCTCCATGAAAGCGCTCTCTCCCAGTGTCTTTATTATACCCCAGCGCCAGTTAGTTTTCCGCCCCATTTCAGTCTCAAATCAAGCATTCCCTTCCACCGTACAAAATAAAGGTTATTTAAGAGCTGCGGACATGGAGATTGAGCTGAGAAGAAGCCTTGGGTGAGTTCCAGTTCAGCTAAGATGCACTGCCCTTGAACAAATAACACAAACCGGGAAACAGTTATTCAAATATTTTACTTTTTAGCATTACGTAAAAAAATAAGACCTGTTTCTTTTGAATAAAATATGAGACCGCTCCCTCCATACACTCTTAAAAATAAAGGTTCTTTAGTAGCACTGATGGTTCCACAGAGAACCTTTAACATCCTTAGAACCTTTCTATTGCACAGAAAGTTCTTTAGAGTGGAAAAAGGTTGTTCTTTACTCTAAGAAGAAAAAAAAATGGTTACTGATCACTAAAAGGTTCTTTTGGGAAACCAAAAATGGATCTTTTATGGCATCGCTGCGAAAAAAGAAGAAGAAAAAAAATCCCTTTTAGAATCTTTATTTTTAAGAGTAAGTGAGTCTGGATAATGCATGCTTTGGGTGTTAAATGCTGGGCGGAATGCAAGAATCCCACCCATGTCTGGACCCAACATTTGGACAAATTGTAGTTGCTTTAAGGAGTTTCCAAGCGTTGTTTAATCTACCACTGAGACACTCACTTTGCCAGCCTCAGCAAATTATGTAGAGCAACTGTAATTGAAATCTTGCCCATGTCATGAAAATTGCTGGCACTCTCGGTTTTGCAATTGCATTGGTGCCACAGCACTAATACTTGAACCAGCAATTAAACTGGAGGCTAAGAGAACTGTCAAGGCACACTAATTATTTCTCTGGCATTTGAATATCAAATGCCTAAAGGCCATGTGCTGCAGAAGCATAATAATATTCAAGAGCAGATCTTTGATTTGAGGGCCGCCTGTGTACTTTAACATTTTTGTAGACGTCGTTCGAAAACTGAGGAATTGGTGTAGTTTTATCATGCTAATCGCTTTGAAGAGTACTTAAGTGAAGAGCTTTCCAAGTGCTGTCTGAGTATAGTTATTATGAATCAAAAAGTGCCGATGAGAGGAGGCCACTGGGTTAACAGTCAATTTGAGGCAAACAGCCTAAACAAGAAGTATCAAGTTAACAGCCTTTGGAAGCTAACTAGCTTCAGAGCAGGGACATCTAAAGCCTGGGACAAACCAAGCCGACTTCAATGAACTAGCGAAGACGAAAACCAACGGTGTTGTCGCCTTGTGTCGGCTGCGTCTGGACCAAAAAGCTGTGCTTGAACACATAGCACAGACTACAGCCGACTGCAAACTAGCATGTATGTTCTGCATGTAAGGAATTAACTGTCTATATAAGTCGTATCAATAGTCTATTTTCATCTATTCAAAAGGAGAAACCGAAACAACTACATACGAGATATATGCAGATATACAAAACTTTAAAGGGTTAGTTCACCCAAAAATGAAAATTCTGTCAGTAATTACTCACCCTCATGTTGTTCCAACCATGTAAGTCTTTCGTTCATCTTCGGATCACAAATTAAGATATTTTTGATGAAATCTGACAGCTGTCTCACTCCTCCATAGGCTTTCAGAGGGACCGAAACTCGCCGGCCCAGAATAGTTATTAAAAACATCGTTAAAATAGTCCAAGTGACTACAGTGGCTATACATTAAGTTTATCATGCAACGACAATACTTTTTGTGCGGAAAAACAACAAAAATAACGACTTTTTCCAACTATTAGTGTTCTTCAATGTGGGCCTCTGACGAGAGTTCACGGGAGCGCCAGGACGCATGCGCGAGAACTAAGATTACGGCGTTCTTCTTCTACTACTAACTTACTTGTTACTGGCTGCTCACTCCTTGGGAGTATTACCGCCATCTACTGTACACGATGACGTCCCGACATTGCCGGAAGCGCAAAACGGTCTGTTTATAAGCAGAGGAAGACGCGTGCTGTATGTAAGCTATTGAATTCGACACTTATTGTGATTTAGGTCTCGATGATGTCGGGACGTCATCTCCCGTGAACTCTCGTCAGAGGCCCACATTGAAGAACACTAATAGTTGGATAAAGTCGTTATTTTTGTTGTTTTTCCGCACAAAAAGTATTGTCGTCGCATGATAAACTTAATGTATAGCCACTGTAGTCATTTGGACTATTTTAACGATGTTTTTAATAACTATTCTGGGCCGGCGAGTTTCGGTCCCTCTGAAAGCCTATGGAGGAGTGAGACAGCTGTCAGATTTCATCAAAGATATCTTAATTTGTGATCCGAAGATGAACGAAAGACTTACATGGTTGGAACAACATGAGGGTGAGTAATTACTGACAGAATTTTCATTTTTGGGTGAACTAACCCTTTAACAATGCAGCGCTTGCTTACCATTTTGAATATCAGTTATGGTGATAACTTTCTTCATTTTAAGCGGCTCATGTTGTTATGAAAATATTTGCGTTTTGGATTGCTCGGGTAGGATAACATAACATTAGATTAGCCTTCTGTCTGTGCCGTCTTACTTCAGACTTACTTGCTCTCTTTCATCACTTTCGCTTTAATTCTTGTGCACTGACTCCTTCGCTAAACTGAACATTCAAGTTCCCACTCTCATCAACGGCCCCGACGCCTATTCAACATGCTGAATCGGGTAAGCTGTCGCCGATGTGAGCCTGACGAGAGCCTACATGTGGAACACACTGCAAAAACTAGCCCGACGGACGCTTGCAGTTATTGTGTTCCGGCCTTAAGATATTTTTAGTTCCAAGATGGCATTTTCATTTACATGTCTAGTTGGTAAACACTCTATTAGGAGTATCAATGGATGTTTGTGTGCACAAGCTGAATGCAAATGCTAGTTCTGGAATGTATGGTAAACAAGGTCAGTAAAACAAAAGCTGCAGTCTGCTTTGTGTACGTACTGTATGCAGTTATGATACAGCTCTTTAATTAGATGTGCACAATTTGTAGTGAGATTGAAGAATTGGTTACGTTTAGAGGCCTGGTCACCTGAACGTGGCATGAAAGCCAACAGGAGTGAACGCAGTCTAAAATTCCAGCGCAAACCCCCGATGTTATGCAGGGAAGTCCATCTTATCCCGGATCCCGGACAGAGACTGATAAACAAGTTTAGCTTTATCAAACCTATGATTCCCATGGGCCATATTTCAATAAGAGATTATGATTATTTATTTAATCAAGGAAACAATTAATTAAGGGACTCATTACTTTGCTTTAGACTGATGTAGATGTGTCTGCATTGTAAGGATAGGACAGGATTAATATTTTAAACTGCAGTACTTTCAAGGGGATTAGTTTTCTTGGGTTTTTGGAAATGATTTTTGACAGTGTGTTGTGCTTGTAATTGAACATATACTGGACATCCCCAATTTTTTGCTTATATATTTGTTCAATTTTTTTTAGTTATCCTACTGAAAAGCTGCACACTCAGAAAACCCACAGACTAACTGATAATGACAATATGTAATTCTGCACATTCCTGCTACATGATGAAGACTACATGCATTATTTAGTTAGAGTATTACTTAATACATTATTACTGACAGAGAGTTTTAAAAGCACATTGTCCTGAAGCTTTTGGACTTCTAACTGAATGTGCATGGATCCTGTATAATGAGAAGAAAGAGTTTAAAAGGTACTGTCTTTGTTTGAAGCCAATGAAGAAACTCTCTGGAGAATGCAGTAAAAATCCATGAACCAGTTGGCCAAATGTTTTCATGGATCGTAGAAGAGAGGTCAAAACCCTGGCTGTTCCAGTGAACTCACCCCGAGGGTGATATGAAAACACGTGCTGCACCATTTCCAACCATATGCACACATACATCAATGCATTAAAGATCTCAAATCCCTAAAGCTGCCCCTCAAGCCATGAAAAGTCTGCTTAGGCGCTTAACTGTAACATGTACAATCATGAACTGTTTTGAAATATTTCAAAATGTCCAGATGTGCATTCAAGAACATTTTCTACAGACTGTCATTGTGCGGACTGCAATAGCTGGTTGATATGTAAAGGAATGCAAGCACAGAGCATTGAAAGGAAAGCAGCCCTCTTGAACAATACATCAAAGGGAGCTTTACATAATACCACAGTGAAATGTGTGGAAAATCTGCATTGGCAACATGTCAGCTCAATTCCCCCTGTGCTACTGGCACATTATTGTTATTTAATGACTAGGCTGCTAGAGCATGTTAATGTCCTCATTAAGAAAAGTGGGTTGAGTTCTTTACTGAAATTAGCATTTTGCCTTGAAGTGAAAAAAGAAAAATAACACCGGCTGTATAATTTAATGTGAATCAAAACACATAGCCTTTCTACTCCATTTGTATCAGTCTCATTACAGATGTGACCTCTAGCTTTGCTAGTGAATCATAATCTCATTTCTGTATGACAACAAGCTAGCATGGATATAATAGTCCAAGGCGATAGCTGACAAATACAGTAGCTTTTACGATGATGTATGATGTCATTACGGGAGGTGCACAGGCATACCAATGCTTTACAGTGATAGATCTGTGTTGGCTTTTATGTCAAGCTGCTGTGAAATGCTGTGTAATTTTGACAGAAATTACCTTTGCACACTGTTTATGGCTCTGACACCATCCAAGGGATCCATTACTCTGCGGACAGAAGAGACAGATGGAATTGCGTGTCAGAATGCTGTAATCACCAGTCACATCAGACAGGCTCATTTGAATCGTGTTATTTTAATGTGCCCCTGCTGAGCAGAGAGGCTTTAAAAAGGAAATTTCCTATTATGAACGCATTATTCTTTTTTAAAAACACTGCCCTGACTACGGTAATGTGAAATTGCTCATAAACCAGAACCCCCTCCCTTATTAAAAAGACTAGCCGGGGCACCTGAGCACAGAAACATCAGAAATCACTCATCAGCACCTGGAATCACACAACTTGTTTGCATAGCAGATCTTGGAATGTTCTGTAGCGTGTCAGGAATCGTCACAGCGCTTTGCTTATCTGAATAACAACTAGTTGTTTTAAGCTTATGCAGGATATTTGATTGGCAGACCACAGGATAACGCCCCTGGCCAGTCTTCCGAATAATGGTTATTGAATAGCACAAAAACAAAGAAAGGGCAAAACCTTTTTGGTGCACTGTATATTTTATTGAACATGGTGGGGACTCTAAAGTAACCACAATATTATCGCTACCAGATCTTGCAACTACGCCACTATGGGGAATAGAGCTACAAATCTATTTTGGCCTGTGGTGGGATCAATGGATCAAGCCGGCAGCATTAGCATGGTTAGTTCACATGCACGTTATGGAAGTGCTCACATCAGAGCAACACAAACCTATTCTCATTACTAAAGGTATATGAGACAAATTTGAACTGTTATTGGGTAATACAAGAGCGTACTTGTATTACTTTGTATTCATATTGGTCTTGTATGTTTTTTTTTTTAATAAACATTTCTAACATTATCAAGAAATTTTACATTTAATGACTCTAAAATGTCATGTAATGTAACCAAAAAGTAATATATATTTTCCTTACACATTGAATACATGTGCGTAAAACAAAACAAAAGAGGGTTAAAAAAAAAAAAAAGTATTTTTAAACAATTATTATGAATCACTTCATAAATATAATTCCATTTTTGGTGGAAGTTGCACCACATGACATTTTACAACCTTGTCTTGTCATATAAAAAAAAAAAAAATCCAATTCTGAATTCCGTATGATATAATTTCCTACGTTTCTTTTTCCTGTGTGTTTCTTCATATTGATTGGATCACAAGACTTCGTTGGTCTCTCCACATGATTTTGATTTGGCAGACACATTTTATATGATGTCCTTCTTTTAATTAGGATTTTTCACTTTTTATGATATCAGTACAGTTGTATAACCCTGACATTTTTGTCCCTCTAAAAAATAATAACGATAATAATAATAATAAATATTCAAGTGTATTCTTTTTTATTGTTTTATTGATTATTTGAATAAATGAATGGGGCAGAAAAAGGTGTCACATCATTAACCAATTCCTAAATGAATTAAATCATTTTATACTATCCTTTTTTATATAATGAAGTAATAAAACTATACTTCAAAATAACTATTGGTTCCTGGGAAAAACTTAAGACATTGTGAGGCAAAGACTGACGATCAAAGAAAACAATGGCAGTCAAACAGGATATTGAGACAGCTGAAAGATTTGTGTATTTCCCCGTAACTGTCTGCATAACGCTGACAGATCAGACGTTCTCTGAACCACATCAAATGCTCTCTAATTTCCCATAATCATTAATCATCAGTGATAGCTCCTCATAGCTCGATGTTATGCCTCGCCACAACATAACTTGACATTCAGCTCAGCCCGTCTAAATTAACCCATGACCCCGGTCTCCATTTGATACTAGAGGAAGGGGGATAATTGCCAAAATGGCTTCCCCCCTCGGGAGACAGCGTAAGTGGGCTTTAGGGATGTGGACACGAAGACAATGATCAGCAGATATGAAAAGCGTTCATTCTGGTTTATTCCCTGCTCGGACATCAGAATGACAGCAGCTGTTCAGGAACACTAGCTGCTGTTTGAGTCGGAGAGCTCTGGAACGCTTTGAACCCATTGTGGAATCGGTGCTGAGACAACTTCTAGACCAGTGTCTAATTTGATAGCATCTCCAGATGGACAGCTTGCTGTAGAATAAAGCATTTGATAAAAGAGACTGATGTGCATAGCTTCCCTCTGCACTGATGTCTGGATTAGATAACAACAAGGCCGTCACTGTGATGAGCAGACAGGGCATTTGAAGATAGGAGATGATTTAATTTGAATGGGTAAATAGATCTGGATGATTTGTATTGGGGACTTTTGAATGGGCATTGGGCTTTTAATTACATGCATTGGTTCAGTTACAGTACATGTTTTCTCATGTTGATGCATTATATAGCCCATGTCAAAAACATCTTTAAGTTGTTATTACTGTGAACTAGTATAGCTTATTCATGAAACCCCTTTTGATGCTGAATAATGTTTGACACTCACTAAATCATCTTTTTTTTTTATATTATACATTGAACAAAATTCCTGCAGTGTTACATAATTTCTCTATCATTCCTACTAAAGGTTCGCAAAACAATTGTAAATGAATTTGGCTATCTAGCTGTCTGTTTCTGGGTCGGATGTCGGTGCAAACTCATGATAAAGATCAGGAAGGACATGAGGATGAATATAATCACGGTAACAAGGGAGTTTGTTGACAGCAGACAAAAAGTGCAGACACACGCACAAAGATCCCCCTCCACATGCCTCTGCGCAGATACAAACACACATAAACATATAAGGCGTGCACACACACATACACAGAGGAAGTCTCTAAAACACACTCCTCTTCTACACCCCCCCACCCCAAACCCTCCCATGGTCTGTCATAACCAACATAAACAGAGAAGCAAGTAACTTAAAACGTCTAATGAAAACCCCAACCGCAGTGTTGAGACTGAGGCTGGCAGAGATTTGTACAGTTGTGTCTCCAGTTTTCCAATTCTATGCATTTGTTTGTTTATAGATAGAACTCCTCTGGGTGAATGGTTAGGAATTTGAAATGGATGAGCTGATGAGTGAGTTTGCTTGTGTTCACTGGGTAAGATATAGCACTAAAAAAATTATAGTCATTTAACTAACAAAAGTGATGGGACATTGGGGACATTTACACAAACATTTCTTTATCAAATAGAGCCACTGAATGATCTATTTGGAGTTTTAAATATTACAATTAATAAATAATGTATTATTATTATTATTATTAGATCAACCTATAATCGATTTGATGATATTTGTACAGAAAAAAATGGCACCCAACAACAAAGGTTGAAAGGAAAAGTAACTTAGGCTATTTAATATATTATTTGTATAATTTCTGTACTTTTACAGTCATTTATTCTCTACTCTTCCTGGCCATTTTGATGAATTTGAGACTATTTAGATCCCAAATCTACTTTGCATACATATAATGGCAATAATAATAATAAATATGCTTATTATGTTTTCATTCAATTTAATCCTGCTGGTTATTGATTCGAAAGCAGAATTAAAACAATAGGCTAATACTAATACAAATAACATATGAATAACAAGCAATACAATAAAGCTAAACAATCTGTATCCGTTGTGAGAAAAACAAGATGTTGCTTTATAATATAAGTTTAGTTAAATGAAGTTCAATATAAGTTTAGTAATAATGAAGCGTATTGTTTTATAAATAAGGCAGGATAAAAGGCACTGACTCGTTTACAAGGGACTGTCTGATGCAGTACATTTGAGTACAACACACAATAAATATTTACTTGTCAACTCTTTTCTTACTTACCTGGAAATGTCTTGGAGTGAGAGCGATGCGCGTGCTGTGAAGGCTCAGGCACCTGGCGGCGCACCTCGTACGGAAAATACTGCCAAGAGCTGAAGACGAGTCCTGCCTCCTCATTACTACAAACCCGCTGTTTAATAACAGTATAATCCCAATGCACAAACCCATGAGCGCGTCGCGCATCTTGACGGACAGAAAGTGCCCTGTTGAACCGAAGAGCTTGAAAGAAAAAGTGGATGTGCGGGTGCTTGATGCAAATAATGAAAGTTCAATGAGCGCGTGTGGGCGGGGCTTCCACAGAGACGCGCGCTGCTATTGGACAGAGTTTGCGCCCGTGAGACGCGCGGGATCAGGTGCACCGAGCGCACGCAGCAGCTGCTCAGTGAAGATACACAGCTTAATGCTCTCTGTGGATTGCTCACTTCATGGCTGAACACAACACAACTGTTTGGCTGTGACATTGTTTCAGGGTAGCAATAGTGAAATGGTATTATTCATTTTAACAAATAAAACATGACATCAAACATTACATCAACTAGTTTGTTGGTTATATGTTATGTTGATTTGTCCATCTCAAACTAATTAGCATTAATAAGTTAGAGACATTTGGCATTGCTGCCATCTTTTGGTGACACAAGTAGACCACAAAATAGCACATGGAACTAATTTATTTGATACAGAAATAATGGTCCACATTATCTATCTATTTAATTGGTCCCACTTTATATTAAGTGTCTTACTATGTACTAACATTTAAATTAATAATTTGATACAATGCACTTTACATTGTACTTATTGTAATTTTTTTATATAAAAAATACCTTCATGTGATTACATCTGTAATTACATCTATAATTACAATGTTGACCCTTCCCTTACCTACCCATACCACTTAATCTGTCCCTACCCGTATCCCACATCAATAGCAGCAAATGTGTTTTGCAATACAACATGAACACAATAAATACAACAATTATTAGTAGTAGTATTTTCTTTTCTTTTTTTGTATGTATAAACATAGTATTTACAGAAAGAAAGTTTTCTAAAAGAAAGTCTTACCATTTTGTCATCATGGATGAAAGATTTTTCGCCCTTGACTTTCTCACCCAAAGTACTAGATTCATTTTTACCAGGCCTTTTAAAATCTCAGCCAACATGCCATCCAATGCACACATTTTCCACTCAGTCTGTGTTGTTGAAATGCAGCTGTGCACGTGTGTGTCCGATAGAAACCCCACAACATCATGGACCAAACCCTGAGCCCATCTGGAGGGGAGCAGGAAGCATCCAGGGAACCCCACAACTATTAAAAGGTTTCACTGGTAGCTGAGAACAACAACAGTTTTATGTGCGGAGCGTTTAAAACGACCACTAACATATACCACAAGGTATCTCTAAACATACTGGCACTGGTCCCTCGCCCAAGGAATGGAGAAAATATGACGTGTTGGAAATATTGAACTAAATGATGTGCTTTTTTCACTCTGTCATGCGAGCTGCTGTAATGGATTGTGCTTCACAAGGGAGATCCCAGGGTGTTAACGAGACGCCCGTCCTCCTCCCTACTGGGTTTTATGAAGTAGAGAAGCTTCCTGGTGTTTTGGCAGCTGTGCTGTCAGCAATTTGGAGGTCTTTTTTTTTTAACAGGTGAATCACAATGGCTTCCTTTAGCAGGCTGAGCTGACATCAAGTTAGTAGTAATTATCAACATCTGATTACTAATCTCATGCTGTGTAAGATTGTGGGTGCGTCGAAATCAGCCCACTTGCTCCCTAGGTCATGAATCGGGACACTGTGTACATGGGTTCGGACCCTGACTCACTGCACATTGGGTCTTTCCCAACACCCACTCTTGCGTTCTTTGAAATTGACAACTTGTCTACTTACATGACTAATTTCCTGTATTTTGCCCAAGTGGACAAGTGGACATGAAGACCGGAAGTGTGCATAGTGTTGTAAAAATTCAAGTAAAGTTTTGTTGAGCTTTATTTACACATTTTGATTTTCAGTGCTTTACAATAAACTTATAAATGTTTGTTTGCTTCTAAAAAAAACAGTCCTTTTTTTCCTCTAAATCTTGCAATTTTGGGGTGAATTTCTGAGCGAGATGAATAATGTGGTTTTTTTTTTGGTTTTTTTTTAGCTTTGCCATTTTTCAGACCTGGGACAGTCTTGCACACTTCCTGTCACGTGCACACACTCTCAATACTGCAAGTGTCGGTATTGGGACATCTTGCGTTGCAAAATGTCACCACCACTCATATTTATCAAGAACAGACAGGACCGATATCTTTCTGACATTTTTATTTACATTTTTTTATCACTGTTTAATGTACGTTATGAAAAATTCATGGATTGTTCTGTTACATATTCCTGCAACATTTTAGCTGAATTTGTATTTTTTTTTAAAATATATGAACTATATTGTGTTCATTACATGTCTAGCGATGTTATACTGACATATAATAAATTAACAGTTTATTTTTTCAAATCTTCGTCACATTGTTTATTGGATCGTGCGAGTTATGTTTTGTGCTTCAGAATTCCCGTTAAAGGAACATAATGAGCATTGATACTTTGGTTTTTGTGGTGCATTGTGGGATTTTCTATGGTGCGATTTTCTATGGGTTGTCTCAATCTCAAGAATTTTGCGATTGAGACAACCCATAAAATGCCAGACTTCCTGGTCAGTGCCCTGACTGTTGAACTCGGGAGCACCCTGAGGGGTAAATTTTTTTAAATATGTACTTACTTCGCAACCATTTCAGAATGTGTTCGATATCGTGTGAATGTGTGTAATTTGAATGTAATCCAGACATGCTATATTCGTCACGTTGCTATTTTCATTTGACCTACCAGTGTCAGTTGCATCTCTTCACTCTTTCCTGTGGCCTTATGGCCTTGTGTTTTTGCCCACTGTATAGTAGGGAAGTATGCATATTTGGATACAGCCTGTGATTCCACACTACACATGCGAGTATTCTCTGAATAAAAGAAACATTTCACTTGGCCAGATTGGTGCTCCTGGTGGTCGAACCACACACCATAACATTTAGGAGGTGAGGTGTCAGTCATTCCTCCTAAAAAAGCCTTTAAGCATCAGTCTATGTTACTTACACATAAAATTAGCCGTCTGTGACGTGTTTGTGGTTTCCTCACAGCTGTGAATTTCTATGTAAGCGTCTATACAAGTGTGTGTACTCCAGCAGGATAGTGTGTAGTATTGGTGGTTGGTGTGTGTGTACACATGGAAAACATGTTGGTGTGGGGTCCTCTTTTCTCCTGCAGCCTTACTGAATGGTATTTCCCATAACCCCCTTGTGCTTCCAGGGAAATGCTTCGGCCGTTGGGGAGCCCAGCTCGTAAATACGGAGTACAGGGAGATCCTTGCAGTTTATTTGGGCTTAGTAGGGGAGCATGAGGTAGGTTGATTTTGTCATTTCCCTCTTTTTCCTCAGCGTTAGGAAACAACCTGCTAATATGCCTGAATAACTTTTTATTGTGTTATTTTGGGAAAACCGAATGAACATGTTGATGTCAGCTTACAAATGAGTCACATTTACCCAAGAGCAAAAAATCTGTCTAAAGTTAACCGGCATTATAATGAAAATGAACTGCTTTTCAAATATGAAGAATGTACAGTTCTTAAACTGATCAGAATGATGAAACTACTCACCATCTGGCAAGTGAAAACTATGATAAAATCAAAATGGAATAAACGAGGGGAGGTAGGGAGAGATTTCATCATAGCCACTTTGATTTATTTATATTCTGATCAAGTATAAATGGAATCTTGGCAGTGGCACAAGGAAACTCATTTTTGTGTTAAAGCAAGACATTTTGAGGTCTGTCAGCTCAGAATTGGTTATTAGGCCTGACAGGAGATCCTGGTCGTCTTTGTTTAAGAACTCTGCTGACATCTGGTGGGCATTAATGCCATTACAGAAGTACATTTTGATGTTTTCCAGAGGACCGGTTATGCTGTCAGTGAAACAAAATCAGTTAAATGAAAGCAAAACCCTCAATGCACTATGATGCAGTCACTAATGGATGCAGTATTGACCATAAATTCTAAGGTTTCCATTATCCAAGTCATCATAGATGTCTGTAGATCACTGAGACAATGAAGTCTGGACTTAATTTAGAACTAGACTATTTGAAAACATTGCTGTCGAAAACACACAACAAAGAATCTAAAATCATTTGAAAAATTGGAAGATCTTAAATTCAAATACATGGAGCAACATTTCCTTTGTCTCTGATCTAAAATGTTCCCAAAAATAAGCATTGTTTGTGATGGTATGCTTTATATTTTTTTATTCACCTTTTTTCTTATCAATATTAAAGGGATAGTTCACCAAAAAATGAAAATTCTGTCATCGTTTACTCACCCTCAAGTTGTTCCAAACCTGTATGAGTTTCTTTGTTCTGCTGAACACAAAAGAAGATATTTGGAAGAATGTTTGTGACCAAACAGATCTCGGTCCCCATTGACTACCATAGTATATATTTTTTCCTACTATGGAAGTCAATGGGGACCGAGATCTGTTGATTACAAACATTCTTCCAAATATCTTCCTTTGTGTTCAGCAGAACAAAGAAACTCATACAGATTTGGAACAACTTGAGGGTGAGTAAATGATGACAGAATTTTCATTTTTGGGTGAACTATCCCTTTAATACTGTGTATATGAAAGAGAAGTTTCATTCTAGTTTGAACAAACAGTAAAATTGCATCTGACTTCAGGGCCACAACCATCATAGACAATGATCTGTGGTCAGTATTCACATTCTTTATTTTTCAATAGTTGTGACGATTTACATACATGTGTGAGAAGGCAACCTACAGTATATCTGCTGGGATCTTCATGATTCAGTTCCATGTCCTTCATCTATCCAAAGAGCAATATCTTGATCACAGTCAGGGAGGAGCACTTAATAACTTAACTTTATCACATGCCCTGTTAATCTTTTCAACTCAGTTAATCTCCTGATAATTAACGGAAATGATAATTGATTTGATGGACACAATTGACTGCAGAGACATTTCTACATCTGCTGATATCTGATATTCAGAACTACTGCACTGTGTCTGTGATTTTTTTTCTTATATTTATGATTATTATTATTTTCACATAATAGTGGAGTTTTTAAATTAAGTTAATTTACTTTTAACTTAGTGGTGTACAATGTTCTGCAGGTAGCCTACAGTTGTCATAAGGACTGTGTTGTAAGAGCATGAATGAACATGATGATGTAGCGTCTAGACCAGACCAATCAGACACACACAAATTATTCATTTATTTAATGAATAATCCAGCAAACTCACTCTCCCAACAAAGGTTTATGAAACTTCCCCCAAAACTAACATCCCAAATGAAGCTAACACACTGGCAGAACCCAGTGTCCTGTTACAGGATCATTAAGATTGATAAGACCTTTTACGACCCCAAAAAGGAATTTGCAGAGGGCTGTGACGCTCACTTAATTCTTACTGAGGAAGAGAAATAAACCCTGTTAATCCTATATATTCTATTTATAAACACTTGATAAATGTGTAAACATGTATCTAATTTTCCCATCTAATGATTTTGGCCTTTGTATTCTTGTAAACTTTTGGGATTAATGTTTCAGACTTCGTAGCATACTATGGTTTACCAAAATCATATGTGTGGCATGTTTAGTCTCTATAAACTCCAATCTTCGTCCCCCATTTGTTAATTTACATTACATTTCGCTAACTTTGAGACGCATTAGTATTATAAGCATCTTAAAGATTCTTGTGTTAAACATCCAATCAAATTACATGTTCAAAGGCCTGCTTGAACAATGGGTCGTAAAGAAATTTCCCTCCAAAGGAAAACACTTCTTATTGGCTCACACACCTCCAGAGGGTGTGACATCTTTACACTTTAAAAATCACTGATCACAAGACCAGCCCTTTTTTACTCTCTTAGTCCCTTTCTGAAATCCTCATGTGAAGATGATGCTGAACTAGAAGTTTTCTAAGGACCCCCAAGCTTGTGCCAGGCTGTGGCCTTGTCTTTCCATTCACCAAAGATCCTCTGACTCACACTGGTTCTCTCTCATCAAGACCACATCAGCAAAGATCAACTGGAGCCTCAACAAATTGCATCAGGACAGTTTAACTCAAATGGGCGAGACATGCAAGTATCAAACTTAGTCTCATTATTGAATACATTAAGTATCCTAACCCCTTTTAAAGAAGGGTGTGCTCAAGGCTGTTGACCTGCTGAATTTCAAACAATGCTATAACTTCTTGCTTTCCTGTATTCTGCTTCAGCTCTCTTTCTCTTGGTAAACTGTATGCATGTATGTATGTGTATGCTAGAGTAGTTTAAGTGTTTAGTCTAGTTAATAAAATCTTGTTCATGTCACACGTAAAGTTGTCTGTGTCTCAAGCTCATAACTGGAGTCTCTAATCATAGTTTTTGTCTACTTGCTCTTAGTACTGTAAATTAAGAAAGACATTTCCCATGACATTTCCTCAATTAATCCTGAGTGTTCACGGGACAAACAGGTTAGTTGATTGTAATATTAATTTACGACATTAAGTTAATTATATTAACTGATCCAAATATTCATAATCAATTATAACCAGTTATTATTGATTATTAATATTTCATAGAGCTAATTTGCTACAATGATGAAAGCAAAGGTAATCTTTAATAAATCCACAGGCAGGTAAATCCAAACAGAGAGAATGGCTTTCAACACATGAACAAGACTTGACAACAATGAACAGAAGTAGAGGAACTTAAGTATACATGAAAATGAGGATAATTAACAACACACACCTGGACTAAATGAAAAAATCAAATCAATAACCATGACAACCAACTCAACTCAGGAAAATGGTGAAAACTGAAAAACAATGTCCAATGTACAGTGTGACTGTGACAACAGTATAGGACATTATGTTTTGTAAAAAAAAATATATATATATGCTGCTATGAATCTAAGCAGAACCTATAACCTCTAACCATAGACGCCGATTTAGCTCCGGAAGCCCTCTCTGTGGATGCTTCGCGAGCATATTAAGTGCCGTGTCTAGTTCTGAGGAATTAGATTTGGAGAGAGAGTTGAGGCATCCCCCTCCTCTGCTGCCCCGCAAAAAGTCTGTGAGCCTTTCATTCCTCCCAGATTTCCAGCTCTTGAGCGATTGTAATCGGATTACTAGCACAATCGGAAGTAACCATGTCAATCGGAATGAATTGGCCGAATCCAGTTAAAATTTCATTTGGTTTGTAAGGGGTGGTTTAAACCTTCTGTAATACAATCGAGAGGACATGTGAACACTTGTTCGGACTGCAAACCGAAACTGGAAAAGTTTGCACAAGCATGTGCAATGATGTAGAAATGGCGTAATGACGTATGATGCAAGGACCAAGCTGTTGTTGTTGTTGAATGAAGTGTCATAAATGACTGTCGTGTCATTTTAAATCTGTCCTTCCACTCATCGTCTGTGAAGTGGAGTAGGACAACGTCCCACCAGTCCTTGTTTTGGACTCCCATACACAGATGTTTTGTTTTGGGTGCAGGAATGGGTGTTTACTGCCTGATTAATATAAGCAGCACAACACAACGGTTCATGTGCTCGTTGTCTCCTAATTAGGACCCGAAATTAAAGCAAAGAAGCAATTTAGGAGAATAGTATGCGCAAACAGTGGGAAACTCTGTATATTCGTGCAGTGTGCACATCATAAAAAACAATTCTGATTTGAAGCTTGTGACATATAAATGCGCACAAGTAAACACTATGTTCGGATTCATTGAGTTCATCACATGAATTCTTTCCGACTGAAACAAAAGGTGTCCATGTAAAGGCCCCGATATACTTCATGTAAAATTGAATAACAAACAAAATCAGACCAAACCAAGTTCGTTTGGAGTTCATAACAGCTTGCCAAAGCGAACTCTCCAGAAAAGTTTGCTACGGCTGGTAAACATCTTTGTACAGCCATTGCTCCGTGGCGATTACGTAATAGGTAGGTGTGTGCGGATGCTCCGCCTTCTTTCACGTTGAAATCTTTTCTGGTTCATTTCTTCTGTTGAGTCCCTTGAGGTCAGACGTCCATGCAAAAACATGAACACACTGGAGAGCCGCTTTATAGTAGAAAATTAAGTTGTACTTCTGATGAAACGAGACATTGACACTGTTTTTCATGTTTAATATGGTAAAGCTGCTTGATTTGAAGCCATCTATTGTATAAAGAGCTATATAAATAAACGTGATTTTACTATAGTGCCAAATTGCGGAGCTCATGCAAACATATACACGTTGCTATGATCAAATGCTTTTCTTAAGCTTTATTAAAAGTTTATTAAGTTTATTTTGTTATTGAGAGGAAAGTGAGCGTAACAGGTAGCGCTATGTAGTGCGCCGTAGCTACCCTTTTTCTGTGTGTATCATCTGTATGTCAGGATACACGCTATGGACCAGAACTCTAGGTTCGCTACAGAGGGCAAAAATGAGGTAAGACACTTTAACACAAAAATCAGACAGACCAGGAAAATGACTTTTACGAAGATGGTTTCCTTTTACTTTGCAGACAAATTGAAAATGCATGTAAAATTAAAGCTACAATATGCAAGAATTTTTTGCCGCTAGAGGGCGCTACATTCCAAACAACAACAACGGCGTAGCTTGATGACGATGTGAAGGAGCGTGGAATGATGGGAACTGTCGTTTTAAACTCCACCGTGGATGTAAATCAGTCAGACGGGAATCGAAAAATCATGTTCATGGATGAGGCTAAGTTCTTTTTTTTATAATGACATGCTTTTTGTGGCGAGGGGGGCATGGTTCAGCGCGGTCTGTAATGGGAGAGAGAAGAGACGAGCGTCCCGCAAGTAGGTCAAGAGCAAATGACGAACACCTGTGTCTTATTGCAGTGATCGGCGTGGAGAGACCGCTTATAAGCCGCGCGCTGGAACGAGAGAGAGACTGAAGAGAAAATTGGACGCAGAGAAAGAAAACCGGTGGATCCGAGCTCTCATTTTTGAACTGTTTTGTGCCGTCGCGGTTGCCACGGTGAATGCGCGTTGTGCGCGACTTTTGTTTGTTTTGCTTTATTTTAATAAAGTACGAGTCCCAGTCACGCCGACCCCTGTCTTCTTCCTTCCTGACTCTTGAACCTCATCACACTTTTATTTCATTAAAATTAATTAACCGCAAGAAAAGTAAGGTTTAATACTACATTGGTTATCATAGATGTTAATTCATTGTTGTGATAACGCGGCGCAGTTTTACGTGTTCTAAACAATTGTTGTAAAAGTACATTCGAACATACCCACATCATTTGCCAAAATACTGATTAATCTTTATGTATAACACATGCTATATTTATTTACATGGCCATAAACACCAGACGTGATAAACAATGTCAATAAACCAGGGTTATTATAGTTTTGCATTTTTCATTAGTTTTTATTTTTATTTCGTTTTGACTTTTTGTTTTCAAATTAAGTTTAGTTTTAATTAGTTTTTAAAGTGGGTTTGCTAGTTTAGTTTATTTTTTATTTTTTGAAAATGCTTAGTTTTTGTTTAGTTTTTATTAGTTTTAGTGTTAGTTTTAGTCTTTTTTTGTAATTTGGGTTATTTGTCAGGGGCAAGATTCAAAAAGGCCGGAAAAAGTATTGTGTAATAATAACTCAACAAAAACATCATACAATTTTAGAAAAAAATTCACACCCCATTGAAATTATTTTACCTCTTACAAAATCCACACGCCATACCAAAAATCTACACATCTTCTATACAGAATTCACACACTATACAAATACCACAGCTGTACAATTTTCACACCCTATACACTAAATTTACCCTATACAGCCAGTCATCTGGATTGAAGCAGCAAACATTCAGTGTAAAAGTAAAAAAATGACATAACATTATTTAATATTTGAATCACAGCTTATAGTGTTTTGACATCGACAACCACAACCAAAAAGTGCATTTTACCTCAAACTTGCGACTAGTTAACTTTCTAAAGAAGGTGCAATCGCTTCTTCGACATTAACACACTGACAAAATTATATTCAGAATTTAAAATATTTTTATACCACTTTTTAATGTGTGATTGTGTAAAGGTGTTCACGAGATAGACATACCAACCTTTCGCGAACTTGCTTTCAACGTCGAACGAACACTCGTTCTCAAAGCCGTGCTTTGTCTCTTTTTTTTCTTGTGTGCTGACTGCTGAGGGGGCCGCTGTGTCTTGGTGAAACAGTGTTTGTACATTTGTATTTGATTGTCGTTGCAAGTGTAGTGGGGTTGGTAAAAATGAATGTGCTTAATGTATGTGTATATGTGTAGAGGAAAAAAAGACACCTCTTAAAATGTTGTATGGCATTTGTGCGTTAAAAACATAATTTTTCAGAATATAAATTGGTGTGAATTCATCATTTTCATTTTCATTCAGCAGTTCATTGTGTAGAAAAGAATGCTTTGTTGCTGTTTATGCTTGCTTCCTGTAGAGGGCGCTGAACGCTATTGTTTCAAGCTAATGCACCGGGCGAGTCAGAGTCAATTAAATATTGTCGAAGACTGCAGCCAGTACTCCAGTTTTACAGCGTCTCTTGTTATTATTTTACAGTGCTGGCCAGTGTTGTACATTCAGCTTACTCTCTCAGGCTTCCAAGACTTGAGGAGGGTAACACAAGTAGGGTTGCAAAGGGGCGGAACATTTTCGGTAAATTTCCGGAAAGTTTCCGGTAAATTTCCATGGGAAGTTAAGCTGGGGAATTTGGGAAATATTCATTACCACGGCAACCGCTTGCGCGTCCACTCTGAAAGTAACTGTACACATAAGAGACGGATAGATACATTATTTAAGGTTATTTCTATTCGTTAGAATATTGATACATGAACTTGTTGTCAAGTAAGCCCCGTTGCGAGCAAGAGCAAAGGCTCTCTAAACTTTCAGTGTGCTGCACTGCTCTAGTTGACTTCTGCGCCTTCCCACCCCCGAAAATATCACGTTAATTTTGAAAACATAATTCCTTTTGTGGATCCTCTTGGTCTTTCTTCATGTTTCTTTGACAAATATCAGTGTCTCAGTCTCACGCACGCTGCACGTGAGTTAACCACGCCTACTTATTTACATGTTGCGGTATACACGGAATAAAAAAATCTGTTACGGTTGACATTTTCTTTCGCGGTAACGATATATACCGTCATACCGCCCAGCCCTACTTATGTGGTAAATAGTTATGCTAGCTTATTTAGCATCTAACTTATCAGCTTACTATCTACTAGATGAATACATTTGTATGTGATATTTGCAATTTAAACATTTAATAAATATATTTCACCATAATATCATCAAAACTTACTTCACTTTGTTTAGTCCACAGTCTCAAATGTGTGCCTTCAATAGTCTTGTGCTTTGGGCTTCTGTACATGTGATGGAGGCATGCACAGTGCCAGTAGGGGGTGTGGTCTCAATAGCCATGCAGTAAGCAGTGTGCTATGTGCATGTGATTGAGGAATGGCATGGATATTCAAGTGTATTTGAATGGCATCTGTTTGTTTTAGTCAAGATTATGCTAAAATATACTTTCCTCAACTATATTTAAGTTCCCTATGAGGAGCCAACCTTCAAATTTGAAAATTCCCAGTTTATTCCCGTTTATTCCCATAAATTCCTGTTAATTCCCATTAATTCCCATGGAAAGTTTCCATCTTTGAAAATTCCCAGAATTGTGCAACCCTAAACACAAGCAATCATAAAATACAGCATATTGAAAAAAACAAACAAACAGGTATTTACTGTGAGAAACGGACCTCGGGTTCGGGCTTAAAATATAACTGTAATAGTCAGGTTGGTTCGGGTCTGGTTAAATGATTTCAGGTACGGGCCAGGTTCGGGGTTCTGTTTAAAGTCCGTGCAGACCTCTAATTCTAATGTCCCCATAGCGTCAGCAACTGACACAGCATCGAGTTCCCTCAAAAGGGAACGTCTTGGTTGCGTATGTAACTCGGTTCCTTAAGAAGGGAACAAGACGCTGCGTCACGTTGCCATGCTTTGGACATGCCTGCACGTCTTCCTTCAGAAAATTCAAATATGATGACGTGTAATGCAGACATGTAATAGACACTCGGGTGTTCGGTCCATATGATGTCATCAATCTGCCGTTGGTCAATAAGATTGGTTTGATATCATACGTGTTTCAGACACCAAGTTCCACGGGACGCATCCCCATAGCATCAGCAAATGACGCAGTGTCTTGTTCCTTTCTCAGGGAACATTTATTACTGTGAAGCTGCTTTGAAACAATCTGTATTGTATAAAGCACTATATAAATGAAGGTAACTTGACGTGGCTTGACTGTTCCACTGTGCCTCAGTATCACATATCATTTACTATTTGTCACATCCTGAATGGCAGTTCCTCATTCACACACAGACATTCAATTATAGATACCATGATGAAAACAGCCTCAATATCCAGCAGGTTGAAGTGACTGGAACAGAAGTTATATATTATAATGAAATATTTGAACAAAACAAAAACTTAAAACTTAAAACAATAAACCTTAGTATGGTTAGGTGCCATATACTGAATTTAACACATGAAAACAAGGCTGTGAGGGATGTGGATAGTATTTACAATGACACACTGTAGGTCCTACATCACGTCATTTTCACAACTCGCAGCCTTTAAAACTGCTAGATGGAGTTTTTGTCTACTTAAATTTAGTCAGCCGAACAATTGGATTGTTAAATTAAATTAATTAACATCATTTACAATTACACAAAGGAACTGAACAAGTAAATTGCCACAAGACGATGCAAATGAACTTGGTGTTATTGCATATTTCTAACTGATCAACAGATGGCGTAGTAGTTCCGTTTATGCAGTTGAATGCTATGGAGACAAAAATTGTATTGGGCCAATAAAATGTGTCGTGGACAAACTTAGAAATATAGAAATATATATATATATATATAACAACCTATATAAAACATATATCATTATGGCCTTAAGCTATGACAGTATATAAATACATTTAGAAATAATTCTGAGTGCATCAGAGGATTTATTGATAACTACAGCATGTGGGTATGTAAAAGAGATCCTCTAGCAAATATGCTTTTGAGATTCAGGCTGAACGTGACTTAAGCAATTAAACCATCATTTTAATTATCTCACAATGATCAGCACAAATTTGTAATATGTCCAGCTGCAATGCTTAATTTAAGGATGAGAGCTGCTGCAGAGTTTAATGAGATGATGGGAGAACAGCTGGTTGACTGTAAACACTGTACAGTGAAGAGAAGAGTTCAATGATGAAAGTCATATATGAGATGTGTTGTAGCGACTCACTGGCAGTGAGTTACATAATAACTGCAGTGCTGAGTGTGAGGAAGAAAGAGCAGGCAAACGTTGCAGTCTGACATCAGGGTGTGGTCATGCATGGATTTTACCATGCACACTCAGTGTGTGTGTGTGTGTGTGTGTGTGCATGTGTGTGGGGGGGAAGGGTGTGAATACTCTCAACTGTTTCCTTGAGGATGGACAATCCATTGTTTACACCCATATTCTATTAAAGTTATTATAATATAAGTCCTGATAATTTCCTTCACCATTTCAATACGACACTAATCAGATAAGCATCTTTTCACTCAATCGTTATGCTAAAAATATAGTTTTTGTACAACTTTATAATTACAATTATTTATTTATGTATTTTTCTATTGAACCAGAAACAAAATAGAAGCATTTTCACTAGTTATTTCAGACCTTCAGTTGTGCCTGTGCATGGGTTTGAGTCTCACCACAGACCTCAGGTTATTGGGTTTTAGACCACTTCCTTTGTTTTGATCTTTAATCAATTGTAATTAAAAGAAAGAGTCAGCCTATGGCGATCTGCAGTCATTACTGCTGCATCTTCCACCTGCCCGTTGTCTATTGCTGACCTGAGATCAGTACAGTTCTCTACCTTGCAATACTTCAAACTGCCCTAGCTTAATTACTATGTTTTTCAATCAGATGCTGTGAAAACATGAATGGGAACGCATTTTATTAAGTATTAAATTATTATAAAGGTCCCACCATAAGCAGATCTGAAAGTGTCTGAAAGAAAGTGTCAGACATATCTGAAAGGGAAGGATGTGAAAAATGCTTAATTTAGCACTAGACACAATAATGGTGCAATATTGCACTGTGTTTGTGCAGGCTGGAAAGGTATTTTGGGACTCATATATGCGTTAAGGTTTATATATATACATATGTGTGTGTGTGTGTGTGTGTGTGTGTGTGTGTGTGTGTGTGTGTGTGTGTGTGTGTGTGTGTGTGTGTGTGTGTGTGTGTGTGTGTGTGTGTGTGTGTGTGTGTGTGTGTGTGTGTGTGTGTGTGTGTGTGTCTGTGTGTGTGTGTATTTTTTGTTTGTCACCTCTCTGGGTTATGATGTGTTAGGTGTCAGGGCAAACATCCTCATCCTCCTCTCTCTCTCTCTTTGTCCTTCTGTGAGCAGAGACCTCCTGCTGAGCTTGCAGGGTGTGGCTCCCAGCAGCTCTGAATATTTTTGCTAGACACCATACGTACTCCACAGACAGATCTTCATGCAGCACAAGCTTTCCCCCTTTTATTTTTATTATTGTAATTTGATCATATCTAACTCATTTCGAGCGCAGCCTTTTTTAACTGTAGTTGTGCTGCTTGATACTGTGAACTATGTATTTGTTATGATGTTAGTTTATTTGACAGTTTTTTACAATTGCTAAGACACATTTCTTGAAACCTTCACCCATTTTCTTACAACATTAAACACAAATCCAAATTTATAAACTAAACTCACAAAACCATCGACTCTTCTGGCAAAGTCAAACAATTGCTTCAAAACCATTTCACCTCTATTTAAAATCAAACAATGCTTTCAGATCATACACAATAAAATGAGCTATCATTAATTAGACACTACATCAAAAAATGAAGAACAGCATCCAGAATGTTACAGAAAAAAAAAAAAATTGTGTACAGTAAACAATTTTTGACATTACTTAAAAAATATAGTTATAGTAATTTCAACTGAGTAAGGTGAATATATTACTGTATGCACTACAAGTATAGTATTGTACTGAATATTGAATAGTAGGCCTATTGAATGTCTGTATATTCAGCACTTGCATAGTGTAAAAATACTGTAAGTCCAAATGCAAAAGCCAAAAAGGTCAAATAAAACTCTAAATGCAAATCATGTTACAGTACACTCAAATACTGTATGTTGTGCATCGGCAAAATCAAGGTCAATGAGAGATTGATTCTGCTTCAACATCATGTCTTCCTGCTGGCTCTGGCCTAAGGACTTTGTCCACATCACAGACAATGTTGTCTCTTGCCAGACGAAGGAAAAAACCTTCTAGTGTGACACATCCAGCATTGACAACACTGTCCACACCTTGCTCTTTCTCGTCCTCATCCTCTTCCTCCTCTCCCTCTCAGATTGTTTACATCTATTGTTCATATCATCAGTGCACCTGTGTCACCAGGACACTCTGAACTGGCTCATATTTCATACAGTTGGTGGGATCACATCATTAGAAATAAGTGTGAACAATTTTGAATTGTTGTGTGTTAACGATGACAGTAGTTGTGTTTATCTTTTGCCTCTTGTGTTTAGTGTTTTGCAAAACAAATGTATCACAGTGCGAAATGTGTTTTAATGAGTGAGAATGTTAAGAGTTTTGCAAAAAGAGTGCATGAGATTTGCAAACAGTGTCTAACTGCCTGAACTTGATTAAGGTTTTGCAGAAATATTGATTTATTCGACAAATTGGTTTAGGGTATTGAAAATTCGGTTCAGAGAATGGAGTTTAGTGTTTTAGCAATTAAGAAAAACTGTAATAATCATAAATAAGCTAATCTCCCGCCAATAGGTCGCTGAACGAGTGGTGCCTTGTGGTGCCAACCTTCACCTGAACTGCTGAGAAAGAAGCATTTAGATTATGCATTTATCAGATGCTTTTATCCACAGAGAAGAACAAAAGCAATTAGTCAAGGAGCCAACAATATTCATAATATACAATGCCAGGTTTATTTGACAACTGTGAAGGAACACAATGCTCATTCATTCAGTGACCTTAGCTGACAGGAGGAAGTATAAACTTGAGGTATACTTTACTTTACTTTACTTACTTCGCATACCATTTACTTTCTTTGTTTACCAGTTCTGTCTAACAAAGTATTAAATATGACTGACAGAGCTCGTAAATTAATGAAGACGGAGAATGTGAGTGAGCGCTGTGTGATCTAAAGCCTGTTTTATGCTTCTGCGTCGAACTGCCGCCGTAGCTACGTCGTAGGCTGTGTGTAGCGCGCGTACCCTACGGTGTACCCTGACGTGCACCTCTCCAAAAATGTAACAACGCGTCAATTCTACGCGGACACAAGCGCTGTGATTGGTCTGCCAGAACCCCTCCCTCGGGGTTTCACACGCTCCATAGGTGCGCGTCAACGCGGACAACGACACAGAAGTATAAATTAAAACCAACACGTTGCCTACGGCGTATAGGCTCCGGCGTATGTCCGACGCAGAAGTATAATGAGGCCTTAAGAGCTGCCGTTGCCGTTCTCTTCTGGCGCTGGTGTTCTCAGCGCCGCCCGTCAAAATAAAAGTCCGGAGCGGCGTCGAAATAAAAGTCCCGCTTCCAACACATCGGCCAATCAGAAAAACGTATCGGCCGATGGCGATATTTCAAAAATGCCAAATTATATTGGCGATATATCGGTCGACCACTAGTTTGCATTTTGATTATTTCGAAAACCGTTCATCCAGTCGACTTCACAAGGGAGTGCAGTGTCGCATTTGGTGCAATATGGACACGCGAGACGCGACACATTCAGAATTAATAAACTTTTAGTAAACTACAGAACAGCGCGAGCACGAAGCGGCGCGCCTCACGCGGGCAGGGCTATTATGCTCCGAGAACGGACACTGCACTAGTGATATAAAACGCACACACACAGGTCTGTTAAATTAAGCAATACTTTTAAGGTAGTCTAATATTTTTCTGACTAACAAATTACTGACACAGTAAAGGGTGGATTTAAATAAAGAAAAACGAAATTTAAATAAAGAAAAACGAAATTTAAATAAAGAAAAACGAAATTAAGTTAAATTAAAAACGAGATTAATTTAGATTGATAATGACGGGTAAAAAGGCTAATACATTTTGTTTCTTTTATTCTATTTTCCACAATGTCAAAGCAACGCAGCTTAACCCAAAACACAAGCTCAGGCATGCACTTCGGTCCATAGAAAATCAGCTGTTCTGCGCTCTAGCCAGAGAACACTGTTGCTGGAACACTTAAGCCTTGTTTATACTTTCGCCTGGCTCCGCAGCGCGAGTCTCCGCAGACTGCGCGCGCACCTCCCCAAACGGACGAGGCGTTTATACTTGACGCGCTCGCCGTTGTACTATTCTTTGAAACGACAGGGGGCGACTCGAGTAATTGTCCTCTAGTCTAAACCATCAGGAATCAGCAGTGAGAAGAAGAAAGCTATACACACGTGACAATGTTTATTTTAGTAGACACCACTGTTACCACACTAAAAAAAGAATCGTGTAAAACCCAGTAAACCCTGAGATTATTACTCGTGACAATAAAACAAAATATATGGATATGAGAATGTGTACAATATAAATAAATTAACGATCTCTTACATATTTTCTAATTTCACTAAACATTTCATTGTTTCATGAACATTTTTATTAAACATGGACTTTTATGTTCATTAAAAATACTTTTTATGCTATTGTATGCTCATTTTTTAAATGTAAGCAACTCATTTAGACGTGCAAACTGGGTGCCGGTGTGGTGAGAAGTTCGAGCTCGGCCAGATTCGGCTCTAAGTCGTTCATCTTCGGATGCGGCGCCGCGCGCGTTGTTACAAAAAATGTCGCGCACACCGCCAGGCGAAATTGGGTCTTGCGAACCCAACGCGCACGACCGCCCACACCGCAATGACGTCACTTTTGCCGCGCGCACCTTCGCGCTCGTGCGGACGCGTCGAGTATAAACCAGGCTTTAAGGCTGCTTTATACTTCTGCGTCGGACCTACGCCGGAGCCTCTACGCTGTAGGCAACGCGTTGGTTTTCATTTATACTTCTGCGTCGTTGTCCGCGTTCACACGCGCAGAGGGAGCATGTGAAACCCGAGGGAGCGGTCCTAGCAGACCAATCACAGCGCTTGCGTCCGCGTAGAGTTGACGCGTTGTTACATTTTTGGAGAGGTGCACGTCAGGGTACGCCGAAGGGTACGCGCGCTACACACAGCCTACGACGTAGCTACGGCGTAAATTCGACGCAGAAGTATAAATTGGGCTTTAGGCGTCGGTTCTATTTCTAGCATGCACGCGTTTTCCGCGTGGCTCGAGCCGCGTGTCTCACGCAGGCAGTGTGCAAACTCCAACCTGTTAACATGGGAGCCGAAATAAAAACGGACACACCACGCAGCTGAGACGCACGCTCACGCCACGCAGCCAGTGTGTCGCCGGCGTTATTCAAGCGCGAATGAGAACCGTTTCGCGGGGGATCCCAGGTGTGAAAAAAAAAAAAAAAAAAAAAAAAACTTTTCAAATGTCACATTTTCAAATCGAATACCAACCCACCGAACGGGTCCAGCCCTAAGAGTAATATAAGGTAAATGAAAGCTTATTCACTTATCACCTTATCACGTCACTTATTACCTTCTCATCTATCCAATCATGTTCTAATACTAATCGGTACTTACACATGTCTGAGTTCGCAGATGCTGACACTTTCATTCACCTCCATCCTCCCCACCACCACCAGGATGGTTCCTTCCACTTCATCCTCCCCACCACCACCAGGATGGTCCCATTCTATACCTCCCAGGGGGTCGGCTGCGCCCCTGCCTTCGTCTTCAGGCAGGAAATGCAGATTCCGTACCCTCGGATTACGGGCTACAGACATGCCAAAGAACTTTATATCATAATATTTGCTTGCTGGGCTGTTAATAAATGTATACTTGTTACGGTATTTTGCCTCCCGAGTCTTTCTGGTAGAACTACAAGGGATAAGGTTTGGTTTAGGGGTAGGTTCAAGGTTATTACCTATTACCCAGTTATTGTTATTACTATAATAAGTACATAGTATGTACATGCAGAACAGGACTGTAAAATAAAGTACTACCCAAATTGCTCATGTTCCTCTATTGTCCATAATCACTTTGGTTAACCCTTGTGCATCCTTGAGGACATTTTTGGCTTTTTCAGTTTTGTTTTTTTGATCACTTTGCCTGTGTTAATGCTAACTGCATAAAATTTGGCACGGGTGTGTATTTTTATTGGAATTTTACTATTTCATCATCATTTTCTTTAAAAAATCTATTTTGCACTAGTTACACAAAATACTTCCTCTTAGGACCTTAAGGACAAAAATGTCCCCATTGAAACCCATTAAAACTGCATTTTTTAATCCCTGTGCCGTTTAACTATAAAATGATGCAATCTTTTTTAATAGGCTTTCATTCTGTTGGCAAGGCTTCAAAATTGACATTTTTACAATTTTTTATCAGATGGTGCCATTTTTTCAGGTTAGGCCTATAAAGCAAATACTCGCTTTATTCCTGTTTTCTGCTTCGGCATATTATAGAGCCAACTGGATAAATTATGCAACGATAATTGTGTGGGTTTGTTGGTATGGATGTCTAAGTGTGGTTGGTATGTGTGTTATAAAAAAAAAATGTGTTTGTGTGCATGTGTGTGCTTGTAATATTTGAGAGAGAAAAACTCAACTGCAAATCGAAAATTCAATCACTGTGTTCACCAGTGGAGTTTTGCTGGCATCCAATGGGGAAAGTCTGGTACTGCGCCCAAACAAAATCTTACTGAAAGCTCATTTTTTGAGATATCATCCTCAAATTCGGAACACAACCTGTTTAGATTTATGGCTTTGAATTTATATCAGTTTTAGAGTTCCAAATGTTTCATAAAATATATATTTTATATAAAATATTGATTATAATGTTCATAAATATTTTTCATAAACTTAAACTTCTATAACATTTTTTTGGTTGCACTTTTTTCCAATTGTTTCACTTCAACAACAATCTGCCAAGGGTCTTCTTTAAAATGAGACCAAACTTAAGTATTTGCTCCCAAGCATAACATTTTTATGAGAGTTTTTTGACTTGGACATTTTTGTCCCTTTTGGACCTATGAGTAAGTTTTTTTTTTTTTTTTTATGTTAACTGCATTAATTTTGGCACAGGTGTCTATTTTTATTGTAATTTTACTATTTCACCCCCATTTCATTTGAAAAAAAAATGTTGCACTAGTTACACAAAATACTTATATATATTTTATATAAAATATTGATTATAATGTTCATAAATATTTTTCATAAACTTAAACTTCTATAAAAAAAATTTGGTTGCACGTTTTTCACTTTTTTCACTTCAACAACAATCTGCCAAGGGTCTTCTTTAAAATGAGACCAAACTTAAGTATTTGCTCCCAAGCATAACATTTTTATGAGAGTTTTTTGACTTGGACATTTTTGTCCCTTTTGGACCTATGAGTAAGTTTTTGTTTTTTTGTTACTGTTAACTGCATGAATTTTGAGCTATTATAGAGCCAGTTGGATAAATTATGCAATGATAATTGTGTGGGTGTGCTGGTATGGATGTCAGAGTGTGGTTGGTATGTGTGTTATAAAAAAAAAAAGGTGTTTGTGTGCATGTGTGTGTTTGTAGTATTGAGAGAGAAAAACTCAACTGCAAATAACAAAGCCAATCACTGTGTGACCAGAGGAGTTTTGCTGGGATCCAATGGGGACAGTTTGGTACTGCGCCCAAACAAAATATTACTGAAAGCTCATTTTTTGAGATATCAACCTCAAATTTGGAACACAACTTATTTAGATTTATGGCTTTGATTTTCTAGCCGTTTTAGAGTTCAACTTGTTTCATAAAATATATATTTTATATAAAATAATATTCATAAATAATTTTCATAAACTTAAACCTATATAACTTTTTTTGGGATTTACTTATAAAAAAAATTTAACTTCAGCAATAATCTGGCAAGGGTATTCTTTAAAATGATACCAAAGTTAAGTCTGTGCTCCCAAGCTTCACCTTTTTATGACCGTTTTTTGACATGGACATTTTTGTCCTCTTTGGACCTATGAGTAACTTTTTTAAATTGATGCACAAGGGTTAAAAGCCCTAAACATGGTATAAACATGCATGCTAAATGCATAAATGTAAATGTAATCATAAACACGCTGGAAGTGCAAATAGTTTTATTGTTTACTGCACTTTTTTTTGTTTGATTATTTTTCTTTTTGGGTAGAGCATCCCTTTAAACATTAGCTAACTTAATCTTTGTCAACATTAATATAGTGGATAAGTGTATGTTGTCAAGTCAGATGGACTGGCTGATGATAACATTTTTGATGAAAAGCGTTTTAAATCTGTCAGCATTAAACCTGCTCTTAATCCTGTTCCTGCAGTTTCATTATCTGGAAGTGTTATGGCTTCATTCCATCCAGTGATCTGACATGCACTGGGACATTTTATGACTCTATGTGTGCTAAAACTGTTATGGTGGCATTTTTATTTGTGAAAATAAATTGGACTGCAGGTGGAAGGAGGTGCAAGGCAGGGGTTTGGGTTTTGGTTTTGGGGTGTGTGTGTGTGTGTGTGTGTGTGTGTGCACACGCACTTTTCAGTAACTAGAATGTGTTTGTATGCGTGTTCACGTCTTGTAATGAAGACTTGCTACAAGGCAACAGCAGAGCTGACTGAGTTTAATTACTGTCAGTCTGAACATCCATTAATCTTATGTCAGATCAATAGTGCTTCCTCTACCAATCAAATATTCCCACAATTCACCCTTTTTTTGCCTTTGCCATGTGCACTCTTACAAAGGTCTGTAAAAATAGAGACAAATATACTGTAACTATTATGAATAAATTGTCAGTGTTGTTTTTTTTTTCACAAGGGGGTTTTACCCGTATTTTGAATTGTGCATTATATTGTGTTGTTTTTGGGTTCAAGCCTTTTTAGGGTAACACATAAAGTCCTGTCAGTAAATGATCAGTACCTTTTTATTTATTTTTAACAGTGTGTGTGTCTGAGTGATACATTTGTGTTCTAAAGAATGAATAAATCAAATTAAAAGTATAAGAATTTCCTTTTCCAAATACTGTCATAAGTTATGCAACATGATCCACATGCATTGACAATTACATTATAAAAAAAGACATACAGTTATGTGTCTAAACTGTGAATTACGAGTGAGTTGTGGTTTGCGTGTATTCAATTACCCAGACACATTAAGATGACAAATAGATCCTACTTTAACCATGGATGCATAATTCATTACATCTAGATAAATTGCTGACCTGCCTAAGACTTCACTTGCACCACAAGTAAAGCCACACAGATATAAATCAAAATATACAATCATTTACATTTGTTATTTTGCTGCTGTTATATTCAGAACAGCTTTCAAAAATTGGGTAACATCATCCGGATCAACATTATCATGATCCGAGGTTTCTTGGAATATATGTTCACTTCAAAAGCCTTGAGGAGCTTTAATGTTTCCCCTCCAGAATTTTTTATTTTTTATTTTTTTTGGCAAGAAACAATTTTAGAATGTTTGGAAATTTGAACAATAGAAAACATCTCTCACTGTGGAGGTGTTTTCAGGTTCATATGTTCAACCTAGCACCTTAATTATTCAGATGAGCATAACTACAGAAAGCGAAACTGTTCTACAGTCAAGTCAAGTACAATACTAGTGAGATAAAGGAAATAGACAGAGGGAATGTGGCACTTGAGAAAGATTTTAAGTCTAATAAACAACATGATGTGAAATAATGAATAAATGAAAAAAAGTGAGTGAAAACAAGCCTTGAGGAAAATGGAGGAACATAATCCTATTTCATCTGATGTTAACAGACAAAAGGATTTTTTGATTCACTGGTTTCCACTTACTAATGAGGCATATTAATCCAACAGATACATATTCAACACTGTAACAATGAAACAATACTAGAGACACCATTTGAGTTCCCACAGGTTATTTATTGACATCTGTGAATCCATGGAGCCTTTCCATTGCAAAAAAAAATATTTATAGTGAAAAGAGGTTCTTTAGATTATTCTAAAGAGGTTCTTTAGAGGTTCTTCACATTAAAAAAAAGAAATTGTTATAAATGGTTCTTTGGGGAACCCAAAATAGTAAAAAAAAAAAAAAAAGAAGAAGTTATTAGAACCATTGTGCTAGAACCCTTTGGAGAACTTTAAAGGTAGTTTTTTGAGGAACCTTTTTTTTTTTTTTTTTTTATGTAATGTATAATTTCCTGCAAGAACTCTAAACACTGTCAATGGTTCCTTTGACACTGTCTAAAGTATCCCAAAAGGGTGCCTCAAGTAACTTTTCATTCTGACAGTCAATACTGATCCTAATGCGCTTGTAACATTGTGTTACTGATCATTTAGTACATTGGTTTAAAAAAGTTTGGACTGAAATCATTGTAGGTACTGCATCAACTTCTGGGTTGAAGTAACTTTTGAGTTCAACATTTCTTTTTCTTGTTGACACATGATTATTTATAATTTGTGACTTTATAATTTGCCAGTACAGTAAGTGGAATCACGAGGACTAATGTTGGCAGCATGTACAGTATCTGATGTTTCAACAGTTAGGCAATGCATACCTAATTGTGTATTTTGCTTTTTATGTTATAATTATTAGTTATCTTTCTATGTCATTAGTTTGAGATATTTGTTTGGTTATGGTTTTTTGTATATGTAATCATGGGGGTTGATGATGTTAGGAAATATCTAAGACGGGGTGGGATGTGTTTTAACACACTGTGAAAGGCCTGCATGCCAAAATGTCTGTTGTATAACTTATATATGGTATTATGACACTACTTGTGTAAGGATCATTGTCTACTTAATAATGTCATATGGATATACCATGCTCCTGAACTTAAAGTGCCCCAATTATGCTATTTTAAAGGTTCCTAATTTTGTTGTCTCCTACAACAGGTTTACATCCATTAAAGGTAAAAAAAAACACTTTAATATCCTCATAATATACGTTGCACATCACCTCATTTCTCAAAGACTTTAAAGCCTGCTCTGCTCTGATTGGTTTTGGATTGATTCAGTTCACAGGGTCGCACGGTCGCAGTTTGCACGGTCTCCTCCCCGGAACTGAATCGCATAGCCAAGCCTGAAGGTTCTCGCGACCCAGTGGGACAGGTTGGGAAGCTCTAACCAAGCTCCCAAGAACTGTACCAGCGGGGTCATGCGAACCACAGACGTACCCTCGATGGGGCAGCGAGGTGTAATGACCGGCCCGGACGTGGGTAGTGTAGCGTCCTGGTGTGGGGGCATGGTCATTTGCCGCGTCCTGACAGAGGAGGCCAGGGAAGGACCAGCGTTCCACGGGGGCCTGCTCTGCCAGGGGTCTGGCGACAGAGGGGGACGAGAGTGGCGAGGCGAGGCGCATGAGCGGCGCGCACTGTCATCCAAGACCTCTGATGGCTCGCCGAGGGGCGAGCAGCGGGGAGTGGAGAACAAAAGATTCTACCCTGGCCCTCCACCGGGAGAAGGAGTGGTCCTGCTACCATCTCCTAGAAAGAACTGAGTGCCATCTCTAAGCAGCCCGTCTCAGGGGCGCCGCTTAGCCTGGCGTTTAGCGGGCTGTGGGGCCTTCCTGCGGCTACCTCCACAGTGCGGTCCAGATGAAGGCTGCTGCTGGGGCCGGGCGGGAGGGGCGGGAGCCGCAGGAGGGCGCCCTCGGCGGTGATCAGGCTGAGGATTATGTGCCGATGGCTGGGTGGAGGCAGCAGCAGGCCGTCAGGGCAGAATATGCTTTTTAGCCTCAGTCTGCCTCTGGGCGGTCGAGAACTGTTGGGCGAAGTCCTCGACCGCGCCGCTGAAGAGGCCAGCCTGGAATATGGGAGAGTCGAGGAAACGGGTTCACTCGGCGTCTCTCATATCAGCCAGGTTGAGCCAAAGGTGTCTCTACTGGACCACATTCGTGGACATCACCTGGCCCAAGGACCGTGCATTCATCTTCATTGCCTGGAGAGCGAGGTCGGTGGCGGCACGCAGCTCAAAGAGCCCTGGGTCAGTCCTGCCCTCGTGCATGTCCCTGAGCATCCGTGCCTGGTAAACCTGCAGGATGGTCATGGCATGGAAAGAGGTGTCAGCCTGTCCCGCAGCTCTATAGGATTTCGCAAGAGAGTCGACGAAAACCTACAGGCTTTGGAGGGGTGCTTTGGGTCACCACAAGAAGAAGCGCTCTGAGGACACAGCTGAATCGCAACAGAGCGTTCAACCGGGGAACCCCAGTGTAACCGTTGGCCGCGGACCCATCAAGGGGAAGAAAGGCGGAGAAGGTCTGAGAAAGGCAGAGAAGATCTGACTCAGACAATGCTTGCACGCCCGAAGGCAGCATCACAGCCGAATCATCATCTCCCGAGGACTCCAGCCCATCTTGTGATGCAGCGATGGACATAGTTTTCTCGTCTGGAGCGCCACCGAATGAAACGGAGGACGCCCTCAGGTCACCATTTCTACCAGCCAAAGTACCACCTCTCGAACAGGGGGTAGACCGGGGTGTGGATGAGTGGACTCTCACTCTAGTGAGGTCATTGAGTCTCGACCGCAGTGTCACGATGGTCATGTTCCCGGCATGCAAATTCCACAGACCCAAGGCATTTTCAATGCCATTGGTTCGTTTTCTAAAACTCGTCCAATATCTCATCCTTTGGAAGTGTATACAAAACTAATTTACTTCTGCAGCGCAGAAAACAACGACATTTACACAACATGAACCAGCTACAGTGTGTTTGAGGGAGGGTCAAAGTAGACGATGTTCGCCGGCAGCCAAAGACCATAAGCGGGCATTATGCAAATGTGTTACATCGTTACATATGAATGTAAGGCAAGGCAAGGCAAGGCTCGTTTCGGCAGTTCATAATCAATTCTTTGTTTTGGGAGACAGTAACCCCATTTACCACTTTGACCTTTAAAACTTTGCAGACCTTTTGCATTCAAAAACAGCTATATTACCCACTACATGGTAATATCTGAAAAAGCATAATAGGTGCACTTAAAAAAAAAAAAAAAATTAGAAAGCTTATTGTGAAACAACGTCCCGCATCCACTTCAAACATACAGTTGAAGCTTTCATTTGAGGGGGTGGTGGACTTTCAGCAATGATGTGAGTCTCTCCCTCTCTCTAAGTCCCTTCCTTTCACTCTTGCTCTCCAGTGAGTTGGGGGGTTGGATGCTTGTTACCTTTAGTCCAGTGAGGCGTAATAATGGCAAGCTGATGCTTGCTGGAGCACTAGGATCTTGAATCACTGTGCTCTGAGAAAATGTTAGTCTGAATTATTGAACAAGGCCTTGCCGAATTTACAAAGAAGAGCATCACGCAAGCTCTGTACAACAGCTTTCTTTCCCAAAATGAAGAGGGAGACAGCATGACGGTGCAAAAATGAATCAAAGAACCTACAAAACCTTCAAAGTGTGACACTAGACAGGGTTACAATTTATCAACTAGTCAATAGAATTCAGTTAAATCAATTGCATTTGTCATTTTTATATATTTATACAATTTATTTATACAAACCATTGGTGAGCATGCAGTTTAAGTTGATATTGTTTATGTATATTCTTCAAACCCTATTGACTGTTTCTCTACACATGTGTAAGTGCTACTGAGTAAGAATGATAATCATGTGCTCATCATCAGAATGAGACTTTCTATTAATTTTGCCTTATTGAATAATTCAACAACAACTTGCAGGAGCGTCCATGGGAAACATATTTAGCATAAATCTGAAAGAGATTTTGGCCAAAAACAGGGATGTGTAGACTTTTTATATCCACTTTAGCTACGCCAAATAACAGCAGGACTACAAACGAGGCATTTCAGGCAAGTGCTTTCTGTTGGAGAGATTCACTCTCTTTGGCGTGGACTTATTGCTTTGTATCTTTGCAGATTGTTTATGTTTACAAGCACAAACATCTACATTGCACATTAAAGGAAAGGTAAAAGATTATATATAGATATATAGATATAAAGATTTAATACTATAATTTCATTGTAAAATAAAATAAAAAACAGAACACCCAAAATATTTTTCAACAACTCATGTCAATTACTAATTATAATCACATACATCAAGCGTAGCATCAGTTCTGGCAGGTCATGTTAGTCAAGCTTGCATCAGCTGACTCTCAGCTGATCCAGGTCTACCTATAGGAATACGACACCTATCACATATATACGCTCCTTTAGTATTATCAAAGAGTATAGAAGCCCAAGAGGCGAAACTCTGTTGTGTTATGGGTAACAGTCTGTAGATGGCGCTGTGGAGGCGCGTCCGCCATTATGGACTGAAAGCTGCTGAAATCGTTAGCGCCAGTCAATGGCAAAATCCATTTTAGAACTGTTTATAGTTCATGTGTGCACTTGCTAGATTGCACATCTTTTTTGTACCTTTCCGCCTGTAATAGGACATTCACAGATTGTTTTTTTTCTTGCCATTGAAACGTTCCCGGTGTGCACTTTCACTGAAGATGTTGAAAAAACAAGTTGTTAATATTTTTGTGATATTCTATGTAAAATATTAACTGTCTTTAGAAATGTTCATTTATAATTTTATTTATTTATTTATTTTTCCAAATCATATATATGGTGATGTTCACTAATTTCAAAATCAACATTTGAATAAATATCGTATTACTTATCTTATTACTGTGTGTCTGCCTATAGCCTATATTATTTCATGAATTTCTGTTAGTCATATAACAAGGAAAATGCATAATAGAACATAAATATTGATAGATTAAAGTTTTGCAGTCATTTTATAATTGTATCTTTGCAAACCGTAAGTGGTAGGCTAATGAAGCCGATTCAGTGGGGGACATACCCTTACTAAAAAGTACTATAGGAATCTTATAGTATTTTGGGACAAAATATTATAGTAATCTTATAGGAATACTATAGTAATTTGGGACATACTACAGAAGTACGATAAGACTACTATATAAATACTGTTACAGTGTTAGTTCAGTAAATACATTGTTCGTTACGGTTTTTTTACTAGTATACGTAATGTGTTCTTATTAGCCAATCAGATGTGGCTACGTCATTACGTAGGGATTAGTTGACTGCTTGTTTACGTTTAGCATGAGATGCTCGTAGGCTCCGGTGCGGATGGTTGTAGATAAACCCATCAGCGCTGGGCAAGAGCATAAAACCCCCGTTGATGTAAGTTGTGACTTAATAAGTAAAGTAAAGTTCCTGAACGTACTCTCTTTGTTGTGTGCTTCTCTTCACGCCTCCACGGACACTGAGAAACCAACACGAGAAAGCACAACAAGTGGTGTCAGAAGCTGAGCGTGATTGACAGTTATCAGAGAATCGTGAGTGTTGTGAACTGCTGGGACATCTTTTGTTAATCGATGGACATCATAATCACTGCAAACGCTGTTGTGAAGTAGTATTAAAGACTGATTGATCACGTTTGGTCGTCGCATTGACCATCATAAACTCACGAAAATAAGAGCTGCACGGAGTCTCCCTTCCCCCATCGGAGAGGCGTGGCGCTGGCAGTCTGCCAAAGATAGCGCTGCTGTTGGCTGCTTGCCAACTTTCACAGACACTACAAACAGCCAACTTTCACAGACACTACTAAACAGCCCTGCAAATCTACATCGAAGCTCACAAACCAGAATATATTTCAGTATAATATATATACACAAAAAAAAGCAAAAAAAAAAAAGCAAAAAAAAAAAATAATAATATTTCCAGCTAAATTGTAATATAACATGGATGTGAGTGAGTCAGAAGTCCAACTTGGAGCGTCAGCTGCTCCAGACCCCCCACAGTGGCTACAGGCTGTGCTAGCACAACAAAATAAGCAACTTCAACATGCCATTTCACCTCTGCTCCAAAGATTGGAAGCGACGGAGGCTAATTTGTCTGCCCTCACGCAGCAGTGTCATGCCAGTAAAGTAACACGTGGTCCCCACCAACATGACGACTCTACCACACTTGCAGCTGCCCCTGATAGAACTCTTATGACAGATGGAGATGCTACAGGGCCTTCAGATGCTGAACAGCTTTTTGCGGCTGAGCTCGCGGTCATTGATAGACACGTACGGAGCCCAATTAGTCCAACTTCCTCCACACCTGGCCCCGATGTAAGACCTAGAAGCCGTGCACAGGGACCCAGCCGTTATAATGGCTCTTTCAACTTGGGCCCAAACATGCACACACCTTCAACTGCTGCAGCGCCCACCCATCACCTCACAACCCCTCGTGGTAGAGCTTCAGATGGACCTAAAGCTAAACTTGACACTTACGATGGTAAGGATGACTGGGACTCCTTCATCATTCCTTTTGAGCGCAGAGCTGTCATTTACAGATGGAGTACAGTAGAGAGAGTGGATAAACTCCATGAATGTCTACGAGGAGCTGCTGTCAGATATCTGTGCTCATTACCTGAACACATACGTGAAGATTACTTTCTGCTGAAAGAACAGCTGGCTTTCCGATTTGGCCAGAAAGAACCTCCAACCACAGCACGGAGGAGACTTGGAGAACTGCGCCAGTCTAAAGAAACTGTTTCGGAGTTCGCAGAGGAGGTTCACAGGCTGGTCATTTTAGCTTATCCTGGAGTTGACACTGAGCTCAGGGAGCAAATTGCTGCTGATGCTTTTCTCAAAGGGCTGCGCAACCAGAAAGTGGCATACGAGGTTATGAACCGTGACCCTGTATCACTGGATGAGGCACAACGGCTAGTATCATCTTATGAACACAATTTCAAAGCCACACTCGGACGAGACTTTGATCTGAAGGGGAGGACACGTAGAGTATCCTGGGCTGATCAAGACATGGACTCTGATGATGAGCCACCGGCCTTGCAGTCACGTAGAGTGCAGTCACAGCCGGGTTATGTTACACAGCACCAGTTGCAAACACTCATTGATAAAGTTGATAAGCTCCAACTAGCCATAGCCTGCCTGCCTACTTCCTCTTCTGTTGCTCTTCCTTCTTCCATAAGACCCACCCAACAAATAAATTCCAGTATGGCAGTTCAGTCAGAAAGAGGACGTGCAGCTCAGACCTCTTTCAAGTCAAGCAGATACAGACAGCAAAATACCAGCCCCACCAGAGCTTCTAGCGGGCCATGTTTCCAGTGTGGAGAGGAGGGACATTTCAAACGAAACTGCTCACGGTCCCCCAGTCCATCTACAAGTCCCCCTGCAAATACTGTGGTCAGAATGGAGCCCTCAAATCAAAATCACTCCGAACACGCAGAGCAGAGTCCGTCTATTGTACATGTGAGCAGAGCTGAGAGTCGAGGACCCAGTTTAATGATTTTGCTGACTGTTGATGGCGTACCAGTTAATGCAGTTATAGACACGGGTGCTGAGGCTACAATAATGTCTGAAGAGACGTACAGCAAATTACCCGCTAAATCACCTTCAGGACTGAAAAATGTGTGTCTCCGAAATGCAGAAACTGGAAGGGAGATGTCAGCAACAGGCGGAGTGAAAGTGGAATTCAGAATTGGCACAAAGGTGTTGGAGTGGACAGTTTGCATTGCACCAATTCGTGATGCCCTGCTCTTGGGCTTAGATTTCTTAAAAGCTGCTGATTTCACCATACATGCCTCTGTTAAAGTGTTTATGGGCTCTGAACTCATGCCAGCCTATATATCTGAAGGCAAGGGCCCAGACTATGCCATTTCGAGAGTGATGTTAGAAAGTGATGTCACTGTGCCGCCAGAGTGTGAATGTTTAGTTTGGGGTGTGGTAGACGACCCAAAACCAGAACTCCCGGCTGTTCTAGAGCCTGTTAGCCTGGCTGATGGAGTGTCTTCAGGCAGCATCATGATTAACATGGAACAGAGGATCCCAGTCAGGCTATGCAATGTCACAGCTTCCAGTAGACCCTTATTACGAGGAGTCTGTTTGGGTGTGCTCATCGAAGCATATCCTGATGCTCAAGAGGAGGGAGATAGAGCCTATTTAGTTCCAGGCGATGCTCCATTGTATGCAAAAAGTGGGAACTCAGTGCCACAAGATCCTGACAATGAGCCTCCTGATGAACATGACATAAGAAGGGTGTCGTCACCAAACGCTCTTGACCTTCCAGAGCACCTCAGACAGTTGTTTACTTCTGCAAGCGAAACGCTCACTGAACAGCAACAAGAGATGTTAGTAGCTCTGCTGAGTAAATATCAAGCAGTTTTTGCAGCAACTGATGATGATCATGGGAAGTTTTCTGCTTTGCAGCACAGCATAGACACAGGAATGTCTAAGCCTGTTCGACAGCCAGTACGACGTACCCCTTTAGGGTTCTGGAATGAGGAGGAAACGCATCTCAAGAAAATGCTTGATTCAGGTATTGTTGTCCCCTCAAGCTCAGAATGGGCTTCCCCTATTGTCCTTGTAAGGAAAAAGGATGGGGGGGTCCGCTGGTGCGTAGATTATCGCCAGCTTAATGATCTTACCATCAAGGACGCATATCCCCTACCAAAAATAGAGGAATGCCTGGACGTGCTGGGTGGTGCAAAGACATTTTCAACACTTGACCTTCAGTCAGGATATTGGCAGATTGAAGTGAATAAAAAAGACAGATCCAAGACTGCTTTTGTGACGAGGTATGGACTATATGAGTACACCAGAATGCCATTTGGTCTATGTAACGCACCCAGCACATTTCAGAGGGCCATGGAGCTGGTTCTACGAGGGCTGCAGTGGGACACTTTACTAATATACCTGGATGATATAATCATCTTTGGTGAAGATGTGGAACAGTGTATGGAGCGCCTAGCAGAGGTTTTTCAGAGGTTGCAGGAATATGGACTAAAGCTGAAGCCCTCAAAATGTCAGCTGCTAAGAGACGAAGTTCTGTTTCTTGGTCACGTTGTGAGCAGCGAAGGAATTAAGACCAATCCAGCCCTCATTAGTGACGTTAGGAACTGGAAGATCCCAACCAGTGTCCAGGAACTCCAGTCTTTCCTGGGTCTGTGCAACTATTACAGGAGGTTTGTTGCCAAGTTTGCTGAAATCACTACACCCTTGACAATGCTACTCAAGAAAGGGAGTCCCTTCTCCTGGGAAGAGGAGCAGAACAAGGCCTTTGAACTTCTTAAAAGGAGCCTCACAACTGCACCCATCTTGGTGTTCCCAATTACATCTGGACAGTTTGTCCTGGACACTGATGCGTCCAACCAGAGCATCGGAGCAGTGCTCTCACAGTTACAGTGGGGGGAAGAGAAAGTTATCTCATTTGCCAGCTGTCTCCTCACACCAGCTCACCAGAGGTACTGTGTCACACGTAAAGAACTCTTAGCAGTTGTCAGGTTCACAAGACAGTTCCGCCACTATTTGCTGGGGTCTAACTTCTTACTCAGGACGGATCACAGCAGTCTAACGTGGCTATACCGGTTTAAGAGACCAGAAGGACAACTGGCTAGGTGGCTTGAAGAACTCAGTCAGTACAATTTTGTCATCGAGCATAGGCCAGGTACACACCATTCCAACGCTGACGCTCTGTCCCGAAAGACTCTGAATGAAGAACCTTGTGACTGTTATCAAGCAGGAAGAGAGCTAGATAGCTTGCCATGCAAGGGCTGTCGCTTCTGCCGAAAGCTCCACCATCAGTGGGCCAGATTCGAGGAAGATGTCGATGATGTCATCCCCTTGGCGGTAAGACGCACACACTCCCTTGACCGTCAGAATGAGGGTAGTTGCACTAACACTCCCAGTGATGTTAATGAAGTAGGTGATGACAACCCAAGTCCTTCCTCAAACTGGCTGCAACCGCTGAGTCCCGAAAGTCTCAGGGAAGAACAGTTAGCTGACCCAGACCTTTCAGTTCTCCATAAATGGATGTCTGATGGTTCTTTGCCTGCTAAGGAAGAGGTCATGATGCAGAGCCCTGCGGTTCGCAAGTACTGGCTGTGTTGGTCTCAAGTAGAGATGCGAGATGGGGTCCTCTATTACCGGTGGGATGATGTCAATGGAGGTATGTCATCTCTGCGCTTACTTCTTCCTGTTTCCCTGAAGACTGAGGTTCTCCAATCTTGTCACAATCCAGCACAAGCGGGTCATGCAGGGGAGGAAAAGACGCTTATGCGCCTCCGCAGGTGTTACCTATGGTACAATATGGGGAACGATGTACGCCTTTTCGTCAAGAAGTGCCCACAGTGTAGTTCCTGTAAAACAACCAGTCCAATGGGGAGGGCCAAGCTTCAGAACTACCAGGCTGGAGCGCCAATGGACAGACTACACCTTGATGTCCTAGGACCATTTCCAGAGTCCAAGACAGGCAACAGGTACATCCTCGTTATAATTGACCAGTTTACTCGCTGGGTAGAGGCATTCCCTGTCCCCGAACAAGGAGCTGAGACAACAGCAAAGAGGTTGGTGTTTGACTTCATCTCACGCTTTGGGGCTCCCCTTGAGATTCACACAGACCAAGGACGGAACTTCGAGAGTTTGCTCTTTACAGAGGTTTGTCGTCTGTTACAAGTAACCAAGACCCGGACCACACCATATCATCCGGCTTCGAACGGGCAAGTGGAAAGATTCAATAGAACGCTCTTGCAGATGATACGGTGTTATGTGGACCAAAGTCAGCGGAATTGGGATGAGCATCTTCCCTTACTCACTGCAGCGTACAGGAGCACTGTACATTCAGCGACAGGTTTCACACCAAATCAGCTGATGCTGGGGCGAGAAGTTTTCCAGCCACATGACATCTGGCTAAGGATGGACGAGGTTACCAGAGAAGCTAAAGGTACACCTGAGTTTGTTCAGGAACTGCAAGCTAACCTCCAGCAGGCTCATCAAGTAGCGCGCCAGAACTTACGCTCCGCTCAGACTCGCCAGAAAAAGGTCTATGACTTACGAGCCAGAGAGAAGTCCTACCAAGTAGGTGATCTTGTGTCAGTGAGGGTCAGTAGCAGGAGAAAGGGCTACAGTCCAAAACTCCAACCCCCATGGCAAGGGCCATTGGTCGTCACAGCATGCCTTGGACCAGTGCTCTACCGAGTCAGGGACAGACGAAGTGAGAAGGTACTGCATCATGATCGCTTACAACCCTATCTAAGTGACCACATACCTGCCTGGATGCAGCGTCTGCGACACAAATACACCTGCACCGAGGAAGGCTCCCTGGTTCCAATCACTGCTCAGGTACCTGTTGTCACAGGGGCAGAAGCACCAAATCCATCGTCCTCTGACAACTCTGTGTCGGAAGAACCTCTGACCCTGCTTGGAACGGACTCTAACTGTGACCCTATTCCCTGTGGAAAAGTGGGGACGAAGACAAAAAGGGGGCGACTTGTTCGAGCCCCAAGTCGTTATATGGACTAAAGAAGAAAATAGAAGACAACAAAAAGTTAACTGTTCATCCTCAGTGGTACAGAAGGGACTCTGGAGAGCTAAAAAAAAGGGGGGGTGGTGTTACAGTGTTAGTTCAGTAAATACATTGTTCGTTACGGTTTTTTTACTAGTATACGTAATGTGTTCTTATTAGCCAATCAGATGTGGCTACGTCATTACGTAGGGATTAGTTGACTGCTTGTTTACGTTTAGCATGAGATGCTCGTAGGCTCCGGTGCGGATGGTTGTAGATAAACCCATCAGCGCTGGGCAAGAGCATAAAACCCCCGTTGATGTAAGTTGTGACTTAATAAGTAAAGTAAAGTTCCTGAACGTACTCTCTTTGTTGTGTGCTTCTCTTCACGCCTCCACGGACACTGAGAAACCAACACGAGAAAGCACAACAATACTATAGCAGCTTTAAAATATTATAGAGGTATTACAGAAAATCACAGAAGTATGTTATGTTCTGTAATACCTCTATTATATCCTAGAGCCGCTATAGTATTTCTATAGTAGTCTTATAGTACTTCTATAATAATATTTTGTCCCAAAATATTATTTTCCTAAGGGTAATTAGGCCATGCATAACCAACACATAGACGTAACATTTTCTGTCATTTAGCGTCGGTCATCCTCATTAATGTATTTTAAATTGTTTTCATATTTAGATATGACGGCCAGAAAAAATTAAGTTATGTTAAGTTTTTGTTATGTTAAGTTTTTCAGTGCCATTGACTCCCATTATTTTTCGGCGTTTTCCTTCAGTTTTCAGTCCATAATGGCGGCCGCGCCGTCACGTCATGGGGGCAACTGTTGCTATGGAGCGTTCTTCTATACTCTTTGGTATTATCAGCAGCTATCACGTTTCTCAGGAGTTAATTACCCTCCTCCATCCCCAGCTCCTCCTCTCGTCAGTCAGGATTTGGCATTCTGATTACTCCTGAATCAGAATACAATTCTCTAATTATGTTGTACTTTAAAATCTTGAATTAATGATGTCTGCATACATTCATGTTGGTTCTGTTCTGTTTACCCTAAGTGGGGTTATTGCTGTCCTCCCTGCTCTTATCCATGATAGGCTCTCTCCCAGAACGGAACCATACCACCAATCCAAACTGTATGCTAATTGTCAATCGTATTTGACAATAGTGGTCCTGACCGAATTATATATTATTGATCAATATGTAAATCCGTTGACCACAACTAACTTACATGAGTTGTGGTCTCATTGGCACAAATTCATTTAGATGAGATTAGATAGAACTGTATTGATCCCACACTTGTATGTTACAGACTTTCCGAAGCTTTGTTTGGTCACATGACTTTTCTGCTCTGCTGTGATTTGTTAGATATGGTGGAGAAAACAAATCTGACCACCAGATGTCGCTTGTCTTAAAAGCTTCTAGTAATGAACCGTTTTTCGACACAATTTGATGAAAGCCTCAAACGCTTCAGAAAGCCTTGGTTTCCCATCACTACAATTCACACAATTCGCACAATTCTCAAACGCTAACTCAAAAAAGACCGGACAAACAATGAGTGAAGGTGAGGAACTTACACATGGTGATGAACTAAATGATGAACAGCTGTGATGACAATTAGTGTCCATGGAAACTGATGAGTGGTAGGAAACTCAAACAAGGAACACGTGACTAATGAATACAAACTAAAAGTCCATGAAAATGAAACTAAGATCAAACACAACTGAATAAATGTTATTGCTGCTGAATGACATGCTTTATACTATATTTACTGTTTGGAACATTAGGGCTTTATTTCTGTCATGCTTTGTTTAAGCATTTGTAAATAAGACCAGAAAGATTTAGACATGCGTTAACTGACTGCACATTGTGTGAAAACAAAATTAATTGTGTTATTGGTATAGTCACAACAGATGGATGTTGTGCTAATTGTGTTTAGAGTTTTAAAAAATGTAACTACAGATTGGACAAAAGTATGTTAGCAATTGAAACCAAAAACGTAAACCTGTAAAACGTTAAAACGTATCATATGCAGTTTCACGACTTTTGAATATATAAACCTGTTATGCCTTCACGTGTTATCAGAATTATCGTAAATACTAGTTTCCTAATTAAAACAATAGACATGCACGCCTTCTCAAGCCAAAATTTTAATACAAAGAGCTCATAACCACGACTTCAGAAGAGGGAATTACTAAATTTCCAATAGCACATGAAGGCAGGATTGAAATATAAATCGGTTCTGTCAGTTATAATTTTTTTTTGTTTTTACTAATATATTAAATATATCACATTACAGAAGTGGCTTGCGAACAGCAGTTTACATTGATTTTAAGTTTTAAATGTATTCCTAAATGTTAAATATATATTCCTCAATATTTGGCCAAATAAATAATAATATGAGAAAAAAGTAAGTTGTATTTATTTGTAGTGTTAATCTGATTGACTGAACATGGAGAACTGTTCGTCAAAAAATTTAGTCAGCTTCTTTCAGCTGCAGAAGTAATGTGGGACATACTCAGTGCATAATTGATGGGCGGGAGGAATCTGACAGAGATCGATGGATGTATAATGGATGGTTTAAGCTAAACACAGGCTACATTAACACCAGTGACCTGTGATGGAAGAGTCTTTTCTCACAAAATGATCTGTGGATGTTTATATAACCGTTATATTTAATTTTTATACAATGTATTTTATTCACTTTATGCACCTCATTCTGCAGTAGAACAAAAGAAAATCATCAACAACGAAGATATATAAAAATCACTATTAATTTGTCCAGAAACATCTCAATTATAGACTGTAGCTGGTGATTTATGTTGTGAAAAGCAGCAGCTGAACTCTTTGGAGTATCAGTTAGCAATACATACTGCAGGGAGTGTTTACAAGGGACGTCTGCCAGACTTCAACTTTACTGGCCTGCAGTTGATCCACTATGGTTCAATAGGTACAAACCCAACTAGGGTATCCCGAAGTACATTAAAAAAAACATCATCCTTTATATATCCAATACCTGTACACCAAAGGGTTTAGATGAATCAGTAATAACCTCCTTTGATCCTTTATTATACATTTCATTGAATTCATTTATCTGTTTAATTGAATTCATTTACATTTCATTGAATTAATTTAACCATTTCATCTGATTTGTTGTGACTGTATGGGGAAAGCTCAGCTGTGGGCTCAGATGTATTGGTTAAAAGAGCTCTTTGGTATATGACAGGGAAGTCCTCCCCTGAGACTGTTTTGTCACAGACAGCTCTGAGCACCCTCTGCTTTCTAGACTACTAATGATCACCAGCTTCCTGTAGGACACAATAGCATCGAAATGGCCTCATTTTAGAAAGACATGAGAACAGAACGTGGGTACAATTGCTTGTTATTTTAATTAATAGTCGAGGTAATTTGGAAATAAAAGAACGGATCTGTCAAATTATGTAATTATTTACTCACACTCATGTTGTTCCAAACCTGTGCAACTTTTTTTTTCTAAAGGAACACAAAAGAAGTGCGTAGGCAAAAGTCATGTGACAGTTTTGTATGAGAAACAGATAAGACCATTTTTGCCTGCACAGTGAGAAAACAATTAATAATTTTTTTTTTTTTTATTATTCATAAAAAAATTGGGGGAAAGTACTAGTATTTTTCAAAATTTATGGACATTACCTTTAACCATAAACACAACACAATGTTATGTGTAATTCAAAGTAAGGATAAAACACCTTTGAAAAATCAATACAGACGATTCCTTCATATTAACACCCTATTTTTATGGACATTTCTTAGAGTGTAATATTCTTCACCTGTGCTCATAAAAAACTGGTACATTTCTTAAATGGTACATTACACCAAGACAGTATCGAACATTACACAAAATTATTATTATTATTTTTTATTTTTTTTGGATGAGATTATGGTAAGTAAATAAAGACTGAATTTTCATTTTTATGTATTTCTTCATATCAGGGGTTCCCATGGAGTTCATAAGTTGATTAAAAAGGTAATAATTAATGAAATTATAAAAATGTTAAATAAATAAATGATTATAAATATTTTAAAAATACAAACAATCCGAATTAAAACCTTACTAATATATATATATATATATATATATATATATATATATATAATGTATTTTATTTGTTTATCTGCATGTCATGTGACTATAATCAACAATAAATATGTAAATGTGTTGTTATATATTATTTTAATTACATTATTGTTACAGTACGTGGTGTAGTGAAAAGCACAATGACGAGGAATAACAGTATTTATTATAAAAACTCAGGAGACACTCACTTAAACATAACATTAACGTGAACAGACGAAGACTGAGGGAGAACACATATAAATGCATGGGCAACCAAAGGGAGCTGATGAGTGAATGACAAAGAACAGGTGAATGAAATGACTAATCAAACAGACTGGGGGAAACTAGGTCACAGGACTAAACCAAAATGAAACATAATGAAGGGGGGAACACAGAACATACATGTTACAATTATATTATATGATATTATATTGTATTATATTACATTAAATTATATAAAATTATTACAGTTTTTTCCTTTGCTGACAAGCATTGGTAAACACTGAAGCCACTTTTTCAAAACTCTTCATACAGTCTAGATTACCAAAAAGAATCTTGGCCAAACATTAGGCTGCGTTCCAGTCCAAAATTGTCATGCTCTTCACTCGCTAACTTCCCTCCATCTCGTTCACTCGGATGTACGTCATTGCTTACGTTACATGAGTGCCCACTACTGGCGGAACCTTTACAATAGGCTGAATTGGAACGTGCTAAAGCTCTTGATCTAGAATCCACTATGGGGTTGATTTATTTTATTTTTAAATTCCCTTACGAAATTGTTTAATGCAGCATTCTATATGTATATAGGTGTGTTTTATAAAAAAATAAATAAAATAATAATAATATATCATAGAGTTGTTTGTGGTGGGGTAAATTAAACGCAATATGCGTTGACGTCACAATCGTGTTGCATTGTGGTATATGGAGCTGCCTGAAGTGTACATATGAAGTAGACTTGCTCCCTCGGTCAAAATCGAGAGAGCGAGGGTCTGTCCATATAAACTTCCCTCGTCCACTTCACGAAGTGGAACCCACTTCAAAATGGTGGCAGGGATTCCCCCGAGGGGAAGTGCTTAAGGAAGTTCACAAGTGTGTGTCTAAAAGTGGACTGGAACGCAGCCTTAATCTCACCTCCAAAATTCACTCTGACCAACAAAACACTTCCTATATGTCTCAAAATAAGCTTGTTCCACCATAACACTGGCAAATGAAAAACATACATTGTCATTCATAACACACTGACCTAAAAAATTGGGTCAGTGGAGCATTACAATAAGTTTAAAAAAAACTTTAATTTTTGAAGTTTGAATGATTTTTTCAAATAAATCAGTATTTCATTAGAGACCATGTGTGACAGACAGTGTGTGGTGTGTGTGTGTGTGTGTGTGTGTGTGTGTGTAGGGGTGTGTGTGTGTGTGTGTGTGTGTGTGTGTGTGTGTGTGTGCGTGTGTGTGTGTGTGTGTGTGTGTGTGTGTGTGTGTTTGAGTTTGGACTGAACAATTTAATCATGCTAGCTGTCCTTGACATGTCATTAAAAAAAAGGGCAGGTGGTCCAGACTAGTCATGCTTCTAAAAAGCTGTTTGTGTGTGTGTGTGTGTGTGTGTGTGTGTGTGTGTGTGTGTGTGTGTGTGTGTGTGTGTGTGTGTGTGTGTGTGTGTGTGTGTGTGTGTGTGTGTGTGTGTGTGTGTGTGTGTGTGTGTGTGTGTTTTAAGATGTCTATACAAATCACACCCCCACCATTAAGCTCCAGAAATCTGGCTTTAAGCCAGACCATCTGACCTCTGTAAGCTTATTAAATAGGGGTCAGCTTAAACAATGAAAAGATCACCAGTGGAGAAAACATCAGTACACCCAGGAAATAATAGATTAATGGATTTGCTGAACCATAATCTTTAGTCTTTGCATTCATGTTGTGTTTTTTTATCTTAGAATTTGGGGAATAATGTTACGATATACATTTAACAGAATAAAATGCAATGCATTACCAAACACATGCATCATCATTATGTTGCATGTGCCATTTATGTTCATGTAACATAATGTTCACTTTATAATGTTCCGTTTGTTAACATTTGTTAACTACATTAGTTGAACATGAACATGAACTATCAATGGAAAATACTTCTAAATCATTTATTTATCTTACTTAATGTTAATTTCAACGTTTACTAATACATTAAGTCAAAAGTTGTATCTGTGACCTGAGCTAACACAATCTCAATGAAAAGTTGTATTTTAAGTAAGCTTAATAAATACTGTAACAGAAGTATTGCTCATTTTTAGTTAATGTTAATTAACTAATGTTAATTAATGCTACCAAGAACCTTATTGTAAAGTGTTACATGAGTATGCCTTTTTTTTCTATTAATAAATCTATTTATTTTACCATGTAGCTTTAAATCTTGCTAGGCATTCATGTAAATACATCACAATGAAACATAATAGATAAATATTTATAAATATCTCTGTAAATGTCATCTAATAGACTTTAGTAGCATAATTTACATAGTGTCAGAGATATCTGTCAACTAGTTTGATTTGTTAAATGCCATGACATCTTTTTTCATTCCCTGTGGAAAGTATTTCAAATTGGCACAATATGTGTCAATTTTATACGTGCCTTTTGAAATAAATTCTATAAGCTTTGAAAAGAATCAAATCTTATATTAAATCTCAGTGATAAATATGATGAATACACTCAAATAATTTCACCAAAAGGATGCAGATCCTATCTGAAAATAAGAAATGTTTTGTTAGAACATTTGTTAAATACAAAACTGTTAAAATAATACCCCATCTGTTTGAAAATTTGAATATTCAAGAAGATGTATGTAAGTAATGATTTGTGTGATATCTGGGTGTCGCTCTAAATGTGCCTAGTCACAGTCAATATCATGTAATTTGCATTAGCCAGTCAAGTCAAAGGTGGAAATGTCATGTCTCTATGGAAACAATCAAAGAGAATATAGTGAAAGAATTCTGCTCACCACTTTAAAGACTGCTTCCGTGAAGAGCTGGGTGTAATATCTGATTTCATTGGAATTTCTGTAAGGTCTATGAAAAGGGTGTACACAGATACATAATCTCGGTTATACAAATGAGATCATTAACATGCAATTAACATGCACAGTATTAATGAACTGGAGGTATTCCTTATATGGCAGAGAGACATTTTCATTAAAATAGACAAATCGACTAGCAAAGACAGAACAAAGTTCTACCAACATGCAAATGGCAATGCCATAAAGACATTGACTTGATAAAATACATCAAGGTGCCCTCAACTCTGTTTTTTGTGGGGGATTTTCTCCGTGGTCATATTTTAATATTCATGTATGCATGTATAATGAGTGTGTTGCAGGTCTGTGTTTTATTGGTTATTGTCTCCCCTCTTCCCGCCCCCTACACCCCCACTTTTCCACAGCTTTACACACCCATTTCTGGGTGTGAACGGCCAGGCTAAAACAGGGGGGTTTCATGACACTATCAAAGGACTGTATAAGCTTTAGGGGTAGGGTATGGAAAATATCATTTGCTCAGTCTAAAAAAAACAGTGAATGGTGTCCCTGCATGATAGTAAAACACAGGTGTGTGCTTTTTGGAAGGGCTAGGGCAGATTTATTATGCATTTTGTATGCACAGAAGAAATCATCTCAGGTTACGGCTGTAACCATGGGTCCCTGAGAAGGGGAACAAAACACTGTGCATTGGAGTTTATGCTATATGAGAATGAAATACCCACTATGCCATACTGACCAAATTACTGCTCACTGTGCTGTGAAATTACCAGCAAGCTAATGGCGCTTTTCCACTACACAGTACCAGCTCGCCTCGGCTCGGCTCGGCTCGACTCGACTCGGCTCTGTTTGGTTTTCCACTGTATAAAAGTTGTACCTGTACCTGCTTCCAGGTACTTTTTTTCGTACCACCTCCGGCGAGGTTCTAAGCGGGCTGAGGCGAGCTGAGGCGATACTAAAATGTGACGTGAAAACACGGCAGACTGCTGATTGGTCAGAGAGAATCGTCACTATTCACTGCGTCATCATTGCACGCCCCAGACGGAGTATCCTGAATAAAAAACAGCAAAAACAAAAACAAAAACATCCAAAAACAGCATACACTCGATTTCCTCATTTGCCCTGTGTGTGTGTGTGGGTAGCGGGTGTGTCTCGCGTAAAAGATTAAGTCACGGCAGTTTCCTGCGGCGTCGCTATGACGTCCAGGTACTATTGTGGAGGTACTATCTGCAATGGAAAACGGAGCGAAAAGCGAGCCGAGCCGAGCTGAGTCGAGGCGAGTCGAGCTGGTACTGGTAATGGAAAAGCGCCATAAGTGCTCGCATACTACTCTCTCCCAAGTAGCTCTTGTCGGCTGATGGTTGCCCATTCATACATTTCCAGTGAACGGCAGAGAGTGGGTCGCTAGTTGCAATGAAGTCCACTTCTCACTATTCCTCACGAACCATTAGGAAATCACATTGACAAAGTCCCCCACTATGTCTTAGTCCACTATCACCTCCAGGTATAGACTGGATGGGCGACAAATGAACGAGTGAGACGGAGAAGCAAGAAGCTAATTTTTGCAACCTCCAACTAGAAGAATATCCAACTATTTAAATAACTGCCCTTTTCCTTGCCAAAGGAAGTGCCATAATGTGATTTCCAAAATTAATGTTAATCAATGAGAAGCAGATTAATGCCTCTCCAAGCTCCATGCCATAGAAGGTGACAGCTGTCACAGTCACGTTTAGTTTGTTTTGTTTTCATTCAGTCACATGTTTCCTTTGTCTAGTTTCCTGCCACTTATGAGTTGTCATGGTTACTGATATGATTAGTCCTCTTAGTTCAGCTGTGTCTCCTTATTAACCTTGTTTGTACCACTACTTAAGTTCCTTTGGTCCCTCAGTTCATTGTTGGTAGTTGTCTGTGCACTAGCACACTGTTATGCTCATCTGCTGATTAATCTGTGTTAGTAGTAAATCTTAAATTATATTCTATCTATGTCATCCTTGGATCTCTGTGTGACAGAACAATTGACCAGGATGGATTATGCAGCCAAACTGGCTGTGACTGCTCACGAGAGAAAATATTTTTTTTAACCTACTCCACCAATTTTTTCTGTCTAGCCATCACCTGCCCCTTTGACGATGAGACCCTGAACTCACTGTTCTGGATGGGGGCTAACTTCCATCACCCCATGGACCGCCCTGACACCACTGGACTGAGCTGGAGAGAGGTGATCAACTGGTGTCTGGAGAGCATCGCACCCCGGTCCAGAACACAGCCGGACACAGAGCCCGAATCACCTCCTTCGACCACGGAGAACGTGTGTGCACCCCCTGCAGACGGAGAGCTACCACCCGCCGAAACGAGTCAGCCAGAGCCCAAGGACAAGTGGCTAGCACAGACCCTTGCCCTGGAAGAGGAGCCCCCTAGTGAGTCTGACCAGGGGTGTGAGCCCACAACATCAGGGTCCGAGGGTATTCTGGTGGAAACAGAGACTGAGGACTGGCTGATTGACTTCAGCATGGATGTATCGTCTCCCACCCTATCCAACCCCATTTTTCAACTTTCATCGCTGTTTCTAAACATCACAGAGACCGGCATGGACTATGTATTACAAACATAGTCCTCCAAAATATACAACGGATTTTATTGATGAGTTTGCTGAGCTGTTGTGAACTAGTTACAAAATATGGCAGACTATTAATGATTTTAATATTCACGTTTGCTGTGGTACTGACTCTGTCAAAGGAATTTAAATTTGATGAAATCCTTTGATCTTTCTCAATGGGTGGATGGCCCTTCTCATGTACAGGGCCACACATTAGATTTGATTTTAACGCATGAAATATCTGTGTCTGATACAACAATCTGTGAACTTAATTTTTCTGACCACAAGCCAAAAAAAGTTCTGTACCTCTGGTTTCTCGGTTAATACCAATTCACAAGCCAGTACATTGGTCTCGAGCACTAAACCCTACCTCTGTTATTAACTTCTCTCAGATGTATAAAAACATCTGTGACATTGAATTTTTAGAAAGCCCTTTTCCTAATATTGACTTGGATGAACATTTCAACTGTTTTAGTTCTAGCTGTATTAGTATTTTAGATTATGTTGCCCCATTAAAACCTAAACACCGTAAAGAAAAATTGAGCCATGGTTAAATGAGATTGTACACTCTTTTAGACGGCTATGCAGACAAGCTGAGCGACGATGGAGATTATACAGACCAGGCTTGTGCACAATTCAGAATTGAATTGAGAATGACTCCTTAATTCCAATTCAATTCTTGAATTTGAATTGAATTTGAATTGATGTCAAAAACAGGATCTAGAATTACAATTCGAATTTGAATTAAAGGAAGCAGAATTGCAATTCAACAAAAATTCAAAGAAATTCATATACATATTTTAAGTGAAGTGTTTAACAATGAAGCTTTACAGTATATGTCAGATATGATTGCATTATAAATTATATTAGTTTGTACAGATTACTTTAAAAGGATATGTTTTCCCCTAGCAATGAATGTTAAAAGCACTAGTCACAGAACAAATAATTAAGTTTGATTTATTGTAATTGTAATTTTGTGGAACATGATGGAACATGACTCCATTTCCCAGAATGCTTTACTTTAACCAAATATTTAAAATGGTTGCTAAATAATTTGAGGTGGACATTTGTTTGAAAGCACAATTTGATGGGCAACACTGGACTTTTTAAGTTTCAGAAGTCCCTTACAACTTCACTCTGCACCTGTTGAGAGAATCTTTAGTGTTGCAGGAAAGATATTCAGACCAGAACGGTGCAGACTCAATGAAAAAACATTTGAGGAGCTATTGAGAATGAGATGCAACAGTGTTGCTCAGTAATTTTTTTGCATTTGGAATAAATGATAACTGCATTTACAACAACTTTGTGTTTGTGTGATTACTTTGAAATGAAATGAAAATTACATTGGAACAAAACTAATTAAACAACATTGAGGGGGTAATTTATTTCAAGAATTTGATCAATATCTATTTTAGAACAAAATGTATGCAGGGTTGAGGAGTAAATAGTTACGTGAAATGAAATTTCTGTTATTAAATTACAAAATTAATGTAATTGTATTTAGTTGTATTACTGACGTAAAATGTTTAATTCAATTAGTTACTAATCAACTTAAAACGAAATTGCTTTGCATTGATAAAGTTGTCCAAATAAAGTAATCCAAACCACATCTATAATGGGTAACTAATAACAGTAAGCAATAACATTTCCAAAGTAACCTTCCTAACACTGAATGCATGCAAGACTCAATACATTCTTTCTGTTGTGTGACTGTGTGGAATTGCTTTGAATTGCCATGAATTTAATTCCACTTCCTGTCATTCCAATTCAAATTCAATTCAATGTCCTGTGGGGCGGAGTAAATTCAATTCAAATTCCAATTCATGAATTGAATGGAGGCCAATTCTGAAATTCTGAATTTTGCACAAGCCTGATACAGACTTCAGGTGCACTATGAAGTCCTGAGAGATGCCTTGTCTAATTTTCTAAATGCAGTTAAGGCAAAGTGTCAATATTTATTAAATATCACTGATAAATATAGGCAAAAGCCAAAGCTACTTTTTACTACCATCGACTCAGCTTTAAATCCTAATGCTTGTCCCTTAAAGGCAGGGTAGGCAGGTTTTTTTCTAAACGTTTTCCCAAATTTGTTTAAACTGTCTTTATATACCAATACATAATACTTTTCGAATACTGTCTTCCTTTTTTTTGCCTTGTTTGCCTTTGCTGACTGTATATGCAGGTACTGGGAATTCTGACTGCTCTTTCTCTACCATAATTGTGATTCTTCTGTGCCTCTTCCCCTCCTCGAGTCAAACGGGTGTGCGCATGGGCAGCTCCTGTAGCAGCAGGGATGGTAGCGAGGGAGAGTGACAGTCACCCAGCCAATCATTTCATTCGTTCCGAATGGAAATAAGTAGCTGTGTTTATTGCAGCCCTGAGAGGACTACAGACACTCGATTTTTATACTCTCCTTTTCAGAGTACTTACATTTTAATTATGTATTGGTATATAAAGACAGTTTAAACAAATTTGGGGAAAAGTTTTTTTTGAACACCACTAACCACTCGGTGAGTTGCACAGTTTTGAAAACGAACGTTAAGGGTTGTTTTAAGGACATGTTTGTGCATGGCCATACTCCCATTCTAAAGCGGTCATGGGCAATTCTAAAAGAGTCAAAAAGTCGAGACAGGAACCATTGTCAAAATTTCTGTGTCCACCACTCTAGTTCATCCAAAACAAACTACAAAATAGACTCAATGTGTTAAATACCGGAATTATCCTTTAACAACAGAGGGAACAAACTGTATATATAAAAAGTGGGTCACGAATGTGAACACACCAACTTTACTAAAGAGCGTGATTACAAGGGAGGCACAATAATTGACTGAAAAGGTGAGGCAAATGTAGAGCCAATTATTTCATTTAAAAGTGACTGAGCTTCCGAGGCTCATTAAGATAATCAATACCACTGCGTTAGTTTGATTGTCATTCATGAAATGACAGATATATTCCTTAACCTTAGAGCTTGTGACTCTATTTCTTCAGGAAACTTGTATGATATAGGTCGCATGAGGCCCAACCCCTGCAACAGACTTATTGAATTGTCTCATCCATAACGGAAGGGACAAATATTTGCACAGGAGGGAGTAAAAACTTGACCTTGACCGCTGCTTCACTCATTTGTCCATAAAACATTTTGGACAATGTATCAGTGTCCTCCTTTATTTCCAGACTAATGCATATTACTTCCCTTAGATCCTCTTTTGGTTTCTCAAGACATTGCCTCTGTGGCAGCAAGCAAGTGAGCGGCTGATGGCACTGGCTGCCTGCTTGGTGGCACGGCGGACAAGATCGGTGGTGAGGCAGAGCCCCAGATCGAAATCCTTTAACCCTCTGGGGTCTGAGGTGTTTTCTGGGCTCTGGAGGTGTTCTGACATGCTCTGACATTTGCGCTTATTTCTGTTGCTTGTAAAATTTTCATTGCTAAAGTCTGATTACACTGTATTCAGCACAAACTCTGCTACAATAATATGTGAGCAGCATGAATGTAAATGTCTGTAGATTTGAGAAAAAAAAAAAAAAAAAAAAAAAATGAGTCACTGAAATAAGGCCATAAAACCTATACTGATAATTTGTCACAAGACTTTTGAGAATTGTATCATGTAGCCTAGGATTTTTGCTTCAAAACTATGTGAAAATCATCCTGTCCACTCATTCACATAAAACAAATACATTGATTTAAAATTTGTAAGACGTGTGTATGCGAGGAATCATCATGAATATTGATGTATTTCACGCCTGGGAAGACAAAAACCCTCCCCTAATGGCCCTATCAAGTGGGACTGTGAGGGTACTTGCACAAAGAATGTGAGGAGATGTTAACCATCTGGGGTTGGCGGTTGCGGTTGCACTGGCAAGTTTTTTTTTCTTATCAAAAGAATTTTTTTTTATTTTTAGTATATATAAATGACTTATCAGCTGCGGTACGGTGCAAGTTGCTATTATATGCTGATGATTCTGTTTTACTTGTCCCAGGGTGTAATGTTAAAGACATTGAAAATACTCTTGGCATAGAGCTCAGCCAGTGGCTGGTAGACAATAAGCTCTCTATGCATCTGGGCAAGACTGAATCAATTTTGTTTGGTACAAAAAGGAAACTGGCAAAATCAAATACTTTAAAGGTCATGTGTAATGGGTTTGAAATTGTATCCAAATCAAGTGTTACATATTTGGGTCTAACATTGGATCAATCACTTAAAGGTGAAGCCATAGCAGCCAAGGTTTTAGCCAAATGTGCCTGTAAGTTAAAGTTTTTATATCGCAAGACAAAGCTTTTTGATTCCTCTGTAAAGAAATTATTGGTATTAACTCTGATTCAATGCCATGTAGATTTTGCTTGCTCTGCATGGTTTTCTGAGTTGACTGCGAAATTTAAAAACAAATTCCAAGTGCTGCAAAACAATGTTATTCGGTACCTATTAAAAGTACCCTCCCGTACTCATATAGGTAGGGAGGAGTTTACAAGAGCTGGTCTACTACCTGTACATCTAAGAGTAGAACAACTTAAGTTAAATCATATGTTTAACATTGTTAATGGTCATGCCCCCAAATATTTATGCTCTAACGTAAACATGGTCCATACACAGCATGGCTATAATACTAGGGCCAGCATCCGCTCTTGCATAGTTCCTAGAGCTACAAATGCAATTAAAAATTATTTTTTTTATACTGGTATCATGGCATGGAATAGTTTGCCTACTGCTACAAAACTCCTATCATCAAGAGGGATTTTTAAAAAAAACATTTATGGGACAGGGTAAATTAGTTATTGATCATTTGGAGAGTTTTTATAGTGTTTTAGTTTGTTTTTACGTGATGTTTTTTACCCTCCTCTTCATATTGTATGGGTTTGTTTTTGTTTTTTGTTTATTCTTGTCCATTGTGTTTTCTGTTTATTGTTTTACTGTGTGTAACACCAAGGACCATGCTGGAAATAAGTATTTTTACTTATCCTTTTGGATTACTGTTTCTTTCTTTTTGTACCGGTTTGATCCATAAATAAAATCAATCAATCAATCAATCAATCAGTGCAAAAGAGACTCAAATAACTCCAATGATTTTTGTCATACAGGCAAGTGTTATACATCATTCAAAAAGGTTAAATGTCTACCTTTATTTGTGTACACTCATAATAAAAACTAAATGTTGTGCTTTTCGTAAAATAAAGAAAATAAACATGATGTGCGTTCTGCCGTCTCTCTCAGTTTGAAGTTCATTTTGAAACGCGACAGAAAATGATCTGTAACTCAGCTCTCTAAAGTGCTGGAAAAGAGAGAGTCAATAGCTTTTAATAATACACTGTAAAAAATGTATAACCCTCCCAAATCAAAAATTTCAAGTGACCGATAACATCTAAATTTTTCAATTGGCCCAAGTGAAATTCTGTAAATTTCAATTGGCCCAAGTGAAAATCTGTAAATTTAATTTGATAATTTACAGAATTTCACTTGGGCCAATTGAAAAATTTAGATGTTATCGGTCACTTGAAATTTTTGATTTGGGTGGGTTAGAATTTTTTTACAGTGTAACCAGTATGCGATTTATCACTTACACTAAATATTGTTACAAAAAGCACCATCACTTCAAAGAATTATACTTGAAACTAAACCTCTGAGTAATACCGAAAATATTAAATTACAGCAACACCTCCCCCTTGCCTTTCAGATGAGGCTCATGGCAGTAAAGCAGTTCATAAGTTTTCCACACAGAGCTTTTGTTACCTAGGCAGTTAAAATGTATTATACAGAATATGCAGTATAATTTGTCATGTTTTAAACAAGTCTGTTTGAAACGCTACTATAAAACATATCACAGCTGTTAGATGCAAAAATGTATCATAATATATTATTATTCATCGTATCGAAAAATAAATAAAAAATAAATGTACATCACATTTATGATCTTTAATTACCAATGTTGTGTTGTTTTACTACAGTACTGTGCAACTACTATATAGCCAAATATTGCAACTTATTTGTCATGTGTTTAAGCATTATGGGATGTGTCTGTATGCCTCCACAGTGCCCCACAGAGAATGTTCAAATGTCATGCAAATTTAAAAAACTCAAATTGTGACATGACTGATTGAATAATTAAATTCACAGTGTCGTACATGGTACAGTAACAATATAATTTATCAGATTTTTCCCTATTAGTTTAAATATGGTATATGATGTGTTTCGTCTGTCACATATCAACATAACATACTGCCCACATGTCCACTGCGGCAAATAACGCATGTCTATGTACACCTGTGATGAAGGGCAGTGTAGCATTACCCCTCTCCCCTCCTCCTCTGCAGTATGACATGTATGCAACATGGGTGGGATGTGCCTGTGTGTGCTAACCGCACTGCTCCCTTCATGCATTACATCCCCCCACCACACACACACACACACACACATTTCACAGGGTGTGGCACTCTGACACTTTTATCTCTCACCATCTTAATCCTGTTCCTTATTGCTTTTCCCAACCTTATCTTTTTCTCTGCCATTATTTTCTCACCCTCTTGATATTTAGAAATAGTCCTCACATCAAAATTAAAAATGTATATATAAGTGTGGTACTGCCTATGTTTGGTACCAAACAAAGATAAAATAATTTTGGGGAGTTCACTGTAAAAACAAATATTTAAAATAACGGTAAATTACTGGCAGCACAGTTGCCAGCAATCTACTGTCATTGTACAGTATTCATACTGTGAATTTTGGTAGCGCTTTAGATTACAGCCCAAAAAAGTACTGCGTAAGTCAAAATAATTTACAGCGTACCTTCCAGTAATTATAGTGTACCTATAAAGTACGTACTTGTAGGTATAAGGGAACAATATGTAAAGTTTGGGGAATAAAGGGGTACAGTTTATTGTACAACTTATTTCAAAACATATTTACAACACATCTCATTCATTTAAAAAAGTTTGTTTTTGTTTTTACCATTTTTAAATCCTTAAAGTCCTGACAAAAAGTTGCTTGGCGAAGGAATCTTGGAATCTTGCTTGGCTTCTTCCTCCTCTTGTTCCTCTTCTTATTTTTCTTTCTTTCCACTGATAAATCTGAAGAAGGAATCCCATGTCTCTTGCTATTCTGTATTATGTATTAAAAGAAAATCCAATGCACCCAGAAATGTTTTTATAATGTACTCATCTTTTACCCTCATGAGATGTATTTGACTTTCTTTCTTCAGATGAACACAAACAAAAGTTTTTAGAAAAATAAATCCTCTCTGGGAATACATATAATGCAAGCTCATGCTAAAAGTTGAAGCATCAAACAGGACATACAGGAATAATTATGGTAATCCATATGACCCCAATGGATGAATCAATGTCTTCTGAAGTGAAACAATAAGTGTTTGTAAGTAAAATACCAATATTTTAAACGTTTTAAACTGTATAGACTATCATATCCGACCAACTGGGCGCCAATGAGTGCATGTCTGGCACATTAGCAGGGATGTGTGTAAAGGGTGTCACAGCCACCCTGAAATATGATTGCCACCCCCCACTGGTTCTGCCAACACTATTGGGCTAGAGTACAGTCAATCTGACGATTCCTATATGCCATTGGATCAGAGAACTGTCAATTACTGTCTGACTGTTGCATGTAAAGTTTGCATTTGGAGCACTCAACAACACCATTAGATCACAGAGCTCGGTCAATTCTTTGACATGGTAACAATTTTTTTTAACCACACAATAACGCTAAATTCAAAGGCTAATTTAAAAAACAGGTACAGTAAAAAGTGGACAAATCCTTATTTTGTTAGAGCAGTATTTGTGGTAGTCAAGAAATCATACTGTGAGATGGGCAGATAGCGTAATATTGCTCAGTGTGAATTTTAGAGGCAACATAAACTGCGCCAATGCATTGTTAAAGGATAAGTGTGTTTTGTAATTGTCCTATATAAAACTTGAACAACCATAGTATAATAAAATGTGCTAATTCACAGCATTAATACATCCTTTATTAAACCGCTTTGTCGAATTTAACGCATCTTTACGGATGGTGTTGAAATGTGTTCTAATAGTGCTTAATGTGAGCAGTGTCATACAGAGGGCATAATAGTGTCGCGTTATTTAAAGGTTAATACAAAGTTAATACAAGTAGTCCTGAAATGAATTTGATTTGACTGGGGGGCGCCTATAAGGATTTTGCCTAGAGCGTCAAAATGGCTAGAAACGGCCCTGGACGTAATGGTGATGTAAGCGCGTCCCGAAACGCATTCGAAAAGTCACGCTGAAGTCAGATATCGCTTTTTTTTTTTTTTTTTTTTTTTTTACACAACAAAATACAAACAATAGCTGACAATATTAATGAGAAACAAACAATACAGGACAGAGACACCAGTTCCCTATCAGTCAGTCACTTTCGACGTGAAAGCCCAATCACCTTCGAGTGGTAACAGAACAAGCCAATGCACATAGGCGAGTGAGATCTGCATCGCAAGCCCTCCCCCGCTTCCGGGTATATAAGGCAGCATGCAAACACTCACATTAAGCTTTAGCTTCGGAGCCGAGCTGAAGTTGTTTCACTCTGCTCTTCAATCATCATTCCTGGGTAGCAGAACAAGAGAGATCCTGTACCTGTTCGAGTGTTGGTGTGATGGTGCATTCCAGAGGAGGTCGTGGTTGCTGAGTGTGCATGATCTAGTGCAGTGGCTGTTCCCCAGACCTTGCTTTTCTATGGCCAGGAGTTCCCGACTGTCCAGGCATGTTGTCAACAGTTGCCTCTAGCACGGGCTGGAGTGCTGTATGCATGAGCAAGCAGCCTCAGACTCCTGGACAGGACCTCGTCTGCAGTGGCATATCAATTGCCTCGAGTTGCTAGCAGTACAGTTGGCCTTGTGCCAGTTTCTACCATTGCTGCGGGGCAAACATGTACTGGTCCATACGGACAACACTTTGACCGTTGTGTACATCAAGTGTCAGGTGGTCTGCGTTCCAGTTGAATGAAGCAATTCGCCCTCCATCTCCTCCTATGGACTCAGGTCGCTTCGTGCCATTCACGTTCCTGGCAAGCTAAATCGTGCAGCCGATGAGCTCTAACGACAGCTTACCTCCAGGGAGGAGTGGAGACTACAACCCGGACAGTCACGTTCCCAAATCATAACATGGCTGTTTAAGAAAATTGCAGTTTAAGATTTTATTTACAGAAAATAAACAGAGGTAAATCCAGACAGAGAACACAAAATTCCAGGCAATGAAAAAGATAATCCATACAAGGGAACAACAGGAACTAAAAATAAATGCACACGATACATCCGATACATAACAAGCTAAATAAGGTAATGAGGTGGCGTGGTAAATTGACATGGGAACACACAGTAACCAAGGGAACTAACAAGACACACCTGGGGAGACTTATCAACATGAAAAACTACAAAGAACTTCAAAACATGGCACCAGACAGGAAATAACAAAAGTCCTCACACAAGATAGGGGAACACAGGCTGGGATCATGACAACTATATGGAGGAAAATCCACAAAAATCCTGGAATGTTTTCCTAAAAATCATCTTTCTTTTTTTTTCGACTGAAGAAAGAAAGACATGAACATCTTGGATGACGTGGGGGTAAGTAAATTATCAGGAAATCTTAATTCTAAAGCTAATCCTTTAATGGGGGCCTGATCAAGGGGCTCAAAAGGGGTCCCACAATGGAAGTTCAGAACTGTGGGAAGATCCCATGGTGGTGTTCCAACTAATCAGGGTGGACGTAGCCTCCTCACTCCCTTAACCCTTTCGCACGTACGATCACACAGGTGTGATCAGTCTAGGCTGGTCCCTGGAGCGTACGATCACACTGGTGTGATTAGAACGGTCAGTGCATGACGTGATCAACTGCTAAATTCAAATGTGCTTTCGCGCGTTGGCTGGCACTGAGCCAGAGACAGGCGCGCTCAGAGCTGTCATATATCACAACTTTTCAGTGTTTTCAACCACATAATGTTTATTTTAGGTTTCAGACATATAAGTACTAAAAAAACAATACATTTAGAGTTTGTAAAATACACACTGATGTCAAAGGAAGAGGCAATAGTAATCCTTTTCATTATAATTAGACACGTTTTATTCATATCAGATACACATTGTGTAAGTAACTTTAAAGTTTACTCTATTCTTTTCCCAGTTCACCAGCCACTTACTTTTATGTATTTCGGGAGAAGTGGATGAATTCACGTGTTGTAGATCCAACAGATCCGATTCTCTGAACTGCGTCTGCGGCACAAACTAAGATGGCAGCGCCCATCGCGCATACAGCTCAACTAACGCGATCGTTATAAAGGTGTTTAAACAATAAAACACTTCCATTTGCATATATTTGATAATCGGAATATCAGATATTTCAGGCCATATCTAACAAATTTGTGAATATTTTGAATAAAAAAGGAAAAATTATATAAAAGCAGATCATCATTCATTCAGCCCTGTTGTTGCTGCGGTGTGTCACGTGACAAGCAATGACGCGTCACCATGGAAACCATAAAGCGACACATTCTAAATAACGGTCGCCTTGAAAAACTCACGCTGGGGGGTCAGCCAGAATATTTTAAACTTACGTGTGAAAGGGTTAAGAAAGGCCACAGGTAAGTGGTGTGAGCCCAGTGAGGAACCATCAAGGAAGTCTCGATGACTAGAGATCGCAGCTACATAGACCTTAAGAGTGGATGCTGACCGTCCTGCTTCAAACAGCGACTGTAAGAGTGTGAGTACTGACTCAATTGAACAGGATAGTGGGTTCAGCTGGGGATTTTTACACCAGTCCTGAAATATTTTCCATCAACTATCATACATTGCCCGGGTGGAAGGGGCTCTTGCATTTAATATTGTGTGCCTGACCTCTGGAGTGCATGAAGTCAGCCTAGAACTGGTCCCAAGGGCCACAGCCACAATTGGAGAAACTCCAGCCAAGGGTGCCATATCTGCCCAGCCATCTGTGATAGGAGGTCCTTCCTTGGAGGAATCTCCAGTGGGGTCCCTCGTTTGAGTGACAGCAGAAGGATGAAATCATGTCCATGATGGCCACCGTGGAGCCACCAGGAGAATGCTGCGTTTCTCTCTCTGGACCCTGTCCAGTAGTGCATGGATGAGAGGGATTGGTGGAAAACTGTACAGCCATAGGACTGGCCAGTTGTGTGCAAAAGCATCATGTCCCAATGGGCTGTCCTGGGCGTGTTCCGAGAACCATAGATGGCAGTGAGTCGTATCTGCAGAGGCAAACAGGCCCACGTGTGCCTTGCCAAATGTTTTCCATATGACCCTTACTACCTCCGGGTGCAGCAGTGGGGATTTCTTTAAGACTGCAAGAGAAGCTCGGCTTCCCCTATAATGTCAAAAAATTTATGGTCAAATATGTACTATTGCGTTAACATTTTATTGACTAAAAATGCGTTAGAACACGTTCATCTCAAAGACGAGTCGTTCAGAATCAGTTACATATAGCAGGTCGGCTGACTCGATTTCCTTCTCATTCATTCCCGTAGCGTCACAGTACATTTCCCTGTTGAAGCCCAGCGTCCATTGACTTCAATGGGGCTGCTTTGAACAGTTTTTTTCAGTACTTCGAAACTAGACAGTCATTGGATAAATGCTGCGATTATGTCCCGCCCACGGACGCTCAGTGTCTCTGGGGGTGAATGAGGAGTGGGCTGGCCTGGACTCCGAGCTTCTGCGTGATGATTGGAGGGTCTGTCGAAAGGCTGCATCTCCTTTTGATTGACAGCGATTTCATACAATAAAAAGTCGCTGACGCTGAAGCTATTCGAGCTCAGTCCCATCGCGGATTTTGCAAGTGAAGTCAAAAGACTAACTGCTGCAACCTATTTCTTGGTATTTGCTTGTCGAAATTGCTAGCCAATTTTCATAATACATTTCACACAATTATACATTTATATCTTTATTATTATATTATTACTTATTATACTTTATTATATTATTATTTATACCTTTATTATATTATTACATTTATACAATTATACCTAACTCTGCTGGCCATTGAGAGGACACTGGTCAAGTCACTGGAAAAGATGCCTAGTTGTACGACAGGGTCACAGAGCATTTTCTTGAAAAGGAACATAGAGCAGAATTTACGTATAAATAAATGGACAATTTTTATGATGTAGGCCGAAAATGAGCTTCCCCACTTTGAAAGACCAGCAGTCGCCACTGGGGTGCAGTCTCCAGCGGCCAGGATTCAATGCATTGCGAGACATGGCATTCGCTGTGCTGTTTTTCACACCTGCCAAGTGCATTGAGAAATCTGGGGTGTGCCCATGTCCAGAGCTCCTGTGCTAGAGCAAGTAGCGCTGTTGATCTGGTGCCAGCAAAATGGTTTACATGAAACAAGGTACATAGCTTGTCCATGCGCATAAGTACATGACGACCTTGTAGGACAGGGAGGAAATGTTTTAGTTCATGCAGAACTGCGCGCATCTCGAGCAGGTATATATGCTCCTGTGTCCTCTGCATTGACCACTTGCCCCGGACTCCTCTGTGACTCCAAACTGCACCCTAACCAGTCTGGGAGGCATCTGTTGTTATTTCTTCTCTGCATGATGGAAGCTGTCCCATGGCTATTGCCAGCAGCCATATCTCCCTGTAGCCCAAGACTGGTTGCCCACTGAAGCTAAGCAGGGCTGAGCCTGGTTAGTACCTGGATGGGAGACCTCCTGAGAAAACCAGGTTGCTGCTGGAAGAGGTGTTAGTGAGGCCAGCAGGGGGTGCTCACCCTGTGGTCTGTGTGGGTCCTAACGCCCCAGTGTAGTGACGGGGACACTATACTGTCAAAGAGCACCGTCCTTCGGATGAGACGTTAAACCGAGGTCCTGACTCTCTGTGGTCATTAAAAATCCCATGGCATTTCTCGTAAAGAGTAGGGGTGTAACCCCAGTGTCATGGCCACACACCATTGGCCCTTACCAATCATGGCCTCCTAATAATCCCCTTACATTGAATTGGCTCTATCACTCTCTCTCCTCTCTCCACCTATATCCGGTGTGTGTTGAGCGCACTGGCGCCGTTGTACTGTGGCTGCCGTCGCATCATCCAAGTGGATGCTGCACACTGGTGGTGGTTGAGGAGAGATCCCCTGACATGATTGTAAAGTGCTTTGGGTGTACAGTAGTACATATGAAAGCGCTATATAAATGCCCGATTCTATTCTATTCTATTCTATTCTGGATAGGAGGAAGAGCAGCAGGATACCTCTGAAGAGCAGCAAAGCACTCTTGTGAGATATTTACTAGAAAAAGTCAAGTCACCTTTATTTATATAGCGCTTTTTACAATACAGAATGTATCAAAGCAGCTTCACAGTGATAACGTAAAAATAATACAACAAAGTTTGTTTCAAGAAGAAAATTGCATCATTATCCACCTTAAAGAAGGCAGATCAATAATATTGTTGAATATTAAATGTCCCCAACTAAACAAGCCAAAAGCCATAGCGACAGTGGCAAGGAACCAAAACTCCATCAGGTTACAGAATGGAGAAAAAAACTTAGGAGAAACCAGGCTCAGTCGTGGGCCAGTTCTCCTCTGACCAACGAACGAACAGTGTATGATTATGATTCAGGCAGCATTACAGGTCAGAAGTCAAATTGGATCAGAGCATTCAGAATATTTTTCCAGTTCCATCTGGTTGGAAGTCGGAGTTATCATGCCGGTGTGGAGACGAGTTTGTTGAGGATCAGGCACTTCAGGGATGCGTTGTGGATGGGTCCAGGCACAGGTCCACCATCTGATCTAGATACGGCCCGGATTTTTGAGATCGCAGTAGACGTGGAGGACTATAATGCGTTAAGAGCTCGCTCAAGTACTGGGGAGCTAAACCATGTTGTGCTTTGTAAGTAGTCAGCAATATTTTAAAATGTATACAATGTTTAATAGGGAGCCAATGCAGTGTTGACAGAACGGGGCTAATATGGTCATACTTTCTGGTTCTAGTGAGAACTCCAGCTGCTGCGTTTTGGACCAACTGGACTTTGTTTATTAAGTGTGCACCCAGTAGAGCATTACAATAATCTAACCTTGAGGTCATGAACGCATGAACTAACTGTTCCGTATTTTTCATTGAAAGCATATGTCGTAATTTAGATATATTTTTAAGATGGAAGAATGCGGTTTTACAGATACTTGAAACGTGGCTTTCAAATGAAAGATTGGTATCAAAGAGCACACCCAGGTTCCTAACCAACGATGAAGATTTAACAGAGCAGCCATCAAGTGTTAGACAGTATTCTAGATTATTACGTGAGGACGTTTTTTGTCCAATAATTAGAATCTCTGTTTTTTCAGAATTAAATAGTAGGAAATTACTAGTCATCCAATTTTTTTACATCAGCTATGCATTCCGTTAATTTTGTGAATTGGTAAGTTTCGTCTGGGCGTGAAGAAATATAGAGCTGAGTATCATCAGCATAACAGTGAAAACTAATGCCATGCTTCCTAATGATATCTCCCAAGGGTAGCATGTACAGAATGAACAGCAACGGTCCTAGTACTGAGCCTTGTGGTACGCCATACTGAACTTGTGAACGATAAGACATCTCTTCATTTACTACAAACTGATAATGGTCAGATAAGTATGATTTGAACCATGCTAGTGCAATTCCACTAATGCCAACATCATTTGCGAGTCTATTTAAAAGAATGTTGTGGTCGATGGTATCAAATGCAGCACTAAGATCCAGTAACACTAATAGAGAGATACAACCACGATCGGATGATAAGAGCAAATCATTTGTAACTCTAATGAGAATAGTCTCAGTACTATGATATGGTCTAAATCCTGACTGGAAATCCTCGCAGATACCATTTCTTTCTAAAAAAGGAACATAGTGGTGATGATACTGCCTTTTCTATTAATTTTGACAGAAAAGGTAGAGGGACTCTACAGCCAATTATCCAGGTATGGCAAAATCTTTAATCCCTGGAGCATCAGGGGTGTCAGGGCTGCTTGGATTTTCTTGGAGCAAGTGACAGGCCAAATGGAATGACCTTGAATTGGTATATGGTGCCCTTGAATGAGAACCGAAGAAACCTTCTGTGTTCGGGTGCTATTGGGATATGAAAGTAGGCGTCCCTTAAGTTCACTGAGGTGAACCAAGATCATTGTGTACTACAGTACAGATACGTAATACATAAACACGGTAGATTAGTGTTAAAAATGGGCCATAAATTAACAGAAATTGCCTATCGTCGTTTTTAACACCAATTTCTTACAGTGTTGTGTTTAAGGTTAGGGTTAGAGTTAGGGTTAGGTTCCTGGGGGTAAGGATTTGGGTAGGGTTAAAGGGATAGCCTAGTTCACCTCAAAATGTTTTTTTTTTTTTTTTTTTTTTTTGTCAGAAGAAAGAAATTCATACAAGTTTGGAACAACTTGAGTAAATGTAAATGATGTAAATGAACTCTGTAAATGATGACAGAATAAAAAATGTTGGGGTAAACTAACCCTTTAAAGTTAACAAAGTGATCCCTTTAAAGGAACTAAACTGTAGTATGTTAAGTCATTTACTGACTGGGCAGTGACTGACTTAGGTTTTGGACACAACTGTTGGAGACAACACAGAATGACTTTTGCAGTGTGACATGTCATTTTGAATTAGTGTCATTGTTTTTACTGCACTTTTTTTACTCTACATTTCTGGTGTTTCATAAAGGTGTTACTGTTACATTCTCTGGTTCAGCTGTGCCAACCAAGTCATGATTTGTCACCTACTTGTAAGATCTTATTAGCAGAGGTAAAGGTGCAAACTCTCTACTTATAGCTTAAAATATATACAGCCTGAGGATATGGAGGCCATCTGTTATGAGCAAATTTTCTGTAGAATGTTCACACTAAAGGAAACACCCATCAGTCATAGTGCATTTGAGGAAAAGTCTCAAAGGGAAAGGGTTGTTGTCTGGTGCCACTGCAGCCAAAATAATGAGCCTCCTCTGAATAGACAGGTACCTTTTGAATGCTATTATCTAAAAGGCTTAACAATCAAAAAATAACAACACAATTGTACAACAACTTTCGACGTTGATATACAATTACATCATAATCAGGATTATGAGGATTATCAGTGTAGTTGGACAAACAGTGCATAGAGTGAGCGTGGTGGTTTTTTTTTTTCTAACATGCCATAGGTGCGCAAGTTGTCCAATCACATACCTTAAAAGGTTTGTGCGTCACAGCCTGTGGACTGCCCGTTCTGGTATTTGTCCCCCTTCCGCTTTGCAGGTATGTGTTGTTGGGCTTAATAGTTAACATCGAGATGCGTGGATTGATGTAACCAGTTTATTCATTTGGTTTATAGCTTACTTACGGACAATGGTCATTGTGATTGGTTGGTGGCTGCCTTCCTTTCTCCTTCAGCGTTCTCCTTTTGTAATCTTGTGCTTTATTGGTGTGTTGATGTTCTTTTGTGTTTGTGGGTGCACACAATTACAACTATAGCGACAACATGGATGCATATTCTTTTATGTTTCAGTTCAGTTGTGTCTCGTTAATTAGTCTCATTAGTTCCTCTGTTTGCTATGTGTTTAAACCCTGTGTGTCTTTCAGTTCACTGTCATTTCTATGTCATTACTATGTTGGTTGTTCTGTTCATGTTCCTACGATTCCTGTGTGTTTTGTGAAGATTTGAGTTTGTTCTTGAAATTAAAGTTAAAGCTGCTGCACTTAGATCCTGCCATCATTACTCATTTCAACCAACTGTGACAGAAGAACTGACCTTAAACATGGATCTAGCAGCAGTGAAGATTCTCCCAGGGGGATCTGTCCCACGAGGCCCACACACAGAGGTATTTGGATCTGGTTCCTTTCGTTCATTACGATGACACCAGCCTCTGTGTGTTTTTCTGGGCAGCTCTCAACGCAGAGCCCAGAGCACGCCTGCCAGGAGAAGGGCCTTGGGGGAGATTGCAGGACTATGTGGAGTGGGGGCTGGTCCACAATGGATCCCTATTTAACATCGTGGAGAGTGAGAAGAAAACCAGCGTGCCAGCCATAGCCACCTTTCCAGTGAGGACAAGTCCTGAGTCCGTTCCAGAGAGAGAAATTCCCAAGTATGTTCCAATGAGAACAATTCACAATTGTTCCAGTGAGAGAAATTCCCTTCCACCCCTGTGGATGTAATGTGGTGCGAGGGACACGTCTTCCGGGATGGCGGGGTACTGTCATGTTTGTTTGTTTTCCTGTTCCGTGAATGTCTGCGTTTCTTAGGGGCTGTTTACACAACACAGTTTTCAACTAAAAACGGAAGACGTTTTATGCGTTTTTGCCATTCATTTACATGACAATGGCTTTTTGGGTGCCTGAAAACGCAAACTTTTGAAAACTGGTTTCAAAGTGCAAGTTTTTGAAAACGGTCTCTGTGTAAACAACAAAAATGCGAATATCTGAAGACGATGACGTCTTGCACATGCGTATTACGTGTTCAGTTTATAGTGTTGTAAGGGTGGATTTCCTGCAGTGGTTCAAGCTGCAAGACTGCCAAATGACTAAAGAAACGTTATTAGCAAGATGGTAGAAAACTGCACATTTCTTGTCTATTCCACCCACTGCCACTTATACCAACAATGGAAATAAGCGCATTTACAATAGCTTAATATGTGGGAGAGCATTGCTATAGAGAGTGACGATATTGTATGGCAATTTGGAGCACTTCAAAGTCAATACCAAATCAAAACCAGTTAGCACATTAGTTGTAATTGAAAAGGTTTAATGACAAAATATGGTTATGGTTACTCTTAAAATAGTTACAAAATAGGTGTATGAGATGATGATAACTTATATTAATAATTGTACCCAGCATATATGAAAAATGTTACCTGAGAGAAAAATAGAGAGAGAGAGAGAGAGAGAGAGAGAGAGAGAGAGTAAGAGGAAAGAGGAGGTAAAGGAAGAGAGCCCCAAGAAAGGGACCCAGAGAATCAGAGAGCCAGAGCATAAAAAGAGACAGAGCAACAGTTTCAATCTTCTTTTATCCTTTCCTGACCATGTGACTAAAACCCAGATGTGAGACATTCAAGCTGACCAATCAGATAATTACACTTCCCCCACCGTACTAAAGCTGTGACAATTCATCGACCCCCAAAGTACAAACATATCGGCCTACAGGCCTAGATCACTATCAGAAACCTCTGTGCCTTTAGGAACTCCAAATGGTCCTTGTGGTAGAAAGAGGGGGTGGAAAGAGTAAAGCAAATATCTTTGTTCATTTAAAATATCTTGGATTATTTTCAATCCTACAGTGTCATCGCCATCTAATGGCAGAATACAGCGTTTTTAGTTGTTTCCGCGGGTCCGCTTGACGTCTGCTTGCCGCTTGACGAGTGATCGTGTTGAGATACTAGGATATACTAGATGGAGCTGCGAGCTTGTGTATGCCATGAAATAAATGTGTTAGAAAACACAGAATCTGTCGTTTGTTTAGTAATTGTTTGCAGCGGTTTCAGTATTCACACAGTGGGGTTAACGCAGCTCATAACGGGGTTCATTTCGTTCCCAGGTTGAAAAATACGGAAATCCTTATGAATACTGTTCAGTGTATTGTAGTGTAGTGTAGGCTATGATCCTGAGTCATGTAGTGTATGATGACCAGCTTTTCTCTCTAACCATTTACAAAGTCAGCAAGTGTATGATGCCTGCTGTTTAAAGATCTGTTCAAATTTTAAAAGTAGTGTATTCCAGCCTTTAGTTAGCTTTCTAGCTTGCTATTAGTTCTGTCCTTTGCCTGTTTGTTTACATGTTTGTAACTAATTTGATTTGAGTTTCAGGTCTGGTGTGTCTCTTTAATTAGTCTCTTTAGTTCCTCTGTTTGCTGTGCATTTAAACCCTGAGTGTCTTTCTGTTCACTGTCAGTTCTACGTCATTACTATGTTGGTGGTTCTGTTCATGTTTCTGCAATTTTTGTGAGTGTTTTGTGAAGATTTGAGTTTGTTCTTGAAATTAAAGTTAAAGCTGCTGCACTTAGATCCTGCAATCATTATTAATTTCAACCAACTGTGACGATTAGCTTGTCTATATTGGTTTGCTTGGTCATATTTGTTCTTTAGTTTGTATTTGCTTTGGTTTGCTTTTCTTGTATTTTTGTTTTACTTTGCTTTATCTGTACTTTTGCTTCGATTAAATTGGCTGTTTAGTCTGTATTTACTATGTTTGTATTTATTTTCTCTTTTTGTATTTGTTTGTTTATATAAAAGTGGTTTGAACATCCACCTAGATTTGGTATTAGATTTTGAACCTCATAGCAGGTGGTGTGCCTTCTATTTTCTGGTTTAATACCTAAATATCAACCCTTTGGGCTGTTGTATTTTTCAGTTAAGTGGTAGCTTTAGTATAATTACTATCATTTTGTTTTTGTTGGTTGAAGGCTATCTTGGTTCATTATTATTATTATTATTATTATTATTATTTTCTTATTATTTTTTTGCAGGAGCCGAGGCTTCAGGGCAACTTTTGGCCCTCGTGTGCAGTAGTGGGACTCTGTCACTGAGTGTAGTGTGTTCACACTCTTATTTTGTGTGTGTGTGTGTGTGGTGTAGTGAGACCTGTGCACCTGGTGGTACATTTTTTGCGACGTAGGATCCTTGTGCTTATTAAACTATAGCTTTCCTGCCATGGATAAGCCTTGGTCTCCTTTTCCATGTTTTTTAGTGTCTTCAATGTTTGTATATCTTAGCCCCGGTCCTACAGTCTGTTAATGTTTTAAGATTCATGCTTGATTATTGTTGAAATAAACCTTTTGTATTTTGGTATCCATGTCTCAGGCCCTCCTTTTGAAACCATGCTCTTGTGTGTCCTTGTAGGACTTAACCTAATTATATATATATATATATATATATATATATATATATATATATATATCTTTTATTACAGACACAGGTCCATATAACACAACAACAGCATAAAAAAGGAGATACAAAAATACATAAAAATTCCATAATAGCCTATAGAATATACAGGCTATTACACCAGTGTCGTCTAAGCCTCGAAAAATATCTATAACAGCTTTTCAGAGGATTGACTAGGGCTTCAATTATATGGTTCACTGAATTGTCCAGTCGACACATAAAACCAAACATCAGTTGCCTTAAGAGTGCCTCACAGGTTGGCACTCTATTAGCCACAAACAAATGACTGGCACTATGCCACCTAGAGACACGGAGCAGCAACCTCATTGCATCATTGTATGCTACCTTTAGCCGCTGCATACTCTTTTTCTTATAGTTAGACCACAATTGAGCAGTATATAGCGGTGTAATATAGGTTCTAAACAGAGAGCACTTCACAGAGTCTGAACACATATAAAACTTCTTTATGAGCATATTTGCTTGAGCATAAATTTTACAGCGCTGACGATATAGGTCTTTGTCATCTGTCCAGTCATTAGATATAACATGACCTAAATATTTGACTACCTCACACACAGCAAGAGGGCTGTCTGACAAATAAAAAGTTGGAAAAGTTGATTTATTGTCCTCATTGCTTCTAACTACCATTATGTGGCTTTTCTTAGTGTTATATTTAATATCATAATCTAAGCCATATTGCGAGCAGACTTTCAGCATCTGCTGCAGCCCAACGCTGTATGGACAGAGCAGGACAAGATCGTCTGCATACATTAAATGATTAACAACAATGTTGCCCACAAGACAGCCAGTTTTTAACCTATTTAACTGGTCTGACAGATCATCCATATAAACATTAAATAAAATAGGAGACATAATTCCTCCTTGTCTCACTCCATTACTGACATGAAACGGAGCAGATACAACATTATCCCATTTAACCTGAAACGTTTGATGGGCATACCAAAACACAAAAATTCTCACTAAAAATGTAGGAGCACCTCTATCAAGCAATTTTACAAACAGTCGTTCATGATTGATTCTATCAAATGCCTTTGACGCATCAATAAAACATAAAAACATGGACGAATTCAGGCTGTTATACCTGGACACAATCTCTTTAAGAGCATAGATACACAAATCGGTTCCATGCTTTCTTTTAAACCCAAACTGATTGTCAGTAGTAAGAACATACATTTCTAACTTTGTTAGCAGTATTCTCTCCAGTACTTTCAAGACAAGATACTGGCTAATGCAATTGGTCGATAATTGTCAATACTGTTGAGCTTACCAGCCTTGTCTTTAAGCACAGGTAGTAACAAAACAGACATAATAGCGTTGGGCAGGACACCATGAACCAAACAACCATTAAAACACATGGAAAGCAAAGGACAGAGCCTATGGCTGGCATATTTTAGATGTTCAGCATTAATGTAGTCCATACCACAGGCTTTGTTATTCTCCAACATATTAATGGCATCATAGATATCTACTACCCTAACCATCATATCTGCTGAGAAATCAGTATGTTCATGATTGATTCTAACTGAGTTACTTTTGACACAATTAAATAGGTCACAGTAATGCTCTCGCCAGAGCTCAGCTATTTTTTCTTTTTTTCTTTTTGTAATTTTCTAATTATTAACATGTCCCTGTTTAACAGGTTGGTGTAATCAGCTGTAGTGTTTCCCATTCCGATTTTTCTCCCGCTACATCAGGATTATAAATATGGTATATGAGATCAGTTGATCTATTGACTCATATTAACTATTATGAGATCGGTTAATCTATTATCAGTTTTTTTAGATTGATTGATTAATTGATCTGTTAATCAATTTGTGCTTCTTTTTTTTTTTCATTGAACAAAAACAATTCATCAAAAATCAATTGCTCAATAAGAATATTCCTTATTAAGGAATTTGTGTACGGTTATGGGCATTCCTTATTATTAATAATAATCAATGATATACATTTGTATTGCATTTTTGGACTAAAATAACATTATAATAGCCCTAAACATGAATCATATTTAAATGTTGTATTATAAAAATGAATTTTAAAAGACCTATGAAACATTGATGACAGATGGTTGTGACAGGATGAGGGAAGACGGACTGAAGACAGGGTTATAAAATATCAACAAGGTTTTATTAACTAGAAGGCAGGCAGAAGTAACAGTGTGCACGAGAGCATAAACATAACACTAACACATACAACTAAAGACTGAACAAATACACAGAGGTAACAAGCTAAATGATGTGCAGGTGTGGTGGAAGATAAGTATCCATGGGAACAGATGAGTGGCGGGAAACAAAGACCAAGAAACATGTGACTGATGAAAAAAAACTGAAAGTGAAACTAAAGATGAAGGAGTCCAGATAACCATGACAATGATTGAGTAATGAATGAAATCCCATATACCTTAACACTCACGTAATAAAGTGTAACATCTCTTGTGACCATTCTTTTGTATTTTGATGTGTGTGTGTGTGTGTGTGTGTGTGTGTGTGTGTGTGTGTGTGTGTGTGTGTGTGTGTGTGTGTGTGTGTGTGTGTGTGTGTGTGTGTGTGTGTGTGTGTGTGTGTGTGTGTGTGTGTGTGTGTGTGTGTGTGTGTTTGGGGATGGTGTAGTAGTTTGTCAAGTTAAATAGTGACAGTGTCTCTCTGTATACAGAGCTTAATAACTGTCTCTCTCGCTCTGTTGTGTCTGTTTGTACTATTTTTAGCTCAGTTTCTTACTCTCTCGCACCCACACACACATACAGACAACCCAGAAAAAGACTTGAGAAGCTAGTGTGAAGCTAGCTTGAAAAGCACACTAGATAGGATCCAACGCTATCTCACACATTCCCAACACTTTCCTTTTGTAACTCCCATTATCAATGAACTATAGCTTTGCTTCTTCTTAATTTCCTCAGTTGTTTTGCATACGTCAGATATATCTGTTCAAGAACTCTTTCTCATTCCCTCTCTCCCCAGGATACCCATAAACTGATGACTCATTGTAGACTCTATGCAGTCTCATTACACAGTATCTAGTGATTTCCCTCAGGAAAGCCCCTGCAGGTTAGTAATGTTGATGAGAACTCAGTTCAGCTGCATCATGGGGGCTGTATTATTTATCATCCACATGGAAATGCCATCTAATCCAGCTATATTTGAGGACTGAGCTGTTTTCTCCATTTGAACTTGTTCACTTAAATCGACAAACGATTGTTTAATGTACAGTAATAGCAATAGCATCCATTCTGTGGATGATTGAAATGGCTCTCATCCTATTTTTAACATCTGGATAAACATTTCCAACCACATATGAAACAGTTTTTGTGGAACACATCATTAGAAGCATAATACTTTAAGAGACTTATTGAGGACATTAAAAGTCTCTTTTTTTTTTTTTTTTTTTTTTTCAGATCTTCAGGTTTCATCTTCATCTGTCTCCTTATAAATCCATTTTCTCTTGATTATTCACCATCTGAAGGGTGGGCTTCTGAAGTGTGCGTGCAGCTTCCCACAAGCATCTCTCAGTGCTGCAAGGGCACAGTGGGATGGGGCTTGGCAACAGTATCCACGGCAACAGTTGCTGCAGCAGGCTGGTTAACACTTTGCTGACAGGTAACTCCACAGCCCTGTCCTCTTCACTGATTTTCTGTTCAATCTCTCTGTCATTTTGATGGGCATTTGTGATGATCAAACTGATTGGCTCATTGTGCCTTGGGCATGACTAAAGAACTGATAGAGTAAGCATTTGTTAGTGACTGATGATTTAGAGTGTGTCTTATCATAATAGTTAGGCTACTTCTTTTTACTACTTTTTTCACCAAAGGTGATTATATTAAACGACATCAGCTGAATTATCAGTATTTTTCTCAAGACCCTTAAGAATGGATTGCCATTTTGTGCATAATGTACGGTAATAATAAGATCCCTTTTGTTTCAGAAAAGGACTCTCTCATCATCCTTCCACTCCTCTTCTGCCCATGTGCAAGATGACCGCTGTCTGAGAGGAGAAGGTCAGGGTGAGGACACTTTGAGGTGAGATTTCCCCTCTCTTGCCTCATCCAGTCATTCCAGTCTTCACACCAGCTCCAACACACCAGGAGAAAAACATGAATAATTCAGTATAGCTTCTGTGTGCATATGCATGTTTGATTATGTTAAAGGGATAGCTCACCCAAAAATGAAAATTCTGTCATCATTTTCTCACCCACGTGTTGTTCTGCGGAACACAAAAGAAGATTTAGTTTCCCACTGACTTCAGTTGTCCATAAAATGGAAGTTAACGGGAGCTGAAACTCCATGTAATTCCAAACCTTGCATTTTATTTTCTTTGGAACACAAACACAGTGATGGTTCATAATGAAAAAGGACAAAAAAAACATCATAAAAGATTAACTTTTATGCCACTTTAGAAACTATATTCCAGGTTTTCTAAACAATAGTTTAGAGCAGGAGTAGCCAGATGGTGGCCGTAAGGACGAGGGTCCCAGGTGGGGCAGAGGGAGGGAGGAGCCAAGGTGTAGCTGACAAGTCTATGAGCCGAGGTGGAGTGATGGGCTCAGCGGCTGGTGTTCGGAGCCGGGGATCCTCCTGCCAGGGCCTATCCACGCAGCATTATAAACAAAGGAGGAGCTGAAGGGAACCAGCAGAGGTGGGGCCGACGAACTGGCTGATTTTGGAAGAGGAGGCGGGAGAGGGAGTGTCTATGACAACTTGGTGCTGGGTGACGAAACGAAGAAGACTTTGAATTGGGTGGTACCACCGGCAACAGAGAAGAGTCTGAGCTGGGCAGAACCAGCGGAAACTGGAAACTCATGAAATGCCCATTTCTTAATCCTCATAAAAATTATAATTCACACAGGCCAGTCTTAGCTCACCCACAGCAGCAGGATTGTGGGCTTTCTTGCATACCCTCGAACTCCACTAGCAGTCCCACGGCGAAACATAATCAGACAGACCATAATCTGGTCAGACATTTTTGGGGGTTTGGGTTGCAGGGCGATGGTGGGCTCAGTCCTTTTTTTCCTGGCATACTCATAGAGGCAGGCTCTGGCTCTCTATCATTGGTGGGCTCTGGCATCATGTCTGTGCACCAGGGCCATGGCTGGCTGGGCTCTGGGTCTGGAGTGGTGGCAGGTGTGAGGTCGGGCTGGATGATGGAGATTATTGAAAAATAAAAATAACGGCCGCTTTTGGCCTGTGAAAACTTTTCTTCTGGGGCTATAATAATTGTGTATATATATAATAATTATTATACATGCATACTGTATATACATAGTTAAAAGTCCGTTCTTCTGTTGCACGTGTACATATAGAAGTGTTTTGTGTGAACTACAATAAAATTTCAGTCACTAATTTTAATTTAAACTTTAATTGTGTATTATATGCTCAGTAGTGAAAATGAGTTCTTAGCTTTGTTGGTTTGCAGGAGCTATTTTTTTTTTTTCCAATGGTGTCTTATCAAACTTATTTTAGTTGGGCTTTGTTTTATAATTGTATTATTTATATATTATGTAAAACAAATAATTTAAAACAAAATTGTCATTAAAAATGTCATGCATCATACATGTCACAATCTGTCTTGCACCGTAATGGCCATGTGACATGAAAGTGGATAGCTAAACATTTCAGACGCCATCTATTCCCAACTGCTATAATTTTCCTGGGTGACCTGTTGTTAATTTAACCTAATAGGTTTAACACATTCACATGCAATTAAACAGTGTCTATCATTCTGACATTAGGGTACATCTCTAAACTCTCTTTTCTCTTGAAATGCCAGTCTGCTCCGACTGGTCTATACAGAATAGCTGAAGAGGTAATTTAGAGTCTATGTGCACTGAGGTGTGGATAACACATCCAAGTAACTCCAAGTAAGTCCATTTCTATACGTTGTCACTGGAAGGAAAGGAGATACAGAGAAAGAGATATTTGTGTATAAGATAAACAACCATACAACGTATGTGTATGTCTGTCCATACTACAGAGAAATGCTGACACTATACAGTAGGAAGTTAGTCATCGATGTACAAATTACACAGTCTTTGATGATGTTAGTTGGGTGGGAACAGATGTAACAGATAATACAAAGAATGGCAAAGGAGAATAAGTCAAATAAGGTCTCTGTTTAAGCCTGGTATGTGTGAGGTGGGTCATGGTGAGCGTTTGTCACAATGGGACATTCATAGCTTGTTGGCAGCATTGCAGGGATATAAATCTTTGAAGAGCTGCAGTGTATGTAAGAGCCCACACAGCTCTCTACATCAGCTAACAGTGCAGAGGTGCATTCATGAGTGTGTTACAACACGGTATGTGGGATTGATAAAGGCAAAGGTTGTGTGTGCTTGTGTATGTGTTCACATAGCAGAGATGTAGCTTGATTCTGTGTGTCCTTTGTACAATAAATATGTTTAATTTCTGAATGCATTTCATATCCATTGCTTTTTACTAGGTGAAAAATCCACAATGGACCTGGATTTGTCCTTCCACTCCTGATCCAAAGACTCAAATAAACCAGAATATGATGGATTGTGGGGTCACTGGATCTCAAAAGGCACAAAGTTGAAGGTGGAATTCCTGCTTTGTTCTTACTCACATTGTCTGTGGATAAATCTGTGACACATTGTTTTTTATATATGTACTTTACTGTTAATATTTAATAAAATTGCATTTGTTCAGTAATGAACACAGTTCTGAGATTTTGAATTGCTTTCACATAATTTGACAATTTTACATATATAGAGTAGGCTATATAGGCATGTATAAGTCAGGATTATTATAGTTAAACAAACTTATTGATATATTTAGTAATAATAAAACAAAACAGAAAATATAAAGACAAAAACGTTCAGAATATTATTAAAAATTATAATAGTATCTCAAAATAAAGCTTAAGTGTCATACTTAGCATTAATTGCTCCTTCCTCCACACTTAGAAAATAATATATTTATATATATATAAAACAAAATCTTCAAATATGATCAATATTGACAAGCTGTAAAAAGTGATCATGATGACTCAACTTAAAAAAAGTGAGTGAGAATTGCCTTAAAATTATTAAGTAAATAAACTTAATGCGTAATTGAAAAAAAATAAGTCACGTGGAATTGTCAAGTTCACAACTTAATTTTTCAATTACGCATGAAGTTTATTAATTAATACTTTTAAGGCAAGGGGTTTCCTCACTTTTTTTTAGTTGTCAACTGATCACTGCATGTAATGCCTTGAGTTCTACTGCAACAGTGAATTATAAGTACTAAATAAGTGCAATGAAACAAAATCCCATTAAATTACCAACAACAGACACATTAAGATGGGCTTCATAATGTCAAGTCTTTATTGGTCATGTGCCATATAGCAATAAGATAATGATTAATAAATGACATTAACTACATTCGGCTTCTAAAGTTTTCAGTCATCCAGTACACAGTGGCTCCTACACACTACTAGATAGCAAACAAGGTCACATTCTTAACAGAAATCAAATATTAATGCACACCCTGCCAGATTGAGAAAGCTGCTGGTGGCTTAAGGCATTTTTTAAAAACCTAGAGCATTCATACATAAACAGTAGCATTTTAGATGGATTGTTATATATTGGTGTAAAAGTGGGTTGCCTTTTTATGGAGGAATGTTGATCGCACATGCATTACAAAAGTTTGGCAGTGCAGGTTTGAAATTCTTCTTCTTCAAACTGCATTGTGTCGTTACGCTTTCTGCAATGACCTTTGGCCCTCCCAAAAATAATGGAACAATTCCTAAAACGTTCAAATCTGATGCTGATTTTTGTGACTGGGTTACCAGGTCTAGTTAATGAGCATCTGAGAATGGAAAGACAAATTTCCAGATTTGCCTGACACTCCCTCGCAGCTAAGTATGCCAATGTCACAGTGTTTATCGGAAAAATGACATTCGACAGAAAAAGTAGTCCATTCACTTTGCTTTCTATAATACAATTCTTCAATTGAATTAAGCCCAACTATATAAATCCGTTCAAACTATCCATTGAAAGGGTGCAGCAAGTCAGGCTTAACAAAGCATGGCATAGAGGCAAGAGGTAAGTGGTATCAAAACCTGGCAGTGTAGCAGAAGTGTTATGCGGATATTTCACTAGCATTTACATTTAATATGTTATACGTTTACCAAAGGGATTTATTGTTGAGCTATGGTTTCACTATGACAGTGGCGTCTTTGCATGAGAGTACACTGAGTGTAGAGAACTAGATTCAAGTATGAAGTTTAGGTGTTCGAGATGCACTGTGATAAGTTGTGTTAGTGACGGCGTTTCCACGCTGTCGATGTGCTTCAGGCATCCATAAGTATAGAAAGATAATGTTGAGATGTTTATATATATTCTAACTTCTAAAGATAGTTAGATTTCTTAACAATTTCAAAACATTTGTTTCATCCGGCCAAACACAACCAATTCTGGACAAACTCAGAAGCAGCAGGGTATACTGAACTTAAAAAAATTCGCCATTTTTTGTTTCCCATTCAAACTTACACTTTCTTTTCACAATACCTATCTGCCTATTTCTCAAATAATTCTGACAGTTGATATGGATGAGATGCTGTTTACATACATTTAAGTGCCCTGACTTGATTGGCTTTACAGTATTTGTCAAAATGTTTATTAATCACAAGCATTTAGCAGCATGTGAAAGGCTTCAGCAGTGTTGTGTAACATTCTCGCTCCCAGTATTGCCCATTGGCTGGTGAACTAATGCAGCCTTAAGTACTGAGAGGGATGGCAGGCACACTGCTATGAAAGTATTGGTAAACTGCTATTGGACCTACATACAGTCACCATGCAAACAGCAGACACACCTCATGCAGTGAGGACTTGCTATTAGGCTCAAATCCTTGTCATTTTAAAGGGTAAGTGGGTGTGGGTTGGAAGAAATGTTTAAAAAGGAGTCTTGGAGAGGAATTTGGCTGAGTGGAGTTTGTATATTTGTATAGTTCTGGATTTTTATTTATTTATTGGCAGGAACGTATGAGCATGCCGAGAAGTTAACTGGAGTCAAGAAACAGATGCAATTGTTACAAGGGCTGGCATGATGCAAAGACTACAATAATTGCTTTGTCATTTCTTATGCTTACATTATAAGACAAGTTTTGTGATGGCTTTTGGAAAAACTGCAGCACAAAAAGCTACCTTCACTGAAGCTAAACACTTAAACATTTCCTTAACGGAGTGTGCTGAGAGAAACCCATTACAGTGCAGTTTACAGGAGCGATATGACTCTGAAACAGTGCATCCACAGAAATATATGCATCAAACAATGTGACACCTGGGGTGTCTTGAGTAGTTAATGGTTTGCTACAAAGGGACTGCTGCCCTGTGACTGAGTGTGAGGCTAATTAGTGGAGAATAAGTTGAAATACACTAGATTCCTCTCTGAGACCCACTTTGTGGAGGGGATCTGAGTTATTTGGGAAAAGGAAAGAGAGTAATGGAGAAGGCAGAGGGAGGAGAGGATGAAAGTAAGAGGGGTGAGACATTTAGTTTTTCTGGTTGGTGGGATTCAAGTCTCCAGAGTCGATCTTGTCACCCTTCTTGGAGTCGTCAGACTGGGAGGAGCCTTTGACGGATTTGCTGCTCTGCTGATGTTTGTCGTCATCATCCTTGTCCTCTTTCTTTCTGCTCACGCTAGTGCTGCTATACATACGGGACTGGTAGCTGTAGCCAGACATCGAGCCGGGGGTGGGATAGTTGATCCCAGTGCTGATACGTGTCTCCTCCCCTTCCAGCAGTTTCCTGAGACGGGCGATAAAGGAGAGGGTGAACAAAGAGAAGGTGGTGAGGCAGGGTGTGATGGAAAAGGTGGGATGAAAGAGCAATACATTTCTGTATGAAAATCACATCAGTAGGTGTCATAAGAGGAATTCTCACAATTTTCATTTTAGGTATGTTGATAAAAATAGATCAAATGACACTAGCATTCATCTACACGTCAATTGTCACATGTCACATGTCAGTTGTTTATACCTGTAAGCAGCAATTTCTATGTCAAGAGCCATCTTGACATTCAGCAAGTCTTGGTACTCCCTAAGGTGACGGGCCATCTCATTCTTAGTGCCCCTCAGCTCATTCTCCAGATGCCCAATTGAATCCTGTGTGATGTTACATGATATAGTTATAATAAAAAAGACTTAATGATTTGATTGGATGATAGACATAAATATTTACACTTAAAAAATAGAGTTTTTTTTCGCAGTGATGCCATAGAAGAACCATTTTTGAGTTCCCCAAACAACCTTTCAGTAAACAATTGTTCTTAGTGTGAAGAGCATTTTAATAATCTAAAGAACACTTTATCCACTATTAAGAATGTTTTGTGCAATGGAAAGGTTCCATGAATTTTAAAGGATCTTTATGGAACCTTCAATGCAAAGAAAGAAAGAAAGAAAGAAAGAAAGAAAGAAAGAAAGAAAGAAAGAAAGAAAGAAAGAAAGAAAGAAAGAAAGAAAGAAAGAAAGAAAGAAAGAAAGAAAGAAAGATTTTACTGGGTTCCTTTTACATAAATGAAAATGTGCTGCTTGTGGAAAAGCTTTTAGATTTTTTTTTCATGGGCTAAAGCACTCATTATTTGCATTAGTTAATAACACTTTGTTATCTTTATTTTATGATAGGCCTTTGGAAAACCTTATAAATAAAAGATCTAATACGGGCTTTTGATTTAGTTATGTCTGGGAAGTAGCTAATTTTAGCACCATGGACAGAGCAGTAACATTCACAGTCTGTGGTCACGCCCATTTCACAGGGATCTTTTGTCTGCTGTTTGGTTAACAGAAGCACAAGTTTCAAGCGCTGATATTTAATTTTTTTAAACATTTGTTTGGCTATTTATTTGTTTTGGGTTGTTTTAAGCAAGCGCCGATATCCTCAGTATTTTAATCATTTAAAAAAAGTTAAACTCTTTACATGTTTGCCTTAACTCAGACGAACACGGGTTAAATCAAAATTGAGGAAACCAACCTGGTAACCCATGACCTCAGCGTTGTGACTGTCCTCCATCTCACGAATCTGCCTTTCCATTGATTCGTTGGTTCCCTTTAAACTCTCGATTTCAATGGTCTTGGACTGCACCTGTCTCCTGAACTCGTTGAGCTCTTCCCTACTCGCGCGAATGACCTCGTTGCTCTTGTTGGCCTGTTCGCTAAGATCGGCGAACTTGGACTTGTACCACTCTTCAGCGGACTGCAAGTTCTTACTCGCAATCACCTCGTACTGGCCGCGAATCTCCTTAAGGGCGGAGGTAAGGTCGGGTTTAGCCACTTCCATCTCAACGGACACCTGGGCAGCCTGGATCATGTTCATGAGCTCAGCCACCTCCTCCTCATGCAACTTTCTCGTGAAGTTGATCTCGTCCAGGAGGGATTCGATCTTTTTCTCCAGGTCGAGGCGCACCATGGTGGCGTTGTCCACGTCCTTTTTGAAAGCTCTAAGCGTTTGCTCAGCTTCCTCGCGCATTCTCATCTCCTCCTCGAACTTCTCCTGGAGTTTCTGAAGTTCGTCCTCAATGCTGTCGCGCTCGAACATCATCTGATTCTTCTCTGCGTTGAGTTCCTCGAGTTGGGACCTCAGTTCCCGGATCTCCTGCTGGTAGAGTTCGGCCAAACGGGACGGTTCTGTCTGGCGCTGGCGCAGGGTCACGAGTTCGGCTTCCAGCACTTGGTTGTGCTGCTCCAAATTGCGAACTTTATCAATGAACATCGCGAAACGGTCATTGAGACCTTGCATCTGCTCCTTCTCGTTGGTACGGATGATTTTGAACTCATTGTTAAGCGCTGTGCTCTGGGTGAAGTCTAAGCTTTCCAGCGTCAAAGATGGATAGGCAGATCGGGTGGAGCGCTTATAGGAGCTTGGGATATTGGTGCGGGTCACGGACTGGTTCTTAAACCCGCTTCGGGAGCTGCTCATCCGGGATGGAGAGGCTGAGAAGCGGGTGGAGTCCCCGAAGATCTTCCGGTAGGAAGAGGCAGAGTAGATGTCGGATCCGTAGCTCATCTTGGCGTTTGAAGACAAGAGAGCAGAACACAGGCGGCGCCTCCTTTTATACCAGGACCGTCCCAATCAATAATTTACGGGTCCGTGCTACTCTTCGCATTCAACCTTCCCCACTGCAGATGTTTTAGATGGACAGACCCCGAATAAATCCGACAAATTAGCTGATCTATTGGTTAATTTTAACTTTTAAAAGCGCAAAGAGTGCTTTCTGCCCGTGTTCTGCTAAGTCCTTCGCTGGAAACAGGTCGGCAGCAGCGAGCGGATGGAACTGTCCGTTTTGGCGCAGTGCTGATGTCAACAAAATACCTAAATCTAGCCTATCGTTTATTTACTCACTCACACATCATAACGTCACATATGTGGAAAATACCTTATGCCATCCCATCTGTGAAAATAATCACACAGACCATACACATATCATTGTGATAAGAGCACTAACTTTTATTATTATTATCATTAGGCTTTTATTATTATTATTATTATTATTATTATTAGCCTATTTATTGTTAAAAATAATAATAATAAAATAATAATAATAATAATAATAATAATAATTGCTCAATTGTATTATGTTAATTCACAAATGTATTATAATTATGCTATTAAGAACTGTTCGTAAAATATGTTTGTATGGAAGGTCAAATAGGTCTATTAACGAGTTCATTGAGTTCAGCTTCTGCTACCTACTTCCATGGTTGGTGCTGAGACTTCTGGGAATATAGTAATAATATAAAACGATGATTTATTGCTAATGAAAACCATCACTTTTGTATGGCCAATACGTTTGATCTTTCTATTTAAATTTGTTGGTAGGCTAATTCATATTGTAGATCCAGTTTTTCACTGTGGCATTTTTATTTTTAAATTATTGTAACAAAATTATTAACATTTGTACAGTGTAGATTATAGTAAAAAAAATAAAAAATAAAAAATAAAAGTTTCCTTTTGTCCATTTTGAACCGAGTTATAAAAATATTAATGCAACAGGAAGTCGACATAAACGTAGTGCCTAGGGTTCCTCACATATCAACCAATAATTCACAGATAGCCTGTCACAGATTTAACGTGTCAGTGAGTGCCATTATGTTAAACTCGAAACGACTGTAAGTGTAAAAGTAAGATCGGACTAAACAGCCATCTCACAGCAGTTATACACTGCTGCCATCTGTTGGCTGCTTCGAGATCTCAACAGATTGAAGACAAACGAACAAGGTTAATTTTGGCAAACGTTCCATGTCTTGTGTGGCCTTCATATTTAGACAGTATTTTTTTATTTATTTTTTTTATTGTAAATTTGGGTTGACAGGAATTTTGTTTTTAATGCACCACATGAACTCACGAACTCCACAGTAAGAGTATTTTGGGGCATATATTTATTAATATAATTCAAATTAATCTTTATTAAATAACACCATACAAGATACATTTTTAGGTTATTTACAGTTTTTCTCAGTCGCTTTGGTACATTCCTTGAATCATCCTTAAGATTTGCAAACCAGTAGGTGCATTTCTCAAAACAATTTGTACAAACAGAAGCACACAATGGTTTACCTGCAAAAGCCTGTAACTTGCTCAAAATCTTTAGTCCATCTCTTAAAAGTAAGTATTTATTATGTCAATAAACATATCAGTGGCCTCAGAATGCCAAGTCCTTGTGTCATTGCTCACAAATAAGATGCTTAGTCATGTTGTCAATATAACTGTACTCATCAGTATTTTCAGATGAGAAAACTATATTGATTGCAAGAGACTGGACAGGATTCACAGTTACATTTGCATTGTTGGTCTGCCAATAAATTACCGTACAATGTCATTGCGATATAAAGAAAAAGACAATACATATATGTGACCCTGGATCACAAAACCAGTAGCACGGGTGTATTTGTGGAAATATGCCAACAATACATTGTATGGGTCAAAATTATTGATTTTTCTTTTATGCCAAAAATCATTAGGATGTTACAGTTTTTCTCAGTCACTTTGGTGCATTTCTCAGATTAGAAATGTTCTCTGAAATATTCTCAGATCAGTTCTCTGAAATAGCTCAAAGTTGCATCTCATGAACCTTCAATTGGCGAGCATATATACAGTGCTGCATGCAAAAGCAAGATCTGCCTAAGAGGTCTTTTTTTGCCTTTCTAATGTTGTATTTTCGCCTTTGTGCCCCTATTTCTTTTTCTTTTCTATCACAATAATACTGTAATGTTTTGTTTTTTTTAGACCACTAGTAAAAGTGTAACTGTGATTCCTATCCAGTCTCTTTCAATCAATAACTCACATACAGTAGTGTGTAAATTTGTACTTTTGAAATGGATATATGGCATAAAGATGAAGCGCAGCTTTGTACATTTCAATACAGTAACTGTCATCCAAACTGTTGCGTTTACATCAGGTAATACTAACAGGGTGCAGTGTTTTATTGACAACATGACTAAGCATTTTGACTATCTTGTTTGTGAACAATGACACAAGGACTTTTCATTCCGATGGCACTGATACGTTCATTGGCATAAATACTTACTTTTGAGAGATGTTGAGTAAGTTAAAGGCTTTTGCAGGTAATCCATTGTGTGGTGCTGTTTATGCGAATTGTTTTGAGAATGCACATACTTCTTTGCAAATATTAAGAATGATTTGAGAAATGCACCAAAGTGACTGAGAAAAACTGTAAGTATAAGACCATGTTCCATGAAGATATTTTGTACATTTCCTACCGTAAATATATAAAACATGTATTTCTGTGAGTGAATGCAGCACAATCGTGAGCATAAATGGACAACTTTAAAGGCGATTTTTTTGCACCCTCAGATTCCAGATTTTCAAATAGTTGTGTATCGGCCAAATATTGTCCTATCCTAACAAAGCATACATCAATGGAAATCTTATTTATGCAGCTTTCAGATGATGTATAAATCTCACTTTTAGACAATTCATGGTCCAGGGTCACATGGGTGCTGTATACTGTATATATAGTATATGTATTCTGTATATATATATATATATATACTGTACACACACACACACACTGCACACACACATATATATACTGTATATGTATGTGTGTGTGTTTGTGTGTTTCATTATGTCTCTATAAAGTATATTTACTGTATAATGTAAAATGCAATTGGACTAGTGTAATATAGCATTACAGTAAGTATACAGTGTTACAGTATAGTGAACATTGTCTGATTACATGTTCTGTCTACAAACGTTTGAATGATTGAGGAGACGGTTGTTCTCCCAACATTCAGCTGCACCTTTCAACCCGCCTCGGCCGTAAGGTCATGATTGAGAACATGGTCCACAATAGGACAATAGAAACATCTCTACAATCTTGGCCTCTTCTACCTCTTCCTCTGTTTTGCCTCCACACCCTTCCACCACACTTACTTACTCCTCTTCTTTTCCCCGACTGTTGACCCTGTTTGTTTCATTGTTGTTCTTCCATTGTCAGAATTTGTAACACTAAGTTGTCCACTGTATATATACTTGCCAAATAAAGCTTCATGAGATGCACCTCTGAGCTATTTTAGAAAACTGGTTGATCATTGGTTGATCTAATGCTTTACATTTCCCTTCATTAGTGAAATTCAAGATTCACCTGTGCAATTCATCACTTTAGGACAAAAAAGTCTGATAGAGATAGAAAATATGTATGACAGTTAATGAAAACTAGTTCAACCATTTTGCATTTAATGACTTATGCAAGGAAGTGGTACCAAGATGTCTTGAGGGGTAAGACTAAACAGAGAACCAGTATAATATATTTTGATCAACATGACATAAGCATTATTGCTAATGTAGGAAACAGCAGACAATTGTACATAATCAGTTGCATGAATGTACCAAAGCATTTGAAATTTGTTCAAAAGAATGAGAAATTGCTTTTATCATGATGTGGAGGTTCAACACAAAGTTTTGAGAATTTCAATTGTGATCTGAGAAATGTACCAAAGCAACTGAGAAAAACGTAATAAAATCTAAAACATATATATAGCATATTTCTAACAAAATTTGTTTTATAATACTATATAATAATGAATATGATTGAATCTACCTGACTAAATAGCTACACGAATAAAAAAAGTAATCATTAAATCAGATTACTCTTAAACTTTTGTTCTCCATTTTTTTCCAACTTTTATAACAGTGAGAGGTTAAAGATGATAAAGCAATTAACCCAATTAACCACCAATGTACTTAAAGGCACACTATGCAGTTTCTGTTTTTCTTAAACAGCGACCCCTAGAGTCGCTGTGGAGTACTTGTATTTACCTTTACTGTCGTAAATACCACTCACGCGGAGCACTCGTTTTCTTTTCCTTGACTCTTCCGACCGCACTTTCTTCGTCGACTGCCATGATTCACGTCTGAAATGCGTGCTAGTGTCTTTCATAGACGCTGCTTCATATGTTGTTGATGTATGTGACGTCGTGCCGTAAAGCAAGTCGTGATTCTCGCGAGATTTTTCGGGGCGCCACCTCTCAAACCTGCATTGCTGGTTTTGCCAGCGTGCCTTTAACCCTGGCTGCTCCAGGGGGTTATCAGCAGGGTCAAATCACACAATGGCCTTCAGTGGGGTCAGACTGGGGTGGGATGTGCACATTAGTAGCCTATTTCTGTAGTAATGAACGGAACTTTCAAGCACAATTGATTGATAGATATACAGTACTGTTCCCTCCATATTTCAGTGTTGTTGTTGAGGATAATTTCAGCAAACAGTTTTCATTGTACAATCAGATTGACAGCATTAAAGAGGGCAAATGTTATCATTCAACTGAACTCGTCCCCTTGGAATTATAAGGTTCTATCTGCGTTCTGAGCAGTTTTGAGATATTGAGCTTTAAAGTTTTTGCATTCCATTCGACTGTGTAGAAAGAACCTTTTTATTTTCTAAATAAAAAGTTCCAAAATGTACACAACTTAAAAAACAACATTACATAATGTAAAGAAGTGGTCACAGAATAAGAATATGTGAATAACAAAATTTTGACAAAAATGTCAGATAGAACCTTAGAATTCCAAGGGGACGAACTGTGTACACTGTAAAAAAAAGATTTTTTGGTGAAGTAAATACTACTGAAAAAAAACAATGTAATTTACATGAAAAAGTTAGTTCAGGCAAGAATTTAAAAAACGAAGTAAATTCCATATCAGTACTTAATTCAAGCGAGTAGAAATTAAAGCGTACATATCAACTCAATAAAATTAAGTAAAAATTACTCAACTTTTCTGATACTGGGGTTCCCATCATGCACTGGACCTTGAATAATTAATGAGGTAAATTTTTCACTGGTTTCCAGCTGTATTTACACTGTTTTATCATTGCTTCTGTTGTTAGGATTAGTAACTTGCCATTTTGTGACATTTTGAGTACATTTTCTGCTCAAAATGACACATTCAAACACAAAAACGATCCATCAAATGTTATCGTCATTGTGTATTGTCTACCAAGTATTGAGGTCTTTGCATTCACACGATGCTTAACATCTGACATGCTATAGTATAAATTACTTAGATAATCTAAGTAAAGCACATACTATAAATGACAGTTATAATTCAATATTATTGTTTGAGTGAAATGTAATGTAAAGGAAATTTCAACTAAATCGATATTAATCAACCTTTTACTAGCCAAGTTAAAGTTACTTATTTTCTTTGTTATGTTCACTTAACTAGGTTAAGTAAAGTTTACTTAATTCAATATTCCAAGTAAATTTTACTTAAAGATTTCTAATTAAAGCTACTGATAAATATGTTTAGGTTTTTACTTGGCAAAGCTTTGTAAATTTACTAGCATTTTCTGAGTGGAAAAAGTTGCCTAGCTTTTTTTAAGTAAATATCACTCCAAATTTTTTCCAGTGTATATGCAATTTAAACACATTATGTTATCTATGTAATAAATGCACGTCTTGAATGATCACGGTTTTAGCGTATTTAATTCCACTGCTCAGGGGTGGCCAAAATTATGATTTAAAAGACGGACGGACGGACGGACGGACGGACGGACGGACAGACACAGATAGATAGATAGATAGATAGATAGATAGATAGATAGATAGATAGATAGATAGATAGACAGACAGATAGATTGATCGATCGATCGATCCCTGGAGGGAAAGTTTTGTCTAACAACAACATTGAACAGAGACAGCACAGTATAATGACAAACAGTGTCATCATATACAATACACAGGAGACCATTTGGGAAAACATCTGACAGGTGCTGTGTGACGATAAAACACATATATAAATATATATGTGGTGAACATATGTGAAAAAGAAAGGACACTCTTTAGAACTGTATGGTTTTGCGTATCAAAACATAATAAAAATCATCTTGATGTTGTTGTTATATGGTTTGTGTTTGTTTGTTTGTTCACTTTAGAGTTTGTTTTTTATCTGTTCTGCTCATGTCTGTTTCTAGGTTGGTTTTCAGTCTGTTAATTGGTTCAGTTCTCTCCTTGTTTGTCACTATGGTTTCTAATTGATTGTTAGTTCTGTCCAGGTGAGTCTTGGTAATTAGCTCCTCAGTTTGTGTCTATTTAAGCCCTGTGTCTCGGTTCTTTGTCAGTTCTGCGTTGTGTCAAGTTGCTTGTTCTGTTCATGAGACTTTGTTTTTGAATAAAACAGCTGCACTTAGATCCTGTTTCATCTCTGCTGCAACCAGCCCGTGACAGTTAGCAGTTCTTAAATACAACCTCAGATGAACAACACATGACATATTACACAGTGTCATTATTTATTTAACAAAATTAAAAACAAAAAGACAAACTAAGTAAACCATACGATTCAATTGCTTGTAGAGTCACTTTTAGCAGCAATAAGTTGAACGAATAATTTTCTGTATGACAGTATCACTCTCTCGCATCGTTCTGGAGGAATTTTGGCCCGCTCTTCTTTACAACGGTGCTTCAGTTCAGTGAGGTTTGTGGGCAGTTGGGTTGAGGTCTGGACTTTGACTGGGTCATTGCAACAACTTGATTCTTTTCTTTTTCAGCCATTCTGTTGTAGATTTGCTTGTGATCATTGTTCTGTTGCATGACCCAATTTTGGCCAAGCTTTAGCTGTCGGACAGATGGCCTCACATTTGACTCTAAAATACATTGGTATAAAGAGTTTAATTTAGTTTAGTTTAGTTTAATTTTATTTGCACAAATGTTAAATTAGAGCAAGAAAATACAATCCAAATACTGTACAGGGAGAGGCAGAAAATCCAAAAGGGCTTATTTAAAGCCTCCCCTTAAAGGGTTAGTTCACCCAAAAATGAAAATTCTGTCAGTAATTACTCACCCTCATGTTGTTCCAATCTTCGGAACACAAATTAAGATATTTTTGATTAAATCTCCATAGGAGGAGACGGCCTCAACATATAATGACAATGCCATTCTATATTGATCAGTGAGTGTAACAGCGCAGCGCTTCTGTGTTGTACGTCACCACGTAGGCTCACGCATCACACACATGACCAGGGTCAGCCAATAGTGAGCCGACGCTGGTCATGTGTTTGATGCGTGAGCCTACGTGGTGACATACAAGTACAACACAGAAGCGCTGCGCTGTTACACTACGTGAACTCACTCAGGCCCACACGGAAGAAAATGAATAGTTGAATAAATGTAAAAAAAAATAAAAAATTGTTGCACACAAAAATTATTCTCGTCGCTTGATAAACTTATGGTTGAGCCACTGTAGTCACTTGGACTATTTTATCGATTTTTTATTTACGTCGATTTTAACGTTTCTGGGCAACACCGGCAAATTTCGATCCCATAGATATGAAGGAGTGAGACAGCTCTCAGATTTCATCAAAAGTATCTTAATTTGTGTTCCCTAAGATGAACGGAAGTCTTACGGGGTTGGAACAACATGAGGGTGAGTAATTACTGACAGAATTTTCATTTTTGGGTGAACTAACCCTTTAAACAACAAGGAAAAAAAAGAAACTTTTAAATTAAAGAAAGAGCTCAACTATAATAACAATATATAAATGTATATGACAGAATCAAATGAATTCAAACATATATCGAAACCCCCCCAAAAAATATACATACCAAAAACAAACCCTGTATGGCTCATAAATGCATAAACAACAACAACGGAAAATATAGGCTATAAGACACAATTAGGCTACAAAGCAACAATGAAATGATCCTTTATACATCTTTTATAATATATTGAAGATGAACATTTTCTTGCTAGATGGGATAAACCATTCCATAATTTAATACCCCTAAATCGTATTGAGTATTGACCTCTACAACTGAGAAATTCTGGAAGATGAAAATCTGTAGATTGATGAGTTAAGTGACAGTGAACCTGTGAATTTACTTTAAAATACATCTTAAATTGCTCTGGAATGTTACCTTCACTTGAATATATCTTATAAATAAAAAAAACATATTTGAGAAATATTGTTATCATAAATAGTAAGAAGTTGAAGTTTCTGAAATAAAGGCGCAGATTAAGTATATGCATTTGATCGGGTTGCAGTCCTAACAAAATGTTTCTGAAGGATTTTTTTTTTTTTTTGAAGAGTAGTAGGAAAAGTGCTTGCCCAAACAATATTACAATATGAGATATATGGATAAATTAAACTATAGTAAAGAGTAAGAAGACATTATGTAGTAACAAGATGCCTAACTCTCCTTATTATACCAGTAGATTTATGTATTTTTCCGCTTAGTCAGCGTGTTCCCTCCAACTCACGCTCTCGTCAACAAAAACTCCTTGGAATTTTGTAGTTGACACTTGAGGCACCTCAATGGACTCAATTGTAATTTTTGATAAATCCTTAGGATATAATTTTTTACCACTAAAAATAATAAAATTAGATTTATTAAAATTTAAAGATAATTTATTTAAATTAAACAAATTAGCATAATCAATTAAACTATAATTTACATTCTTAATCAATAAATTAAAATTTGAATGAGAGAAAACTTACGTTGTATTGTCAGCGAAATTTATTGGAGTAAGAATATTTGAAACATTTGACAAATCATTTATATAAATGAGAAATAGGAAGGGTCCAAGAATGGACCCCTGAGGAACCCCACAGAGTAATCTTTCTTTGCTAGAATAGCAAGCCTTAAAGCAAACAAACTGTCTTCTATTAAAATGTAATTTTTCAGCCATTTATATCATGAAAACCATATTTATACAGATTTTCCAATAAAATTAAATAATTAACTGTATCAAAAGCTTTTGACAGATCTATACTACATGTAAATTCATGGTTTTCAAGTGCTTGTCAATCAGGTGAAGCAAAGCCATATAAGTAGAGTGATTTTTACGGAAACCATATGAAGATATATTTAAAAACTAAAACTAAAACTTAAATTAAAACAGAAAGCATAGATATTAATGCTAATACAAACTTTAGTAGTATCTCAATGATACTAACAAAAATAAAAATATTACAAAAATTTGATAAATAAAAACAACATACCCTTTGGCAAATTTGGAAACACTTATAAGGTCTCATTTCTAGTTAAGTTAACAGGAACTAACACTATTTCAGCAGGCAGCATTTATTAGTCTTAGTTAATGTTCATTTCAACATTTACTAATTCATTTTAAAATCAAAAGTTGTAGGCCTAGGCCTATCTGTTAACCCTAGTTAATGTCCTGTGAACTAATGATAACATAAACAACCCCATAACCCTAACAGTTGTATTTTTATTAACCAACATTAACAAAGATTAGCCTGATAAATGCTGTAAAATATATTGCTCATTGTTAGTTCATATTAGATAATGCATTAACTAATATTAACATATTGTTAAGTGTTATCCAAATTTCTAATTGGCTAGTTCATTCTAATAACGATGAACAATATTTTTTATACAATTTATTAATCTTGGCTAATAAAAAATATGGGAACACTTTATTTGACTTATTTACAGATTTTTACATATTTAACATGTATTCTTGTTAATATGTTGCATGAATTTTACCATAGTAATTACAGTAAATTATGCTTAATTACATGCAACTAACCCTCAACCAAACCCTAATCCTACCCTAACCCTATAGTAATTAATATGTTAGCTGGGTACACTTTAACAATGACACCTTAAACTAATGTGTAACCAAGATTATAAATATGGTTCATAATAGGCCTATTTCTTAAAGAAATAATTGATGCTATCGTTCACAACAATTTAGGTGAGTATATAAAATATGATCATCCTTTCATGTAAAAAAAATTATTAAAGCTATGTGAAAATGATAGTTTCAATTTGAATTAATATACAAATATAGAAAATATTTAGTTTCTACTATAATTGTTTTTTTCCAAGTATAGTACTAGGTTTATTTAAATCCATTTTTTTTTAAATGTAATCAATTTTTATTTATTTAGTCAGTTCAATCTTACTTGTTGTTGTTGTGTTTTTTATTTATTTATTTATTTGTTTACATTTTGACACAGCTTTTCCTCTGACCCCCAGCACTCCCTTTTGTGGCCTCCTTTTGAAAACACCTACACATGTTTACTAGATTTAGTTAGCTCATTTAAACTATTGCGTTACACCTTAAAGTATTACCGTAAGCAATCAGGTAAACAATGATCTGCCAGTAGACCAACCATCTTCAAGAGTCTGCCTGTCCCGCCTTCGCATTTCGCCGTCTCTGATGTGTTGACAGGTTTCGCTCCTCCTCCTCTTCTGGATGTAGCACAGCGCAAGCACCGCCTCGTCCTGCCCCTCAACAACTGCTTACAACACGGTTATGAAAAGACGAGCTTTTGATTCACATTATCAGTAAGACTTGCAGCTTCACTTTGAGTAGCTACTGCAGCGATTTCTGTCTTATTTATAGGTTATTTCCTGAAGCGTTCGCGGTTTACAGCGCTGCCGGTGTGCACTTGAGCTTTTTGTGCATTGACGGAAGGTGAGTGAGCGAATCGGGTTGAACTTACAGTTGTTGATGTCAACGGTCTGTTTGTAGGCTTTGTGTGAATGTCTATTCGCTACTGTTAAAAAGATCGGTGATGTTTGATGCTCTGCGCGAAGCTCATAATGCTGTTTAGCACTGCGCTGTGTGTGCTTCAGTCAGGATTTGACGAACTCCAGTCAAAATATATTTTACCACAGCGTAAATAAACACGATACCAGACGCGATACCGAATATTATGAATGCTCAACGTTAATACATCCTTTACACATCAATACTGGTTGATTGTCAAGCTCTATTTCAGCCATTTTCGTGGGAAATTCTATAGCTGCTTGGCCTTAGCCAGCCCATAACGTCCTCGGGGGCTTTGTTCTTGTTTTTAGCTGCTGAATGTAACTTTTTGTGGTTATGATTGTGCAAAAAAGCATCTAAATAGGGCAAGCAACAAATTGGTTCAGGTTAGTTGCTTAAATTAGTAAGTTTTCATCTCCAGTGTTTTACTGCTGCTGTAAGATTGTGTAAGGAGGTAATGACTTGGCATTATAACATTTCAAAACTAAATCTGGGTCAAACTATTAGAGTTTTGGGAATACCTAAACTGTACTATTTGTGAAAAAGAGTTTAATATTGCGAAATATAGAGCTACCCGCTGCAAGGTTACCAAAACCCATCAACCTCCAACTTCTCCCATGACAGCTGAACATCCTTGCCAATATAAACAACTTTCAGAAAAAAAGGGTTTTCTTTTTTTGTGTGTGTCTATTTGGTGTTCAAGGACCAAAAGCTCTCCAAAAAGAAGAAAAACCTTCTTTCTTTTTCTGGTTTTCCCAAATATTCTTATGCAAATCCGCCTGATAGACCACACAAAGGTAGCCTACGTTTTTGCTTAATAAATGTAAGAGTTTTAACATACTTGTTTTGTAAGGAGGACTTTTTTGCATGTCTAAATATTTAAAAAAGAGAAAGAATGATAAAATGCATTTCTAAAAAGCAAGCTTTCAGCACCGCCTGGAGCTCTTTTCAAACTCTACAGTCTCAATGACATCCCCTTTTCCCTCAACATTAGGATCATAATATAGACGGCTGGTGGGAAAATCTCCTTCCTTTGCCCTTAAGGTCTCCAGCTTGTTTGTGCAAGTCAGCCTTTGTGAAGGCCACTGGCCCCAGTTTGCTGACTCAAGCTTCTATGCTGCATGTCATTCATCTTGCTTCAATAGTTTGGATGGTGCTTAATTTTCTTTTCTGAAGTGTAATTTAACGTCTTTCAAGAGAAAGAGGGTAGAACATATTAGGTTGTCTGTGTTCTGCTTGCTTGCTTGCCTTTTGCTCGCATACTTAAACTGTTTCCATACCGAAAATGAAGTATTTTAGACACATATTGTCAAACTAATTAGGAAGACACTTCTTTACCAGAAGTTGTTTAAATATAATACAAGACGTACGCTACTACCTGTCAAGCAGTAAACAAAAAAAATCGATTTCACAATGACTCTTGCTGGGTTTTTTTTTATACTTTTTTTTTAGTATGTGAGAAACAGTCAGACAAAGCATTTCAAGGCTTAATGCTTTTTATTTAAATTCCTCATATAATTAAATCAGTCAGCTGTTATTCTTGTCTTTCTTGGTTCTGATGCAATTAGATTAGAAGTTGGCACATAAGCGGGCCCAGAAGTTGTGTATTGGCTTGCTTAATAGGTGATAGAATCTACAGATAATAACTAATCCAATCAAAGAAATCTAAGTGCATTCATTCTTTAATGGAATCTTTTGGTGCCTAAGACAGATAAGAACAGAGAATCACTTAAAATGCATTGCTTGAGGTTTTTCAAATTTTCTTTTATTTTAATAGGTCTTTTAAATCTCTTTACAGACTCAGAACTGACAAATTTAATGATGACGACATCATGGAGTGATCGACTTCAGGACTATGCTGACCTTCCGGCAAACATGGATGGCCTGGCAATGAAGAAATACAGGAGAGAGGCCTACCATAGGTATGAAAGAAGAACAGACAGACTTCAAAATTGGAAGCCTAGCCTTAGTCATTATACAATACAGTATAATGACTAAGGCTAGGCTTCCAATTTTGAAGGAAATAGCATTTTGAATATTTACACAGATTTCACTTTAATTCTTTCTATTTAGAGTGTCATTTGTTTGCAATCCACTCATTTTAGAAGAGCCCATTGAGTCTCAGAGTGTATACTAGTTATATTTGTATACTGAGCATTCCATTAGCACATCCTCTATGATTTGTGTGCTGCTTTAAGAATGTAAGCAACTCTTTCAAGAAAGGATACTAGTATTTAGGCAGCAGCTCCACTGGTAATTTGGGAAATTCAGCTAAAATAAGAAAAAAGCGACCTAATTATAGGCCAAACCCTGCATCTATATTTCAAACTACATATTGGAAATGGGCATGGCGGAACACGTGACTGAGAAACATAGAGGAGCTTGCAACCCCACAAACATCCCATGCAGTGGAGTTATGCAATCTTCAATATATAAAAGGTGGGTCATTCGGTTCTTCGCAAAAAACTGCCTCTTTAATACATGACGTCACACTTGTGGCATTATTAATCCAACCAAAGGTCATGTCTGTAAGTGTAGTTTACTCTTCCTACTTAACATGAACTTTGACTTTACGTTTCTCCGTAGTGAAGCCAAAAGTTCACCGTCTTTTTCCATTACCCAGATAAGTGGGTTGAGATAAGGAAAAGTAAATGTGAGTGTCAAGGCAAGGAATCCACTGTCTGTACAGTCTATTTGAGGTCCAAAGGCAGTGGTGTTATCTGGTGTGTGTGATGAGCAGTGAAACATTTGTCAACTCTCTGAAACTTAGTGGTGGAGCTGTTGAATATATTACAAAATAGAAACAAGGTTATAGTCCATCTATATTGTAGAATGACTAAATCTGTGACCCTTAGTACAGTCAAAGTCTTTTTAAGGTAACTCAGTTCATGCAGCGACCATCTTTTGTAAACACTCCCAGGCTATTTATATAGGTAATAGGCACACAATAACCTGAAAACCATCCATGGGCGGATTAAGTTCTACACAGGCCTCTAGGCTCAGGGATTTTCTCAGTGATGCACCAAAATGTCAGCAACCATCCTGAAATATTCAGTCAGAACCGGAATTTTTTTTGTCTGGAATGTTTTGGAATATTTTCAAACGGTTGCCAAAATTTTGGTGTATCACTTGTTGAAATGTCATCATTAAAGGGTTACTTCAGGATTTAGCATTAAGCTTTGTATTAGTAGAAAACCTGTAGTATTTTCGAATTACCGTGCTTTCCACCCTCATATCCCCCTGAGACAAGAGATTTATGTATTTTTTGTCTGGAAAAAATCCTCCGATGACGCAAAAATCGTCATTTTGCGTCATCGGAGGATTTTCTGGTCAGAGGCTAAAGACTACAGCCAGTAGATGGCGTTGTTCCGCATGTTTTCAGCCCGCCCATACAGGGTGGGATCTCACTCACAGAATGTACACACAGTGTCAGCTGTCTTTCTTTGGAAGCTAAGCTAGTAGGCTCTTGTTCTGTGGAGAAAGCTGAGTTGTAGGAGAAAGCTGAGTAAGTAGGGGTAAACAACAACATCCTCCTTTTCCCGGACTTGTCCGACGGGCGAGATTGTTCAAAATGTCCGGGATTCAGCTTTTGCGTTCTGCGGTCGCCATTCATTGTTTACATGCACCTTTTGTTTCAATCTAACTGAATTCATTCCGATTGGTGAATTTGAATGTAGTGTTTACATGAACGCTAAACAAGTGATCGGTTGATGTGCGTTTTACCATTGCTAAGAAAATTCCCGCTCCTCCGTGAGAGATGCGAGACCCGGCGCGTCTCAGCAATGACGCCACCGGCCTCGCGCTGTTCTCCCGCGGCCGTCAGCCTCGTCCTGCTCGCCACAGTAAACATGATGAATGGCGACTGTAGAACGCAAAAGCTGAATCCAGGACATTTTGGCCCATCTCTAAATCACTGGCAAACTCATCACGTAGGCTAGCCTTATTGTTTTCAACTACGCACTCTTACCGGTAGGCGTGGCCTCCTAAGGCAGCGAAGCAAGTGCATTCTGGGAGTTGTTGTCTTTCATCCACATAAGACAAAAATGCATTTTCTGGCTTTTCTCGGTCTAGAAAGCTCCAAATTCCAAAATTTCTTCACATTTCTTCTACTTAAATGACCTATTTTAAATACACATTCATCTTCCCAGAGGTGAAGTATCCCTTTAAGAAATAGAGATCATTGACGTTGACTAAAACAGGTAATGTTTCTCCGATAACATGTCAGGGGTCTATTTCGTGCAAACAACTTGAATAAGCTACAAATATTATGCTAAAGCAGCAATATGTAAAATTTGTCCAGCTGAAATATCAAGAGACAACTCGTTACCAAAGAACTTAACTACAACTGATTTCATTTATCACCTGAGAACACAACACCCTGAACAGCGTAACGAGTTCAATTTCCCAATTGTCCAAATTTTATTTTTGTTTTGTTTTTGGGCTAATTGTAAACTTGAATTTTGGTTTCGTAAACAAAAATAATTGTGGTGCATCACTAATTTCAACAAAATATTACTAAACTAAAAAAATCTGACAACAATGCTGAAATCACAAGTCCCCGTGTAGTCAATCATTTCATCCCTTAAAAACTCACATTTGATCACCAAAATGACACATTTTTAAAAAATTCCAACCTATTTAAAAGTTTTTCGCAGATCCATGAATGTGCAAATTAGCTCCGCCTCCACTCACTCATACAGGCTCTCTACAAGTCGATGTATCAGAAAGAATGATAATGCGTTTAATGTATCGCTCTCCACAACGTTGGACACTACAGTAATTAATATGATTAGCCTTTTGCTTGACTACGTTATTAAACAGTAGGGCTGTAATCAACCAAAGAAAATCTTGGTCGACTGAAGTCCTGAAATTTTCGACTAAAAATCGGCTAAAAATTTACTTTTAATTAATTAGCTGCGCACTGTGCGCAGTACTTGGTAGCCTTGTTGTCCGCCTAAATGACTTATAAATAAACATAAAAAACTAGTAGGCTATTTGCAGTATATTAAATCGTTTTTGACCTAATTATTTTGCGCTGAAATGAGTCTGATACACGAGTCTGTCGGCTCTGACAGCGTTGCATCACGTGCACCTGCGCAATATCATAGCCTATGATTTACGAAAATAGTACTATGTTGTCAACTAGTGATATCATCACAAGACCTTTTGAGGAATATGCAACATAATTTAGACAATTGTTTTTGTCATATGTATTATAATAACTGACAGACACTGTCATTTCAGCCGCTCTGTGCAGCCGCTCTGTGGAGCTCAGCTTCGCGGCTGAGACATGAATAGACTAGTATTAACTCTAAGAAAAAATGCTGCCACACTGCCGATGTCTTTGTTGACATGGTAGAAGAGGACTGACTGACTATGAATTAAACGCTCTCACAATTAAATAAATAATATTCAGCAAACCTTCTAGTAGCCTAATCTGTCTCTCTTCTCCAGTGGGTTGGGCTAATCCAAAAGAAGTGAAAACAAGGGGGGTGTTCTGAAGACAGACTGTTACCTGTGAAACAGCAGTGCTCTGAAAACACCCCCATTAGCAATTAGTGCTTTCCACCTGATGAAATGAACGCGGCAAAAAATCGACCAATCAGAATTTTGGTCGAGCCATAACGTATAGACCAAATAATCGACTAATCGACTGAGAGATTACAGCCCTATTAAACAGCTAATAATGTGTCGCTATTTTTACACAAACCATGTTCCCCTTTGCCATCTCATAGTCAGACTGCTGCCTTCTAAAAAGCAGCATCCTTAGAAACACTTTGAACAACTCAGAACATCAGTGGAGAAAGGCATATAGTAACATCGCAATACACATCATACACACAGTTCACCCTCTAAATTGCTCAATGTACCCGATTTTTCATATCAACAGAAAAACACGCCGGGATAACCTGGCTTCTCTTGAGACTCCCCTGCTTCAGAGCATAGTAATGATATGATGAAGCCCACCCACATGCTTACAAGGTAGTTAAGTTAACATAACATGAACACTGCAGTTTTAAGGAGAAACCAGTCAGCAATGGTGTTGACTTATGAATTTGTCTTAAAGCATATTAACACCACATAGGCATAGACATATAAACAACATTAAAAACTTGATTTTCATCACTTTTAAAGCTTTCATTTTCACATGCAAGTTCGTGAGTAAACAAACTCGAAAAGGCGGGACTTCCCAGTTTACAAGTGCTATATTTTTTCCATTCATTTCTATACTAGTGATCCGCCTCCTCCCCATTATAATGTCTCTGGTACAGTATAAGTAGCCTATTACAGAAAAGGGCAACAATGAGGATCCATTTGAGATACAAGAGTAATCTGTTTACCAGCTGTCTCTAACTAGTGATGCACACTCTGTTGTCTGAGCCGCTGCGCCTGCCTGGTTCTTCCTGCTGTTGTTGATTGTTCTAGATGTCTTTGAAGGGAAGCAAACAACCCCTAACTCAACAACTGGCACAACAACAGAGAATGCTATAGAACTGGCACAATCATTTTTGCAACAAGTCAGAAATTCAATGACAAGAAAGCAGAGAGAGGGGGCTATTGTTTGAACTGTGGGGGTAACAGGGTGAACAGGGAAATGGGCTTGACAGACCAGATAGAGCAGTGACATCCACTCAGAATGCAGCGCACAGGTTGTACCTGGAAAAGTGAATCATGGGATGTAGTCCAATGTTATGCCACCACAAGGTAGGTTTGATAAATAAACAAAAATTGGTTGTGATAATTATTTTTATTTTTTATTTATTTTTATCGGGTTGAAAAATCGTTAAGCGTTAAGTCTCTAATGATCTTTTCTTTTTTGTAGTGAAAATATACTAAACATATATTCAGCTGCTGTGTGACAATTTTTAATTTGTTATTTCATATCATTGAAATCGCTTCCAGATGCAATAGAAACTTTAACACTTTTGTAAAACTATGGATGCAATGGCAGTGCATACACAAATATATGTCTGTTGTTATCTGTGATTTATCTCTGTCAGTATCAGATTATATGCATGCACAGAGAGTGATTCAGAATTTCCTTTGTGTTCATATCTTGGCATTAAATATCATGACTTTGTCAGTGTGCACTTGCATATTGTTGTCCTACTGTTAGTTTAACTGCCTCTATTCTCATTTGTAAGTCGCTTTGGATAAAAGCGTCTGCTAAATGAATAAATGTAAATGTATTTTATTTTATTATGAAATGATTTAGCATCTGACTGGAGTTTGTCTTAGTCCTGCAGAGATTGACTGATTGATATAAATCCTTCACTTCAAGAATGTTTGGAGGTCCTTAGGTGCTAAATCGTTTGTTTTATAGACCTGAATTCTTACAAAATTCTGGAAAATCACGGTCTTGTTTTTAAACTTTTTAAATTGGTTCCTAATCCTTGCAGAATATTGCGACCAAACATTCCTCTGACTGTTTCCCCCTTCTTCCCCAGAGTGTTCGTGAACAGAAGTCTGGCCATGGAAAAGATTAAATGCTTTGGCTTTGACATGGACTACACTTTAGCAGGTGAGGTGTTTCCTACTTTAATTGATGATCACGCATAATTGTTTACAGTCAAACGTCTATTTTGATAGATCCGTCCCTATGTTTATGTCCCTCGAATGGATCCAGTAACACTCTTGCTTAGAATCTCAGGGTAAACATACAGTAGGATTCTTGGGTATATTTAGCTACCCCTCGTCTGGTTTTGGAATCTGGAAAACTGAGGTGATGTCTCTTATACACAAAGGGCCAGATTTACTAACAGCTTGCGCCAGCGCAAACCCTCTTTTGGCGTTAAAAACGACTGTCAGAATTTGCCTTTCAGACGCAAACTTTATGGGAGAAGAGTATTTAAATAAATCATACAAGGTGATTTACTATTATCAATAGTTTGCGCTAGTCAATTTACTGGTATTTGCACCATTATTTACTGGCCCAAAAAAGCATGTCTTAAACCAGATGCTAATTTGCGCTGCACTTGGTAATTACGACAGTAATTATGGAAATGATCCTGCTGCGTCTCTGTTCTTTAAAGGAGAACTCCGGTCAATTTTAACATTGAGCTCATTTTTTTTTACATTTGGAGTGCTGTCAATACAGAGAACAACGACAAAAATCGGTGTTGCCTACACCGAGTTATTCTATTTTTAAAATTTGCACCCTATTGACTTCAATGGGGCAAGTAGTAAGCCTGCTTTTTAGCCTCTTAACATCCTTTAAGTGTCATTACAAGTGCACAGAAAATGTGAGTGATTCCTTCCGAGTGAACACGAGTGGATCTGACTGCAGTAGATGTTAGAGATATTAATAAAAATGAAGTTAATTCAGCCAGCGCTCATACCTTTGTTTACATCCTGTTTTCGGTGGAAGGCCATAGTAATCGATTGTCGAGTTCACGCGCGTGATCATAGGTACTAAACCTATGTGCGTGAACTCGACAATCGATTACTATGGCCTTCCACCGAAAACAGGATGTAAACAAAGGTATGAGCGCTGGCTGAATTAACTTCATTTTTATTAATATCTCTAACATCTACTGCAGTCAGATCCACTCGTGTTCACTCGGAAGGAATCACTCACATTTTCTGTGCACTTGTAATGACACTTAAAGGATGTTAAGAGGCTAAAAAGCAGGCTTACTACTTGCCCCATTGAAGTCAATAGGGTGCAAATTTTAAAAATAGAATAACTCGGTGTAGGCAACACCGATTTTTGTCGTTGTTCTCTGTATTGACAGCACTCCAAATGTACAAAAAAATGAGCTCAATGTTAAAATTGACCGGAGTTCTCCTTTAATTTGTGCGTCGTCAGTAGATCAAATGCAGAACTGTCCAGTACCATCTGCACTTTTTTGGAATTGCGCTCTCATACTAATTTGCCCTGTTTTGGGCATTTTATGTGATCTAAACCATAGTTTGTCTTGTTGGCTAGGGGCTTAGTTTGTTTAAATGACTATCAACATAAACAAGCCAATTATTTACAGCTTAATATATTTATGTCAGTTAGGTGATCCAAGAACCAGAAATAAGAGAGGGTTTGTTTTTTATGGTGCAGCAGTTTAACATGGATCAGATGCATTGGGTTTCCGAAACCCCTTTGCTTTCTGTTATTGGTCTCAGGGACTCAGCTGCTGGTGGCGGATAAAGTCCTCACTAAATCCGGGCTGTGGGCCATGAGAGAGCGGATCAGTTCTTTGACAGTTAGAATTGATGGCTCTTAAGAGGTGGATAGCGTGTATCGTAGCCAACTGGCTAATGTGGCCTGAGCTGAAGGCTTCTCAGCTGTTGACATCCTCCAAATTACAGCTGGCTGTAACCAAGTGCAAATGTTTACAAGTTCAAACCCTATGTTGTTTCTTATACTCTGATCAGGTTGCAACCACAGTTCAGAGGTCCTCAACAATCAATATCAGTCATTAACAGCAAATTCTTTGGCACACATAACATACTGTTGTCTTACAATCTTGAGATGTGCTTTTTAGCCATCTAACTTTTAATACGTCACTCTTGATAGTTAACCAAAAAATGTGCAAAAAGGAAATCGTTTACTCACCCTGATGTCGTTCAAAACCTGTATGACTTGATTTATTCCGCAAACACAAAAGATGATATTTAAAAGAAAGTTTTAACTGGTTTTGTCCGTACAATGAAAGTTTTGTGTTCAAAACAACAATGGGCCGCATTGACTTCATTTAAAAACATGACATTTGAAACAAGAAATACATATTTTGAAAAAATTTCTCAGTGTTAAACAAAATAATGAAAGTCATACAGGTTTGGAACATAATGGTAAATAATGATGATACTATCGCTTTAAAATTCTGTAATTACCAGTCTATCTTTTATTTATACCGTTAAAATATTATACTCTCTCAAGAAAAAAAATCACTTTTCACTCTTGGTGGAGACAAATTTTCTTTTGACATTACAATGGAATATTAATAGATGTTAGTATTCGTTGTTGATCTCAAATCCAGGCTACAAAGAAGCATTGTACCAAACCATACAGGGTTTTAGGACCACTTTCCAACACAATGCTAGATCCAAGCCCTGTTTAATATTTCCTGTCGCTTATTGAGTCCATTGCCCAACTAAATCCCCTTTGTGATTGGGAACAGCGTGCAAGATAATACCCTGCACGTGTACAGAGCTGTGGAACAAACTCTCCATCTAAGCTTGGTGTTGACAGCTCTTCAACCTGGCAGTCCATTAAATCACAGAGGAAGCCCATCACCTCTGCATTCTTTGTATAGACTAAAGTCTTTTTCACAGGACAGAGAAATAAAACCTTGTTTAAATAGCAGAGAAACATTTATTTCAGAACTTTTAATTAATTTAGTAAATGAAAGACACATTCAGTACAGTCTATATGCTGTTGTTTAAGAACCTGACAGCAGTCCAAGGTCAACCAGAGGCTTAATGCAGCCGGAACGTGTTAATGAGGGAGAGCTTGATGGACGGACTGAAAGGTTGGGGGAGTTTGTTTATCCTGTACAACGAATATAAATTACATTTTCTTACGAAAGGTAACATGAGCTATGAACTCCAGCCTGACATCATACCCTCATGCTGATCACGTATGCATGTGTAATAATCTGTCCAGGAGTGTATTCGATGTATGGAGGAAGAAACATGAATCTTCATGGCCTGAGTGGACCTATAGGGTGATGCACAGCACAGGCTGTAGGATCTGGAAGGACAAATATAAGATGTTGTAAATGGAAGCATGGGGACTTTGGGGTGCTTAGCAAAATACAAAAAGTGTTTTGAATTTCATGTTTTCTGTCAACTGTTACTAATCAGTTTACCTAAAAGTAATAGAGTGGACGTATTTATCATATATTATACAGAAGTCTACGGCATTATTTATCTGGCATCGTCTTACTGTCATCAGTCATGGAAGTGAAAGCTCTCTGGGGACAGCTTAAATTAGTTATGATGAAGATTTGATCTTGCCCATTAAAACTCATATCCCCATTAAAAAGGGGGCTTACTGGTCTTTACTGGGTTTGCTGATCAGTGATGACCAGGCAAGGTTTTGGCCACAGACCATATAAACCAGCTGAACATCAAGCTTTGTCATGTTAGGAGACTAGCAAGCCATCTTTGGTTGGGTTTGGCAAACAGGGGTTTGTGAGTTTCTGAAAAGCTAATAATTCAATAAATGAATCTAACTTCATTCCTGCCAGCTAGGGCTGCACAATATATCGAAATATTGCACATGTATATATCGTGATATGCATATCGCAACGGCTTGCAATAACTAGGGTCATGAACAAAAGACGAAGAGAAAATCACTCACTGCTCTTGGCTAAATAACTTTTGTAGCTTTAATAAGAATCAGCATATATTTCATTCATACAGTGAAAACTAAGCAGCGTTTTATTTTTATATTTGATTATTCAGTTTCTGTTGTTAAATAACCCTAATGTAGGCCTACCTGAAACCCTAGGCTAAACCCCGTGGTTTACACTGATGTTAAAATAACACTTCTTATGCTACAGTAAAACACTGCTGTTTGCTTTCAGAAGTTGTAGGGATGTTTTCTTGTCACAAAAAGAATGTGAAACACTCATGTAGGTTATATAATTATAAATATATTTAAAGTTTATTTTACTCACTTTAAGCATTATCGTATTGCATATCGAATATCGCATTATTTAATGAGTTATCGCATATCTCAATTTTCTTCAATATCGTGCAGCCCTACTGCAAGCGCTGTGAGTTTAAAGGAGACATATGCTTTTAAATTGTTCCTTTTTACATATAAATCATACATTTGTAGTCTATATAAAGCGGAACTGCAATGCTTGGGTCTGAATTCCTCATTATTATAGCTCCACAAGCCCCCTTTTTACCCCTTTTCTGATGTGCGTCTGAGAGCAACTCGTTTTGGTGCGGTCTCTTTAAAAAACATTGAGACACTTCATACCCCGCCCCCTCTCCAGGATGCAGAGGTTCAACTCCACCCCATTCGGCCATTTTTGTAGTTTGATAGCAGAGATACGATTATCTAGCGGCACAGAAACTTTTTATTCACACATTATTAACAAAATGTCAACAACGGAAGACTTGTCCAGCCAGCCTTACATGTTCGAGCCAGAGTCGGAGCCGGAGCGAGATGAAAATGTAGACGACAAACCTGTAGAACAACGTCTTCATATGGATGTATCGCAATGGTATGTTACTGTATTTACACATGAAACTTTGGTCTTCCGACCTTTTACCACCGTGTCGATTTATTTTGATTAATATGTGCGAGAGCGAGCAAGACAGCGTCTTTTGGAGACGGTGAAGTCATGTTTACACCATAGACTGTAGGGCTCCGAGAGATAGAGAGAGTGCCCGCGCGACCGGGTCTCTCTCTCTCTCTCTCTCTCTCTTTGCTCGTTCTTTCAGTCAAACATGCGCCACAAGCGCGGCAGTTCATCTACATTAGACGGTGTAATGAAGCGTGTGGGTTACTACATCCAACAACCGAACATTTTAACTTACCCTCTCGTAACTTCTGCATCCTTTAGCTTGGACTACAAAATTGCAGCGATAAATAATAATGGCGGATTGCTCGAAGTGTTGGGCCGGAAGCCAATGTCCTTATTTGGCAGTTCCGCTGCAAATACTGTGACGTATTAGTTCGCAAAACGTCATAGATAACAGAAAAATCTGAACCGGTTGAAAAATATGACCAAAACAGAATATAAAGATATCAACGAAGCACCTGAAGAGAATAATTTCATCTTTTCTGTACTTCTAAACACTCCAAATATACAACAAAATGCATTTAAGGGCTAAAAAAGTGCATTTAGCATGATATGTCCCCTTTAACGTCATTTGGGAATGAAATGTGCACTATAGGTTCACTTTATTTGCATTCACATTTGCATAATTTCCAACATTTTTGTGGACAGAAGTTTACAGCATTTTTCACCAATATTTACAGGGTAGCCGCGGGGTCTTAAAAGTCTTAAAAAGGTCTTAAATATCATGTTCCTAAATTAAGGCCTTAAAAAGTCTTAAATTCCGTTGTCCAAGTCTTAATTTTTTTAATGGAGGTCTTAAATTTCATTATAGCCTACTAGCCTATTTATTCAAAGTCAACCTGGCTGCAAACGCAACGTGAAAATTCAACAGGGTTTAGCGTAACGTCAGAGAACGTCTAATTTCTAGTATGCACAAACAATAGTTTGGGTTTTCGCGCCGGCGGCAATTGATCAACATTCTAATCAATCAGTCGAGAGGAGAGACATCATGGGTAAGTGTCGTTCGGTTCGGTGTACGCATTTTCAAACCGAACGGTTCGTTGGACCATTTTTCCTGCCGACCAAAATTTCATTATTTCAAATGTAGGCGCGTTGCGCGTGGCAAGCACGCTCATAATGTAAGAGACGCCGGCGCGACCACAACATTGTCCAACATCAAATGTGCAAACGTAATGTAAGCGGAACGAAACTGGGCTACTCGTTATTGTGTGGTTGAAGGACCGCTTATCAGTTTGGACCAGTGCAGCGCGAGCGATCTTGATCAAGCGACACTGTTACACAGCGCCACAGAAGTAATAACATCGCTGCGAGATCTAGTGAGAAACATTCACATTTCTCTGTTATTAACGGATCAAACAGCGCGTGGAAGCCAGGAAGAAACATTGTGCCATGAATGAACTATCCAGTGTCCACAGATCAGCAACATTCACCATGGATTTACTGTAGTAACACTAACTGCAACCATGGAAGTTTGGCAGGAATACTGGGCAATAATGCTTTCAAGTAACATTACGTTGGTTTTATTTTGACATTATGAATACAATTGCTGCCCTCAAATGTTAATCTGAACTAAAAATAGACCTTTGTTTATAACTACTACAATATTAGGTTACATTTCATTTTTTTCCAAGGAGCTGTTTTGTTTATGCTCCTAAGAAGAGTCTATTATAGCTCCATCATTGGTCAAAGTGTGTTAGTTTTAATAAATAAAATAATAATAAAATAATTTTTTATCTGGCATTTATTTCTTTTTGCTGTATCGAAAACGTACCAAACCGTGACACAAGTGTATCGTATTGAACCGAACCGTGAATTTTGTGAACCGTTACACCCCTACTATCTATATCTCTCTTACCTATCTGTCTACCCCTCTGAAGCAATGGTTGAAGCAATTTGAATGCTGAGAAACTTTACTAAGACGATTTGAAAAGTTAGTTTATCTGTTTATTGTTATGAATGTTTGATATTTACCAAAAACATCACTTTGCAGTGTGTTGTTGAATGAGTTTTTTTTATAATAAATGTTTTTTTAATTAAAACATTTGTTAGTAATAGTCATTATTGGGATTTGATCTGGTGTTTTACGACTGCATAATGGGTGCGATGTAGGTCTTAATTTTCATTAAAGTGGTCTTAAAAAGGTCTTAAAAAAGTCTTAAATTTGGGGTGATAAAACCTGGGGAAACCCTGATTTAAGATTTGACGTGTTAAAAACTCAAAGGTTCGAACCTTTGAAAGTAAAGAATTTAAGACAAATATTTGTATTGTAACTTGTAGTATTAGTTGTTCTTGTAAAGAGTGAACCCAAGTATAAACACTCTTAAAAGTAACTGTTTCCATTAGCAGTCTTTGTTCTTTGATCTCAGCGTCAGATGAGGGAGAAAGTCACACAAGTTCAAGTCCCAAGTCCCTACCAACTTCTCGGGTCAAATCTCAAGTTGCAGTACACACAAACCAAGCAAGTCAAGTCAAGTTTTTTTAGTAACTCATATGTTTAACTTTGCTTTTATATTTTCTATGATTTCGGTCTATAGACTTGAGAAAATAACTTTCCCATTAAGTGCCGATATTTGCCCCCTTCAATTGATTTCCAACCTTTTAAAATCATCTTAGTGGTAGCATGAATGGCATTTGCACTAAAATTACAACTGCATAAACAATGTTATGAGATTAATGTTTTAAATAAAACAATTCTGAATACAGAAATATGAAATTATGTAAAAAAAAAAAGAAAAGAAAAAAAGGTGGTGGCATGGCATTGTCTTAATGAGTATAGAAGCATAGAAGCATTCATGTACGTTTATTTTAAAGTGGCTGATTCATTCTGGAACGTTTTTTCAAAACCCTGGATCGAAACCCTTTGTGCTGGCAGAAAGCGATGCATTTTTTATTTATTTTTCCGAATTGTTAACTTGATTGACAAGTTGACTGTTGATTTGAAGAGGCAAATGTCAGCGAATTACGTTAACAAATTATACTATGAATTGCATGTTAACTACAAAACGTTAATAATTTACTTCTTGAAAGGCCCTATCTTACACCCGGCGCAATGCAGCGCCAAGCGCGACGCAAGTGTTTTTTGCTAGTTTCAGTCCAACGCAGTTATCATTTTCACGTCCTGCGCCATGTTGTTTAAATAGCAAGCGCATTTGCGGCCATTTGTGCGCCCATGGGCGTGCTGGTCTGAAAACGAGGTGTGTTCTGGCGCATTGTTGGCGCATTGCTATTTTGAGGCAACAGAAATAGACTGCGAAATAGAACTTTTTTTTTGTTATTTAATGAGCGCGTTAGTAATGTGCGCCTATGGGCGGGTCCACAACGTGTGTACACTCTGCTTATTAAACACACAGGGACGCACAGCAGCACACAAACATGCCAAATATTTAAAATAAAAGGATTACAATGTAAAAGATTATTATTGTGTACATAAATATATGGTGGAATCCGGCTTGTCCCGTAGATGGTCTGCTTCCGCACTTTTACCTCACGCACGAGCAGTTCCGGTTGCGCTCTCGAGACGCGTTTGGTCTTTCCACTATCAAATTCCGTCATGTAAATAGCGAATCTGCCATGGCACGAGCGCAACTGGCATTTAAAGGGAATGGGAGATGAGACTCTAATTGGTTTAACGCACGTAAATCCCAAAACACACCCATTAATCATTATGAGAATAGGGACAACCCTTTTAGACCATGCGTCTGGCGCGCCGACCATTTTTCCCGTCGTTAAACATAATTTTGTATGCTTTTGTTATATTCTCTAGATATTAGTATTAACTATAAGAAACAGGTTAGCGTATACCTTTCCATTTTGAAGTGGAGAATGAAGTTCAAGTTTGTGGATACAGCAAATCTCCTTTTATGGATCTGGTCCAAGCATTTATATATCCAAAATAAATGATCTCGATTATCTTCTCCCTTCTGTATTTGGCGCTCTGCATTTTTGTCTGTGCAATCGCACAGACTCTGATTAGTGGTGCCGGTGGTTCCGTATATTGATGTAATATTGCCGAGGCTTCAATTGAACAGTATGGTTCATGTTAGGTTTGAGGTTCTGAGTTTTTTCTGTATTTCACAGCAATGTATACCTCATAACCTTTCTTTTTTATTAATAATCATAAACTAATGTCACCCTTCAAACCTTTTATGTAGGCCACATATAATGAGGTATAGATATTCTGTTTGCAGACAGACCTCAGTAAATCTGCCAAAAATGTTTTCCTTTCACCCTAATAGTAGTGTGCTAGCTCAGGGACAAAATTGTCCAAGGTCAACACTGGTATGCAGTTAAGCAAAGAGTGATGATGGGAATAGTGACTGAGGAGGGAAAAGAGGCTCAAAATAGGTTTCGCTGTAGCTTCGTGGAACATAGTGAAGAGGAGAGAGAAAAACAGAAAGGGAAGGGGCAGCTGGGTTTATGTACAGCTGCTATATGGGTGGAAGAATCTGGCCTGAGTTAGTGACTCTGTTGGGGTTTGCTTGCCTATGTGCGCCAGTACTTCTGCCGTGGCTCTGTGGGGGATTGAGTTTTATCCACCTCCCCCTGAACAGCCTGTCTATCATACATCTGTAAAGATACAATGCCTGGAACAGACCTGAAACTCACTGGATGCAATTCTACAAATAACTTGGTCTCATTTAAACCCGTAAGACCTTCGTTCATCTTCGGAACACAAATGAAGATCTTTTTGATGAAATCTCAGAGCTTTCTGACCCCTCCATTGACAGCAACGCAACTACCATTTTCAAGGCCCAGAAAGGTAGTAAAGACATAGTTAAAATAGTCCATGTGACTCCAGTGACTCAAGTTATTCAACAAAAGGTGTTCTCGTTTCATAACATTAAAGGGGGGGTGAAACACTCAGTTTCAGTCAATCTCATGTTAATCTTGAGTACCTATAGAGTAGTATTGCATCCTTCATATCTCCAAAAAGTCTTTAGGTTTATTATATTTATAAAAGAAAGATTGGCTGTACCGAGTCTTTCCGGAAAAAACCGAGTGGCTGGAGGCGTGCCGTGTGGGCGGTGCTCACGCGCCGATAGCTAACAACACACAGACATTTGAAGCAGTTTTACTCACCGCCTGCAGTTCCAATGCACGACCGTGAACCTTTATCGTTGGGACTACTCCATCCTTAAGCATTAGATGATCTACAAATCCGGCGTCGAACTGGGCCTTGTTTATAAAACAATCATCGTCGAAATGTAGGGAACAAACAAAGTCCTGTGACTGCAGCGAGCACAGCGCTTTGATGGGCTTACTGCTTTCGGTCTCTCGCTCTGGTCTACGGGTGCGCGCCGCCCTTCCGGGAGAAGTGCCCTTAGGACCCGTATAAGGAAATTCCGCTGCATCTGACGTCACACATGCCCATACTCGAAAAAAGCGTTCCGAAACTTGTGACAAACCGGAAGGAGTATTTTTGGCACAGAAATACTCCATCAAACGTACAACTTAATTTTTTTAACTTTGTCCATGTTTAGCATGGGAATCCAACTCTTTTAACAGTGTAAAAAACTCAGTATGCATGAAATAGCATTTCACCCCCCCTTTAAGGTTGAACCACTGGAGTCACATGGACTATTTTAACGATGTCTTTACTACCTTTCTGGGCCTTGAAAATGGTAGTTGCGTTGCTGTCTATGTAGGCGTCAGAAAGCTCTCGGATTTCATAAAAAAAAAAAAAAAAGTTATTAATGACATCATTTTTTTTTTGGGTGAACTAACCCTTTAACTCACAGATTGGTAAATTGTGGTTGGTTAAAGTCAGTTTGATTGAACTGGAAAAAAAATTGGTTATGACCAATGTTATATTAAATGTTATATTAAAATTAGATTGCCATAGCTTGTAAATATTTTTAAACAACAGTCAAAGCTCAACAACGGTTTACGACAGAGTGTAGAACCTTTTTTTAATTAAAAAAAAAATATATATATTGAATGTGTCACCTGTCAATGACCGAGTGGAACTTATGTATTTGTTTGTTAACAATATTAGCTTTGAAAGACAAAATTCACATAATAGAACAGCTGCAAATACAAATGTGTTCTTAAGTAACAACAGAATAATGCTTCATCTTCAGACAAGCACAAACACAAGCCGATTGTAGAAAAACAGAAATCTTGCACAAACCCCCCCCCCCCAAAAAAAAACAAGCAGGTTGTTGTGGTCAAACGTGTCCGTCTTCTGTATCAACGGACCCAGGAGTTCACCCCTGAGGCACTCCTCTGATTCTCATTCCTCACTCTCAAGAGATCCTTCTGGGTTTCTGCCCTTTGACCTGCCATCTCATCAACAACAAGCCTAACACATTTCCAGCTCTTTCATAACAAAATGTAACATGAGCTGAAGTGTCTGTGTACAGTACAGTACCAACCAGCTTTGCTGAAGCTGTTGTTCTAGACATGTCTTATTTCAGTTTCTCCTTCATGCAGTTGTGAGGTTGGCACAACAAATATAGGAGTTAGAGTCACGCAAAATGCCTTTTGTTGCTTAAATACCACCCAAATCCCTCTGCACTGGCTTGGGGTCTAATTGGGTTTAAAACTTTTAGGGCAAGTGGGTTTGGTTTCATACTGGATTAGATCACAGAGCATACATGGCCCTGCTAAGCCTCTGTAATATGAATGTTCTGGTACCCTCTGCTTGCTCTGCGAAAGGACAAGGTTGAGGTCGACACGTATCACAGGTGCTGTTCCAAAGAGCGCTCCCAGAGAGTGTCTTTAAATACAACACTTACGCTGCCATCCATGCATCTTTCTGTTTTATTTTTGGTCAGTGGTTATTGAGCTCCCTCCTTTCCCTTTAAATTTTTAAATTTACAGAAATTTCAGCCAAAAATCTTCAAAAATGTTAATGTGGGGAAGTGACAGTGGTTGTAAGGCATCATACTAAAAGGCATAGTTCACACAAAAGTGAAAATTCTGTCCTAATTTACTCACCATGTCATTGAAAAACTGTATGGCATTCTTTCTATCGTGGAACACAAAAAAAATAAAAAATAAAAAAAATAATTCTATTCAATGTTGAAAACAGCAAATACCTTGGTGTGTGTTCCACAGCATAAAGAAAGTAATGCAGATTTTGAACAACATGAGGGTGAGTAAATGAAGAATTTTCGTGAACTATGAACTAAGGAATGAACTATTCCTCTATGGTACATTAATACTTATTACAGGACTATACTGGATGTAACCAGTGGAATTATCTAGTAGTCTGTTGATTTTTATTTATGTTGTCCAATGTGTCTCACTGAATGCCTCTCTATCTGTAGTATACAAATCACCTGAATATGAATCTTTGGGCTTTGATCTGACTGTGGAACGGCTGGTCTCCATTGGCTACCCACAGGAACTGCTCGGTTTTGTTTACGACCCCACTTTCCCTACAAGGTAATGAACTCTCATTGGCAGACCATATTTGTTATCAGTACCAAGATTATCTTATGATAATTAGCACATCTAACCCATTATTGTCCTTTTTTACAGAGGCCTTGTGTTTGACACCATGTATGGCAACCTCCTGAAGGTTGATGCTTACGGAAACATCCTGGTCTGTGTCCATGGCTTTAACTTCCTGCGAGGGTGAGTAATCCCGGCCCCCGATGGATGGGCTTGGTTACAGATCTCTGTTGAAGCCTGTGGAGTATGTGCTCAAAATGTTTCTGTGTCCCATGCCAGCCCTGACATCCGAGAGCTCTATTCCAACAAGTTTATCCAGCGTGATGACACAGAACGCTTCTACATCCTCAACACACTTTTTAACCTTCCAGGTAGGCACTTCATCACTGTCCTACATATCTCTGTCACTAGCTGCCATTCAGAGACACATTAACAGTGTCTTTTTTACCTCTTAATACTTGTGTGTGTGTGAGGAGTGTGTATTTGAAATTCCTCAGTTGAAAAGTGTCTGACCACCTGCTGCCATATTGTATATAATAATAAGGAACAGGTTCTATGAGGGTGAATCCACCATTCTCCTTCTCCAGTCACCAGAAGTTAGTGAAATCCTGTATTATTGTCTGGTGTATTACAGCCAGGTTACAGCAAGGTTACAGAAACACAAAAATATTCCTGCTCAATCGAAATTATCCAGAATGCAATAAAAATTACGGTATTTTACTGCAATGTAGAAATGTGTTATTGTACTGTAGGTTTTTACAGTACTGTGCTGCTAAATCTACAGCAACATCTACCACCGTGTCTACACCGGACGCAACCATTGCACATCTAATCAACAGCTAGAAGCTGTCTAGACACTGGACGCGACAAAGCAACCGTTGCAAATTTGTCCTTCATATGAGAAGTATCGTGAGTGCTTGGAGCACGTCATAAATAGAACGAGGCATCAGTTAACTGTCAGGGATTTGTCGTGTCGCGCTTCGCCGTGTCACATCCGCATCACTGATTTTAATGTGTAATAATAAATATGATATATAATAATCCATTGTCTTTGGACGCGAGCGACGTAATGCAACATGACAAGTGTAGACATGGTGTAACAGTGTGGAGTTGCTGCAAGTGACTCCATAGTTTACCTGTTGACTGGTTTGGCTGCTGGATTGTTGTGCTATGGACTTAGCTGAGGCTATGTCTGTAGTCTCCCCTGATAGCTCTGCTCTTTGGGGCTCTGGGCTCTCCTGTAGCGGTAGCTCGGACTGGTTTGGGCAAGAGTAACCATGTCAGGAAAGGTTGAGCAAGGAAGCTTCAGGGCTTTTTTTCTTAGTCCCTATAACACTAGCTTTCTCAGGATCAAGGCTATGGTGAGACTGATTGCTTCCTTATTTGTTATTGACGCATTTAAGCCTGACAAAATTGTGCTTGGTAACCTTCATTAGTCAGCATGGCGTAGTGGCATAGTGTCGCTGTGTTGACTTCCCTACGAAAGGGAACATCTCTGGTTACTTATGTAACCCCCGGTTCCCTGAGAGGGGAATGAGAAGCTGCACTGCCATGCTTCGGGCTTGTCTACGCGTCTTCCTTCCTTCAGATAATGCACACACAGTTTAATGGCTGATAAAAATGATTTATGCCCAGTGTAAGCCCATCTAAATCAGTCCAATGGCTGTTTCCGATAGAACGGGTGAAGGTGTCTGCGTGTTACTGTCTTTCCGCGTGGCAAAGTAATTTAATTCCATTTAAGCTTTTATCTGACTCCATTTTATATCTGACTCCATTTTATCACGATCTCGAATTTAAGTTAAATTATATAATAGTTTAACAATACATTTGATTGTTCTATTTAACTCTTTACCTAAATTTTACCCATTCATATTAGGAAGCTATGTCGCTCAGAGGTCCTCACGCCTTGTTTAACGTGGGTCTCACGATCACAATCTCGCCAGCTTCGGTCACTAAACAGAGGTAATTGCTATATACATGAGATCGGTCGCATTCACGCTTACACAATCAAAGATACTTTGGTATTGCCCCTGTGATTGCATACACTTCAAATTAAAGTTAAACATTTACTTCAGTAGAGGTATGGCCACTACCATAGATATGTCAACCAACTTTACTTGTCTTATAATAGCTTTGGATTGGCTATGCCGTGGTTTCCCACGTACACTTATCTAAAGTAACATTAAATTAAAACAGAGGTAAGACACACCCAGATTTAGGTTTCAAGAATTCACTTCTTGTCTTTGCAAAACACGTACACTTGAATTAGTGCCTAATATTAGTCGTCACTTATGAAAAAGTGCGGTAACTTGCGGTAACATAAAAATCTGTTCAATCTACTTGGGAAAACAATTTCAGAGTCATTCGGAATAAAATCAAATGTAACAATTAATTATGTCAGGTAAATGTATCATGCCAATTTCATGATCAGTTCAAAGATAATAAATACAAAACATCAAATGCTCTGGAATAAAGAGAAAAGATGCGAACCTGACATTAGAAAATACATGATGCTGTCTTGGCCACTCTCAGCATCACGGGCTAATTTGAGCTACAAATCGCCCTGAGCCTCTTGTTGCATTTCTTTATATAGACGGAAACTTCTTTCACATGGAAACATTTGCTAACAATGGGAATTTGCATTTAGAGTTTACACCTTTTGGGAGCAGGATGCCATTTGCCAGGAAGACACACCCTCTTCTGTGTGCGAGTTCTCTCTAAACTCTTAAATACCTTATTACCTTTTGGTTTACTTCTTTGGGAATGAGACATTTGTACCAGTCGCACAGAGACATTTCAAATGATACCAAACATGTGTAATACTGTATGATAATTATTCACATTAAACCATATAGATTCTTGGGTGAATTTTGGTGATCTCAGCATGAGAGAGAAGGAATGGGGGAAGAGATGTAGATTAGGATGATTCTGAGGTGAGACAAGAGTAAGTTCAAATGTTAATTTCCTTTGTTCTCTCAGAGAGTTGCCCCCCTCTCTTCCAGTTTTTCCAGTCTTACAGCCAGTAAATTTTCTCAAGTCATTGGTAGGTGTGGCAAAATGTTACTTTTACACCCACTACCATTCAAAAGTTTGGGGTCAGTGGGAGTTTTTAGACAGTGGTCTCTTGTCCTCAACAAGTCTGCAATTATTTAATCAAACATACAGTTAAAACAGTAATATTGTAAAATATGATTGCAATTTAAAAGTACTTTTTACTCTAGTCTTCAGTGTCACATGATCCTTTAGTGTTGAAAATGGTTGCGCTGCTTAATATTTTTATGGAAACTGTGATAATTTTTTTTTCAGGATTCTTTGATGAATAGAAAGTTCAAATGAATATAATTTTTTTGAAATAATTGAAATTACTTGTAACATCATAAATGTCTTAACTGTAACTTTTAATCAATGTAATGCATTCTTGCTGAATAAAATTTATTTCTTAAAAAAAAAAAAATCTTATTGACTCCAAACTTACGGTTAGCCTGGGTTTCCCCATGCTGCCTTGCGCAGCGCGATTTTATTCACGCTGCTAGGCAGCCTGGACACCATGGACCAGATTTTCCCCTCAAAAAGGGAACCAATCACAGAACGGGGAGGGAGCAGCAAGACGATGACGACGTCTATGCGACACACCGAAGCAATTTGTTTATATCTATGGATCCAACATGGCAGCAGACGCGAAGTTACCTTTCGATGCAGCCTTAGATAGTGTTCTAAGTAGTTTAGTCGCTGAACGCCATCGTGTACACATAAATCTTCTTCCTCGTCGAATTTCTGTCGCTCTACATACGTCATCTGGTATAATTGAAACGATTGGCTATGAGCTACGTACAGGTGCATTTGATAGACATTCGTAGCGCCCAATAAACGGCTCTGGGCATTCGTAAACCACGCCTCAAATACGAGAAAATGAACATGTGGTTCCCAGACCACGTCTCAATGAGACGAGGTCTGACGTTAGCCAGGCTAACTTACGGTAGTGTATAATTTAAATTATGTGCAAAAAAATTGTAAGTTGTTCATGCTTAAATTTGAGAACAACTTTCACTCTCTCTGTCTTTCTATATCTTGTACTCTCTCTCTCTCCGCACAGAAACATACCTCTTAGCCTGCCTGGTTGACTTCTTCTCAAACTGTGATCGATATTCCAGGTAGGAGTTCGAGTGACTATGATTCTATTACTCTGTTGCCATGGACACTGCATACAGCCATACCAGTGATTGATAATCAGTATCATTTACTGTGGGTGAGGACTGTTTGACGCTCTATATTAGTCCACCAGAAAGCACGCTACAACTTGATAAGAAAATCTTAAAACAATTTTACAACTATGCTATAAAACATGCTGACACAAGCAGATTGTTGTCTGTGATTCAACTATGATTCATGTTCATGCATGAAATAATTTATCATCAGTTTACTGTAACTTACTAATGACTAATCACAGTGCATGTAAAGTAGGTCAAATAGAAATATACATTTTAAACGGCATGGAAATAACTTTATTCATGCTCTGGGGGGAAAAAAGCAGCCAGACCTATGTAGATAAAATCTGTTAAAACGTAGTAGTCTGTGATTTGTGTTTTGGTATGGATGCATGTCCTCTGAAACACCTGTTGGTCCTTTTAGGGGGAGAGAGCTTTCCTGTTTGGCTCGGACAACCTCAAACAAGGGAAGACTGTCCCATTTAAACATGTCTGACTGTCGATAAAATGTGTCATGGCTGGCGCTCGGCGTCTTACTCTGCTGTCCCTTTGTTCTTCTAAACCTTTAGCTGTGAAACAGGCTTCAAGGATGGAGACCTCTTCATGTCCTTCAAGAGCATGTTCCAAGATATCCGAGATGCTGTAGACTGGGTACATTTTAAGGTACAAATGTTTTCTGTTTGTCTTTCTTTCTTTCTGAAGTCAATTCACCTTTATTCTAATAGCACTTTATACACAGATAAAGCAAATATGATCAGTGATGCACACAGAGTTCAGTTCTGCTGTAAAGCAGCTCTAAAAAGACAATAGTGTCAGTTCGGTTCAAGAACTGTCTGAAGTTCATCAATTATGAAATGAGTTGAATTCAGCTATAAGCAGCTCTACAGAAAAACAGTGATGTCATCATCCAGCTCAGTTCAGTTCTTATCCAGTTCTCATCATCATGTTAGTGCAATCAAATCAACAATATTGTTGAATATTAGTTGTCAGAGTCAGAGTAATCTGCCAGGGTAACATTGTTTTGAACATTTAATAGCAAGCAGTTAGGATTAATAGTAAAATGAATATAAACAGCAGCTGTTTATTGCAAGTGTTTTAGATGCATGTCATAAACTTGCTCCATTGCTGATTTACTCAGGGAACATTGAAGGAGAAAACAGTGGAAAACCTGGAGAAGTATGTTGTGAAAGATGTAAGTTTGTCTTTTAATTTTTTTAAGTTACTGATTTGCCTTTTTGTGCTACAGTTTTTGCAAGGGAAGTGTAATTCTAAAAAAAAAACTTTTTTTTTCCATTTAAAGGCAAAGTTGCCATTGCTGCTGAGCCGCATGACTGAAGTCGCAAAAGTTTTCTTAGCCACCAACAGTGACTACAAATATACAGAAGTGAGTTTACTGATGCAAACACATTCATAAGCTCTCTTTCAGAACCTAGTGAGCTGCCTTGCTGCATACAGGCAACACAGCAGCATGCTATCTATAAGCATGCTATCTATCTATGGCAGTATGCTATCTACAAGGAAAGATTTGGAATGCTTTACATTGGCAGCTTTATGTAAGCTAACAGCTCAGTAACATAGCACACACAAATGTTGGGAAAAATATACAATTTTAAATGAACTTCGGCAGGGTAGACTCACAAATAGCAATCTCTCATCAATTTCTAACCAATAAAATATTTTAAAGCTTTACATAACTAGAAAAAATGATATTCATTATAAAAATTGTCATTAGTCTACATATATATTCCATGACTTTTTATGGTCTAGTAAAGACACTTTTAAAATTCCCTCATATCTCTGGATTTTCCAAGACTGGGAGAACCCTGGTTCAAATGACGGTTGTTGAGGGAATTAATTAAAAAAGCTTTTCAAACAGCTTTGCGTTAGAACTGTGCCCATGATTCCTTACAAATCCCTCTGTATGCAGCTCTTTAGGTGTTGGATCAGAGCAACAAACAACCACACATGCAACTGGTTTGTTTCATATTTGGACGCACATAATATCTGCCTCATGAAGCTATTTGTTTAAGCCATCATCATCTTTTGTTTTGATTTGTTTTACAGAAAATTATGACATACTTGTTTGACTTCCCCCATGGCCCAAAGGTATTTTCAACCTCTCTTTGAACTTTTCTAAAGAGTTTCCTGCCATATATTGTTGCTCATAGTAATGTTTTTTGTTGTTGTAGCATGGCACTCCACACCGTCCTTGGCAGTCGTACTTTGACCTCATCCTAGTGGATGCTCGAAAGCCTTTATTTTTTGGAGAGGGAACGGTTTTGAGACAGGTGGATACGGTGAGTAAATAACACCAAAACCCCAACTTTCCAAGTCAGCAGGTGTAGAATTGCATATTCTGGAACATTGTATCCTGCTGAACACAATCACAAAGAGGGTTGTCAGCACTGAGTATAGAGCGTTTATACTGAAGTCTGCTGAGCACAATACAAGCTGAAAGCTGAGCACTGTCCTGTCTTCCCTTTGCAATATTAAGGGGCTAAACAGCTCACAGCATCAATAACTGGCCGGCAAGAGCCAATCTGAGCAGTGCAAAAAGTTCTTATTTTGTGGGTGTATTTGCACTATTACCTGATTTGCATAATTCGTTGCTTGCGTTGCATGCTAAACAACACAGACAGTCCACATGTGTGTGTGCACTTCAAGCAGGCACAATTGATTCTTTGTGATTCTTTGTTATTTATATGTGCTGAGAAAATGTAACATTAAAAAAGGTAAAAATTAACAGTAATACCTCTGCAATACCTCTCATCTTCCAAGAAAATATTCAAAGGCCAACCAAGATATTTCTGGTACTTCTGATGTAATGGCAAAACTGCTTGATGTACAGTAACTAATAGTGGCAATATTTTCAAATAAAGTAATTATACATAATTAAAATAGCTAAATAACTGATTGTTCTTTATTGTTTACACATTACCAATGAATGTTTAGTTTAAAAAAAGATTGTCATGACATATTTCCCGATTTTCCGAGACTGTGAGAACCGTGGTTCATAAATAAAAATGACAGTCATTGAGGGAACAAATTAAAATAGGAAATACAATAGCTACGTTTACATGGACACTTTTTGTTTCAATCAGAATTAAATCATTCCGATTGATGAATCCAAACATGGTGTTTACATGAACGCTAAATAAAGTCATCGGGTTTATATGTCACAAGCTTCAATTTGGATTTGATCTTTTGGCATGCGCACCACTGCATGAATATACAGAGTTTCCTGCTGTTGGCGTGTACTAACCATCAACCTACCATCACTTCGTTTCTTTGTAATAAAAAGCAGACTTAATATTTATCTATTTCGTGGTCCTGATTGGTGGACAGTGGTCAGATGACTCTTTGTGCCATGCTGCTTAAATTTATCAAGCAGAAAAACGCACCCCTCCTGCGCCCAAAACAAGGTGTCTGTGGTTGAAGCAAGTACTGATGGGACAACGCTGTCCTGCAGCACTTCACAGACAATGCATGGAATAAGAATTTATACTATATTCAACAACATTGGCTCGTTTCGTGCATCACATGTGTTTACGCCATTTCTACGTCATTGCACATTTCGCAGCGCTTTCCAGTTTCTGTTTTTAATCTGATCATGTCCTATCGAACAGTTTAGAAAAGGTTTAAACCACCCCTTACAATCCAAATTAAATTTGAATTGGATTTGATACGTGTGACTTTTTTATTCTGACTGTGCTAGTAGTCTGATTACAAATGGATTATTAGGGTCCATGTAAGCGCAACTAATGTCTGCTTAGATTTAGATTTTAAGCTTTAGCTTATTTTAAAGCTTGTTTGTCTTATTTTAAGTCATCTTACGGCCCCCTTTGAAGTGTGCTGAGGCTCCCTAGTGGGCTCCAACCCCTTTTGTTTATAGCCACTGAAGTACATTGAATGAATATTCAGACAGTTTGGACATCTAAATATTAATCGGTCTGTTCTCTATCCCAGACCACAGGGCGGCTGAAAATAGGAACATACACTGGACCTTTACAACATGGCATTGTTTACTCTGGAGGTACTGGAAATTCTTGGATAAAGATGCAAACAACACACTCACAGATGTATCTCCCTGAAGGCCCTGAAACATATTCCGCTGATGACTAACATTTAGACCATAAGTCTATTACAGATCCACACTTTATCACATGATTTTTTAACTGCATGTGTAGTCACTTAGTTTGGTTTGGTTTTGGTTTCATGTGTTGACATTAGTTAACTACATTAAATGCTTCTAAAGCATTTATTCATCTTAGGTAATGTTCATTTTAATATTTACTAATACATTATTAATATCAGAAGTTTTATTTGTTAATAGTATTTAATGGACCTGAGCTTGCATAACTAACAATGAACAGGTGGTTTTTATTAACTTGAATATTAACAAAGATTGATAAATACTGTACAAATATACATGTATTGCTCATTGTTAGTTAATGTTAGTTAAGGCATTAACTAATAGGGACGTAGTGTAAAGTGTTATCCTTAGTTCTGATTCACTGAAGGCAAAACCTGTGAGAGCATTGATTGGCTGAGATATTCATGATAAAGTCATATTGAGATTATTTTGGCAAATATAGTGCTTGTGGTTTAAATTCATATCGCCATTTCTAGGCTATCAAGGCTGAAAGAACAAAGGCAAAAAATCACACTTCGTCAGAGAACATATTGGAATGAAATAATTTCAAATTGATTCATTGTGCAACCTTTCTCTGGCCATTGAATATGCCATATAAATTATATGGGTAACACTTTATATTAAGGGTCCAGAATAATGCATTAGTTAAGCATTAATTAATGAATAACTTGTTCACAATTAAGCATGAACACACTAGTAATTAATTTGTATCTTTACATTTTAAGGGTCCTTAATTATGCGCTAGTTAAGTATAAATAAACTAGTAATTAATGATTTACTTGTTCACAATTATGCATTAGTTAAGCATGGACACAATAGTAATTAATGATTAATTGAATGTACAGTAAACACCCTTTAGCCATTATTTACAACTTAATAAGCCATTTATTATTTTTTGTGTATTTTTTGTCCCATTATATTAAGTTAATTGAACAATAAGATAAGGTTTTGCAGTTATAAATTGCTAAAATAGTGTAATAAAGACAATGTGACCCCCTATTCTAAAGTGAAAGTTATATCCTCAATTCTGGCACTTATTGGGTGGTCTCATTGTTATATAAGTATTAATACGTAACTTTTACAGACACAAAACAATTTTTTGTACATTTGGATCAATGGTGAAAGGTAGGCTACAACATGGACGTATCAGCAACATTTAAACATGAACATATTGCACTTTTACAGCAAAAATACTTTATATATTATATACGAATCTTTTATATCATAAAGATATCTGTATAATTTCCCTTTTTACCATTTTATAGAAATGTTTTAACCCTAAACCCTATATGAAAGAATATAAAATGATACACAGCGTAATTGACAGAAATGATTAGGATTATTTAGGAAAAGGACAATTTTAGTAACAATATAGTATTAAAAATATATTTTGAGCCACTAATCCCACTCAAATCTCTAAACCTACCCATACACATTTCTTGAAAATATAGAGTTATAAAGAAAAACATAACAGACAGAAAAATGTAGTCACAATAATTTCTTTATAAGGAAAATGTCAAAAGCGGTACCAATAGTAGTCCGAATGACGACGTGTTGCAGTCGCAGTCCTCTCTGGTGATTATATAATAGTTTTGTTTCAGGTACAGAGCAGGATTTAAGTTATTAATCCATGAATAGGGTATCCCACTTCACTTCACGGCATGTCGCAATCTGTGACGAAGCAGGCGAGAACCAATGAGCGTTTGATATCTGCCGTAAAACTTGTTGTGTCTAGCTTTTCTTTTACTGTCTGGTTTTTTGAAGCGGCAATTTTTTAATTCATAACAAGCTCGAGATTTGTACTACAAGATAAATAATGGTTAAACGATTACAAAATGTTATTCATTTTAAGGTTTTAAAGTGCAGTTTTGTTTAACGTAATCCTTTGAAACGAGTCTGCAGCAGAAGTCACAAACAGAGCGAAATGTAGTGTTTTTGGCGGCCTGTTTTAATTTTAGTTTTAGTCTAGTCTTTGTGTCAAGCTGTCATTTTAGTTTGTATTAGTTTTAGTCACGTTCATACTCTTTTTAGTCTAGTCAAGTTTCAGTCGACTAAAAGTCTGAGCATTTTAGTCTTATTTTAGTCGAATTTTTATTTACTATTTTCGTCTAGTTTTAGTCGACGAAAACTGATGACATTTTAGTCTAGTTTTAGTCAGTGAAAAATGTATTTTAGTCTCTTTTTAGTAATGCAATTCTATTTAACCCAGTCAATATAGCATTTCAAACAAGGTTATCTTATTATATTTAGGGCTGTGACGAGGCAGTTTTTTTACCACCAACCACGATTGTAAAAAAACTGCCTCGTCACAGCCCTAAATATAATAAGATAACCTTGTTATCTTGGGGGGGTTATGAAAAAAAAAAAAAAGTGTTTATTTGAGCAATTCCGTCAAAGAAACAACACACATTTTTATGCATGTAAAGCATTGAAATAAATATCAGTAAATAATGGTAACTTAAATAATATAATAAAGTTAAATCTATTTAAAAGAAAAAAGAGAAATTCGTTTTATACTTCCACACAAAGACGCGTCATACTTAGCCTACCGCTCTGCGCTTTGAGAGGGATGTGGGACACGAGCAGGAAAGAGACAATCGATCTCTTTTCTGATATCTTCATGTTTTCTACTTGATGTACAGTGGGTACGGAAAGTATTCAGACCCCCTTAAATTTTTCACTCTTTGTTAAATTGCAGCCATTTGCTAAAATCATTTGTTCATTTTTTTCCTCATTATTATACACACAGCACTCCATATTGACAGAAAAACACAGAATTGTTGACATTTTTGCACATTTATTAAAAAAGAAAAACTGAAATATCACATGGTCCTAACCAGGGCTTGACATTAACTTTTTTGCTCACTAGCCAATGTGGCTAGTGGTTCTCCAAAGTTACTAGCCACACAGCATTTTTACTAGCCACATTTTTGTGAAACTACCTGATAAAAGTGGACTATGGTGTGCTAAAATTTACTTGAACTAGATTTACAACCCTTTTAAATGTAAAACCACTGTACACACCCAAATCAAGACTACATAAATATATAACAATACAGGTCATTATCATTAGCTCTGATAAGGTTGTGTGTAAAGCTCCTTTTTTTAAATAAAACCATGTATTATGTATTATATGTCGCCACATAGCTCCACCGGCATACGACGTAACTCCAGCAGGGCAGCTAGCTGTCTCTTCGTTTCTGTGTTGTCGGTCACTAGCGCGCAAGCGCAAGACAACACTGTGTGCATGTACTGTAATACTCATTAGGGCTGTCAAAATTGCTCAAAAATGACGTTCAAATATTCCCTAAAAAAAAAACACATAGCCTATATTCGAACTATTCGAACATCTGGTTGCGCATTACGTCAATAACAGGACAAATTAATACCAAAGAGACATAACTACTTGTATAGGTAGTTTATTTAAGTTTAAACATATTTGACAACAAAAACAAGTAAATCAACTAATGGCCAAGACCGCAGACCTCACTCTTTCTCTCTCTCACCCTCACCCTCATGCTGCGTTCACACCAAATGCGAATAGAGCGTCTGGCGCGAGGGATTTCAATGTAAAGACGCGTTTACACGCGTCTGGAGGTCTTGCGGCGCGAATGAGGCGTCACGCTCTCAGCGCATAACGGTTTAAATGAACAACAGCAAAACAAATGTTGAGTGCTGATCAAGAGTTTTGTGCAAGCAATTTAAGGTTGCGACTCTTATAGCAGGCTTCATTCAGTGATTGAAACAAATATTATTAACATTAATTGAAGGTTTACAGTATATAGAACCGACATTGAACGCTCCGAGCGAGCTGTGCTGTGGTAAACATGGAACTTTTCCTTGACATGAAACGGTAAATAATCAAACCAGTGGAAGCCTGCAGTGCATGAAACTGCTGTATCTAACCTACCTTATTCATGCAATATCGTCAGTACAGTAGGCTACACTTTAGTAATGTTTCTGTTTAACGCTAACGCTTCTTCCTGTTACCTGTCCCTGACCCCTCAGGCAGCGCGCCCACTCGCAAAGCAGACAGCCGCGCCTCTGCTACCGCGGGCGTTTTTCCACATTCGAATATTCATTTTCACCTTCGAAATTCTGTTTTTTAAAACTATTCGAATATATATTCGCATTTAGAATATTCGTTGACAGCCCTAATACTCATGGGAGTTGTAGTGTCGTAGTGTCACACTTATTTCAGATGCCTTTTGAAAAGACTACAATTATTCAACCCGCCAAAGTGGCTAGTTGGAGTGACTATGTTACCCGCCACGAGCAAAATCCACCAGCATTTGGCGGGTTGGCGGGTGTTAATGTCAAGCCCTGGTCCTAAGTATTCAGACCCTTTGCTCAGTATTTAGTAGAAGCACCCTTTTGATCTAATACAGCCATGAGTCATTCCTCCTTGCAGATCCTCTCCAGTTCTGTCAGGTTGGATGGTAAACGTTGGTGGACAGCCATTTTCAGGTCTCTCCAGAGATGCTCAATTGGGTTTAAGTCAGGGCTCTGGCTGGGCCATTCAAGAACAGTCACGGAGTTGTTGTGAAGCCACTCCTTCCATAAAGCCCCGACTGGTGGATGGCTGCAGTGATGGTTGACTTACTACAACTTTCTCCCATCTCCCGACTGCATCTCTGGAGCTCAGCCACAGTGATCTTTGGGCTCTTCTTTACCTCTCTCACCAAGGCTCTTCTCCCCCGATAGCTCAGTTTGGCCGGACGGCCAGCTCTAGGAAGGGTTCTGGTCGTCCCAAACGTCTTCCATTTAAGGATTATGGAGGCCACTGTGCTCTTAGGAACCTTAAGTGCAGCAGAATTTTTTTGTAACCTTGGCCAGATCTGTGCCTTGCCACAATTCTGTCTCTGAGCTCTTCAGGCAGTTCCTTTGACCTCATGATTCTCATTTGCTCTGACATGCACTGTGAGCTGTAAGGTCTTATATAGACAGGTGTGTGGCTTTCCTAATCAAGTCCAATCAGTATAATCAAACACAGCTGGACTCAAATGAAGGTGTAGAACCATCTCAAGGATGATCAGAAGAAATGGACAGCACCTGAGTTAAATATATGAGTGTCACAGCAAAGGGTCTGAATACTTAGGACCATGTGATGTTTCAGTTTTTCTTTTTTAATAAATGTGCAAAAATGTCAACAATTCTGTGTTTTTCTGTCAATGTGGGGTGCTGTGTGTACAATAATGAGAAAAAAAAAAAAGAACTTAAATGATTTTAGCAAATGGCTGCAATATAACAAAGAGTGAAAAATTTAAGGGGGTCTGAATACTTTCCGTACCCACTGTAAATGGTCTGAAGACCGAATTTTATCCTCCACAAGGGCAAGACATTTTGGCTATGTTTGATATTGTACTGCCAGAGAAAGGGAAACTAAAATCACCCGCGCGTGTGAAACGCGGTTTACAAATAAACTTGACGCGCCTTACCAAGTCTAATAACAAGCACAAACTGTGTTAAAAAGAATTTGACATGCAAGTACAAATGTAGGCTTTGTCCTACAGCGTAAAGTTTTCTACTTTACCACAGTAAAATAAAATCTAAATAAAATCTAAAATAAAATCTCCATGTTTTCGGTGCTGATGCGGTGGTGACGCGTTCATGTAACCAGAGGGTGACGCTGCCAATAACGCACATGACAGCTGTCACAAAGAACCGGCAAAAGTAATGAATATGAATGTGTCAAATATAGCAAGGAGACATTTTAATTGTTTATTAATAAACTAGTGTTTTCTGTGCAGTGTCGGCTGCAAAGATGAAGTTGACGATGCTGACTCGTCATCTTCGCAGTGAACGCGCCTATAGAGAGAACTGCACAATTCATATGGATTAGCCTACATAAGCAGAGAGTATAGTCGTAGACAATTCAAGCTTTCTATATGAAAAAAACTAATAGAATATTGTTAAATTCGCTGATAATCGGGTGACCAGATCGGAAACAAGAATTCAAAGCCGACAAAGCTTAAATTTATGGGCTCACTCGCACAACTCTCTCATTCGTCGTGACGTTATAACATTTCGTCTAGTCTCGTTTTGGTCAACGAAAATGAAGAGACATTTTAGCATAGGTTTTATTTTGCAAACCACGTCTCGTTTTTATTCGTCAACAATATTGCATTATACATTTAATTATAGTCATCGTGACATGACCAGCATTTACGTTGCGTCTCGTCTCGTTTTCGTCAGGTGATAAAGGTTCGTTGACGACAATATTTAGTCATAATTTTCGTTGACGAAAGCAACACTAGTGAAATGTGCTGTCAATATTGTACGTTTCAGTGTATGAGAACATACAACAAGTGTTGTAGAACCACTCTTTACATAAAAATACACATTCTTGTGAGATCACGTTGCAGAATAACTTTACTGTAAATTACAACCTATCTTTAGAACAAAGGGTAAAATTGTCTTTAGTACTGTATTAGTGACAGTTGAGCCTTAATTATTGGCTAATTCTGGTTAATAAACTTAAATATCACTCAATAAGTGCCATAACTAATGAGGATATACTTTTCACTTTAGAATAGGGAGTCAAATTGTCTTTTACAATATTTTAGCAATTTATAACTGCAAAACCAGCAGTAATTAAACGTAATTACTATCGTATTGTTAACTATTGTTAACGTTATACTTAACAGAATGGCACAGAAATATATTACATCACTACACAAAAATAATAAATGGCTAAAAGGTGTTTACTTACATTCAATTAATCATTAATTACTATTGTGTCCATGCTTAACTAACACATAATTCAGGAGCCTTAAAATTTAAAGTTAATCATTAATTACTAGTGTGTTCCTGCTTAACTAATGCTTAATTGTGAACAAGTCAGTTATTAATTATTGCTTAACTAATGCATTATTCTGGACCTCTAAAGTAAAGTGTTACCATTATATGTGAAAATGTCAATCTATTTAAAAAATGTATGTTGTCGTCTCTGCCCAGGTTCCTCTGACACTGTGTGTGATTTACTCGGAGTGAAAGGGAAGGATATTGTGTACATTGGGGATCATATTTTTGGAGATATTCTTAAGTCCAAAAAGCGACAGGGTTGGCGGACGTTCCTGGTGATTCCTGAATTGGCGCAGGAGCTGCACGTGTGGACAGACAAAAGCTGTGAGTGTCGCCATATTTCAGTAAATAAGCCCGTTTGACCTGTTTCACACAGCACGCAAGCAGCACACATTTATTTGGGGTGCCCATTATTAATAGGTTACAGCATGGTTGGCATAGGCACATTGGCGATGAATAGCTGCAAGTAGAGTTTTGGTGCTGAACTACATATCCTATGTAAACCTATCTTTTGCAATATAGGATTTAGAGCATTTGGGTTCCAATCCATGAAGTTTCATTACCATTTTGTAGTAAATGTAATCCCTCTTTGCGTATTTAGATTTGTTGACTATCAATTCTGTAATAATTATATTATGATCATTACTAAATTAATTACGTAGTCGTAACCTAGAAACTACTTAAAGTTTTGTATACATTTTTTGCAGCAGTTCTATTACAACGCAAACACTGTCACGAAACAGACCTTCTTGTGAGAAACTCAATAAAGAAAGGAATGCTCAGAAAGAGAAAGACGAAAAAGAGTGTCAGATAATATGTTAACACTTGAAAGGCTAAGGAAGAGATGTGAAACCCAGTCATGACAGGGTTCTGCTCTCTCATTCACAGCTCTGTTCGAGGAACTGCAGGGCTTGGACATTTTCTTGGCAGAACTATACAAGTGAGTAAAGCTGCCTCTGTCCCTCAACACGTGTGTCCCTCAACACAGGGAGGGGGGGGGGGGGTATGTTATGGGGACAAAATGTTCCCACAAAGATGGCAATATCCTAAATCCTTGTCCTTGTGGAGAAATGTTTTGGTCCCCATGAGGAAAACAGCTTATAAATCATAATAAATTATGTAAAATAGGTTGGTTTAGGAGTAGGTTTAAGATTAGGGGATAGAATATTCAGTTTGTCTATATAATGTCCTCATAATGATAGGAATATGATAGGAATGATCGGGTGAGGATATATGTTTTTAGATCACTTTTATGAAAATAAAATGTTGACATTTGAAACTAGTGAAGGCGTTCGTGCCATTTCTGAATTATTGTAATTGTGAGATTCCTACTTAAGCGCTTTTAATTACAAATTACTAACTAGAATTTTCTGAGCTCCGACTTGTACCGCTTCATCAGTAAAATGTAGTTAAGTGTTTTATTGATCTCATAATATTTCTGTTTAATAATTCCTCTATTTGTCTTTTGTTGGTATTTTATTAAGGCCAGATTAATCTGAATAAAAGACATGCAATACAGTTTAATGTTGATAACTAATGACTAATGTCCTGCTAAATAAACTAGTTTATCAATAAGGCATTTGCATAAAAACTGTTGTTGTATTGTAGTTTTGTCTGTTGAATACTCAAAATACGCATTTTCATATTCATATTCATTTCATATTTCATATTCATTTTGGAATTTTGGCCATAGAAATGCATAATTCCAAGTCCGGGTAGCCTATGTGAACCGCTCCGAGTAGAACATCCAGGCTGACATTATGGTAATTACACACCATAATCTCTCTGGCTGTCCTTATTCGACCTTCTAGGGTCATAGGGCTGGAGCCTATCCCAGTTTCTTAGGCCAGAGGCAGAGGAAAGCACCCTGACTGTACTTTTCTCTCGCTCACGTTCTTTCTTTCTCTAGGCATTTGGACAGCAGCAGCAATGAGAGGCCAGATATCAGTGCCATCCAGAGAAGAATGAAGGTACACACAGACACACACTGAATCACACACGCACATTCCACATATTTCAATTATGATCTGATTTTACTAGATGTGAAACAGCTCAAGTTTCATCTTAGTTTACAGTATCTATCCAACGATCGGATTTGTATTTAACTACTATGTACTAACGTTTAAATGACTCATTTGATTAAATGCACTTAATGTGTTCATACATGTATGTCTTTACATTGTACTTAAATTTATAATACTTTATACCAGTAATTTCTGTAATTACATCTATTATTACAATGTTGACCTTTCCCTTACACCTTAACCCACCCTTAAACCTAACCATACCACTAAACCTGTCCCTAACTTTGCCCGTATCCCACCTCAATAGCAGCAAAAGTGTTTTGCAATACAGCATGAACACAATAAGTACATTGTACTTAACAATATTTATTTATTTATTTATTTATGCAAGTACATTTAAAGTGCCCTAATAACTTTTAAAGAGTTTAGATATAGTATGGGTTATTTTCATGAAGAGTATCTGTGGAATGCTCTTGAGACAATAATTTAGACTCGTTCCTCAGTTTGCATAAACGAACAGGAAATGTGTTTACATCAATGCTTGTAATGGCAGCTTATAAGTCTTGTAAGTTTAATTATTGCCCATGGTAATCAACAGCCTGTCACATATGCCGTCCATAAATATTTGGATGGAATTAATTAGCTACAAGTGTGACGTTATATATATCATGTTGATTCACAAATTCTCTCTGTGCGTCTTGGCTCATCAGAGAGTGACTCATGACATGGACATGTGCTACGGGATGATGGGAAGCCTGTTTCGCAGTGGCTCTCGGCAGACTCTGTTTGCTTCTCAGGTGATGCGTTATGCTGATCTGTATGCTGCCTCTTTCATCAACCTGCTCTACTACCCCTTCAGCTACCTGTTCAGAGCCGCCCATGTTCTGGTGAGAACACACCCATAAACATTGGCTTGAATTAGTGTTACAAACACCCATAAACACACTCACACCCATAAACATTGGCTTGAATTAGTGATACAAATACCAATACAATAGCTGGTACCAATTCCTATGACCCAGACTAATAATAATAATAATATCATTATTTAAGGTTAACTGTTCATATCAATACAAAAAAAATAAAATAATTGTATGTTGCCTTAATATAATATTTGTCAGTTAAACATGCTTAGATACGTGTTTTTAAGTAATTCTTGAAATGTAGTGTCAGTAATAAAAGCTAATAAAGAAATAAATTAAAGTGAGTGTCTGGGTTTTTCTTGTTCTTGTAAAAGTTGTTGTTTGATTAATATGCAATGCAATGATTTTACTATATTTGCACGTGTCAAAATATTGGATTTGTGTCCATATATTAAAAATCATTGCATTGCATGTTAATCAAACAAATGTTTGAACATTTGTGTACTGTATGAACTATCAAATGCACTTTTCATTGTCAAAATGGCCATCTTGGCAAAATATGAATGAAAAGACAGTTGGTCTGGTGAATGTAAACTGGAGAAATAAAACACTGCACATGTGTCAAAATACTGAATTTGTGTCCAGTGTTTTATTTCTCCAGTTTACATTAACCAGACCAACTGTCTCTTAGGGTTAGTTCACCCAAAAATGAAAATTCTGTCAGTAATTACTCACCCTCATGTTGTTCCAACCCCGTAAGACCTTCGTTCATCTTCGGATCACAAATTAAGATATTTTTGATGAAATCTGAGCGCTGGCTCACTCCTTCATAGACTTCTAGGTGACCGAAACTTGCTGGCCCAGAAAAGTTATTAAAGAGATCGTTAATATAGTCCAAGTGACTCCAGTGGCTCAATCTTAAGTTTATCAAGCGACGAGAATACATTTTGTGCGCAAAAACAAACAAAAATAACGACTTTATTCCACTATTCATTTCATTCTATTCTCTCTGTGCCTCGAGTTAGTTCACGTAGTGTTTTTGCGCAGCGCGTCTGTGTTACACGTCACCACGTAGGCTCACTATTGGCCGACGCTGGTCATGTGTGTGATGCGTGTGACGTACAACACAGACGCGCTGCGCAAAAACACTACGTGAACTAACTCGAGGCACAGAGAGAATAGAATGAAATGAATAGTGGAATAAAGTCGTTATTTTTGTTTGTTTTTGCGCACAAAAAGTCAGTGAGTAATTACTGACAGAATTTTCATTTTTGGGTGAACTAACCCTTTAATATTTGGCCAAGATGGCCATTTTGACAATGAAAAGTGCATTTGATAGTTCATACAGTACACAAATGTTCAAACATGTTTTTATTATGTGATTAATTCTTTTATTCAGCAAGGATGCATTCAATTGATCAACAGTGACAGTAGAGACTGCTCTTATGAACTTTCTATTCTTCATAGAATTCTGAAAAAATGCATCACTGCTTCCACAAAAATGATAAGCAGCACAACTGTTTTCAACATTGATAATAATAATAAATGTTTCTTTGAGCACCAAATCAGCATATTAGAAAGATTTCTGAAGAATCATAGAACACTGAAGACTGGAGTATGGCTGCTGAAAATGCTGGAATAAATTACATTTGGAAACATATTTAAATAGAAAACAAACTTATTTTAAACTGTAATAATATTTTGCAATATTATTGTTTTTACTGTATTTCTGATCAAATGAATGCAGGCTTGGTGAGCATAAAAGACTTACCAACCCCAAACGTTTGAATGGTAGTTCAAAAGGTGCTAGGCATAAGCGCAAGTTCTCCAAGTCATGCTGTACTAAAAATAGAAAAACCTGGAATGAAAAACTAATATGGTTACATTTTTCTAACTCGAGTATCGACTGGTACTGAAATACCGGCTCTGCCTACACAAACACACCCACTTTTTTCCCTGTTCACTTGGTTCTCTCTTCTGTGCCTGGTGACCTATTTAACGTACCTGTTAAACATGCTTCTTTTTTTTTCTCTCTCTCTTTCCCAGATGCCCCATGAGTCCACAGTGGAGCACGCCCATGTAGACACAGAGACCGAGTCTCCTCTGGCCACACGCAACCGCCACTGTGTGGACTGCAAGGACATCGACTGCAAAAGAAACCAGCTCACACGCTCTATTAGCGAAATCAAACCGCCCCATCTGTTCGCTCAGCCGCCACAGGAAATCACACACTGCCACGATGAGGACGACGATGAAGAGGAGGAGGAAGAAGAGGAGGAAGAGTAGATGTTTTGGCCTATTCTAGGGTAAAGATACATAGGACGATGATGAGAGAGTGATGATGATGATGATATCGAGTGAGGTAGAAAAGGAGGAGTGGATGTATGAAGTAGACTAATTGCCAAATCAAGCTCTTCAAAGCTGATGTTCATAGTAGAGTTCAGTTCACCCTCCAGTAAAGATGACTAAAAAGAATGGACGAAAGTTTGTTCAGAAATACGTTGGATGTTATCTGGAATCGTTTATCAGTCACTATATATAAGCACATGTGATAGACATCCAATGGAAACACTGTGGAAGGACACTCATGAGTTTACATGAGACAGTCATGTATGTATCATACATGTAGCATGTTGGCTAAATCTCGCATTAACTTTCATACAAAGAGTAAGTCAGTTATTGGATCCTTACAGGTACACAACTTAGTTTATAGGTATGTTATAATCAGATTTGTACTATTATTTTATAGTTTTTATCAGTTTAGACAACTTTTGAGTTGCCAGTCCATCCAGTCAGATTAACTTGGTTACTACCTCCTGCAAAGGCTGTATACAATAATTGTCCCTTTGAAAAAAAAAAGTGTACGTGTGTGTATGTTGGCAGAGTGTCTGTGTTGAAGTTCTGCATGTGTTGGGAATCTAAATGAAGCACAGAAAAACCGAAGCATGGTTCATTGTGACGTGCATGAGGAAATGCGGCCAACACAAGAATCCAGTTACTTGGCAACAGCATGTAGCTGGCTTGTTTTTTTTTAAGAGGTTCGCTGTTAACCTCTTGTTGTTCATATTTTTTTCATGCAAACATTTTGGCTAGAGCTAGTGCTACAGAGTAGCGAACAGATGCCTGTCTTATTAGGGTTCACGTAGGCGCAAAATGTTTCCGAACACACACAAACGCGTCATTTCAGCACCTGTTTTAAACCGTTACGATGTCACATTGAACAGTGACATACTGTATTTTTATACTCCTACATGAGCTATCAGAACGGTTTAGTTTTGTCTCATATGTTGCTTGACAGATGCAAAGTAAACTATTCAAACATCATATACGTAGACAGTAAGTGACCTTGATATGCAAAAATAAAACGGATAAAACTGTTTTATGGCCCGAGGAGCTTGTCGAGATGCATCGGCCATTGAGAAAATAGTAAAATGAAGTTAACAGCTGGGCATTCTGAAACTGAGAAAGAGAGTGCTGTTGCTCTGGAGACTGTTTCTATGGAAATTAATGTAGTCCTGGCTAATGTGTGAACTCTGTTGATGGTTTACTCCCATGTGGACCAAAACGGTGTCAAGAAAGTGGGTTTGATTTATTTCTCATTAGACACTTTTAGGTGTCCCCACAGGAAGTATGTGGAGTTTTTAAGAAATAAATGTGTTGCGGTGGGTCACGGTTTAGGGAGGAAGTGGGTTTAGCGCTGGGAAGTGTTCCAAGTGCACGAAACAGGTATTAGGATGGTCAGTGTGACTTTTATATGCATTATTCAAAGATAATAGTAGGTAGGATCTGATTGAATGAAGCTACCCAATCCATAGCGTAACATGTATTACTCTACATATCTTTTCTTTTTATTTCAGAGAATATAGTTTTTCATGGGTCTGACTGTCAGTTTTTAAAAGGGAAGACCAAGTAGGTCTCATAGTATAATGGTTTGTGGTTAGGCACAAAAAAAATGATAGTTTTCTAGGTTTTCAAGCGTCTGTTTCAAGGAACCAGTTAAAGAAGTTTAGAGATATTTTTAAATGTACAATGCATATTTTATCTGTGTCAATTTCAGTTTGTAGTTTAAAAACAACTGGACATCATAAAATGGGGCAGCTCTTGTTCTTGGTCCCAGTCTTTTAGAGACTGCAGTATAGAAAAAAAGTGTTTGTCCTGCAAGATCCAGCATTTCTCTTTCTTCTGTTTTCATTAGCTTTTTATACAAACTCAGCATTGTATATAATATGGCTGGCTCCCTGGACATGGATTAAAACTAGTCCTGGGCTAATTTGCACTGGTGTTGGCTGTTGTCCTTTTTAGTTGTCTATGCAAGGGACACTGGCTTAGATTATATTTAAGAATAATATAATAGAAAAGGCATCGAGTTTAAACAGTATTCATCCAATTATACCAGTAGTCATTATCTCTCCTTAACGGGTGAAGGTCTCATCCGTTTAGTCATAGATAGCATTGCATACACCTGTTTCGACCAGTGTTTTCATATTATATTTTGGCATAGTTTACAGTTGCGTGTTGAACATGCCAATAACTTATATACTGTATACAATAACTAATATACTGAGTTTTTCCTCCTTTCTATTTTTTACCTTTTTCCTAATTTCTGAAATCTTTTTTTAGTTCATGATGGTTTTTTTTTGTGATTTATTTTTTATTAGCAAAGGTGCAAAATGGTTGCATCTGTAAAAGAGATCAAGAGCAAAATAGCCATGGCATTTATTAACCGCTTTTTTTTTTTTTTTTTTTTTTTTTTTTGTTTAGGGCATGTGATTTCATGTCTCCAATTTTTTATTTCCTGCTTCCTGAATTATGATAGTTTTTGATTTATAGAGTTCTAAACCTATACAAATGGGAAATTGCATTGCAATGTAAAATAAATATAATTTTCCTTAATAAATTCACCATTGGTCTCCTGTCGTGTTTACTTCTCAGAGCGTGTGACTATTTTTCATAACAGGTTTTCTCCACTCTAACAAAGGACAATAAGTCAGTCACTTGGATTCTATTTCTGATTTCTGTAATTTGTCCAAAATACCGCTACATGTCTATGCACTGCATATTGCACGTTAAACATGGTATAAAAACATCAATCACAAGCAAAATGGTTGAAAAACATGAGCCTGACAAGTCATTTGTCTATCCGTACTGAAAGCAAATCTTATATGATGCAACAATCACAGTCAATCAGAATATATTTGATGTTTAATATGCAAAAAAAAGTTCAGAAAGAACACAGTACCATAGTGAAACTGATGAACGTTTAATAACACTTTATCTAGAACCATTTTACTCCCTAGGGTTTATATTTTAGTAACAAAGTAGCTACAATTCATTAACAAAGCAAATTAGAACCCCAAAAAAAAAAAAAAAAAATGTAAAAAGCCAGAACCTGTATTCAACCCCACAAGAGCATCTTTCTAGGAAAAAATAATCAAAGTAGGCTTTAATTTACTAAATAAAACCCAACAATCTCTGATCTCACCTCTAATGTAAAATCTTTGGTATAAAGAACAACAATTTTAAGATACCTTATCAAGGTTGAGCTTTGCTAAATTGTTAGACCGTAGTGCCAAGCAGTGGCTGTCTGTGGTACTGACCCATGTATAAATAATAGAATACAACAAGCAATGCATTCCTGTTATTTATCTGTTACGGTTCAAGTAACCATTGGAACACATGAAAACATCTAGGGCGAAGTCTTAAAAGCTGCCTGAATCAGATTTACCACAAAGTCTGACATTGTAGAAACAGGGTCATGCAGCTGCCACCTATACGAGCATATAGGAATAGTTATTGGAATGAGTTATATGCTGTTTGTTGATAAGCTGTTTTGGGTCTCTGAGGATATGGGAGGGGGGGGAGAAAGCAAAGGAAAATGTGACCACTAACATTTCGGCAAAACCTTACTGCTACTATTGGTCATTTGGAGTATGGCAAAGGGTCACTTCAGTGACAGTTCAAAGAGAAAATGTAAGTGGTTATCATTAACAAAACAGTAAATACATTTTTAAATACAACTGTATGCATAGCAGGAGTTTCCAGCGTTCATATAAATAACCATTGAAGTCAACATTACAGACATAAAGGTGATACAAGAAGACTGAGCGGAGGAGCGACCTCTCTTACAGACGTGTGATGGGTATTACAATTTAATGTAGTAGTTGTTTTAATGACGTGGTAAAGACTCATTTTGTTAGGAATCGCACGAATGCATATGGATTCTCCCTTGCATAAAGTCCTGACAGGTCTTTGCGTTTAGTTAAAATAAGAAAGCGTTCGGCTTTAAATGTACAGTTATTGTGTCTTTGACAGACTTAAACTTTTAAAGCAGACAAATAGGACCTGTTCATCCTTGGAAGTGAATCCAAAATATCAAATATACAAATATGATACAATGAACGCATACAAATAATCTATAATTTACAATACAGTAATCATGATAAATCATATTTTAAATAAAATGTGTTTCATTGCACTTGTTAAAAAAAAAAAATTAATATGATTTTTAAAAGGCAATATAATGATTCATTAAAAAAAAAAAAAAATGGTGTAAAAGGTACTGTGGGATATACCAGATTTAGAACAGTAAAAATAATCATTTCTGAAATATACATGTAAAAGACCCTTACCAATACATATACAATGATGTTTTTGAAACTACGTATAGCGTGTGCATGATATCAGTGACACTCATAGAGGCACACATGCACAAAGTACAGACAGGTGTTTGCATGTGCCGACAATTATATCCTCAGACATGCACGTATATACAAATGCATACAAAATAAATAAATATGTGAGTGGAATGCTCTTGGTTCACGGTTTCCTTCAAAGCAGTCTTTGATTTACCCTATTACAGCATCTGCCTGGAGTATTTCTTCTGCGTTTGTGAACATCACAGGGCAGTTTGAGTGTAGCTGGAGGGGCTCGTACGAGCACAAGACTGTCCATCCTCCAAACTCTTTGGCTGGGGGGACATAAACACTGTGGTTTATCTGGAATCTTAACGGGACCGAAGCGTGTCACTGGACTATCCCATTTTGCCTTGGGTCAACCCAAGCTCTGGCCCCAGTAGTACTGCACTACCAGATTAGAGTTGTTTGGGGTGGTGAGGCAGCTCTAGGGTTCTGCTATCGGCTTCGCTCCACCACCCCGCTGAGGGCTAGATGGCCCCCTCACTGTGTCCTGTGTGGTTCGACTTGATGTGGGCGACGCAGTTCTGTGTCTGGTTGAACAGAGCGGTGGTTTCATCGGTCACTCCGTCGTGGAGCTCTGTCAAAGTCATTTCGATTTTGGTGTACTCGCTCTCTGAGGACTGTGGCGTCTTGTCAATACGTGATGCCATGACGGCGTTTTGATACTGTTGGCGTGTTACCTGTCAAAACACACGGGAAAGGGGGTTACAAAAAACATCTTACACTGCGTCCTCCTAACCACCAGATGGCGCAAACGCAGGATAAAAGGTATTTTTCCATGGTAATCAGAGCTTTTGTTCTCGCCAGCCATGACAACAAGCGTTTCTATTTTAGAAGCAGTTTCTATTTCTGCGACGTTGCAGCTGGAACAACAACATACAAACAATGACAATGATAATCTCAGTTACTGATTATGTGCTTTATTTAACGTTAAAAGGGTCTATATTTTGAATATCATTTCACATGACCTTCATAGCCACACTGAAGCAACAATAGATAGTTTACTTCAGATCTTGCAAATAAATGAAAGGATACATAAACATCTATTCAGACAAAGATGATGCTCTTCTGATTGGCTGTGATTTGTGATTCCTTTTTTCTCAGAGCTGTGGCACATCTGGTAATAGCCCCCCCACACATCAATCCCGGTAAATTACCGTAAAGATGCCAGGACGACTTTACCGGTAAATTCAAAAATGTGCTGTTCACACAAGCAACAGGGTTCTGGCTTTTTACCGGTAACAGACCATTCACACATCAGTTCCAAAATACCAGTAAACTCTGTGATGATGTAATTAACCGGAAGTTTATGCCTTGTTCCTGAAGAAAGCAAGTTTAGTTTCGGTCTCACTCCAATTTGAAGACATTTGTAAACTGGGTAAATGTGTAATCTGCGTCATAATTTTATGAATGGCTCAGAGCCACTGCTCTTTCAACGGCTTCTGATTGGCCCAAATCACTTTTTACGTGAGCGTGTTCACACAGCGTAAATACAAGTAATTGACAGGTAATGTTACATCTTCGTTTACTGGTAAATTACCGGAACCAATTTACCGGTATTTTTTAAAATGTCCTGTTCACACATGATCTGTTCCCGGTAATTTACCAGTAAAGACTGTATATGTGAAAGGGGCTGTTGACAGACAAATTGTTTGTTGCTGGAATATTACTGTATTGCTTCTGATTATGACGTGTTGATCAGTATGATCAGTGTTGGTGTTCTTTTTTTCAAAAATAAACTAAATCCTGCCTCTGTTTAACCATATTACCATGACTGGGCTGGCCATGTTTCCAATCCAACAAACATTTTCTGGTTCATGCGCCCGAGGTGTCGGTTCCAGAGCACACTCCTGTTGCATTTCCTGTTTCTCTCATGACAGCTTCAGTTCCAGGATGAGTCTTTTCCTCTTTCTTTAATGACAACACACTCTTAACCATATAAAGCCTCCTGTATCATATTTGATAAACAAATTTCTAAGGCCTCTAAATTATCAACATGATCAAAATGGTCTGATTTTATAAAGTAAGAATAAATGTTATATTATGAGTTATATTCAAAGATGAGCACTTACTAGACTGAAGCAACTTAGGTTTACTTGATTATCCATACATCATTTAAAACATTTAAAAAAAAATTTGTACATCTCTCACTCATCAGTGTCTTGCATTGCATTATATGTTTTGCCCCACATAATAAAAACTACTTCATAAAATATCATATAATCATCTTACTAAGGCATATTATTGGGAGATACTGACTACTAATATTTATATGCATTTTATGTAAAAAGTCTGTTATACTGTTATAAAGATCTTATTGATTCACATAACAATCTATCAGAAGCTTTTTTTAAAACATGCACCAAATTGCATATTTTCGCTAGCGCTCATAAAGATAATAAACGATATTCGCTTAAATACTGATTCAGGCAAATTATCAGTGCTGGTATTACTCGACCTCAGTGCTGCATTTGACACTGTCGATCACATACTTCTGGACAGGCTGGAAAACTGGGTGGGGCTTTCTGGGATAGTCCTAAAATGGTTCAGGTCATACTTAGGAGGGAGAGGTTATTATGTGAGTATAGGAGATCATAAGTCTGAGTGGACATCCATGACATGCGGAGTCCCTCAAGGCTCAATTCTTGTGCCACTCCTATTCAACCTGTATATGCTCCCAATGAGCCAAATAATGAGAAAGAGCCAAATTGCTTACCACAGCTATGCAGACACACAGATCTACTTAGCCCTATCGCCTAACGATTACAGCCCCATTGACTCCCTGTGCCAATGCATTGATGAAGTAAACAGTTGGATGTGTCAAAACTTTCTTCAGTTAAAGACAAAACTGAAGTCATTGCGTTTGGAAACAAAGATGAAGTTCTCAAGGTGAACGCATACCTTCACTCTAGGGGTCAAACAACTAAAAATCAAGTCAGGAATATTGGTGTGACTCTAGAGTCAGAGCTTAGTTTCAGTAGTCATGTTAAAGCAATAACTAAATCAGCATACTATCATCTGAAAAATATTGCAAGAATTAGATGCTTTGTTTCCAGTCAAGACTTAGAGAAACTTGTTCATGCTTTCATCACCAGCAGGGTGGATTATTGCAATGGACTCCTCACTGGCCTTCCCGAAAACACCATAAGACAGTTGCAGCTCATACAGAACGCTGCCGCCAGGATTCTGAGCAGAACCAGAAAATATGAACATATCACACCAGTCCTCAGGTCTTTACACTGGCTCCCAGTTACATTTAGGATTGATTTTAAAGTATTGTTACTGGTATATAAATCATTCAATGGCCTAGGACCTCAACACATTGCAGATATGCTCACTGAATATAAACCCAACAGATCACTCAGATTATTAGGATCATATCAGCTAGAAATACCAAGGGTTCTCTCTAAGCATGGTGAGTCCGCTTTTAGCTATTATGCCAGCCGCAGCTGGAACCAGCTTCCAGAGGAGATCAGATGTGCTCCTACTGTAGTCACATTCAAATCCAGACTCAAAACACATCTGTTTAGCTATGCATTTACTGAATGAGCACTGTGCCAATGCTCGTCCGACTGTTTGTACTGTATTTTATTTTATTTTTCTAAACTGTTTTAATTATTCTTATTTCTTTTAATTATTTTAATTTCTTCTATGTAAAGAACTTTGAATTGCCATTGTGTATGAAATGTGCTATATAAATAAACTTGCCTTGCCTTGCCTAAGGAATCACTGTGAAAACCTCTTTTATTGAGCTCGTTCCATGGCCACATCAGAGCCCATGTCAATGACCACCAAAGTCAGCTCATGTATCCATCTGCCACAGACACTAAACCAGTGCTCACGTATGTCGCAGACCCCTACTCAGAGCCAAATTCCACAACTGTCCCAGAGCCAACACCTAACTCCACATCTGCCATTAAGTCACAGCCAAAGATTGTAATTGAACAACAGTCTATGTTAGCCAATGAGCCATAGTCACAGTCTACCTCTGAACTACAGCCATTAGGCCATAGTCTGACACCCCAAGAGCCACAATGGCACCAAAAATGTGCAGTAGATGTCTTCTGAAGAATTAAATAGATTCTAAATATTTTGGGCATGTTGGTTATGTAATAAAAAAAACATGTTCATAAACTGCAAGTGAGTTGTCGTGTTTGTGCAGTTCTGTTTACCTTAATGTACTGTACGTCTGACACAGCTCTGACAGAATAGTCTGGCACATAGATCTGCAGGAAGGCATTGAGCTGGTTGTTACTGCTGCCCAGTGACGGTGTGATGGATTCAATCCGCTCGCTACGATTTAACGAGTCAGAATGGTTCAGTCCAAATGGCCGAGGAGGGGATTTGTTCTCTGCAGAGGAAAAAGGAAAGCATTGTGACTTCAATAATCAGGACAAACATAAACACGTAAAATCAAGAGCACGATAGGGAGGGGGGACACAATGTAAAACGTATCAGCCTTGCTCATTAATATTAATTATCTGACCTGATGTAGCAACAATGGCTCAACCAATGGCATGCTTTTTTTATCTGAATGACACACTTTACAAATCAATTAACATTTAAGTACACTAGCACTTTTTTAATAATTGATATGAATAAAAAAAAAAATGAATAAATGAATATTTTTACTCAATGATCTCTAAAGTATCACGTGACACTGAAAACTGGAGTAACGGGAGGAATGCATCACAGGGGGAAAAAACCTTTAAAAAAATTTCACAATATGAATACTTTTACTGTATATTTGATATAATAAATACAGCATTGGTGAGTAAAAGAGACTTCTTTGAAAAATTCTACAAGACTCCAAACTTTCAAACAGTAGTGTATGTTTATAGATGTTTATGGCTTTTTAGCACACTGAACCATTTAGTGAATAGACCTTCAAATCCAGCTTTATAGAGACAATAATTAGCACATGGTATATTATGAATTTATAATAGCTTGTAACAGCTTTTTAGAACTCAATAATTGCATTGCTAGTTATGAAGGGGGTGTTTCATGTATGTAAAAGGGTTGCCGCTGGCAAGAGTATGATAAAAAGCCTAAGAGCTTTCAAAGTGAAGACTGGCTTGTTTTTTAATTAAACACAGCTTATGTTTTCCACTTCATAAAGAGGGGGAATTTACAAGTGCACACACACAAACATATTGACTTTACTCACACACAAAATACTTGCTAACAGACACTCAAATGAGCACACTTCCACACTCCAGCACATATATTTATTCTTTCTTTCTTTGTTTCTCCTACACATAAACGCACATACAAATACACACACACACACACACACAGGTTTCCACAGTGGGGTGTGTTAATGCCACAATTTGGTTGGAATGTATGTAATCCGTGTTTGGATGTGCGAGTGGAGTGGGGGAGCCACCACGTCTTTAGTTCAAGGCTCCAATGCTGGCCTGAAGGGGCCCAACTCTGAACCCTACATGCTGGTAGTCAGCATGAGGTTTGTGAGAACCGGGAACAGTGTGTGTGTGGGTGACTATGTACAGAGGTGTGTGTGTGTGTGCGTATGGCCCTGCTGTCGCCCTTTACTCCAGGAGGCCTGCGAAGTAGAAATGTGTGGGAGGAATTCTGTGGGTTTACTGTAACATACGGTATGATTTACAGTAAGTAACAGACAGACTAATGTCTGACCTTGTCATTGTTTGATTAGTCATTTTGGTTTAACTACACCTGGAGATCCAGCAACAGACTCAGCCCTAATGACCACAAAGGTACGAGAAACTGCAGGGAAGAATAAAGAATAGGAGGAAAAGAAAAGCATCAAAAGAATGTGGGAAACAAAAAGGTGACTGAAAGGTATAGGAGCTATAGGAGTAAAGAAATCACTAAATACCACTTGTTTTAATCCACATTAGAAAATATTCTCCATTCCCACATAGCAAAGCACTTTTGGTATTACTGTAGGCCCATTTTCTCACCACCAGAGGTCACCTATGTTCTGTGATAGTCCCCTAACTAGTGGCACATGCGACACTTGGTTCAAATTTGGCATACTATTCAACCCCTATCAATTTCTGATGGATCTAACGATGTTAAAAAATATTTGAAAATAATTTTTAAAAAGAGTCAGTGGATACTTCCCCGCAAAGACTTTATATATTTATGTTCAGGTGGATCAATGAAATTTGTAATCTACGAAGTAGAAGAATATAACACTGGAAGAACTAGAATTAAAATCAGTAAAAAGTCACTAGTCACAGCAGGTCTACACTGCAGTTCTAAGTTGCTTGATAAGCTACAGTATATATATATTAAAGACCCACTGAAGAGCCTTGGAACTCGCAGCTTTGTATGATGATTTGACATAATTTCCACTGAAACAGGAAGCTAAGGCGGGACATATTGAATGGCCCCTCCCCCTTTTCAAATAGCCAATAGCGTTTAGTTTACCTCACAGACTGCAAGTAGTTCCATGGAAGCGAATCCAAGTGCTGATGATACATTGGATTCAGTAGTAGAGGATTCATTCATTTCATTCTTAAGCAACGTACAGTTGGAAAGCGGAATTAAACTTGAGCGTTTGAGCAACCGAACACACACATCTCCAACCCATATTGCTCCGTGACGTGTCAACAGTCGTTTTGGCCAGGTGGTATTTATAGCATAGGGGGCGGGAGTCGCGGGACGCTTTAGATTCTACAGAGCATTTGATTGGACAGAAGATGTGATGAGAAAATGAGAAGAAACAAAAATCTGTGATCCATTTTAGCGGAAAAGTTTTGAATGCTTATATGTCCTGAATGCGGATTTTGTCATTGTTTTGGACCACGCAAGCTTATTCATAACCTTAATGCTAACATATTCATACTAAAAGCAAAAAAAAAAAAAACATACATTTTGATTTCAGGGGGCATTTAAACTATAATACTTGGCAGTAGGGATGTAACAATATATCGTGTCACAATATATCGCAATACAAAAATGCAACAATATGTATCGTGGATAGTGACAATATGTATCGTGGATAGTGACAATATGTATCGTGGATAGTGACAATATGTATCGTGGATAGTTCACCCAAAATAAAAATTACCCTGTGAGAAAATATTTACGTTTTCAGAGTCAGTACTACATTAAACTACAATATATTATGGATAATAATGGGGGAATATTAGTGGGTCCTGATAATGCTTATGTTACCAGTAAAAAGTGGCCTAGATTATTTTAAATATATCTAGCCAGTGACAGAGTGCAAGCATATTCGTCTAAAATAATTCTGTATTTTCAGGTTCAGAATCATGAATATATTTATTCTGGTGTCACCATTGTCCAAGCCTATTCATTTACACCCACAATGTTATATCAAATTTAGCATTTAATCAACAGTACATTTTTTCTTAACCTTTTATTATATGTCTTGGAGTATCGCAATAATATCGTATCGTGAGTTCAGTATCGTGATATGTATCGAATCGTGAAATTAGGGTATCGTTACACCCCTACTTGGCAGTATAATGATCAAAATAAAATAAAATTTCTATTCATCCATCCATTTTCCAAACCGCTCGTCTTATGCATGATTGCTATAATAACAATAATAATAAATGTTATTATTTATTGACCATTAGAGTCTTTTATCATTTGTATTTATATACTAATGAATGCTGAACACTGATAGCTGCACAAATAGTCTACTGTGGAATACACAATATCTCAGTTGTTTAACAGATTTCTTCTGAGTGCAAAACAAATGATAGTCTCAAATTCTCTTGCCATTCTAAATGCCATGTGACCTCTGGAACAAAGCTTCTGTGACATGGTGTTATTTTCTGATAGTGTATGCAAGAATACAATAATGCCTGGCTGGGATTAGTGCATCATAGTACCAAATCATAGTACATTGAAAACAGTATGTCAAATGTGCCAGAATGAGGCTCCGCTTCCTGTGGATCTTCAAAGTATGTATCCGTGCATATACTTTTTGGGCTAATGCTGCCCACAACTGCTTGCACTGTTGCAGGGTTCGTGGGTGTATCCTGTGGTATCGACTGAATTTTGAATTGCAGTATTATTATTTTTTTAAACCAGCATAAAACATCTAATGTAAAGTGTGTCATTTTTCTAAAATATTTAGGCCTACACTTAAGATTTATGTATTTAAATTGCATTGTTTTACAGTTTTAACATTTACAAACTAACATACCTAATGTGTCATACTTGAGTTAAACAGGCTAGAAACAAGCAAGATTTCTGCACTCCAAAAAAAATCATGGAATAGTTTATTGTCCTTTTGAAAATTCTATTAGATTTTATTTCAATAATCATATTTTCAAAAAAGCATTTATTCAAATGGCTTAGAGTAAGCACAAATCTTTTCATTGTGAAAACAATTACATTTATTCAGTTAAAAAGTATAAATATGTCTAGCTATGGAACAAGTAAGATTCAATTAATTAAATGTATGATTTAAAAAAAAGGTCTTATTGATGATAAATATATAAACCTGGTAAAGACATTCAGTTTATTAGTACTATTACAGAAATCCTACCTGTTTCTTACGTTTTATGTATGACAGACAAATATGCATCATATTAAGTTTATTAGTTTATGTTAAAACTGTAATCCAAATCTAAGAAAAGTTGAAATTCAAACACATAAACCTTAAATACCAGTAAGTACAGCGCACATAGCATATAGGTTACTTTTCGTACTTTGTAGAAATACCGTATGCAAATGAATGTATTATTTGTATTTACCTGGAGAAGCGGTGAGAGCCATGATCCCATACGAGGAGAAAGCTCCAGCTTCAAACTTCATTCCCTCCTTCCCTGCCTCCACTTCCACCTTCCCCTTAGAGAACAGATCACATTGAAGGCCAGACTTTCAATACAGCTAAGATTTATACATTTTTTTAATTAACTTTAAGTGGATAGTTTTACAACTAATGGAGTTTTGTGCAAAATAAGGCTTTCAGTATTTCTTTTAGAAGCATGTCTGTCTTTAACTATCCTCACTGAACTAAACATTCATCTTTTACGTAGGTACCCTAGTTCTTTCATACTGGGCGTGTTAAATACTTGCGAAAATCCCAGCTTGTTCTAGGCTAATAACCTCAATCCTTTCTCTCCATGCCCTCCACGGCCCTGGACCAAACAACCAAGCTGACCTGCAGAATGAGGATGAAATAGTCCACGGGCTTGTTGCGGTGGAAAAGGTAATGCTCGATGGCCTTCTTATTCTTCTCGTTATATTTGACCTCCTGGATGACGTTTGGGTGCTTGAGAAGACGCAGAAGGATCTTTTCAGACATCTGGCTGGGACTGAATAACTCAACTTCTGTAAGGCAAAAGAAGACATGACATCATCTTCCTGTTCCTGTGGGTTTTTCACAATTGAAATTGTTACCTCAGAGCCATTCTAAACCATGGTGAAAGGTAATATTGCATTTATTAGGTTTCAAAACGTCACACGGTATATTAGTAAACCCTGGGTAAATGATGCTCTAACATTATTTTTTTGGACGAACACAGCTTGTAGCAGGCAAATACTCTGTTTTAATAACTGCTTATCCATCGGTGACACTGTTCTGACTGTTTAAAACTGAAACATACAAAAGCAAAAACTAATTTTCATTCCTGTAAACACCGTCAGCTTTCAACATTTTATTGTTCTCTCAAAAGCTGAAACTTAACAGAGTGTGAAAGTTTCTGTGACTACAAAGTTTATGAATAAGCAATGTTGTATTATGATGGTTGTCTGTTGCTAAATAACTCACTGTAACATTGTTCTGTTTACAGTATATGTGTCACCTGGCAGCTGATCGCTCCTTGTCCAGCGAACGCTAATAGCATTGTATTTGTTAATCAATGATTAGCGTAAGCCACAAAGGGGAACGTTTTTACCAAATCCTGGAATTAGGTTTAAAGGGGAATACCACTCAGAATGGTTTGTCTCTATTATACACAAACACCCTTGGGACCAGCAGCTTGATGGATAGTAACGCAAAGGGGTAATGACTTGTGCCAAATGCCTGAAGATTTCTAGAAGAATGCAAGAATCAGCAATGCAGGCTGCATTTATTTGATCAAATATTACAGTAAAACAACTTTAAATAATTGTTTTCTATTTAAGCATATTTTAAAAAGTAGTTTATTCCTGTGATGCAAAGCTGAATATTCAGCAGCCATTAATATAGCCTTCAGTGTCACATGATCCTTCAGAAATCATAATGATATGCTGATGTGCAGCTCAAGAAACATTGATTTTTATTATCAATGTTGAAAACAGTCATGCTGCTTAATAATTTTTTCTGGAAACTGTGATATATTTTTTCAGGATTCATTGATGAATACAAAGTTGAAAAGAACAGCATTTATTTGAATGTTGAATTTATCTTATAAATGTCTTTAGTGTAATTATTTTAATGCATTGTATGTATTCTTACTGAACAAAAGTAACATTTTCTTTAAAAAAAAAAAAAAAAAAAAAAAAAAGTTACTGACCTCAAACTTTTAAACAGTATTGTAAATGGCTACTAAAAAACAGCTTACAGAAAACAAATTACAGTTTCAGGCAGACACTGGTTTGTTGCAATAGTAGAGGTAATGTCTTAATATCTATTTCAAATAAATGCTATTCTTTTCAACTTTCTATTCATAAAAGAATCCTGAAAAAAAATGTTTCATGGTTTCCACATAAATATTAAGCAAAACAACCGTATTCAACATTAATAATAATAAGAAATGTTTCTTAACACCAAATCAGCATATTAGAATGATTTCTGAAGGATCATGTGACCGTGAAGACTGGAGAAATAGCTGCTTAAAAATCTATTTTGCCATCAGAGGAATAAATAACATTTCGCAATATGTTAAAATTTAAAAACAATTATTTTAATTGTATTAATAATATTTACAATATTACTGTTTTAATGTATATTTTGTCACATAAATGCAGCTTTGGAAAGCATAAGAGACCCCAACTTTTTGAAAAGCACTGTATGTTATGTATCTAATATGAGATTTCATGTTTAATCAAATTGCTTCCCACAGTCTGGGTTTAAAACAAACATCTGTCAATGCAGTACAGCAACAAAAACGTTAACAATCACAAAAATCCTACTCTGGCTTATACACCAAATATTTTTCCTTTCTTGGAGAAACACAAAAAAGTAACAAACAAAAAGTAAGACAGAAAGAGTGAGAAAAGATGTTTTCTCTTAGCTGCTTGCAAGGTTTTTAAGGTGCAGGAAGTCATTCTTCTATACACTAACCCAAACAAGCTGCTTCGTTTTAAAAGACATCATGGCATGACTTTCACCAAAACCAGAGGCAAATCTCCTCCCCTGTGTGAGCACCCTAACCATACTACAGTCACAGGACACACTGGGGTAAATCAAGCAGCAATGCAGTGCACTTGCCTGTTGCTAGGAAACGCAGAGTAGCCAGTAGAAGCTGAGGTGATATTTTAACCTTCATTTCATTGTCCATGTGCTTGAAAGCCGAGAAATCCTGCTTCCTCTCTCGATGGGCGATTTTCTTTTTTGTTTTGTTGTCGGCTGTCAGAAAAAATAGGATGACAGAGGAAGAACATTTTTTAATTAAATTCTTGAATGATGTGTAAAACATCTTGCCTCATATGTTTGTGAAAATATTTGCAATGACACCTAAAAAGGTTTTTGGGTAACACTTTACAACAAGGTTCCATTTTTTTACATTAGTTTACCCCATTGGTTGACCTGAACTAACAATGAAAAATACTCTAAAGCCTTTGTTAATCATAATTAATGTTAATTTAAACATTTACTAATACATTGTTAAAATCTAAATTTGTATCTGTTAATATTATTTAATGGACCTGAGCTGACATGAACTAACAATTAACAGTTTTATTTTTAATAACTAATGTTAACAAAGATTAATAAATACTGTTGTTAGTTAATGTTAATGCATAAACTGTAACACTGATCCAAAGAAGACGAAGATGTTTAGGAAATAAAACAAGATTTATTAAATAACTCAGAATAGGTAGGCAAATAACGATCCAAACTACGCGAGACGGTGTGCTACGCACAAACAATACCGGACAATGATTAATACAAACAGAAGAACTTAAATAGACAGAGATAATGAACTAAATAAGCAGCTGTGATAATTGAGTTAGTGTCCATGGAAACAGATGAGTGGCGGGAAACTGAACATATGACTGAAAATAACAAGGATTGAACTATGACAGTACGTCCCCTGTCGGAAGGCGACCTCACGCCAAAACAGATGCGGTGAGGGAGGAAAGGTGGGGGCTCGGGGGGTGGTCGAGGAGCCGATGAAGGGCTGATGAGAGGATATGGCGGAAGGCTGGTGAAAGCAGGCAGGATAGACCAAGGAGTTGATGATGGAGGAAGAAGCCAAGGAGGAGATGATGGACAGAGTAGCCGGATGGTGATGACCCAAAGCTCAGCCAAGACGATAGCCCACGGCGGAGTCAATGGAGGGAGGAGCCAAGATGTTGACGTGGCCGACGACATCCGCGGGACGACCAACGGAGACAGAGCCGATGTTAGGGGATCCCAGGGCTCTCCTACAGAAAGCTGATGGACCTAAGCGACGCAGCTAATGCTGGAGACCAAAGCAGAGCTCCAGCGGGCTCCGCCCTTCCTCCGGCTCCACCTGGGTCCTCGGATGCTCCGGTTTCACCTCGAACGATCGTTGCCGCAACTCTGCTTTGGTCTCCAGCATTAGCTGCGGCAACGATCGTTCGAGGTGAAACCGGAGCATCCGAGGACCCAGCTGGAGCCGGAGGAAGGGCGGAGCCCGCTGGAGCCAAAGGGGTAAAGAGCCGGAGCGCCACAAATTGATCGTAAGTCCACAGCGCAGGCTGACCGAGGTGGAGCCGGAGGGATGAGGGAGCCTGGTGAAGCCACAAGGCCAAGGATCTCAGGTGGAGATGAGGGTGGGAGGAGCCAAGGCGTCGCTGACTGGTCGACGGGCAGAGGCGGAGCAGAGGGATCAGTGGCCGGAAGCAAAGCCGATGGATCCTAACCCACAAGGCGTCACAGGGGAAGGTGAAGGGTTGCAGGAAACCAGCTGAGGCAGGGCTTAAGGACTGGCTGAGATCTACAGTGGAGGTGAGAGAGGGAGGCTGGGTGGGTGGGATCATTGGTAAATCCGTGTTTTTGCTGTGTTATGATACTGTGATGATAGTTCTGATGATGAAAGGACAGGGTGGTAAGCACCGCTTCAAAGTCCCAATCAATTAACCAGTCTCCTGTGTCAAGCTCCACCAGGACTGCTACCTGGACGATGTTTGGTGGCTCACACCCCTGGTCAGACATATGCTGGGGCTTTGGCTCCGGAATGTCATTAGGCGCTGTCGTCACAGGCTCAGTGTTTGCGGCAGGAGGAAGCTCTCCATCTGCGGGGGACTCTGGCGTTGTCGTCTCCGTGGTTAGGGGTGGTGGTGGGCTGGGCTCTGGGTCTGGCTGTGGTCTGGATCAGGGGTAGGTGCTCTCCAGACACCGGATGATGGCTTCCTTCCAATTAAGTCCCGTGGTGTCTGGGAGGTCTACAGGATAGTAGTAGTTTGCCCCGACCCAGAAGAGAGACTTTAACGTCTCATCATTGAAGGCAGTATTTAAAGCGAGCTGACAGAACTGAAGCGAAAAGTCCATTAGAGGAAGCCCTTTTCGGGCTAGGGCAGCAGATTCCGCTGCATAATCCATTCTTGCGTCCAGTATTCTGTAATGCTGATCCGAAGACGACAAAGAGTATTAGGAAATAAAACAAGATTTATTAAATGACTCAGAATAGGCAGGCAAATAACAATCCAAACAATGCGAAACAATGAACTCAATAAGAAGCTGTGATAATTGAGTAAGTGTCCATGGAAACAGATGAGTGGCGGGAAACTGAACAAAGGAACACATGTGACTGAAAATAACAAACGAAAAGCCCATGAAAATTAAACTAAGATCAAAATAGCATCCAAACAGAACAGAACTGTGACATAAACTAAAGTTAACTAATGGACCTCATTGTAAAACCATTCACCATTAAATCCCATGTGACATGATGAAATGGCCGCCAGGTACACTTTGATCATAGAGAAGGCCTTCCCTTTATCTAGTCTCTCCTGAATGAGGAAATAATGTCAGGTACTGAGGAAAGGAATGGTATCCTTTGTCTTTCCTGACACCATGCTTCAAATTTTCACCACTTCACCTTATATAGAGATCTGGTGGATTGCGCGCCAGCATTCTGGATGGTAAAAATCACATTCTGGGGCAGGCCTAGAGCATTCAGATTAAACCTCTAACAGGCCAGACCCAGAAATTTCACCTCTGCGGATGTAGATGAAAAATCATCTCCTCTGCCCATGGCCTCCATGGCTATAATGGAGCTATTAAGAGCACTCTCTCCCTCTGCGACCTGATTCTGGACAGAGTGGGGAGGATGGGGTTTATAGGTGGGAAAGCATTTAACAGGGTCTCTTGCCAAGGATGTGCTGATGCATCCATCTGTCTGATCTGACTAAACATGACAGCCTTTTATTTGCAGGAGAAAGTGTTTAAGAGCCAAAAATATTGCCAGGAACTCCAGACAATGTGTATGTATTAGTTTGACTGGTTCTGTCCATACTTCACTCCCTCCATGATCGCTCCACAGCCCTGTGAGGACACGTCTGTAGTGTCCACCTTGCAGTCTGAAATCACTCCCAATAGCCGCTTTCCGACCGGAGGAACCTTTTCACAGTTCCTAGAACTATTGGCTAAAGTACCCGGATTTTGGCGTGTTCGCACCGCAGGAACTAGGAACGATTTTAGTTCTAGGAACTCCATTTGGAGGAATTAATTTAGGTACTACTTCAGAGTAGGGTCTAAACCAGCACTATAGGAACTACCCGTGACGTTAGTGTACGCTGATTGACCGAACGAACGCGGAGCACCAGCACCCGCCATTTTTAAAACAGCTAGAATGTAAACACACAGATTATAGCCTATATATTTACTCCAGAAACTAGATACAAACATGGAAAACAGTGATAGATGGGTCTCTAAACCTTTATGCTGAAGAGAAAATCCAACGCAACTTTGAGGGGACCAAGCCAAACATGATTATGTTTATCTGCCCAGCTAGCAACACTGGACATCAACCACACGGCATAGACTAATAACCTTTTTTTCATATACAGTCTACTTTCTATAACAGTTCTATCTAATAACATGTTAAACAGTACTGTTAGACAGATCGCTAACTAATAAACAGTAAACACAGAGAATGCGAGCATTGTTTGCTCTGGCGTTCTCAGCGCCGCCAAAATAAAGGTCTGTCGCGCCGTCAAAATAAAAGTCGTCGTGCTTGCGTCACTCCCTTACCCCTCCTACCAGTTCCTATGGCCACTTGGCCAGTGCGAACGCAAACAGCAAAACCGAGTTTGGGGGAGAGTAGTTCATAGAACTCTTTAGAAGTGGACAGTTCCTATAACTAAGTTCCTGTAACTACTTGGTCAGAAAGCGGCTAATGACAACCCCTCCCTCAAGAATTATTTGTCTCGCCAAATGAGCAGAGCACTAAGAGAGTGGGTTGAGACACGCACCTTCTTGTGCAGACATATGGAGGAATTTAATTCCAGAGAAAAGGTCCATTTCTGACAATCTCTCATGAAATGAGCAACAACCCCAAAAGCCCTACTGCCATGACTGAAGCCATGAGTCCCAGTCATATCATACAAAGCCGAAAAGAGATTGTCTAACCCAGGCAAAACTGATTCACACAGTTCCATAAACTCTCCCTTCTCTGCTCCGAGAGGGTTGCCCAGTAAGTTATTGAGTTCAGGTCCAAACCAAGAAATACCAGTAATTGTGTTGGGGTTAATAAGCTCTTCCTCTGGTACACTACGAACCCCAAAGAATTCAAATGTATTAATACTTCCCATATATACACCCCCGCCATCTCCCTTGATCTGGCACAGATTAACCAGTTGAAATGCTGATATCCTTATGCCCTATATAGTCTCAATGGTGGCCATGCCACTTCCACACATTTTGTGAAAATGCAGGGTGCTAGAGAAAGGCCAAACGGGAGAACCCTGAACTCATACGTTGGGCCTTTGAACGCAAACTTAAGAAATTGTCTGTGCTGGGGATGTGAAATATGCATCCTTTAGATCGATCAAGGTAAACCAGTCTTCCCTCTGAACATTTTTGTGTCAGCATTGTGAACATCTGAGGTCCAGAATAGGGTGTATGCCTCCCCATTTCTTTGGAATAAGAAAATACTGACTGAAGAATTCCTTCTTTGATTCCTCTGCCAGTATCACCTGAATTGCTTCTTTGAGAAGGAGAGAATTTATTTCCTGTCTCAAAATGTTTGCATTCTTTCCCTGCACTTTTGACTGTCTTATCATTACATTTCACACAGAGATTCCGGAAAATACACGGATAAAGTGACCCGGGATTTGACCCGGGTTCATTTGATTTTGGTTCATTCACACTGCCAGTGATTTGCCGGAATCAGAGAGTGCGTTCACACACAACCCGTAAAAATCCTGTAAAGACACGTGACATCGACGTGACATGTAATGTCTCAGCAGCGTCTTCAGTTTGCTTATGAGCTGCGATTTCTCTCTCGAGAAACCACGCTTGTGCATTTTTTTCTCTGATTCGATCATAAACTTGCGCATTACGTACCGTTTCACAGCTGGCGAGCGATCCCGGCTTCAGCGTCATCACTACGACATGGCATTATTACGGCTTTTGTTCACACAGCGCGCGTTACGGAACTTAACACGGCAATGTTACTAGGTCCCCAACCCGGCATTGATCCCGGCATCAATCCCGGGTCATGTTTGCGTTCACACAGAAGGCGTTCTGGCAATTTGCCGGCAATTTCCCGGGTTCAAAGCGCTGTGTGAAAGGGGCTATTGAGAAATCCAGGGGTTTTCTCTCAAATTGCAGCCTGTATCCCCTTTGGATTCTGCTTAATAACCACTTGAAGTCTGTGCAAGCAAGTGCGACTTGCTTTCTACCAGTGCTGTGGGTGGCGTTCTGACCAATACAGTTTCTACAGGGTGCTTGTGTATAACAGTATTGTGATGAAAACAAATCGCTCTTCATGAGGTTTTGTACGATAAAATTGTCTGAATTTAGAAAGGGGAAAATACAAGAGGCCACACTGTGTTTTTGTGTGTAAACTGCTTTATTTGATTCGACACCACAGGGGAAACGAGTGTGTGAAAGTACTTCTTGACATTCTGTACTCGACCCCAGGGTATATGCTGTTGTTGGTGAGTACTTTTGTTTCACACCACTGTTCTCCGGGGGATTTGTGGAGACAGCAAGAAAAAGATTTGGGTTTGTGAAACCGCCTGTTTCTTCCTTCTGCCACTCACAGCTGAGGTGGGTGGGGGCCTGGCCTTTGCCACCTGATCAAAGGACTTTCGTTGCCAGGAGGAAGGTTGTTTATCCTGTTCATACAGAACCCCCTCGCCTTCTCAAAATCAATGCTTAGAACTGATCAGATCTTTGAGGTGGCTTAGGGGTGACGGTGGATAATCCGAATGCCGATGGGGGATCCAGATGGCCTGTCAACGAGGCCTTCATTGGCGACATGTGAGACCAGCCCATTTCCTGCACTCCCCCATGTCTAGCAAGGAAAAGCCATACACTGGGACACTGGATAACAGTGGTCTTTCCCAGTATTTCGGCCATGCAATTCTGGAAAGGTGGAAGTGTCTGATGAACTGTCAAGGTGGTAGGAAGTAGGAAATTATTGTCTTGCCTTCAGCATTTCAACCAGTTCACCACCCGACGGCAAGCCTCGTGCAGAGTTACACACCCTGCTGCCATCTGCTGTTCGTCTACCCCTGTAAGATAACCCGGGGACTCTGTTTGAGGAACAAACAGATATTCCAAGTCAGCGATGGAAATGGAATCGTCGTCCGGTAAGACCATCAGGAATGGTTCGATGTCCATTTGAAAGCGACCGGTTCCCCAAGCACATCCGAAGGAGTAAGCTGGTCAGCCTAACTTGTTATCGACATAGGAGATTCCGTGTCCTCCGGAGATGCCGTGCTGTCTCTCCCCTGTAAGGGATTGCAAGACACGTCATGTACACCAGTCTCCAGCGCAGCACTCCAGGTGAAAGTTTACTGCACTGCTTACAGGAGATTGGTGTATCACACTGCTTGGGCATGCCCTAGGCTCAGACACGCCGGGCATACCACATGCGGATCCCTAGTTGCAATAGTTGTGAATTCACATTCCCTAGGACAAGTGTGTGAAGGTTCTCTGGACTTGTTAGGCTTCATAGAAGAAGCCATGTTCAAGTAGTAAGTTAACTTTTTGTCTATTATATATGCTTGGTTAAGCAGTTCACTACACTTCTTTTTTTATTTGGCCTGACGCTCTAATGACAAGTGGTAGCTTGTATTTTGGACAGTTTAGTCTTGTCAAACTAACACTAAGTGTACTGAAAAAAAGGGCTTGTAGCTTGTATGCCACGAGTAAAGAGAGGTAGGATGCAATTTTGAGACAGCACTGCTGTTTATATAGGATGGGGTGTGCTTCCTGGGAGGTGTGATTGCGTAGGGCTTAACGGATGGCCATGCAAGAGCCTTTCCCATAGTGAGATGTCAAACGCGTCGAACGATAGAGAACTAATGTTAACTAATTAAACCTTGTTGTAAAGTGTTATCATGAAAGGTAAAGGTTTTTGTAATGTCATGCTATTGAAATTTACATACTACATTAAACTAGTACATTAAAAATGCTAGTATTGTATAACTATTTCATATGACATTAGATACAGGACAAAATCCACATTTCTCCATGACACTGTCATTTTACAGAATTTTACAATGTACTATTTAAACTGCTCTTTGTAAAAACATGCAAAAGTACATGATATTCATAGCACATACTATATAAGTCTGTCTCATCCAAGATTTCAGACTTGATGATTTCTTCAATGACATCCTCCAGGGTGATAATGCCAAGAACTTCGTAGAAGGGGTCGCCTTCTCCTTCGTTGTTAACCCGCTGGACTATTGCCAGGTGAGATTTACCTAGAAAATAATACATTTGTTTAGAGGTTGATTAAGACGCACACCAATCTTATTTTAAAGTTTAAGCTGTTTGCATATAAAGGAATGTTTAATGTGTTTTCAAACTGTATCAAAATGTAATCAAGCTTAAAGTTATAGTTCACTCAAAATGAAAATTCTGCCATCATTTACTCTTAGGAGTAAATATGACTATTTTCGCTTTAGAATAAAAAAATAAGATATTTTAAGTCATTTTTCAACAGTTTTTGTCCATAGATCGAAAGTCAATGGGGTCCAAACCATATGAAAAAGTTAATGCTGAAGAAAGTCAAACACCTCTAGGCTAGAGATGTGTAGGTTTGGAATGACATGCATGTGTGTAAATAATGTCAGAATTTTCCTTTCTGACCACACGCACATATCCTACAATGTACAACTGCTGTTGGCAGGCTGATAATGGTATTAGCATAAAAATGTTTGGCAACGGCAATAATCCTATAGTGGTTTCTACACCAAATCTTAACAAATTATCCAACATATGTACTGTACCTGTACAACCAACACTCTAGAGTATATCAGAGCGTCTATGGCAAGAAGCCACACTCTCTCCCTCTGCAAAGTTCAAAAGTCTGACCCTGTTTCCCAAAACACCTAAATGTTTTGTCTTTGATATTGAAGGTCTAGAGGTCTAGAGTAACTGGGTTCAGTCTCAAAATACGGTGTATTGTGTCTTTGAACAAAAGTAGTCCAGTCTTGGTGAGATATCTCCACTGGAGTGGACAAACATGTCATAAGCATGTTTTTTTGTGCTGTCTAAAAAAACTTTTAAAGAAAGATTGAATGAGCTCCTGCTTCTGATAATTGGTGTTTATTTCAACTAAATAAAAACTGAAACCCTGTAAAAGGACAAGGGTGAAACTTTCAAGTTTCTCCTGAAGCTTTAATACATATCCCAAAGACAAAAGTGAAAACCTCTTTTTGTTTATTCTATCAGGAAAAACACCAAACAAATTCTTTGCCTTTTCTCAGCTTGTGAACTTTTAGAAGGAATTTTCCAGAGGGCCAGGCTAATATTAGACCTGAAATGAAGTTTCCATTCCACTTGGGCAATATTCTCACCAAAGCGACTGCTGGGTGATCTGATCTGTCTCAGAGCTGGTCGTTTATATGCAGATGGCCATTTGCTGAAATACTAGGAAGCCTGGGACGCACTTGTGGCAAACCCCATGACAACACACAAATAATGATTGGCTATAAATCTCTGCTTAAGGAGTGTGGCCTTAACTTGAGTGTGTGTACCTTATTTTCCTTATTTTGCCACTGCAAGGACTTCAATTAACCTAAGGCATGTAGCTTGATTCCCTAAACATCCAGGAATATGTTGGAACTAGTGTACTTTATGTTTGCAAATTGCAATCCTATGAGTTATTTTTTATATCACCAAATTTTGGAGTAAATGAAAATATTAAAAAAAATAACTGAACTGTCTTATTATCTAATGTAATTTAATTATAAATTGCATTCTCATTATTAATACTCAAAGGTCACTTAGACCGATGATCTGATCTAGAATCCTTGTCCGAACCCATCTGCACAACACTATAAACTAAATCTCATTTAAGGTAAGATAAACCTTGTCAGTCAAATGACTAAACCTCAAAAAGTTGCACTAGTTATAAAGGGTGATTCTGTGATATGTGACAATGAAGTAACTTGATGACAAAGGTCACCAGTGTTACCACAGAAAACAACTCCACAAGATAGTATTTAAATAATATCAGTCAATCCTTTATATGCAAGTGGAAATGAATCACCCTTAAAGAGAGGACGTAAGAGCAAGGGTCAAGGGGTAGTAGAAGTCACAAGACTAAATAAATAAGTGCTCAAGCATTAAATCTCAGCACAAAAATAAGGGTTTATTCAGGCCACAGTGGAAAAAACATGTTTACTTTATGTATTTTCCTTCATAGGTTCCCTTGAGTACACCATATCTCACCCCTTCAAGGAAACAAGGATATTAGCTTCTACTCTGTTCCTGCTGGGATTATTTCTATCCCAAGGTAGAGAGAGAGAGAAAAAAAAAGAAGATTACAGTTTTGTTTCATTATTTGTGGTCACAGCTTGAAAAAAATAAAATAAAATAAAACTCACTGGATTGAAGCTATACTCTTATAAAAAAGAATGGTGTGTTTTATAATTCTGAGGATAAATATGCTTTTTTGTTATAAAATCACTGCAGTGGTTTCTAATGAATATCTGTTTGAATAATGAAAGATGGAGAAAACAGACAGTCATTATATATTTGCAATTTAATCGGATGACATTATGAAATCATGAAATATACACAGCAGCTTTAGGGCCCTATCTTGCACCCAGCGCAACTGACTTTGTACACCGTCGCATGTATCATTCCTATTTTGCACCCAACGCACAGCGGACTTTTCCCTCCACAGACGCACGTCTGTAAATTAGGGAATGAATTTGCGCTCCCGGGGGCGGTTCAGCAAAAAAGAGGAGGCGTGTTCCGGCGCAGACGTTCCCTGGTGCTATTTTGCAGTTTCAGAAAACAATTCCACCACAGACCAGGAAAAACCTAGTCTAAGTCGCATTATTCAGATGCTATTTTAAGGGCACATGCTTGGCCACAATGTAGCGTGTGCACAACGCACATACACTTTGCTTCTCTCATCTACACAGATGCAGCAGTTCCAATTTTTGCAAACCTACATAATTACAAGGAAAATTATTACCACATGAGGGAAATCATTGTGGTGTTCATGAAGATGTGAAAAAATAGGCATAAATCTAGCTTACACATTTACCCAAATTATTATATGCCTGTTTAACCGAAGCTAATTTGGGTGGGTTTCTCCCATCCCCATACAATGTCACTTCTCTGTCTTTTACGGCCCTGACGAGAACGTCGGTCTCCTCGGCTGTGAACCGCTCCTGGCGTGCGCCTGGCAAATCCACCGTTATAATAGCAAGCCGCCATGGAACAAGCGCGCCTGCTCTTAAAGGGAATGTGAGATGACGCTCTGATTGGTTTATTTCACGTTACGCCCAAACCACACCTATGAGTAATGTAGCTACTTCAGACCAACCCATTTTAAATTTGCATCGGGCGCAAGAGTCATTTATCCCGCCGGTATAATAGCAACAGTACCCGAGATCCGCCCACAAAGTTACTTGCGTTTCGCGTTTGATACTTGCGTTTCAGATCGTTAAAATAGGGCCCTTAATATAAATTTTGTGGGCAAAACGGTCCATTATGGTGTTGCAATGTATAAAGCACTGCTCAAAAAAGTAGACTCTTTCAAACCTAACAAGTGGAATCTGCTGTGAAATTGAGAAATCTTTCCCTCACACGAAATTCCTAATAGTGTGAATTCTTATTGAAAATATTATTTTACCCCTGAAGATTTGCCAAACAATGGTAAATAATGATAATTCTTGACTCACATATTCAGAAAAACTTAAAACATAGAGAAGTTAAAGCTTAAATGTACAGTACAAAACCTAACCTTTTTTTTAATGGTTAACACATTTAGTGTGAAATCCAGACTTCAATAATTTTATTTCAAATTTATATCTCATGATTGCTTCATTCCTCATAATTGTGACTTTATATCTTATAGGCTACTGTAAATTATTTAAAGTTGATCTCAGAATTACATGTTTTATTTCTTACCCTGTGTGTTTTGTATACAGTGGTGGACAGTAAAGTAATTTTACTTTGTTACTGTATTTAAGTAAGCACTTAAGTACATTTTCCAAGTGTCTGTTCAGTGATTTCTTAAGTTTGAAATTACGAGAAACAATATGTTTTATAAAATGTAGTGGGGTAAAAAGTTCGATATTATGCTTTGGAATGTAGTGAAGTAACAACATTTTTTTCCCCAAAATAAACATTCCCAAAGCATAATATTGTAAATTTTTACTCCACTACATTCCATACAAATGTCATAGGGTTACGTATGTAGCCCTGGTTCCCTGATAAGCCCAGGGGGGTAATCGAGCTCTCGAATAGCATACCACCCCCGGGGGCTGCCATTGGCTAAAAAGCCATCACCTGCTGTTAGCATTCCATTGACTCCCATTCATTTTGGCGTCACTTTGACAGCGAATAACTTTACATCTGAGGCGTTTAAAGACTCCATTTGTCCATTGTTTATTTCTAAAGAAACACGACAATGTATAAAAGGCTCCATTACCTTGTATCTTACGTTATGGCCCCGTAGAAGCAATTTTTGTAAAAGTAGGCTAACGATTGCGTCATAACCACGCGACTCTCTGGAAATTACCATGTAGACAGGAGGAGAAGCTCGCAGTCAATCGGGGGGACGTGGAGGCATAAAGTCCGATAAAGTCAAGGGAGAAGCCCATAGAGAGTCATAAAGTTGCTCCTGCTCCTAGCTCATGGACAGCTCCTACTCACGCTCTCCGTCTCTGCAAGATGCGGAAGGGAATGATTCAGATTTCTCTTGGCACAGCTACTAGAAGACAGACGGTTTGCTCACGTCACATCCACGTCGTCAAGCTCAGTTTGAGTCTGCGCAGTACGCTCAGCCATCAGGAAGTGAGGGCTTCTAATTTGCTTCACTTTTCTCCGTTGAAACCTATGTGGTCGCTGTGTCCAGTTTATATACTGTCTATGGATAAGCCCATTCTGCTTAAGAGTCTGTCAGGCTGTACCTTCCAGATCTAGAAAGGAGCATAGCCTTACTTTAACATCCATGCTGGAGAAGGCGACATATTAGGGAGTGGGTCGCTTCACGAGTCAACCACCTCAACCTTAATCCGTACAGCTCTACTTTAAATTTTTTTAAAAATATTGCTCTACCCATTAGGGGAGCATAAGCTCAAACATAACCCCTATTCCTATCTATTCTATCTATTCACCAGTCATCTCCACTCACCAGACATCTGTCGAAGAGCACAGCCCTGCTTACGTCTTTTACAATACAGTGAGGAGGGCAACAAACTCCTCGGGTCTCCCGATGAAGGGCTAACAGGGTGGAAAAATGGGCCAAACCGAAATCTGGACCACATCAACATGCCTAATCCATCTCAAGTCCTAATTAAGACTGGAGAGGAAAGGTCTTGAGTGTCAAGCTCAACTAGGGCTGGGCGATATCGGAAAAAAATAACAAAAATAAATAAATAATAACATATACATATATATATATATATATATATATATATATATATATATATATAGCACTATCATGATAAAGTTTTTCATATCGGTCGATATTGATAATTATCACGATAAATGTCAAATCTTTACTTCTTTCAAGTTTAAAGGCATACTTTTGCCTTAGTGAAATTTGTAGAAACCAGACCAATAATTATGGTTTGAAACTACTCTTTATTATCAGAACATGACAAACACTTCATGTTTTTGAATTCTTTACACTTTTCCAGTAATTTTTCCATAACAAAATATCTTAATAGAACAAAATTATTTCTTAGTTTCTGCATGTGCTAACAGGTGATATTGTTTCAAGTCATAAAACAGGTTTGTGTTGCCTGATTTTTGATGGCACATTTATTCAGCACAGTTTGCAGTGCATACTGCAATATTAATATTATTACATGTTTTGTCTCTTAGAAATGCACATTTGACAATAGCTTGAGTTTGGATGCATTTGCAAATTTATGTTCATTAACAAAAACAGTAACATCTGTTGGTATGGTATATGGTACAATGATATATTCTGACTGTTTTAACCATTGGTCTTCCATAGTAGCATACATTTAGATTATAATAACCATAGTTAAAACCACACATTATAGCACCTCACTACCATGGTAAAATGTAACTATGGTTTATATGGTATTTGTATGAGCCTAAATACATTGAGTATAAATGCACAAATGCTATTGCTTAATCAAAAAAAATACTGTAATTATATTCCATTGCTCCTTTAACATATTTAACACATCTATATTAACCAACATTTCTGCCACAATTCCATGGTGCAATTAGTGTTACTACAGCAAATCCATGCTAAATGATGGCGATTTGCAGACTGAAAAGCCTTCTGATTGTATTGTTGCGCACAGTGTTTATCCCATTTGTCAGCACTGTTTCATCTGGCTTTAAACTAGTTTAAATAAATAATACTCATCATACAGTAAGCTCCTAGTGTGCATAAAAGTGAAGAATGAAGCAACCAGGAAGGAAAAGAGAGGGGTAAAAGCCTACATTTTATTAAGCTCAATCACCTGTCTTTCCCTTCCTTTCCCTTCTTCTTCCCAGCACGGTGCCTCTTCCCCCTACTCCTCTGAGAACTCGTACAAGGAGAAGGACCAGAAGACTTTGGAAGTGCCTGGACCCGGCAAGGGATATATTTTATATCCCTATATATTCATCCCAATATATTAATTCATTATATATTTAGCAGTGCCGAAAAGCATGGAAGGCGAGACTGAGGCATTAAGGAGGACGGTCTTTTAATTCTCCTTAACAGCCAACAGGTTAACCTACAAATACCTTTCTATCGCCACCACTGCCGCCATGGATAGGCCGATTTAGTGGTGCAAAGGGGCCAGGTATGTGGCTGTGAATAGTTCAGTGACTGTCTTAGGGGATAGACCCTCACCCTAGTACAAGGTATTAGAGTAAGTCAGCCTGGTATGCCTGCAGCACCACCATGATGGACAGGGCAGCACAAGCCTGACCTGTTGCCGCATACTATTGGCCAACCAGCCTAGATGTTATCTGGCATGGCTTGGATGCCAGAACAGGAGCATTTAGTGACAAAGAAGTCCCTGAGGAGTGATAGCTTGATATTTGCTTATCTCATATTCGAATAGCTCATTGTATGCAGGCCTTTGATAGGAGGGGAGAGTATTAGATTTAGTTGTAATGTCTGTTACTGACTCCATATCTAGTTCCTCAGAACCAGAAGCAAGCAATCTGCTCACGTCAAAACCTGGAAGAAGCCGCGACACATATACGAGAGCCGCCAATCTAGCCAGAGAAGCGAGGGAGAGAGATCCCCACGATCGCAACCGCCATGCTGCCGCAGCAGACGCAGGGCCAGAACCGCAAGGCTCAGAGAAAAAACTCCTGAAAAAACAAGACTTTTCCACACAATGAAGCTGATGACGTGTTTGCAGGCACCCCTTTATACCCTTGGGCGCTCCCCGTGACGTCATCACACTGAATTGGCCCGTGGTATGGGCGTGAAGTTCCACGTGCCTCAGTTCCACGAGGACGTGTCCCCATAGCGTCAGCAGCTGACACAGCGCTGAGTTCCCTCAAAAGGGAACATATCGTTCCTTGTAATTTCAAACTGAAGAAATCGCCGCCACCTCTCAGAAGCAAAACGATAGTTTTCCCCTTAATAGACAAGTTGATTCTTTCCAATTAACCTGTTGAATTGGTTCACAAAACACAATGAAAGATTATTTTGTGAATATGACTATCTTGAGACAACAACTCTAAATTACAACAACTAAAATTAGCCAAAAACCAAGATATTGTTGGAGCCTGAAGGGTACACAGACTAGGGCTGGGTAAAAAAAATATTGATTTCTCGATTTTAATTGATTCTCATTTTTACGCACCGATATCTATTCTTAAATCCCAAGAATCGATTAGTCATCCTGTTTTCAGTTGATGAATGAATGGAACATTGTAGCGCGCATCACGATATCCAATAAATCGCAATAATCTTTGTGCTTTGTTACTATTGATATAAAACAAAGTGTCAGATTTCAAATTACGTCCATTTTCTTACGAAATTCAAAAACATAAATACCGTTTTGGCGCTGTGGCGTGAGATCGCTCTGGCACAGCTCAGCTCAAGAGAAGCACATGATAATTAAATAATTTTAATAATACCAGTTACAGCGCAAAATAAACATAAATGAGCATATGAAAGTGTGTTAAAAGATAGACTACAACTTATCGAAATCCGTATCATGTCACATGGAATCGCTCAATCATTGTTTCAACCGTGGAAAGACGTCAGTAAAACAGCTTGTAAACAATGTCATGTAACGTCACATTTACCTCAGAAAAACCATATCCAGTGACCATAAACTCGTTAGTCAGCTAGAAAACTCTAGAGAGGAGCATTTTGCTAAATATATGCACCATATTAAATATACATTATAATTTTTAATGTTCTTCAATATTCAATGCATGTTTGAATAAATCAGGCAAGTTTTTATGACAGCCACCATTTAAATGTTTATATTTCATATAACTTTATTATTATAAAAATAAATAAAAGTGTTATTTAAGTGTTTGTATACAAATCAGTTCATTTTTACCTTCAATATTATAGTAGGCTAATGAAGCCTAGGCTATAACTGACTCCCATAGTTTACAGCATTAGTTAAGAGATTTGTTTTCCTTGAGAAAATTTTCCATGTATTATACCTGATATCCAAAATAATCAATATTGAATCGAATCAGAATCAAAATCAAAATCGAAGCGAATTGCAAGCTTGTGAATAGAAATTGAATTTATAATATGTATAAGTAAATCTGCTGTAAACGGGTAAACTGTTGAATTACATTGAAACAAATGAATGTGGATATGTCTGCATTTGTGCATCACTTTCTGTACAGGGAAGGCTATAGGTAAAATAACACAAATGAATGCCCATGCATCTTTCCTGCTGCTCTAGAAGTTTCAAATGACATAAAACTAGTATGTTTGCATTGAGTTTCTCTTGAAAGATTATTGTGATGTCTGTACATTGAATTGTTATACCATCTGTACATATTTATTAATTGTGTTTATATACATAATTGTGTTTTTCCAAATTTTTTTAAATACTACATGGTATATTATTTCACTTGTTTGTACACTTGAAATAAAATTAACTGATATTTTAGTATAATCAGTGGTCAATGTTTTGTTTGTGTTTAATGAGTTTTGGTAATGAAATCTAAAGTTTGATTATTTGTAGTTCAATACTAAATGTCTGTAGTAATCTTTCATACTAGTGCTAAATAATGACTAGTACTGGCTAAAATAAACACTGAACATGGTTCATCAATCAGTACTTTTTACTTTTGTTTCATAAGTACTCAAGAACTTTTACAGGAGTTAAAAATTAGTACTTTTTTAGGGTATCTATACTTTAGCTCAAGTACTTGATTATTTTGTCCACCACTGTGTGTTTGTGTTTGTGTTTGTGTGTGTGTGTGTGTGTGTGTGTGTGTGTGTGTGTGTGTGTGTGTGTGTGTACCATGCATGTGTGTAACCAGTTGTAACTGCAACGACATTTATTTACTTATTTTATTTCTGTCACATCCCACTGGGTTGCCACATGCCCAAACCCACTGTAAAATCTCACAGGTCCAAATTAACACTCCTCATAACCGTACATTGACATATTAAAAAAAAATAAAAAAAAAATAAACTATAAAAACTTAACAAACAATATTATTGCTTCAATATAAATCAATACAGGTAAAAAGAGATATGCAATATAATGCTAAACAGACATTTCATTTGGTCACATGTGTTTAAATTAATCACTATTACAATCTTCAGCACTATCGTCGTCAACGTCATCTTCATCCTTATTAAGACATTTACACGTTGTAGTATCATTTAGTAGGGATAATAGCTAAGCAGTAATTTGTGAATGTAAGATGGCCACACAGCCCTGCATGAGAACATCTACTGCTCCCCCTCAGCTCTTCTGAGACTCATTGTGTGCTCTTTTCCACCATTTCCAGTTTAAGTCTTGGAATGCAGTTTGTCATATTTTTCCATAGCCTAATTCCCACCATAAATAGTCACGAAACAGTCTCAGACAGACAGTGATCAGCCTTCTCAGAAAATATTTTAGTTCTGACAGCTACTGGGACACTGGAAATGAGCGGTGGGATATCACAGATTAAGTGACGTATTTCATAAGAGGACTCTCTGAGAAAATCATTACATTGTTATCCAAATGCTTGACCCTAAATTTCATGTGTAACCTTGTAACCATAACCTATAAATAGCTTTAATCTTTTAAAAAGATTGTGATCAAATAAAGGACGAAAAAAAAATATGGGTATTTACATAGACTTTATGTCAAGATCAGTAAATAATATTAGATGAATAATAATCTAAATATATCCACATATTTGACCTTTTTATGACAAAGGAAGTTTAGTTTAGATCGTAAAATAATATGTGGTGCAACTCCCTAAAAATAATTAATAATTCATGAGATATTATGAGAAAAATATTTTTTTTACCTTAAAATAATGATTTTTTTTGTAATGATTTTTTTAATGATTAGGGCTTAGATGTGAACACATGTATTCAATTTGTAAGGAAAATCTATTATTTTATTATTTTATGATGACAGGGAGTCATTAAATAGTATGAAAATAGATTTTCAAATTATGAAATTCATAGAAAAAAAATCTATGAACATACTATGACCTTGGCACATGCATTTTAAACTAATTTTTTTTTAACGATTTTGGTAACGCCTTAAATTACAGCCTGCAAAGTATTGCATAAGTAAAACGAATTGACAGCGTAACTTAAACATTATGTATGTGTACAGTTTGGGGAATAAAGAGGTTACAAACAGGAAAATTAACTAATTATTTTATACTGTAAGTATTTTAGAACTAAGGGTAACTTATTCTACTATTGGGCAACAATCTTACGTTTGAGAGCAATTTAGTGCGAACATAAACTGCATACCTTTTTATAATAAAAGTGTACCAATACATATAGGCTTTTTAAAAATTATAGGGTACATATCAGTGCATTTATACAGTTTTTTTTTTTTTTTTTTGATAGCAAAAAGGTTCACTGATTAAGTTTGGTCTTCTTTGTTTCAAGGCAAGTAAAACAAACTATTGCCTGTTACCCTCTTATTCGATGAAGTTACAGGGTAAGTACAATAAAAATACATACACAATCTGATTCATCTCAAATGCTAAAGTGCTGACAGAAAGTAGCACGTTTTGTCTCTCTTTTTCTGTTTCTCTTGCTTGGCTCCGAAAGTGCTACTTTCTGTCAGGACTTTAGTATTTGAAATTAAAAATGTTTTAAATGAATAAGAATAAGTATTGTAAATGTGTTTTGAATTAAGTTGTTTCAAACAAAGGTTTCAGAGTCAGTGTGATATCAGATTGTGTATGTGTGATTTTATTGTACATACTCTGTAACTTAATGGAACAAGAGGGTAACAAGCACCACTTTTATTTACAGCCCGCAGATGTCACATTTACCCTGTAACTACATGAAACGTCTCGGTTACGTATGTAACCCTCGTTCCCTGAGTAGAGAACGGAGACGTTACGTCGTGACGACAAATGGGGTTTCACTTAAAAATTCTTTCACCTTCGAGAATACAAAACGAGCCAATGGCAAGAAAATGCATTTTTGCATAGCGTAACTCCGCCCCACCTCGTGGGTATATAAGGAAGTACGCTGGCAACATGCAGTTACGTTTTCTCGCTGTTCGGCGACGCACAGGTAGATCTGTTTGCCTCCCTAGACTCTTCCCACTGCCGCTTGTTTTATTCCCTGACCGAGGGGACCCTCGGCACGGATGCACTAGCTGATAGTGGACGCTATTGTCTTGGCTTACCAGATGCAAGGTCGACCATGCCCCCTAGGGGTGAAGGCACACTCCACCAGGAGTGTGGCTTCTTCCTGGGCTCTAGCGCATGGCGCCTTGCTAACAGACATCTGTAGAGCTGCAGGCTGGGCGACACCCAATACTTTAGCGAGATTCTATAATCTCTGCGTTGAGCCAGTGTCCTCTCATGTACTCACTTCCACTAGCCGGTAACAGGACCTGCTCGGTGTCATCGCTTGCTGCACCATTCCACTCCACAGACTGGATATGTGCGCTATTTCACTCAGATAAGCTCTCCTTAGACCCTTAGTTCCTCCGGCACTGTTGATGCCATCACCGGAGTGCATGCCCGGTTGGTCAGCCCTCGTGATTGGCTAGGTGCTCCATGTGCATGGTTCCCCAGTTGGGCAACCCCCACATGTGTATTTCCATGGTAATCCCCCTCTTGCCATCTCAAGGTTGAAACATTCCACCCTGCGGGCTGGATACCTCTGAGTTTTCCATATGCATCCCGCTCTCGGGTCATATGTGTATTCTAAGTCCTCCCTGGGATATGCCACCCAGTGTACCTTGGTATTCTTGCGTTAAGCCTAGCCCTTCGTCCATGCTAGTCTCACAACAGGGAGCACAGTCTTGCGCAGGGCACTGGAAGACAGTGTCTGTGGTGTGATTGAATTGGGACCCCAATTTCGTCATTCACTGACGTAACTCGTAGTGACTGAACAAAAGGGAACGTCTCGGTTACGTATGCAACCCTCGTTCCCTGAGGAGGGAACGGAGACATTGCGTCCCTCTGCCACAACCACTGTACCGCTGGAACGGCCTGGAGTTCAGTCTTGGTTCCTCAACGGAAAACATGATGCGAGATTGCCAGCATCCTCCTTTTATACCCACACGGTAGGGCGGAGTTGCGCTATGCAAATTCTGCAGACCTATGGCATTTCCATTGCCATTGGCTTGTTTTGTAGAACTCGAAGGTGATAACCTTCTAAGCGAAACCCCCATTTCGTCATTCACTGACGTAACGCCTCCGTTCTCTCCTCAGGGAACAAGGGTTACATACGTAACCGAGACGTTACTCTGTTATTAATGTGCCCTGGAGCAAGACTCCTAACCCCAGGCTATTCCAATGGAATAGATGTAAGAGTCCTGCAACTGGTATACTGCTGTTCTGGATAAAAAATCATTTGCTTACTTAATAAGAAATACTGAAACTAATGTGCTGTTGAATCCTAATCAAAGATGGATGCTACATAATATACTAAGCTCTAATAATAAAAAAAAAATTTAAACTCTTTAACCCCTCAAAATGTTTTTAAAAAATCAGGTCAAGTTTATTATAGATTTTTTTTTTTTTTTTTGTAATTTTAAAGTCCCAGTGCAAACCCCCACAGTGATTATGAACTCCGGCCAAAACAACCTCCAGATAACGCTGCTGCAAATCAGCCCGTTTTCTAAATATAAGCCCCCTTTACAGCATGTCACTAAACTTGTTCCTTTTTTCCTGACAAATATAAATGGACTTCAAATAAGACTGATATCATCTGAAGAAAACTAATTTAGCAGTTTCATCTCATCGCTTTGTTTACATAAACCAAACTACCGAATGCAAAACTCAGTTTACGCACTACACTGACCTCCTTGTTAAAAGGATTCATTTCTTTACTCTGTAACTAAACCAACCAACATCTTTGGTTCCTCAGTGAAGGTTCACAATGAATAACAGTGATCTGTCTGTGAGCGTTGCGTTACAGGAGCCTGAGCTCTGGGTTAATGCTGCTTACAGATTCAGCATCATTCCAAGTGAGTTTCTTTCAGCAAATATTTCAGAGAATGCTTGATTCTATTCATTTCTACTCAAGTTACTGGTTTGATCAACAACAAATGCTTGTTTATTTGGAAAGGACTTTTTTTGTGGGTCAAAAGAGCAATTGTATTGTTATCCACTAGTAGTCATACAATAAATGTAATACAATAAATAAAATTGAGGCTAGATAACACTAACAATAGAAAAACTGCAAAACACACTGCATGGATTCTTCAAGTTCATTTCCTTGCATAGAGAACACATATACTCCCTTAACTTTTTATCACCATGGGTTTGACTCCCTCACACCATTCCCAGGATTTGCAGGACTTTGATTAGGATAATTCAGGAAGCATCATCTTCATAGGTGTCCTTGGTGCATTTATATAACAGCGGTTTCATTGTGACATCCAGTCTGTTGGAATGATGAACTATTAGGAGTTATAGATAAGACTGGCAAAGTGAATACAGTTGATACGAAGTTGCTACACATGGCATTCTTGTACTATGACTACAGTGACTATGCTGTGTGGATTAATGAGGTCGAAAAGTGAGTTTTATATTTTTTGTGGTGTTGAATTTACAGAGGGAAGAAATGGTAAAAATAATAATAATGAGAGGGGAGAAAACTTCTCATTCTGTTTTTTATAGCATTTTTGAAACCCTCGCTGAAAGGTTATGTTTCTTGAAGAGATAGTCCATCCAAAATGAATGGTGGGTGGTTTCATGTGGTTCCAAAGCTGAATGCATTTCTTTCTTTTGCTGAACACAAAAGGAGATATTTTGATGAACTTTGGGAACCAACAAACATTGAAGTCCATTGACTTCCATAAAAAAAAAAAAAGCTAGCGGACACATTTCTCAAAATATCTTATTTAATGTTGCTAAGAAGAAAGTCAGTCATATAGTTTTGTAACAACATGAGGATGAGTAAATAAATCATGACAGTGATTTTGGGGTGGACTATCCATTGAATTGCTCTCCTAACAACAGGGGCACAGCCAATGAATGGTGGGGCAGGAAATACTGTCTGTCTGCATCAGTGAAAGAACTTTAACATTTGATTGTTAACAGAACCACACATATAATTGGGTTTCAGTATTTCTTTCTTTTCGGTTCTGAATAAGGATCAGTTATCAACCTAAAGTCCCTGGTATGCATTATACTCATTTTGAACAAAATCAGGCCAAAACAAAGTTTGTCCGGATTTTGTTTCAGGAGTGCAAAACAGCTTGCCAAAGCGAACTTTCTGGAAAAGTTTTCTCCAGCTGGTAAACGCCTTCAAACTACCATTGGTGAGTGGCGATTACATGATTAGTAGGTGTGCTCTGGGGCTTTCCTTTGTTTGACGTGGAAATCTTCTCCAGTTAATTTCTTTTGTTGGTCAAACGTCAGCGACTAAAACATGAACCCACTGGAGAGCCGTTTTACAGTAGAAATTAAAGTTGTAACATTAATTGAAAGAGACACTAACACTGTTTTTTATGTTTAATATTATAAAGCTGCTTGCTTCAAAGCAATCTATTGTATACAGTGCTATACACTAAAAAATGAATCATGAGTCTTGTAATTTATTTTCATTAAAAAAATTGAGGTGATCATTAAAAATATTATGTATATTTTATTAAGAAAATTGTGGTTAGGGTTTTATTGAAAATATTGAGAAAATTTCACTAATAACACCAAGAGATGCATTTTCCTATTTTTTTTAAGGAAACAAACACAATTTTAAGGCTTGAATTGAGGAACTGATAAACCTCATAAAATTAAGGAAAATGGGCTACCTATTTATTTTAAGAGAATTAGCTCATTTATGTGGTTTTATTTAGATACACCATTGTTTGTTCCCAGCATGCTTTGCACATGGCTGGAAATGGAGAGTAAATCTTGAAAATAAGTGTTATTTCATGTGTTTTTGAGTAAAGAGAAACATCTGTTAATGTTTAATGTTCAGGTATGTTTGACATTTGAAAGAGTTTCTATTATGTTAAAGTTTTGATCGTTACCATTGTGCAGAAGAGTAGGGCTTATGGTTAGGTTGTGAATAACTGCATTTATTTAATATTATGAAGCATATTGTTATATACATGTAGCAATAACTCTGCTAATGATAATGCAGCAACAAGTTTTATTCTGTGCTGTCCTAGCAGTATACAGTCTTTTTATAAAACAATATATCTCAAAGTTAAATATAAACAGGGCATATCCATTCACTTGACTTCACACAATTTTGAGAATAATAAACACTTCAAATAAAAAAGCACATTTCACTAAAAAATTGTGTGTCATAGACTAAATAAATTAGGGCATTTTACATGATTTATTCAGGTAGATTCCATGAATGAAATCAAGCTTTAACTACTAAAAAATATTATGTGTAATATTGTTACCATAATTTTTTTAAGTAAATAGCAGTAACATTTTTTACAGTGTATACATAATTGTGACGACTGGAGCGCCGAAATGGAACTGAATTGCAGAGCTGCAAACATTTCCACCTGATCAGACCGCTGTCGTTGTTTTTGTGTTTATTTTAATTTTTATTGTGTGTTATTGAAAAAAAAGCATGCAGCACAACTGCTGATGTGGTTTTACCCCTAAGCAAAGAACAAAAAGAACCGCTGTTAAGGAATGAAAAAGAACTTCAGGGCCTTTCTACACATCATGTCACTTTTTGTAATCTTTTGGCAATCATGGGCATCACACCTTAAAAAGTGGTGGGAAGAATTACGCACAAATGAATATAAATTAGATTATGCACAGCACATATAATAACTCGATAACACAATCATTTAATGTTTTGTTAAGTAGTCTGTCATGGAGATCAGGTCTGTAGTACTGAAATGTAAACAATAACATAATGATTAGAAATATCCAGATCCAAATCAATTCAATGCCAACTTTAATAGAGGGTATGCATTGACGTCACTTTCCCGCCAGAACACGCCCCCCTCAGCCGGACTGAGTGGCAAAAGAGCTGCTGCATGACTGGATTTCATAGGGGAAACTGTGGATACGCGAGAAAAACAAACAATTATCAGTTTAAACTAAAGGTTGGACTTGATATAGTATTCCTTACAACTTACTAAAGATCCAGTGATCCATGGATATTGACATGCAGCCAGGAATTGTGTTTCCTGACATTTATATGTGCCTGATTTCGAAGCTGGGAAAAACATAAAGCTAATTTGCCAATACAATATATAGGGTATGATGTTACCCCTAAATTCAGCATAACGACACAAAACGATAACTGCAAATCCAGCTTTTCCATGCTTGGAGTCCAGTTGTTTCTATGAATTGCAACGATCCATTTGCTTCTCTGTTCTGTAGCTTTCAGCAGTCTGTAAAAATATACCTCAGATTTCTTCTCAAATTTATCTGTACAGGCAATCGCAAAGCTCTCTCCTGTTTTAGACGTGCTTTGTGTGTTTTTCGCAGCATTCACGCTGAAACCAAATGCTGCCGCTCTGTCTTTCTGCCACTCAGTGGGCGTAACCACAGTCATTCCGGCCGACGGTGACGTCATGCGCATGCCCTCTCTAGCACACCGAGTTGCTATTTTTCATGTTCCACGATTTGAAGAAACAGTTATTCTTCCTGACCAATTCAAGCACTCAAATGAAATGTCCTTTGATTGAAATGTGCAAATGAGAAGATGAAGACAGTATTTTATTTCTAGGCAAGCTATCCTTTTAAATGTGTATCAGCTACAGTAACAAAACACTATTTGATACATGCAAATGAGCACGTTTTCAATCCAAGCCAACTAAACTGCAAATAACAACTGATAGGCCTACCGCATTGAAAACAATTCACAGTGGCTGGACTCCATTAAGCTAAAAGCAAAATAAGAAAAGAAAGTGTTTTAACTGTCATGCCTTACCCTCTCTACTAGCATACATTAATTAAATAAAAACATTAATTAAATATTAAACTATTTTAAATTAAATTAAGGCTTCAACATATTTCTTTCAAATTACAACACTTTAGCAGTACTAAAAAGTGGACATAAAACAAGTATCATACACCATGCAACTGGTCGTGAAATATAATAGATGCAAGTAAGAGGCAGCCTGCTTCAGCCATGAATTTTTGGGCCTCGCATGACGTGCTGTTTAACGTGAGTTAAGTTCAGTCATGTCTTTATCTGACACTAGCGCTGTATTTTATACTCCATGGAAGCACCCGTTTGGCATGGCTGTTTTTCCTCTCACTAAGAGAGGGAGAGAGAACTGCTTACCGCAATCAATGTTGCCAGCCAGAGCTCTTCTGGTTGGAAGACTTCCATGCCAAAGCATTAGGCAAGGGTTTGTGTCGCTTGTAATTTACGACATTGAGGGAAACGGGCAAAAGGACAATATGGGAGGGGGGTCGGGGGAGGGGGCATGGCACGGAAGCCTTGGGAATGCCAGGGGGTAGTTTTGAAACCCAAGTGGGTTCTGCAACTCTGAATGTGTTGTGAAGTAGATGGCAGAGAGAAAGAGGGAGAAAGGCAGAAGAAAGAGTGTTTGGAAGAGAAGTGTTACGTCGAATTTGCTTGATCTTTAATTACAGTAAAGCAGGAGAGCTGGATCCAGATTTTCTTTCCAAGAATTGAAGTACAGTGGCAGACCTTAATTTAGGCAGAAGCTTAAAGGGAGTCTCAAAATACAGCATTAGTGGCATAATATTACTCTGATATTCACAAAGATTAATGATGTGTGGAAACTAAAAAAAACCTCTTAAAAGTAAAAAATAGCTACATAAAATCCATTTAAACTCTGAACATGAACAATCTGTCCTTCAAACTGCTCCAAACTCTCCTTAAATCTCCCAAAAATACTACAATCTGTAAATAATAACATCCAAAAAGTATTTTTGGAAAGTACATGTTTCCATTTGTATTTGTCTGGAAGGTTTCCAGTTTCCAAGCGGAGACAGATTAATGAGTGAGGAATGGATACAAGCAGACGTCTGAATCAGAGAACAATTAGATTGCATAATAGTCAGGAAAAATAAAAGGCCATTACTCAGCACTCAATCTTTGATTTGACCAAGACTCAACCTGATTCTATTAGAAGTGATTTTGCCAAGCAACTTCTAAATAACTATTTCAAAACACTGAGTAAAACATCAATATATGCTTGTTATCTTTGTTAAAATGAACAAGACACAACAGAGGCTAGTAATGCTAGATCAGACAGACTTTGTTGAGGTACTGGCACTACTCAATTGTTTAACTAATCGCTTTTGAGGCCATTTCATGTTCATGTACCAGAATTTGAGGAATGTAGGCCATTTGAAAAGCCACGTCTTAGCATGCGCTTGAGCTGCACACGTGGAATGACAATGGAGAGCATGTTCAATAACATTTAACCCTAGTCCTGACATAATTGACTACTACTGCTGATAGCTTGACAAAATCAAAATAAGACATCACAACAGTACTTTAATTCTGAGAACGTTTATTTTTTCTTCCCTATTGTCACAAATATCTGAGTGAAAAGGCTTCTTGAATGAGAAATGAGATTTTGTCCTTCGGGAATTGATTGGATTGCTGTGGTTTGCTATTGCTGTGATCTCATGTGAATGACAGGTTGTCCTGCCCTTGCGCCAGTAAGCACGTCATCAGAGAAGAGACAGGAGTTTGTTGTGGAAGGGAAGTTATTTTAATGGGGGTTATGCGCAACAAACTTTAGTATTCTGTAAAACGGGTTGAATAATTTCGGGTTCAGGTCTTTTGTATGTGCTTCGTTAAATATAGAGCTGTTACTCAAGATGCCTTCAAAGGAGTGAGCAAAGATGAGCATTACTTATTGAATATTATACTTACCGAACAGTTCGGGACGAATACATGTACCGTTACACCCCTAATATACAGTATATCATACCGCCCATCCCTAATCTAGGCCTATTAGAGTTAGTATAATATGGAATTGTGAGTCTGAGGGCGTTTTCACACTTGCAGTTTAGTTCGGAACGGGGCACGGTTTGCATTCAAAAATTGGTAATGGCATGCGGACCAGGGTGTACCGAACCCGAGACTACCTAGAGGAGGTGGTTTGTGCCGCGATTCGCATGAATGTGAAAGCAGGTGCACACTTGTTCAGGAAGTACTGTAAAGAAACATGTGCATGCGTTTTAGGCGATTACGATGTATTTAACATGTAAGGGATGATAGTGTTGATGATTTACCTCAGATTCGAGCTAGAGTGAGCCTGCAGTGTATTCACGCATAGCGAGTGCAATCAAGGCAGCAAATTATTGGCAATCCACTTTTTTTATCCTCAAAAGAGTCTGTTTGCAAGCAGCAGAAAATGCCTTCATGCGACACACATTCAGAGTGTCGTTTACTCAGCTGTGCATAGCACCAAAAAAAAACCCACAATATATTTGACCCACGTTCTTTTTTTCTATCATGCGCCGTGCACGTTTGTGATGACGTAAGATGAACGCAAGTGCACCAGGGTTTGACAGAATAAAATTGAGAGTGAAACCAGACCAACACAGCGGGGGGGGGGCGCCGGGAACAATCACGCTCGGACACGGACTGTAGCAAAAATGCCCAGAGTATAAACGCCATAAGTGTGAAACCATAGTGTGTTCAAAGGGGGATCCCACACACTACATCCAGCAGAGTTCCTGCCAATATGACGCAACATAATCCCCACCAGAAAAAAAGCAAGTTACCAAGTACTGTATACGCTCCAACATCTCAGCAGAAATCTGATTGATTGCTCATCAGATGAACAATGTCAAAATGTAAGATGCGGGGTGCCACAAAAATGAATCTGATTTAATTGAAGAGGATGTTATTTGGATTGAGCAGTGAAAGAATGAGGGATGTCATCTATTATGAGACATAATGCAGCCATAACTAGGCCAAGTGAAGTAAAAAAGAATTCCCACGTTAAAACAAGAGGGAAAGGAGGTTGCTGAATCTGAATTAAGCATAGATTGGCCTACATTAGCAGGCGGGTGGATTGGTTCAATACGTGCAAGAACTCATGTGGAGGCCAACCACCTTCAGTGGCCCTGCGTTACAATAATAGTACTGTACTGTAAATGAACTACTGTGGTTTATGACATCTATAGATGTCACTACTGATAACATGACAGGTGCAAACTAATACGCATGCAGGCTTTTTAAGGAGTATTGAACATTTGTGATATATTTTGAAGGTATAACAACATGAATATGAGATAAGATTAAGTAAGTCTCTTAATTACTGATTCCTATAATCGTAATGACAAAAACATGATTGCAAAGCACTTATTTTGAAGATACAGATGAGTGTGGAGTCACTGAAGGCCAAGAGAACATCTGCATGATTTGATGCAGATCTGATAACAAATCTCCCTATCTCGCATAAATTAACAGATTGATCGCCTCAAGCGTGTGATAGCAATGCTGGCACTGAACCAAGTCATATTGGAGGGTTAGTGAGTTCAGGAGAGTTAGGCTCTGATTTCATGACCTTTGTCTTTACGTACTTTGTTCTAACTTTTTGCAGAGAGTGTGTTTTCTACATCCTTCTGCAGCTAAATGAGTTTGATGAGGTAAGTACAACAAAGAAGTCAGTAACCTTTCTGTACTAGATTAAGAACTAAATTAACTGACAAGATGTATGTTGAGATATGATCAAGCACGATGAAAGCATCCAAGGGCTGGTCACTCAGGATGCGTACCTGTTTTTTTTAAAAGCATGGACTAGATGAACGCCTTTGCCTGCTGCAATCAATCTTGTGTTTTTCAGCATCTTGCGCCATTGAGCGTTGCATTTTTATAAAGCTCTGTCAAGGTAAAAAAAAATATAAGTTTAACTGTGTTCCATTCCTTTGGATTTTGAATGACCTCTAATACTTTAAGTTCAGGGACCAACAATATGGATTTTTTTATGGCCAATTGGGCCAGTAGTTCTGATTTTTTCTTGCCCTACCACAAAATAATGATTTTTATGTTTAGCAAGCCACTTTTATTATCTTATTTTTTTCATTATATGTTGAAGGGAAAGCCAAAAATGTTGTTCCAAACATTGCAATGTCGTTCCATATATAAACACAGATACTTTGTATACATCACGTATGGTAAACAGAAACTTGTGCACGCATCATGTGTTCGTTATGCTCTAGAACAAACCTTGTTGGTCCTCGTGCATCACACACGTTTGAGCATGTTATGTGGTCTATGTGTATATGTGTCAATCATTGTTTAGATGTAAATAAAAGCTTAAATTAAATCTGGTCATATAAAGCGATCATATCTCTTCACAAGACTTGGATTAAGCTGCTTGATTCATATGGATTCATTTTATGATGACCTTTTTCAACATAAGAGTTTTTCAAAACAACATGAGAGTGCATAAATTATGATATTTTCAATTTTGCATTTGTTTACAAAAATAATATATACCACAAGCTGAAAATTATAGTTATAAGTAAGATTCTTTTTTTTTTTTTTTTTTTTTTTTTGACAAACCCCCATATGTATAATCTTGGTGACAAATTAGCAGAATTTGCAACAAAAATGTACAATACATTACAGAAAAAAGTTTGTATGTATGTACAAATTCAATAACTGCACATTGTTCTATGCTGTATTGACAGTTTTCTCAGCAATCCTTATTGTTGAGCTCTTAAGTTATTTATAATTACAAATTTACAAATAAGCTCGCATACTAAGAGAGAAAAACAAAATACCCACTCAACATGTAAGAATCTTTGCAGCAGCAGCAAATGCCTCCTGAACTGCACAGCTTTGGGTTAAGCCCAGATGATGAACAATGCCATTCTCATTAAACACAAAACTGCTGTTTGGCAGGGGTCCCTTTATGACACACTAATTATTTCAATCATAAAGGAGCTAGTCTGTAGCTCTAGGAATTTTAGGGCTGACCTTCAAGGTCATGATTGCAGTCATAAGTCCTTCTCATTCGGACCCAAATTAGTTGACTATTATAAGACATCTGAGTCCAAGCATCATCTACCTCAAGTTCAAATGCTATCATGTAAGTCGGCTGCAGAAATAATAAAAGCAACTTTTGCCACTCAAAAAGCAAAATAAAAGAGAAACAAATTACACTTTGGTGTGCTTGGCAGGAGTGATGTATTTTGTTCCTACTTTGGATGGCTGTGCAGCTCCACAAGAGGCATTAGATTAATTAACACTGACTTACAATACAAAGCACTAAGTTTGAACTGAGAGAGTGCCCAAACCACAGCCAGATTGACGTGAAACTTTGTGCCCACTCCCCTAATCAGTCATTAGAATACCAACAGTCAATCGTGAGTTTCTTCTGGAGAGAAGCCAAGAACAAAAGAGTCACAATCATAGCAAAGGTTGCTCAAATTCTTATAATGGCTGTGTATTTTTGTAGTCGCTAAGTCATGTCAACGTTTTGATGCCTTTTCCCGCAAAAAAATATAAATGAAATGTATTAATGCATTAGATGAACTACTTTAGTTCATTTTTATATTAATTGTAAGCTGGTTTGACTTTAAATAAAACATCAGGTTTGCAGAGGTGTGGATAATGTCATAGGATTGTATGAGGCTGATGTGTTTAATGCAAACTGATAATGTAGGCAAATTGGTAATTACATTTAGCAAGTTTGGTCTGTATGATTCACACCATTAAACTTTAAATCTACTCTGTCTTTTTTAAATCTATATGGGGAATAAGCTATTAAATACTATAGTTTTCTTTTTCAGAATGTATAAGAAATTTCTGTCTACTTAGAAAATTCCCCATCAAGACTCACCATTTGACCACATAACACAAAATACAGATCATTGAACTGGCATGTTATTTCATGCATTATGAAGTATTACACCTAATAACCCCCCTGAGTCATCCTTTAGCAACTGTGAGTACACCTGCAGTGTATTTCCATTGCATCACTACATTCTCACCACTGCTGCAAGCATTAACCCTTAGCTATGTGAGGGCACATCGAGATACCGCACTTCCCTGCACTCAGGCACATTGTAATACGTTTGTAGGGTCCTGAGGGCAGCTAGTGAGGTCAAACAGGCCTAAGCTGACAACTCAAAATAGTTTTAAATAGTGCAGGAACACTCAAGAAAGAGCAAGCAATGGGTATGGAGAGGAAGTATTTAGCAAACTCTGAAATGGGATGACCATGAATGACAAACTAGACCTTAAATCTCAAAAGTTCACATTATTACTAGAACAAATTATTCCCATCAATGTAACGCTATAATATCTATATCTATCTATATCTATATATATATATATATATTGTGCTTACAAAGTTGATATGCTTTTTTATTCTTAAGTAAGCTAATCCAAATTAAAAAGTATCCAAAAAAATGCAATCTGTATTACTGGAAGTTGCCGATTTTATTTAAAATCTTAAGGCATTTAAACTTAAGTTTTATCCCAATTTAGCGAGTTTAAATCAATATAGGTGATAAAAAGTGGTAAGACAGAGGACTATACAGGATAACGTGGGATGAAATAATGATGGGGGACATCCCATAATAGCCTATACGTATGGTTTTACATAATTAGCCTATAATCAATCAAAACTAAATATCTGAGTACCTTCAAGTAAACTGAATGAATGGACTATGTAGGTTGCCTTCCAGGTAAATGTTTAAATACCTGAATAGACATATGTTGGACAAAACAACTAAAAAATTACTTTTTTGAAGCAAAGGAAATGTGAAACCTGTAAATGAAATCTAGTCGTGCGTAATACAGCCGGTGCGTAAAAGGCACGCATGATAGTCTAGCTTTCATATGACAATAAAACCTATATGCAACGTAGGCTTAAATAGTAGGAAAACACTCAATGTAAAACATTGTTTAAAGACACATCTTCAGCGAGCGCGTTCTCACCTTTCTTGAACTCCTCCAGCATCGCGTCGAGTTTAGTGTCGTTGAAGACGAAATGTAAGGGATGGCTGTAGAACTTCGTTATCGTCTTCAGCGGGGTGCAGTCGTCGGGATCCACAAACGCAAGGTCCTTCACGAACAGCAAGTCCACGATGTTGGACCTGTCGCCCTCGAATACCGGAATGCGCGTGTAGCCGCTCTCCATGATCTCGCTCATGGAGTTGAAGTCGAGCGTGGCGTCGCCGGCGATCATGAAGCAATCGCGCAACGGGGTCATCACATCTTCCACTGTCTTAGTCCTGAGCTCCAGCGCGCCCTGAATGATGTTTAACTCCTCTTTAACCAAGTCATTATAGGGATCCGTGACCCTCAACATCTCCAAGAGCTTCTCTCGGTTGTACACGGTGCCAATCTCCTGTCCGAGGAGATAATCAAGCAGTTTACTTACCGGATAGGACGCAGGGAAAGTGAGCAGCATGAAGAATTTAGTCAAGAAGATTGTATTCGCTCCCACAGCGAGACCGTGTCGTGAACATATAGCTTGAGGCACAATCTCCCCAAATATCACAATGCCAATGGTTGACATCACTACAGCTATCAATCCAGAACCGGCGATATCATCCAACAAAATGGTCAAGGTTGTGTTGACCAGAACATTCCCCAGAAGAAGCGAGCAAAGCAGGTAGTTTCCTTGACTCCTGACAGGTTCGATCTTCCTGGCGTAGTTCTTCTCCTTCTCCGTCCCGCAGTTCTGGACGATCTGGAGCTCCATGGGATCCAGCGCCATCAGACCCAAGTTCAAGCCGCTGAACATGCCCGAGAGGCAGAGCAACATGGAAATAAAGGTGACCTGAAGCCAGAAAGGGAGCAGAAACTTTCTCTCCTCCACCACGATCACTTTGGTGTCCTCTCCATCGTGATAGATCCACGTGGTCTCCGTCCACGGGTCGTGCATGCCAGCCACAGCAGGTGTGGAAGTGGCGATGCACAGGTAGTACGCTTTGCTCCTCTCAGTCTTTCGCAAAGGTTTGACCTCGATTTCAACGATGCCAGACGTCTTGCGGGTTACAATAATGCTGGGTAAGATCAGAATATCTGAAGTCCTGATGCCACAGGGGTGCAAGCCCGACGTGTCCTCCTGACTCTTGTTGTCTCCTGAGGAGCTGTCGATGTTGCCAATCACTCGACTCCTCTCATGTTCCGTAAAGGCGATTTTGGACCACGTCTCGTTGTTAATGTTTTGCCCGTACACCCTCAATCTCACCCGAGACCTCTCACTGACCCGCAAATAGCCCCTGTCCATGAAGGAAATGTCGTCCGTGTCCTCCAGTCTCAGCCCGATGATGACAGTCTCCTCTCCCCCTCCTTCCTTGCCACTTGTGGGAGTAATTAAATAACTGCTTGCAGTAAAGAAAATCAAAGTAAAGGCTCGGACCCGGCTAAGTGACGCCATTTTTTGAGGGGGTACTGGAACCGACTGTCGATAATGGACAGCCTCTTGAATGAAAGGGCTTTTAAAAATCAGAGCCAATCCGGCTTCATCTCCGCTGCGCGTCGCCTTGACTTGTGCATCAGGTCTCGCTGAGTCCCACTACGCGGCTGAAACTGATCACACTTCAGCGAGAGCAGCGCGAACTCGTGCCTCTACTGATGTCTCGGTGACAGGCGACCTGGGCAGCCAATCCGGTGGCGCAGCTGGACGTTGGGCGGGGCCTTCGCTGCTAAAACAGCCAATGAGCTCCGTAAACAGTCGCACTTAATGCAAACGAGCACATTACAGAAGTTTCCTCGTGACTGTTTTTTGGTGTTTTGAGAAGGATATTTGGTGACAGCATTTTTGAATAATGCCAAGATACACTCAGGAAATGTAATAAATACCTAAACAAGATTTTAGAGAGTTTCTTCAACAGTAGACTTTATGGACAGCCTATAGGGACAACCTGTGGACTGATACATTAATATCACACTCACTAGATTGTTTAATTTACAGTCTATTTACAATGTCCAACAGTAATTTGGCATCACAGGAGAATTATGTCTTAATAATTTTACAAAAGGAATATTTTATTAAATTGTGTCAGATAGTGCTGAAATGACAATGGTGGTAATTACATTTGAAACGTTTAAAAAAAATAAATGACATATCTTAAAGTATCCTAAATTAAATTGGCTGAAATGATACACAATAAAATAAATCTAAAAACAGATATTTGCCTTGGTTTTTCTTAGATATATAGGCCTATATATTTTATACAAAATAAAAAACAAATGTATACAAAATTGTTGGTTGTGCTGGAAATTATGCCACAGTGAGGAACAGCATCATTTGTTTAACATCAAATGAAATTGTTTTATGATTGTTACATTTATGAAAGTATTACCATCTCCTATATTTTAGGGGGTTATTTCCTTAAAAAAGTTGTAAAAAAAAATCCCCAAAAAGTGGGATCACAGCATGTCCCAGGTTGGGCTCTCGGAGACCCATATATCCGGAACATGTGCACAGCTGCACCACAGATCTTACAATAATTCATATCTTTATGTTGGATTGAAAGTTTGTGTCTGGGACAAGGGTGAAACAATAAAATCTACACAAAAATCATTTGAAGAGAAGCAAAAAGATGTGGCAGAAAAAAAAGTTATTTATAAACCCCTGAGACTAAAGTTCTCACAGTTGGAGAAACACCACAATGCAGACATTTTGAACAACGATTCAGTCCATGTCATCCTAAAGAACATTAACAAAGCTGTACATTTATTGTGATTACTCAAAAACTTATAATAGGTAACTATTTACCTTACATAGATAAGACAGGGATTAGAGGGATCTTAAGAAATGCAAGAGGTGCAAAACCTATGAAAAGGATGTAAAAATAATCATGAACTCAGATCTCCGTACAGTGTGCATTTCATCATTATCAGGGCCAGAGATCAATCCAGACCAAAGGAGAGTTGATTGATTATGAACTATTTCACAATCCTAAAAATCTTCACAGGTGGTGAAACTTTGCATATTCAGTAGAGAGAATTTTTAAAACTATGTTGGAAAACCTTTTTAATCTACAATGGGAATTCTGTACAAGATTCCTTAAGTTTCTATAACCTCAAATTCGCAGCAAAGGGTTGATGTGTTCCCCCTTCTCACCTGAAAATCCTGTTGTTAAATTTTAAGGGACGGGGGCTAGATTTGAATGAAATAGAGGTGATTTTCATTTGAGAGACCATGAATATTCTCCAGCTGATAGTAATAGCCAGACAGTCAGCTCAAACATTTTTATTACAGCAGTGGAAAAAAGTGCTTTTATTACAAAAGTTCAATAAACCATGAGTTTTCAGTTAGATTATATCTGGCAATACAATAAAGATACAATAAAGATTAAGTCTGGCAGGTGAATGCTTAAGATTATGCAACTATATAGACTTGTGTGATGTACACGATATTGCTATACATTAATCATTATGATTAAAAATGCATGCAAAACATTACACTATATACGCATTTTTTTATTACCTTTTCACAAATTATGAGAAATATTATATTATGTACATATTATTATTATTTTTTACAAAATTACAGTTAAAAATTACAACCAATAATTTGTTCTTTTCAAATCATAAACAAGACAAAACAAAACTGATTTTAAATTAGATTCAGTTGCAGCATGATTCCTGGCCTGCACAGCACCCCCCAGTGGAAGCAGTTACACTCGCACTGGCCAACTGCTGGACCAGTTCAAAGGGATTCATTGACACTGCCTGAAGAGAGAGGAACATTCTCAGTGGTTGGAAGTACAGTATTTGCATTAATCATTATGTATAGCTATTTGGTTCCAAAGAACTCAATGACACAGAGGGAAAAGTTCAGAGAAAAATTATGTGTAAAATGTGTTTTAAAAACTATATATACCTCTTCAGGTTTATACTTGAAAATATATAACAAAATCACATTTGGGGGGCTATAGAGCATCAAGAAGTTTGAAAACTCGGGGTCTAAAACAACAGAAACAGCATCAATCTGGGTGCAAAACTTCCTTATTGCACTTTCAAATCAGACTAAACCAACACTAAAACAAAATAGAGCTAATACACTGTAAAAAAATATAAAAAAAATTGCTGCCTTTAATGTTTAAGTACAATCAACTTGGATGTTTAAGTAATTTCAACTTAAATTGCATTAAACTCACTTAAAAACAATGAGATGAATCTTGCATTACTTATAAAAACTTATTTTGATGTGAGCAAGTGTAAAAAACATTCCCATTACTTATTGATCTTTTTTTCTTTTTTTACAGTGGGCAAAGAACATACCCATGCCTTATTACAATGTAAATCTTGTTTTGGTTTACAATATTTTAAAAAGATTTGGATTATACAGCACTTATGTCATATATCTCTGATATTTGGCAATGAGATTATATTTTAGGCTTTCTGTGTGAAAGTAAAAATCCACTGAAGCATGGCAGGAACCTTTTAGATCTTTTAGGAATGAAACCAAACCAATGGTCAAACATACATTTAGTTAAATGTTTTAAATCAGGATTTCTAAGAATGGAGTAAATCTGATCCAGGCACCAACAGTGATCATTAAATGACCACCTTGCGTGTTGTTGTAAGTCGATTCTGGTCCTTTTTTGTGTTTGCAAAGACCGAATCACCGCCAGCACTGATAAGATGGCATTCTTTGTTTGGAAGGGCGGACATTCCTCTGTGTTCAAGGCTTTGTGGTACAGATGGGTGACCTTGTGTATAGAGCAACTGAAAGTCCAGAAATACTCACGGCAAAAGTTTGTTCTTTTCTTAAGGGTAAAAAGAAGTTTGAATTACTTTTCAGCATTATACTGTTAGCAAATATTCGACGCCACCCACACTGCTGAGAGCACGGTTTAGAAGAATAAGTGTTGCTCGCTTTCCTCTTAATAACAAAAACATGCCGCAAAAATGACAGCGGTGAGAATACAGCAGATAAGAAAGCATCTGATCATAGCGAAGTAGATATGTTTGCACCAGCTCTGCAATTTGGCACTTTATACAATCGATTTCTTTAAAGGGTCATGAAACCCTAAACCAAATTTTCGGAGATTTTAACAGAGGTATGTGTGTTGAACATCATTGAAGACAATGTTACCATCTGTTCGATTTTTTTTTATTTTTAGCTTTGATGACTCATCGGTGTCTCATAATTATTCATGAGACTGAGTTTTCTTATCCAATGAGAATACACTTCTCTTAATTATTCATGACACCACGTGGATCTTTCCAATGACAGACATGTCAAACTGTGATATCGCGTAGTAGATGAGAGTGGCAATCATGATGGGACGCAAGTGTTCGTTTTCGTGGTGCGAAAGTTCCAGTGCATCTTTCCCCGCGATGCTGCCAGGGCTAGACTCTGGCTGCGGGCGGTTGGTTGGTTGGTTGTAACCACGGACACATCTAAACTATGTGTGTGTAGCAAGCATTTTTCTCGAGAGAGCTTTGAGAACTGGAGAATGGTGGACTTCGGCCTTGTTCACCTATGCAGGTTGCGTCTTGCGAGTAATGCGGTACCAAGTCCCGAGGACTTTTCTATCCCTTCAAGGAGGTGTGTGTGTGTGCGTGTGTGTCTAAAATGTAACCCTGACCATTTTACTTGCCTTTTGTTAAATAAGCACTCATCATTAAAATTTAGATATTTCGATAATACCTCAATTGTATGCTTAATTCGTGCAAATTTCTATGTCACTGTCCATCTTTATTATGGGGGTTCAGGGGGCGTGTAGATCTACAGTCCCTGACAAAAGTCTTGTCGCTTGTGTACAAATTGACCTGAAGTGCCGCTGAAATATATTTCTAATCAATATTTTTTTACAAGAAATGGCTCATTTTAATCCCAACAGCTTTTGTAATAATGTTTCAGTGCAAAACGAAACTGTCACAAAGTATTCTAATATTCACAGCTTGGTAAAGCCCATTGAGTAAATTTTTGCAAAGACATAAGTGTTGTCGCCTTGTCATATGAGCTTCACCTGTGACTAATAATGGATCAATTAGGTCTCAGGTGTGTATAAAAACAACCCCAGTACACTAGACCTTCACATCAACTGCAACAAGACCTCTGCAAACATGCCTAAGATTCACCCTGAGACTAAAGTTTTGATTATCAAGAGGCTGAAGACCAGATCCACTGCTGATGTGGCAGACACCTTCAATGTGTCTCAGCGTCAAGTACAGAGGATAAAAAAAACATTTGAAGACACTGGAGATGTTTTTGACAAGCCCAGGTCAGGCAGACCCCGCAAGACAACTGCTCGAGAGGACCGTTTGTTGGCTCGAAAATCCAAGGCTAGCCCATTTTCCACTGCAGCAGAGCTCCACAAGACCTGGTCACCTGAAGTCCCTGTGTCAACCAGAACAGTTTGTCGGATTCTGTCTCGAAATGGCCTCCATGGTCGAATCAGTGCCCAGAAGCCAGCACTAAACAAAAGACAATTGAAAAACCGTGTGGCATTTGCCAAGGCCCACAGCCTCTTAAAAGGATGGACGCTGGAAAAGTGGAAGAAGGTGGATTTTTCAGATGAATCTTCTGTTGAATTACACCACAGTCGCCGCAAATATTGCAGGAGACCTACTGGAGCCCGCATGGATCCGAGATTCACCCAGAAAACAGTGAAGTTTGGTGGCGGAAAAATCATGGTCTGGGGTTACATCCAGTATGGGGGTGTGCGAGAGATTTGCAGGGTGGAAGGCAACATCAATAGTCTAAAATACCAAGAAATCTTAGCTACCTCTTATATTCCCAACCATAAAAGAGGCCAAATTCTGCAGCAGGATGGTGCTCCATCGCATACTTCCATCTCCACATCAAAGTTTCTCAAGGCGAAGAAGATCAAGATGCTCCAGGATTGGCCAGCCCAGTCACCAGACATGAACATCATTGAGCATATGTGGGGTAGGATGAAAGAGGAAGCATGGAAGACGAAACCGAAGAATATTGCTGACCTCTGGGAGGCATGCAAGACTGCTTTCTTTGCTATTCCTGATGACTTCATCAATAAATTGTATGAATCCTTGCCAAACCGCATGGATGCAGTCCTTCAAGCTCATGGAAGTCATACAAGATATTAAATTTGGATCTCACAGCACCACTACTTAATTTGCTGACTTATTTTTGTATTTGCAGTAAATTTGTTTAATTTCTGTATAGGCGACAAAACTTTTGTCTTGCCAAAATTTGACCTTTCTGTCTTGATTAAATGATAAATCTTTTTTCAGTGAAACTAATTTATTTCAGTGCATTAAACATCATTTGTGAGGGTTTTAGCTTTTCATATGAGCTATTTCTAACACCAATTGATTAATTAAAAGTCAGGTTAATAGCAGGTGTTTCTACAAAATAGATAAGCGACAAGACTTTTGTCAGGGACTGTAGGCTATGTAAGGAACTTTTTTCTTTTTTTTTTAAGTGGAAAATTCATTATTTTCAAATATATGCATTTATAGTGTATAAACAAATACATATTTTATAATGACATTATAACTATACATGTACATTAATATGTTTTAAATACAATTACGATTGCTGTAGGCTAATATATGTAGCAGGGCATTCAGTTACTTTTGAAAGGACAAAAATAAGGTGTCAGTGTATTTCATTAGACTTTAACTTTGCCAGCTATAAAAAAATCTAGCATTTCCTCATGTTTTACCACTGATTTTTAGTGACAGTCGATATGCATGGGCCACTGGCCGATGACAGTTACCCCCCCCCCCCCCCCTCTCTCTCTCTCTCTCTCTTGCCATGCCATAACACACCCACTCCCATCCCTTCTTCTCACAGCCATCCACACCCATTTAAGTTGCATTTTTCAAAAACATTGTGAGCTAGACTTGAGCTGGAAGAGGGGGGTTTCATAACCCTTTAAAGCAAGTAGCTTTACTGTATTAAACACGAAAAAAAATGTGCAGATTTTCATGTCAAATAAGACAAACCCTCAGCACACACCTACCAATTATGTAATCGCCACAGCCGTTTGTAGTTTGAAGGCGTTTACCAGCTGGAGCAATCTTTCCTGGAAAGTTCGCTTTGGCCTGATTTTGTTTGAAATGATGTCACACCAGTTCGTTCTTCGATTTTGGATGACAAAGGCAGGCTAAATACACATTAATTGCGCAGATATTAACACAAATAAATACATAAAATTCAATAAAAATAAACTTGAATAAGACTTATTCTTATTAAAGATAAGACTTATTAAAGATTTATTTTTATCGATTGCAAAAAAAATAACTAGATTAATCACACATTTTTTTTCTGTGATTACGATGAATCGCCATTAAAAAAACGAATGTTTTTAATGTATTTTATAATGTAATAATTTCACATTTAATCTCCAAATTAATGTAGAAACAACAAAGACAGTATATTTTAAATATATTTGTCTAAAAGGTAGGAAATATACAGAAATTGAATAAAGTTATTAAACAGTTTGCACTGCATAAATGTTAAATTATATATAGATTAATCCTTATTAAAGTTACAAAAGTTCTTTAGTCAAGAGCAGTGAGTGTTGATTAACTTTACTGACAGAAAGCTTCATTGGCTGCTGTCCCTTTAAGAGCAGCCGCTGCTGACAGAGACGCGGATCTCACACGCGCCTCATTCTCTCACAACTCTTTACGTTCATTTAAGACTATATTTAACTGATTTAAGAGTGCTCAGGCTGCTCTTATGAGGATACTCGACGAAACAGACATTTTGGCATAATTGCGTGTGTTAGTGTTCGAACAACTTCAAGCCGAAAGAGAACTCGATTCTGGCGCTCAATTTGTCTTTGCTTGAATGGTTTAAAAGCATTTGCAAGAATAAGAGCGCATCATATAATGTAACGCCATCCAAAGGATGACAGAAAAAACGGATGCTGCGTTAATTACGTTAAATATTTACCACGGAGTCTTCTCTTCCCATTTCTACCAGTGACGCTTATTCAACTTCCCGCGTCGATCTGCGCACGTCAACAGCGCTACTGAGTTGCAGGTTGCCAGGTTGAGCTCACAAATGGGTTGAAATTTGTATGATGTGTTGATTGCGCGAGTAGGATGGGTTTCATACCTGGGCAACCTTGGAATAATATATCGATGTGATTATTCATATAACGACATTTGGGCATACAAATTACGGGGGTTTCACGGGAGAAATGACAAAACGGGAGGGGGTCGGGAGATGGGTGTGAAATACGGGAGACTCCCGGGGAAAACGCGAGTGTTGACAGGTATGGGTGTGATATACTATAAGTGCATTGCTGATAAATGGAGGCCAAGAAAATGAGGCATGGTAGGAAATGAGTCAATTACCTTGGGTTTGTCCCAGCATCCTCCAGAACTGGAGGTGTTCACCTCCTGAGGCTGAAATGTGAATTCTTCAGCAAATCTGGAGTTCCTCAAGAGGCTGGCCACATCACCATCCACCTCCATCACTTTATCAACCTAGACAAAGACCCAGAATTGTCTTGATTATGATTGTTCACAAAATACAAGTCTTGTTCAAGATCAGTAAAATGTTTTGTTTTTTTAAGAAGCAGCTTATGCTTACTACGGCAGATACAAAATTCAGTAGAACTGCAATATTGTGAAATATTATTACTATTTAAAATAACCGTTTTCTATTTTAATCTATTTTAAAATTTAACTTATTCCTGCTTCAGTGTCACATGATCCTTCAGAAATCCTTATAATATGCTGATTTGCTGCTCAGGAAACATTTATTCTTATTAATGTTGAAACAATGCTGCTTTATACTTTTGTGCAAACTGTGCTTTTACTTATTCCAGAATTCTCTGAAGAATAGAAAGTTCAAAAGAACAATGTTTATTTTAAATATATTTATTTTTGCAATATTATAAATGCCTTTACTGCCACTTTTGTGTTTAATTATTAAATTCATCCTTGCTGAATAATCATTAAAATTCATACTTGCTGCATAACTATTCATTTCTTTGAAAAAAAATTCTACTGAACCGAAACTTTTGAACGGTAAAATGTCAAGGTTTTTGTGCAACACATTTAACTTAATAATCTGTAGTATTTATATGCATATCATTTTCATATATTATTACCATATGACCAACAAAGTAAAATCTAGGAATATAAGAAATAGTTAAGATATTTTTTTAAGCTCACACTTACATGACACTTATTTTCAAAACAACATGATAGTGACATATTGTCAAGATTCAAACAACTAATCCATGGATGTAACATTAACATTACTGTTAATTTATTCAAAAATATTAATAATTACTTATGGGACAAAGAAGAGAAAGAATGGATCTGATTTCCATTATGAGCTCTGGTGAATAAGTAGGTTCAATTCTGATGAACTGGATGTTACCACATACCTTAAAGGTAAACTGGGCATCAAACTCGAAGCTTTCCTCCACACCTGTAATGTCTCCATTGTACATGACCAGACAGGACCTCTTCTCTGAACCTTTTGGTAACTTGAAGAGCCGGTATGTGGCAGACACAAATTTGTAGTCACCTAAACAAATTTTACAATTCAAAATGAAACTATAAATATCTTAACATTTCATAAATGTGACAAAGATGACAAATGTTTAACTTTATGCAAATGCAGAATGACTTAATGTAATGACTACCAATGGGAGACAAGAGATTAGATAATCAGCCTCCTGTCTACTACTGTAATCAAGTGTCAGCCAGATGGAAATTGCAATTTTTTTCTCTGAGCATGTACTGGGACAATAGAAACAAAATTATGCTTGGAATTTGGGAATGCGTCTCCTACAATATGGGGATAAAATGTCCCCACAATGATGGCAATATCCGAAAAATGTTTTGGTCCCTATGAGTTAAACAGCTAATAAATCATACTAAGTGATGTTTCTTGAATATTTAAAATTCAGAAAGTTTTCTGTGATAGGTAGGTTTAGGGGTAGATGTAAGGGAATATAATATACAGTTTGTACAGTATAAAAATAATTGTGTATGTAAAGTCCCAATAAAACATGAAAACACACACACGTGTGTGTGTGTGTACCCAGATAGACTGCCATTTGTGCTCTCTGAGCTGATAGATGGTTGCAAAGGCAAAGAGAACAAGTTTATTCTCATTCATCTTTGTTATGATGCATTATGCACTAGCGCAATTTATAAACGACTTTTTTCCTCCAACATGTTCAGCATTACTACAAATCATCCAAAATGTTAAATTCATCAGTTATATATATATACTTTATATTTAATTTTAAGCTTGGTAAAGAAATGTACAGCAGTTGTGCATATCACTTAATAGTAGAACTTAATATTTCTACACACAAGAATGTTTGTGGCACGAAAACCTAATAAAAATGTCTTTGTATTAACACATGCAGTACATATGTGTTAACTGTGGTAAAAGAGTAATAATTTCCTCTAGACTGCTGCCTTAACCAATATCACACGAGTAAGAGTGTTGTTGAACTGAAGATCAGCATGGCTGTGATTGAGCCTCAAAGGGACAGTTCATTCAAAAATGAAAATGTACTAATGTCGCTCTAAACTGTATGACTTTCTTACCTCTGTGGAACACAAAATAAGTTTTTGGCAAAATGTCTATTCGTTTTTTTTTTTTTTTGCAGAACAGACTTGAGCCAATTAATTTTTGATTACCATTACAAGGTGGCACATTTCACCATTTTAATGTCTCACCAAGAAGTTTCTCTAGTTCCTTGTTGCCCACAGTGATGATACTAGCAGTAACCAGTCTGGGTTTGCAGAACCCAACCTCTTCAGCCAGTCGCATCAGGTCTTCCCACCACAATGCTCCACTCAGGCACTCACCTGATCAACATATGCAAATAAGCCTATATCAGTGTCAGGTTTTATTTGTTATGTTTAACACAGTGGCACAACTGAAGTTAAACAATGTAACAATTAAACAATGTAAACCTTGTAACAATTAGAAAGAAAATAGGCTAATTAGGATCAATGTCTTTTCTTACCCCATAACACGCTGTTGGCCTTGAGGTCTTCTGGGATTCTAGCATCACTATAAACATCACTAAAGTACAATTCCCCTCCATCCTAAAAACAAAGAAAATTAAAATCCTTTTTGTTTGTTAATGAGCTAAATATACAAAAATGTCCAATGTTATTTCAAATATTCAATGCTTCCTATAACTGTTATAATTAGTATAGTATCCAAGTGTCAGGGATGGGGGAAAAATATAACTGAAAAATTAAATAATTGAATTCTGAAATGACTCAAATCACTGGTGCGAGTATGAAATAGAGTTACCTTTAGCACACGGTAAGCCTCCCTCAGGACACTGGTTTTATCTGGGGACAGGTTCACCACACAGTTTGATCTTTTGAAAGAAAAGAACGAAAACCGCCAATGAATTGGCTGTTTATGCAAGCTAGTAGTGGAAACTGAACAGACTGAAACCTGTTGAAGAGAATAGTCTCAAGTCAGAAAAGAAAACTTTTTTCTTCATGTTAAAGTCACTATGAAATCTAAAATGACATATCTGTTTGTTTTAGTATTTATTATGAATCTCTTTTTTTTTTTATTCATGTGCCCTCATGCGCCACTCGAATATACTCCACGATAGGGATGAAAATACAACTGCAACTTCCATTTTATGGTGACTTTAAGGCTACTATTGTGAAACTTTGAAAGCTTACATGATGATATCATATGATTTCTCCTCTAGACCTGCTTCAGCCAAGGCCTCAATGTAACCACAAACAAAATTCACATTTGGCTTTTTGTAACCAAATCTTTTCATGTGGTAGTCAACGTACTTCTGGGCCACCTCAAGCTGCAAAAAAAAAGAAGAAAAATCACATTTCACACAGTTCACATATACTGTTTTTAAAAAAAAAAAATTATTAAGACTGTCACCCCCTGTTTCACAGACAAGGCTTAAGCTAGTCCCAGGCTAAAATGCATGTTTGAGCTGTTTTAACTGAAAGCAACTTGCACTGACATATCTTAAAGTCCCCCTGTAGTCAATAATTGTATCCCTTAAAACTCGATTACCAAACTTGAACTTGATTACCAAAATGACATTTAAATGATTTTTCCTTGAAAAAAAATAATTCATGCCTTAAAGTAGCTTGAATGTAACTCTACACACTTGCCTCATTTAATATACGCGTTTTATGAATATACAAATTAGCCCAGCCTCCACTCACTCACACCAGCTCAGAGATGCACTCGTTGTCGATCACATGTTGACTCGTTAACAAGGTAGTTTGTGATGTCAGAAACACCAGCGATTTCAAACAGTTTTTGACACTGTCTTTGGTTCACTGCAGTTTTAAGAAGAAAATGCTCAGCAATGGTGTTGACTTATAAATTTGCACATGGTTTGTCTTAAAGCATATTAAAAACACCACATAGACATATAAACAACATTAAAAGCATGATTTTCACCACAAGGGGACTTTAAAATATGTCAATACCATTGTTTTTTTTTTTTTTTTAAGGCATGTTTATAAAAGCTACTTAAATGTCCTAATTAAACTAAGGCCTAATCCTGGCTTAATCTAAACCCTGTCTGTGAAACCGGGCCTTTATCTATTCAAATAATTAAACACTATTAAGGCCCGTTCACACATAAAACGGTAACTATAAAGTTAATAAATTGTATGTAGTTAATGATGAACTAATCATTTACAAAACATTCATAAATGATTAGCAAGTAATATACTAAGATTGTATGTATGTTTTGTAAATCCGTTACAAGTCATCTACAAGTGATTAGTAAATAATTAACTAATCATTTATGAAACATGACTATGCATTCATAAATGAATAATAAGTGATATGTTAATTATTTTATGTATGTTTTGTAGATTCAGTTATAAGTCATTTACAATTGATTAGTTAATGATTAACTAATCATTTACAAAACATGAATATGCGTTTCATAAATGTTTAATAAATTGTATTATTCTTTTTGTATGTATGTAGCAATTAGAGGGTGCAGAAAGTGTTGTAAATGCCTTGAATACACGTACAGATCATTTGTAACAGGTAAGTAACAGTGTTCAACACGATGTGTAAACGCATGAATAAATAATTTACTATAAATCATAACACTTTCTGCATCCCCTAATCTAAAGTGTAAACTATTCATCACTTGTACTGTAAATGTGTTACACATCATTCGTAGATAACATTCATAGATCTTATGCCTTATTGATTCTTGAAGTGGTAATCTACGGATGAAGTGTAATACATTTACAAGTGATGAATAGTTTACACTTTAGATTAGGGGACGCAGAAAGTGTTGTAAATGATTTATTCATGCGTTTACACATCATCTATAACAGGTGTTGAACACTGTAGTGTGTACTGCAGTGTAAGTGCTGACTGGTGAGGGTATAGACAGCTGTCTTCTCTGAAACACATGGAGTCTTTAACCACTGTGTACCTGATGTGAGCAAAACATGCACAAAAAAAAGTAACATCATTTATTAAACATTTATGAAACGCATAGTCATGTTTTGCAAATGATTTTACTAATCATTAACTAATCAATTGTAAATGACTTATAACTGAATCTACAAAACATACATAAAATAATGAACATATTATTAATCATTTATGAACGCATAGTCATGTTTCATAAATGATTAATTTACTAATCACTTGTAAATGACTTGTAACGGAATTTACAAAACATACATAAAATGTTAGTATATCACTTGCTAATCATTTATGAATGTGATTAGTTCATCATTAACTAACCACTTATAAATGACTTACAACTGAACGTTATTATAAAGTGTTACCAATGCTCGGGCTCTTTAAATTAAAGCAGGGTGGATTCTGATTGGCTGTCAGTGTTTTTGACATTGATTTCCTCTATCGTTACCGTTCCTCTGTGCCATTGTCATTATAGTTGTGGTGTGGACTCCGCAATGCTTTTACTTATTTATGCTTTTATTTAAAATTATTTTTAAAACTATATCTTTATCATTATAGTTATCGCCCTTTAAGGTTTTGTTTTTTAAACTGAAAGGAACTGAAACATGAAACAAGCACAAAATTACTTATTTACTAACTGTGCACATTATTATTCAAAACCCTGTAACCCTAATCTGCAGTTTCAGGGAACTGACCTGATCTTCAGTCATGTCGATGCCTGTGACATGTCCCTTCTCTCCTACGAGCTGGCTGAGCATGTAGCAATCCCGTCCACTCCCACAGCCGAGATCAAGCACCCTGAAGCCCTCCAGACACTCAGGGACCACCAGACCACAGCCATAGTACCTGAGAGGACGGAAACAAGTTATACTGCCACCAAGGGCTAAGCATTGAAACATGGTGAAAGGCTAGAAGTAAAAATGCAATATATATATACATACACACACACATACAGTCAAACTAATTATTCAGACACCACATATAATTTTGTTATATATTTGTTTTACTAGTGGGTGCAGGACACTATAGTTCATTTATGTAAGTTAGGATAGCAAGGTGTCTGAAGCAATTTTGGTTTGACTGTATATATATATATATATATATATATATATATATATATATATATATGAAGAGTTCAGATGCAAAAGCCTCTAAATGCCATCTGAAATTCTCTTCTAGAATGATCATTTTTATCAAGCTCGTATATTTAAGTTCAGTAATTTCACTTAAATGGCAATGAAAATTACCTATTCATTGTCATTTAAGTGAAATGACTGAACTTAAATATACGAGCTTGATAAAAATGATCAATCTAGAAGAAAATTTCAGATGGCACTTAGAGGCTTTTGCATCTGAACTCTTCATATATATATATATATATATATATATATATATATATATATATATACACACAGTACAAGCCAAAAGTTTGGAAACATTACTATTTTTAATATTTTTGAAAGAAGTTTCTTCTTCTATACTGAAAATTCAGCTTTGCATCACAGAAATGAATGATAATTTAAAGTATAATAAATTGAAAACCAATTATTTTAAATTGTAATAATATATCACAATATAAAAAAAATATCTGTATTTTTGATCAAATAAATGCAGGCTTGATGAGCAGAAGAAACTTCTTTCAAAAACATTAAAAATAGTAATGTTTCCAAACTTTTGGCCTGTACTGTATATATATATATATATATATATATATATATATATATATATAGCCTGTATTGCATCAACACAACATTTATCATGTAAACCTCACTTTGCAACGACATCTGGATGGATCCCAGCTATCGCTTTTCTCACATATGCAGGGACAGACTTGGCAGATGGCACACAGGCATTGCTTTTCAGGTCAGATGTCTTCTTCAGTGTCTTTCCATAATACTCCTGTATTAATGGTGAGTAGGTGTCAATTGGCCACAATGTGAGATGCAAAATATATACACCCATACATACACATACATATATTCATATACACACACACACACACACACATATATATATATATAGGTGTCAAACGTCGGTCCTAGTGAGCCACAGACCTGCAGAGCTTTGCTCAACCCTCATCAAACACACCTGAGGAAGATAATCAAGGTCTAAAGGGCTTTTATCAGAGTTGGAGAAAAACTCTGCAGGACTGTGGCTCTCCAGGACCGACGTTCGCCTCCCCTGGTACACACACACATACAGTACATACATTTTTTTTATATTTTATTTAGTTTAACAGCCCTTTAAAGTCAACAACAGAGTTTCGTATTTTAACGTTTGGAGAAATACATACCTTCACCTCATTGTAGACACTTGTAACAGCCTTGTTACTGTGAACAATAATAAGAAACTTTACTGAGACTAATTTACTTTGTAACAGAATATGTTGTGCTTATGCTACAGCAAAACAGAACGACTCGCAAAGACTTTCTGTCGCTATGTAATAGCTATCTATTTTGTTATTGTTATTACAAAATGAAAGCTCATACTTAGCCATCTTGAATGATACTGCAAATCACATGTAAAATATTCGAGTAACCTAACAAATAACGTAACTTACCTGGCTGCTTTAGGTGCGTCTGCCATGATTATATGCGAAAATGTGTTTTGGTCTTTCTAGGTTTCGGTAGTTTGAGAGGCTCAGCCAATCAGTGAGCAGTATGCTGTAGCCACCAGTCTTAAAGGGACTTTGGTCATGCAGCAGGAGAGTGATGATCGACTGTCATGATGATGATGCAGTTCCCGAGTAAATTATTAATATAATGTGATTAAGAAGACTGATATGGTTTTATTTACACTAAAGTCGATATTAACCCGGTACTAACCCTAAAAGGGGTATAAAAAACAAATTTTATTAAACCAATAAAAACCAATATTATTTATTTATTTATTTATTTATTTTTATGTTTGTATCCCCCAGGACACGTCGTGTTACATTTTGGCCAACTTTTTAAACAATTTATTCCCTCATAACTTAAACTAAACATTCTTTATAAAATGTTGAACAATAAGTATAATGCTTATTTATCAATATATTAGCCTACTGTATAATTTGCAAATGTCTAGGGCCTATAAATTATCCACTACGACCAAAACTTTGCTGAAAAACCTGTTGTACATAATATAATCTTCATGCATTCTGTCCTCTGATTGATAGTTCATCCTTTTTTATCAAGTAAAGTCTTTTTTTGCTCAGAAATCATAAAGTAAATGTAAGATGAACAAGCAACTTGGGTTTACTTCATTCATACATCATTTTATTATGTTAAAAAAAATTAAAATTATTTTTACATTTGTTCATGTTAATGTCAAATATGACACAAAAGGCTTTTGGGGAACATTTATTTGTCCATCTCTCAATTATCATTGATAATTCCAGGCAGCGAAGTTGCATCTGAATTTGTGTCAAGTTTTTGACAATTTCACATGTGAATTCCAATTGTAGTATAATAACAAAAGATGAAATGGAATGTTAATAAAGCTTTTTAATGTTTTTTGAAACAAAGAGCTTTCCACTACTTTTCAGCTAGTGAAAATGCATTTGAATGAGTGTGAAGTTTAAGGCAATTTGCCCTAATAGGACAAAGTCAGTTATACATGACGGCACCCTAAAAAAAGGTCAGATCATATTTAGAAAACTATTTTTGAAAAATGATTTTAGCCTTAAATCATGTAAAATATAGTCTCTTTTTTCTAAGCTGTGATTTCATAATTAGTCCCATATAGGGTTAAATAAAATGATTTATGTTAATGTATTTATTAATATTGTTAAAATGATAAAACTCAAAAGAAGAATACCTTCTCCCATTAAAATGTGTAAAGTTTGCATTATGGTTGTCCTATCATGAAATAATACAACGCATGACCTGTAGAGAGCGCTCTTCGAGAACAATCGTGCCATTTTTAAACACCTGTTAAAATCATAATTTATCACGAACATAGAGCCTTCAGAAATTCATGTAATAAAATATGATAGTATATTTATATCATTTACAAAAATATATACTTTTAATTGTTCAGAGGAACCATTTACTGTCAACCAGCTGATCTTTATGTGTGCCCTAATAAAATTGTACCATAGTAACCCTGGTTTACGCCCAATAATAATTAGCCTACTATAATAGATGGGGAAGATGCCCCCCTTAAGAACAATGTGGATTTACTTTTAAACAGTAGGCTAACACATTTAGAGGAAAGTTTAGATTTTGCTGGAATATTCGCTAATGTGCTGTTATAGCATAAGACATAAGATATTAAAAGAGGAGAAGCTTTTACAGAATGTTTTGATAATAACTTCTTATTAATATTTGAAGAGTTCAGATGCAAAAGCCTCTAAGTGCCACCTGAAATTTTCTTCTAAAATTAGCATTTTTATCAAGCTCGTATATTTAGGTTCAGTAATTTCACTTTCATGACAATTATTAGGTAATTTTCATTTCCATTAAAGTGAAATAAGTGAACATAAACATACAAGCTTGATAAAAATGATCATTCTAGAAGAAAATTTCAGATGGCACTTAGAAGCTTTTGCATCTGAACTCTTCATTTATACATTTTTAAATTGTCATAACAATACAAAATTAACTATTCAATTTAAAATGTTGACATAATTGAATAACAGATAACAGACAAAGCAGAATCCCAGTAAAAGAGATTCATCTGAAAGGTAAAATCGCTGTCTAGTCATATGAATACTTACATATTTAATTTGAAGATATATCATAATAGAAACAGTCAAATCAAATTGAATTATATCCCTCAATTAACTTATAGGTTTTAATGAAAGCAAATCTAATCTAATTTGTGTAAATACTAAATAACAACCCCATTAATTATAATAAAATCAATAACTTTTACTCCACAAATCCTTCATTAACAAATAGACACACATTGATATTCAACATAATACGCCATAGATAACTATTTTCCAGAGACACAAAATTAGATAAATTAAACTCAAAACTGTTTTGGCTTACTAAATCTCACAAATGTTGATATTCAGATGAAATGACAAAATTAAAAATAGCGTATCCATTAATCAAAAGTACTGAGATGAGATTTTGTGTCATCTATGGTCAGGCAAAAAAAGAAAAAAGAAGAAGGCTGGGGGGGGGGGGGGGGGGGGGGGGTGGTCATCTTGACCCATGTTACCCTACTACTGTAAAACAATAAGAAACCGCTTAAACACTTTCGATTTTAACCAGAAAAGTGTAAACATGCAATTTTATTAGGATAAGACATGTTTTGGTCATGATCATGGTCATAAACCATTTTTGCGACTCACTACACTGGAATTTTTAAAGATCCACCATTATCTTCACGCCACCCAAAACCACAGAAAGGGTCACTGGACGGATCTGGTTAATGAACTGATTCAAAGATGGCACAGGAATGAATCAAAATCCCTACTTTGGAAAACTATGGAAAACAATGACACATGTTGTGTTGATTTGTGTTTAATAGACAGTGTCTCGATTAGGTTTTTTGCATAACAAAAGATAGACCGATACACAATAAATTGTGCCAGAACTCAAATCATTGGATGATTGCAATGTTAGACAAAAGAATTGCAGGCTGTACAAAATGATATCACATTCATATCATGTGTGCACAAAGCTTCAGAGTATCTGTAACTTTTTGAAAATCAGCAGCTTATTAATATTTCAGAGAAAGAGATTGATTCATATGTATTTGTCTCCAAGCACAGCTCTAACATTAGACTGTCATCACAGAGACACCAGTAAGAGCAGCACATCTCTCTACTAATAACATTCATTAGGGCGGTGAAATAAATTATTTGTTAAAAGAGTGCTTCAGTCATGGAGGAACTTAAAACTGAAGCTACTCTGGTGCAGAAATACAAAAATAAATCATTTTAGAATTACACAAGTAGCTCATTAGTTTGCATATGAACAGAAAATCAAGGCAATTTGAATTGTTACCAAAGTACATGATGTGAAAATTAAAAGGCATAGATTTAGAGCTTTCATTAAGAAAAGTATTTACATAAAAATATACATTCTATTAGGCTGATGTCCGAGATGATACTGGACAACTGGCACGTGAATTGCATTTAAGAGTGGTTGTAACAGAGTGCAAAAAGAATAGAGGCAATTCATGTTACACCGATACAGCCTTACGTACCCATGTGTCGGCGATAGCATCAATCTCATCAAGACACGTTTTACAAATAGAATCATCTATATTATCATTTTAAAAAATATCTTTGGAGTTCACTTAAATATGTTTCAGTGAGAAAATAACTTTGTAGCTTACATCAATGGATAAACAGCTATAAGACCTGACTTCCAGCAGTTTGTGTACTAAAGAAAACTCCCTTTGGCAAGGCTTTTATCCCTACAGGTTCAAAGGAACATACAACATGTAGTGTTTCTATGCAATCAGAAAATTATGGCAAGTAATAATGCAGCACTTGCAAGCTCCAATGCTAAACAATTGTCCCATGTCATCTATATAGCCTACTTTGGCTATGAAAGCTTAGATTTTTCTGAATACACATTCATCAGAGCTTACAGCAGCAAAAACAACACAGGCAATATGTGAATTAAGACTGTAGGCATGTAAATACTTTGTTTAAAATTGATTGAATGTGATTCGCTCAGAACAATGTGATTGTGCAAAACAAAACAAACACCGTTAAAATGTGTCCCGTTCCATTAGGGAAAGTCGACAGGGGCCTCAAAAGCATGTCTTTTTTTGGTGTTCCGTCAGTTTTTACATTTCTCTCTGACGGTCCTGAAAAACTGATATTTCAGCACATATTTAGCGTCTCAATCCTAAGACTGCACAGTTAAGGTATTTCATGGGGGAAAAAAAAGGTCCATTGTAAATAGTGTAGCAATGTGTGAAGCACAAGTCACTTTAAAACCAAGCAGCTTTCTGCAGGAGAACAGCGAATTCACACAACCAACCTGAATAAAAGCAGATTCTGTGCTGGGAACGTTTTCGCCCTTACGGAAAACTCCTGATCACACAGATTGCAATTGAAATTAAATTTCACCAAGCAACTGTAAATGTGACCGCATCTTTACACTGTGGATGTGGTTTATGACGTTTGTAAGTCATTGTCTGAAAGATCATATTTACGAGATGAATGCACAAAGTCGTAATTGCAAAGTGGGAAGCTGGATTTTCTTTGAGCCCAGAATTGAGTTGGGAGGCGGGTCAGTGAGGAAAACTAAAACTAGCTATGATGCATGTACAAAAGTATTGTACAATTATGATTCAGTTTACAGCACCTTCAAAAAATGTGCATTCTTTGTTCATCATTTTGCTGTATTTGTGTGTAGAAAAGGCACAACGGCATCTTGCTCCGACCACTTTGAATGCACCAATTACGACTTCTCAACTCGTGGAGCAAGTAGAGCCCATCCTTGTGCACTTTTGGCCGTTTAACTGCATAAATAGATGCTTTGTACAAAAAACAAAGATGCGGATAACATCTTATTGTTTCCATCAGTATGTTCTCTATATCTCACTTTTTTGTTCACCATCTCATTCAGCTTTTTCTAAATTAGTATTCAGCTTTAAGATTCTGTGTTATTGTGTTGACCCTCTCGTTCATTAATAGTATGCAAGTAGAGGCAAACAGGATGAGGTTGAGATTGGGCCAGTGGCGATGCTCCACACTCCATTCTGTTTTCTGGGGATAGACGGCCCTGATTTTCCTCCTCGAAGGAATGGAGGCCACATTCCTCACAGAAATCCTCAGAGTCCCCTTGGTCCTCCTCCCTCAAAAGCCTCTCCAATTCTTTGGGTTCATGGCTTTTCAAGCCCCGCCCACAAACGCACACCTCAATCCCAGAGTCCCCCGTAAATCTGCGGTGCCTTGCCAGAATCCTCTCTTTCTCATCAGGCATCACCACATTCCTGAGCGTCTCCTTCCTGCACTCGTTCTGTTTGTCCACGCTGGGAGGCTGCTCTAAGGGAAGAGCACTCTGTGTGGACCTGCTTCGCTCCAACTCGATCTCGCTCTTGCTGTCGTCTTTGCGGTGGAACCCGTTAGAGGTATGGATCTCTTCCAGGCTGCGTCTGGAACAGAGCGTGTCAGATGCAGGGGGCACTGGAGTGATCTGTCTGGGTGGGCAGTGCGTATCCTGCTGGTCGGTGGTTAAGGGGCTGGTGTAGGCTGGAGGTCCTGTGTTTAAGGCACTATATGGGGGAGGGGGCGTAGCAGGACGATGCACCGCTTCCTCATATTCTGGAAGGAGATAGTTGGGTAGGAATCCTGAAAGAGAAAGAATGCCAAGAAAATGTCTGAGAATCACTGTGAGAATTGAATTCAAACTTTTGTTTTGGTTTAAGAACTATAGTTTAACCAGTTTAAAGGGATAGTTCACCCAAAAATTAAAATATGGTCATCATCTCATCCTCATGTTTTTCCCAACCTATTTGACTTACATATGGAAGGCTATTTCTGCCACAAAAGGCAAGGCAAGGCAAGGCAAGGCAAGGCAAGTTTATTTATATAGCACATTTCATACACAATGGCAATTCAAAGTGCTTTACATAAGAAATTAAAATAATAAAAAGAAATAAGAATAATTAAAACAGTTTAGAAAAATAAAAATAAAATACAGTACAAACAGTCGGACGAGCATTGGCACAGTGCTCATTCATTAAATGCATAGCTAAACAGATGTGTTTTGAGTCTGGATTTGAATGTGACTACAGTAGGAGCACATCTGATCTCCTCTGGAAGCTGGTTCCAGCTGCGGCTGGCATAATAACTAAAAGTGGACTCGCCATGTTTAGAGTGAACCCTTGGTATTTCTAGCTGATATGATCCTAGTGATCTGAGTGATCTGTTGGGTTTATATTCAGTGAGCATATCTGCAATGTATTGAGGTCCTAGGCCATTGAATGATTTATATACCAGTAATAGTACTTTAAAATCAATCCTAAATGTAACTGGGAGCCAGTGTAAAGACCTGAGGACTGGTGTGATATGTTCATATTTTCTGGTTCTGCTCAGAATCCTGGCGGCAGCGTTCTGTATGAGCTGCAACTGTCTTATGGTGTTTTTGGGAAGGCCAGTGAGGAGTCCATTGCAATAATCCACCCTGCTGGTGATGAAAGCATGAACAAGTTTCTCTAAGTCTTGACTGGAAACAAAGCATCTAATTCTTGCAATATTTTTCAGATGATAGTATGCTGATTTAGTTATTGCTTTGACATGACTACTGAAACTAAGGTCTGACTCTAGTGTCACACCAAGATTCCTGACTTGATTTTTAGTTGTTTGACCCCTAGAGTGAAGGTATGCGTTCACCTTGAGAACTTCATCTTTGTTTCCAAACGCAATGACTTCAGTTTTGTCTTTAACTGAAGAAAGTTTTGACACATCCAACTGTTGACTTCATCAATGCATTGGCACAGGGAGTCAATGGGGCTGTAATCATTACGCGATAGGGCTAAGTAAATCTGTGTGTCGTCTGCATAGCTGTGGTAAGCAATTTGGTTCTTTCTCATTATTTGGCTCATTGGGAGCATATACAGGTTGAACAGGAGTGGCACAAAAGAAAAAGAGTCAAAATTATGACAAAACATTTGGACTTTTGTTCTATTTTGACACCATCTCATAATTGACAACACTGTAGTATGTCATAGTTTTGACTTTTTGTATTATAAATTGAACTTGTTAATTTTGTCTTTTTAGTATTTTAATTTTGAAATGTATAGCCTAATGCAAGGTTCCTACACATTTTCCATTTCAAAATTCCATACTTTTCCAGACTCAAATTTCCAAACCTCTCTGTAGATTTTTCAGAAAATAATTAGACCAATTTAGAATGTATAAGGTTTTAACTTTTGTATTTAAAGCCTTGCGTGGCCTGGCTCCAGCTTGCATTACAGATCGTATTTGTCCCTAGTCCCCCCAGAGATCCCTTAGATCTTCTTCTGGCAAGTTATTAACCATCCCGTTGTCTCGCTTGAAATCTAAAGGTGACAAAGCCTTTTCTGTATTAGCCACAAAGCTGTATATTTATATTAAACCTTTAATTTAACATTTAGTGTTATTGTTTTAGTTAGAAGATATTTTAATAAATTGTACAATAGACAATAGAACAACGGAACAATAGACAATAGAATCTATTATAATCAGTGATGCTGTCTACGCTGGATGCGATGCCCTGATTATGCCCTGAATATAACCACTGATCAACGGATCCGCTGATAGACACCTGCTTTCAAACGCTCCCGTGTGTACGTGTAAGCGCTCAGTGAAGAGCGTCAAAGACGTCTATTTACAACATGTTTTTGAAGCCAATCATAGACATATGTTGAGCGCATGAACACTATGGCCAATCAGAGACATATTTATGTTGAGCGCGTGAACACTATGGCCAATCAGAGACATATGTTGAGCGCGTGAACACTATGGCCAATTAAAGACATATGTTGAGCGCGTGAACACTATGGCCAATTAAAGACATATGTTGAGCGCGTGAACACTATGGCCAATTAAAGACATATGTTGAGCGCGTGAACACTATGGCCAATTAGAGACATGTTGAGCACATAAAAACTATGGTCAATCAGAGACATTTATGTTGAGCGCGTGAACACTATGGCCAATTAGAGACATATGTTGAGCGCGTGAACACTATGGCCAATTAAAGACATATGTTGAGCGCGTGAACACTATGGCCAATCAGAGACATTTATGTTGAGCGCGTGAACACTATGGCCAATTAGAGACATTTGTTGAGCACGTGAACACTATGGCCAATCAGAGACATATGTTGAGCGCGTGAACACTATGGCCAATTAGAGACATATGTTGAGCGCGTGAACTCTATGGCCAATCAGAGACATATTTATGTTGAGCGCGTGAACACTATGGCCAATCAGAGACATATGTTGAGCGCGTGAACACTATGGCCAATTAAAGACATATGTTGAGCGCGTGAACACTATGGCCAATCAGAGACATTTATGTTGAGCGCGTGAACACTATGGCCAATTAGAGACATGTTGAGCACATAAAAACTATGGTCAATCAGAGACATTTATGTTGAGCGCGTGAACACTATGGCCAATTAGAGACATATGTTGAGCGCGTGAACACTATGGCCAATTAAAGACATATGTTGAGCGCGTGAACACTATGGCCAATCAGAGACATTTATGTTGAGCGCGTGAACACTATGGCCAATTAGAGACATTTGTTGAGCACGTGAACACTATGGCCAATCAGAGACATATGTTGAGCGCGTGAACACTATGGCCAATTAGAGACATATGTTGAGCGCGTGAACTCTATGGCCAATCAGAGACATATTTATGTTGAGCGCGTGAACACTATGGCCAATCAGAGACATATGTTGAGCGCGTGAACACTATGGCCAATTAGAGACATATGTTGAGTGCGTGAACACTATGGCCAATCAGAGACATATGTTGAGCACGTGAACACTATGGCCAATCAGAGACATTTATGTTGAGCGCGTGAACACTATGGCCAATCAGAGACGTATGTTGAGCGCGTGAACACTATGGCCAATCAGAGACGTATGTTGAGCGCGTGAACACTATGGCCAATCAGAGACGTATGTTGAGCGCGTGAACACTATGGCCAATTAGAGACATATGTTGAGCGCGTGAACACTATGGCCAATCAGAGACATATGTTGAGCGCGTGAACACTATGGCCAATCAGAGACATATGTTGAGCGCGTGAACACTATGGCCAATCAGAGACATTTTGAGCGCGTGAACACTATGGCCAATTAGAGACATATGTTGAGCGCGTGAACACTATGGCCAATCAGAGACATATGTTGAGCGCGTGAACAATAGCGTGAACACTATGGCCAATCAGAGACATATGTTGAGCGCGTGAACACTATGGCCAACATATGTTGAGCGCGTGAACACTATGGCCAACATATGTTGAGCGCGTGAACACTATGGCCAATCAGAGACATTTATGTTGAGCGCGTGAACACTATGGCCAATCAGAGACATTTATGTTGAGCACGTGAACACTATGGCCAATTAGAGACATATGTTGAGCACATGGAAACTATGGCCAATCAGAGACATTTATGTTGAGCGCGTGAACACTATGGCCAATCAGAGACATATGTTGAGCACGTGAACACTATGGCCAATCAGAGACATATGTTGAGCGCGTGAACACTATGGCCAATTAGAGACATATGTTGAGTGCGTGAACACTATGGCCAATCAGAGACATATGTTGAGCACGTGAACACTATGGCCAATCAGAGACATTTATGTTGAGCGCGTGAACACTATGGCCAATCAGAGACGTATGTTGAGCGCGTGAACACTATGGCCAATCAGAGACGTATGTTGAGCGCGTGAACACTATGGCCAATCAGAGACGTATGTTGAGCGCGTGAACACTATGGCCAATTAGAGACATATGTTGAGCGCGTGAACACTATGGCCAATCAGAGACATATGTTGAGCGCGTGAACACTATGGCCAATCAGAGACATATGTTGAGCGCGTGAACACTATGGCCAATCAGAGACATTTTGAGCGCGTGAACACTATGGCCAATTAGAGACATATGTTGAGCGCGTGAACACTATGGCCAATCAGAGACATATGTTGAGCGCGTGAACAATAGCGTGAACACTATGGCCAATCAGAGACATATGTTGAGCGCGTGAACACTATGGCCAACATATGTTGAGCGCGTGAACACTATGGCCAACATATGTTGAGCGCGTGAACACTATGGCCAATCAGAGACATTTATGTTGAGCGCGTGAACACTATGGCCAATCAGAGACATTTATGTTGAGCACGTGAACACTATGGCCAATTAGAGACATATGTTGAGCACATGGAAACTATGGCCAATCAGAGACATTTATGTTGAGCGCGTGAACACTATGGCCAATTAGAGACATAAGTTGAGCACGTGAACACTATGGCCAATCAGAGACATATGTTGAGCGCATGAACACTATGGCCAATCAGAGACATATGTTGAGCGTGTGAACACTATGGCCAATTAGAGACATATGTTGAGCGCGAGACATATGTTGAGCGCGTGAACACTATGGCCAATCAGAGACATATGTTGAGCGCGTGAACACTATGGCCAATCAGAGACATATGTTGAGCGCGAGACATATGTTGAGCGCGTGAACACTATGGCCAATCAGAGACATATGTTGAGCGTGTGAACACTATGGCCAATCAGAGACATTTATGTTGAGTGCGTGAACACTATGGCCAATTAGAGGGGTTTAAGAATCCGTTCAACAAAGCTCAAAATGCTAGAGGGAAATGCTGGTATCGTCATATTTGTACAATTCAGTACTTTTGACAACACTAGTCCATTGTTTAGACAGCCCTAAGCTGTTATGGTGCAATGCGAGAACAGTCGCATCTGGTGTTAGTATCTCACTATTTTGACTTATGTCACAAATTTGTTTGCTGCTTACGGCCATGTTTTTTATCCAAGTCATATTAGAGCATATGTTAGGATGTCCACCAAAGAAGATACACACCAATTTTCAACTTCATGGATTATACGGTTACAAAGTTATAATTGATTTTAGTTGCAGCGCCCCCTATTGGCAGAACTGTGCGAAACTTAGTGTGTGTTCTCAGATTGTCCTGTTGTCTTTGTGCATCAAGTTTCATTAAGCTTGGACATTGCGATCAGCAGCTATAGGTCAACTCATAAAAATGGGCATTGCCTCGTCCAGGCAATGCCTTTCTCGTCCAGGCCCTGGTCATTTCTAGGCTTGATTACTGCAATGCTCTTCTGGCCGGACTTCCAGCATGTGCAACCAAACCTCTACAGATGATCCAGAATGCTGCAGCTCGTCTTGTCTTCAACGAGCCCAAGAGGGCCCACGTCACTCCTCTGTTCATCTCTCTGCACTGGCTACCTCTCGCTGCTCGCATCAAGTTCAAGGCATTGACGCTTGCTTACAGATCTATCACAGGCTCAGCTCCCTCCTACTTTCCCTCACTCCTACGAGCCTACATCCCTACCAGACGCCTACGATCGATCAACGAGCGACGTCTCGTGGTTCCATCACAGAAAGCCACAAAATCACTTTCCAGAACATTCTCATTCACAGTTCCATGCTGGTGGAACACTCTCCCCACCCTCATCCGGAATGCAGAATCCCTGACAACATTAAAAAAACAGCTGAAAACCCATCTCTTCCGTGAGCACTTAACTATATATATATATATATATATATATATATATATATATATATATATATATATATATATATATATATATATATATTCGCAATGCTTGGACAAATCAAGGTTCTTTTGGCAAATTTTTTGCCAACACTGTCCCTAGCTGTTGTGTGCCCATTTCAGTGAAGATTGGACCAACGGCCTAGGAGGAGTTCGAAAAGTAGTTCAAGAAACTTAACAAATCTGAGATTTTGGCTTGACTCAAGGATTCAGGGGAGAGAAAATTGTCTGTAGCCCTTAGAGTTCCAAAGTTATAATCCAAAATGCAAAATGCTTTATTATAGCACCACCTAGTGTCAGACGGCCATGATGTCCGTGCGCTTTCAGTGCTTGGACCCCTAATAATAAAAAGCCATAAAATGATGAGGCACATAACTTTGAACAATTACAACTGATGTATTTATCGTCATGTGACGCACTCTCAATATGACCAACAGGTCTTTTGTTTTAACCTGTCTGGGCAGATTAGATTAAAATTATTAACTCACATCGATCGTTCTTTTTCTATTTTTTTTTATGTCATCTATATTTATTCAATTGGTAGATGCATTCACAAGATGAAGAAACATTACTTGATCATTTCTGAAAGTTCACACGGCACTAAAAAAAACTGGAGTAATGGCTGCTGAAAATTCAGCTTTTGTAACAGGAATAAATTACATTTTAAAATGTATATATTTTTTTATTTTAATTTTTTTACAATTTTACCGTTTTATTGTATTTTTTTTTTTATCAATGTTTATTGGTGAGCATAAGAGACTTCATTCAAAAACAATCGTACCGATCCCAAACTATTGAACGTTAGTGTATACAGTTTTAATATAGCTTTGTAAAACAAATTATTTTAGTGGTTGTCATACAGATATCATTGTGCACTTGTTGTGTGCCCTTGTTTTGATCACAACCAGTTCACAGAATGACAATATTTTCCACTAAGAACAGGAATATTGACATTACTCATAATCATGATAATAGTTGCCCACACAGTCCTTAAGGTTTGTTTTCTTTTAAAGGATAGTTCACCCAAAAATAAAAATTGTCATCATTTTCTCACCCTCAAGTTGTTCCAAACCTGTATGAATTTCTTATGCATAACACAAAAGAGGTAACCTAACAGGTCATACAGATTTGGAGTAAATTATGAAAGAACTTTCATTTTTTTGTGAACTATCCCTTTAAAGCAATTTCAGTTTGCTTAATGTTGTTAAAATAGGACTATTGACTATAAGACTACTGTAATTAAAAAAAAAAAAAAAAACCTAGCTGAGCTAATGGCCAAGAGAAATAAGTCTGAGCTAAGAAAAAGAAAAAGTTTGATTTTGTTGCTTGTGAGACATTGAAATGGAATCTTAACAAACTGGTTTTGGAGATGAAGAAGAGAACAGATATAGTTGCATGCCTATTGGCCAACATAAAAAATAATTGCTTGGAGCATGCCCGACACATAAACTTACATGCCTCGAAAAGGGACTTTGATCAAACCATGCCATTGTGTGAAAAAAACTCATGCTAAATGTTTGATAACACTGTCTTTCACACGTGCTCTTACTGAAACAAACAAAAGGCAGCGAGTGCAGAGTGCCGTGGTTGTAGGTGTAAGTGAATTTCTCATCTATCAGCAAAACCAGGTCAAGACCACCAAAGACAGCTTTCTGAGAACATCTTTTTTCACACTGCTCCTAATGTGTGTGCACTAACTTGGATGGGTTAAATCCAGAGGACAAATTCCAAGTATGGGTTACTATATTTGGCCTTCACGTCATGTCACATTCACTTTCACTTTATACAAATCTATAATGTCACCTGTGCTGGCAAAATGAGTCACAATAAGCAACTTTTATTTTCACATTCTCTATTAAAAAACCTTCAAAATGATGTATGATTTGTTGGAATCAGACCAAAAATGACTGAGCTACACCTGTTTGAAGTCGATAGAGTCAGCAAAGTAAATTGAGAAAAATCAAGTTAAAGTTTTCTGAAGGTTCCAAAACAAAATCACATAGCTACCATAACAGATAATAACACAAAATTTGGCACACACCAAGTCAAAACCAAATATTGCCTATTTATCTAGAGCAAAAATATATATTCAACTTTTCTCCACTATGCCACAATTGTTTGATTAACATTAATGAAACAGACAGCCTGTATATTAGACCTAATGTACTGCACGGATCTAAAACGTTACACATCAGATGTTTTTTCCCCAACAGTTAACCAAACGTTCACATAAGACATAACAGATGATGTTTGCGTGAATACTGGCCAAGACAGATATTTTGAAATACTGTAATTCTGTGTATGTGTGTATATCAGGATCGCGTCTGAGGTGCGCACGCATCGGATCTGTCAGTCAGCGTTTTTCATGGACAAAGGAAAGGTGCTCCTCCCAGAAAACGTAAAAAATAAAGATAATTTCAGATGTTTAATTGCTATTTGGAGAATTGGGATCACTTTGATGATGAGGGCTTCATTTCATTTCATTTGTGTGATAACCTCAAAATAGACATTTTTCGCTTGTTTTCCCTCGAAATTAGCCCGTGCACATTACGACTCATTTTGCCAGCACAGGTCACATATATTTAATGTTGATATAAGTGATTAATTCAACTAAATCATATTAAGTAATTAATTTGATTAAAATATTCGATTGACGGCCCAGCTTTTTTAACAAATCATTTGACAGCCAACAAATTCTAATCTACACAAAGCACTCACAAAATCTAGCCAATTAAATATTTTTTTGTATTTTCTTATTAATATAAGAAAATGCATATTAACAATAGAAGCTTTTCCAGTATTAGAATGTGTTAAGTTTATTATTAAACATTCTATGTTTGAGCTTTAAAGTAATAAGCATTATCACTTTCGTTTTTAAATTCCCTTATTTTTCTAGGTTCTTTGCTAAATGAATCAAAGTAGCAAATAAAGCAGAATGTGTATATAAGAGAGATGATATTACTGAAGTAGAAGGGGATAGAGGTGTTGTTGTGAACCTCTCTGTAGGCAATGAGGTTGATCTCGTGCTGTCGCTGTTGCTGTTGCAGTCTGTGTTTGGTGCGACGGTGATGACACACGCAGCAGCAGCTCAGAATGAAGATGATGGCCCACACCAGCCAGAACCCTGAAAAAAAAAAAAAAAAATAACATGGAATAATCCCACACGGAAACAAAATAAAACATTTAAAGTATGCCTTTGTACTTTATACTGCTACTTAAACCCTGACTAATTCCTCTTAGACTAAAACCACTGCTTGTGCATATGTGGTCAAACATAAGTATTTGCGAGACTCATGTCATTCTTACTCCACAGTTTGCTGAAGGTCAAGCATCTTAAGCTGAACTCACTTCCTGTACAACAGCCTTTTCTCCTCATTTCGGCATATATAGTTTAGTTCTTCTAAGCCTCTTAAGGCTGGGTTACATTTCATCTTGGACAGCGAAATTCCACAGACAAAATACATTTATCTCAAACTGAATCGGCATGGTCAGGAATTTCAGCTGATGGCGGAGAAATGTTACGTAAGGTTGAAGTTTAATGAATGTTTGGAAGTTTTATTTCGTCATCATTCTTGAATGTGAACTAGCCTTTATGAATTCCTATGAAACATTGTGACCCTGATATTAAACATGAAGATGCACTTACACCAAATTTCATAGTAGTAGCTACAGCACTGGGACTCTCCACAACAATGTCCCGTCTCACACACGTAGCTTTTATTATTCACCCCCTCACAGTGAAGTACCTGCTGAAAAAAATTAAAAATTATACAAAATAAATGTATTGTGGATTCAGCGTTTATCTCTAGAACAGCAAATCTTGACCAAAAAATAAAAATAAAAATACAGTAGTATTTTTTTTGAGAATTCTTGGAAGAAACTTTTTTTGAGAAACTTTTGGATATGGTAACATTGTGATTTTTGGACTGAAATCGCTATATTAACATTATATATCCAATATGAATATGGTTATCATTAAGCAAAGTGTAGAATTATACCATGTCCCATAATTATTCAGTTATTATATCTTAAATCATGTACTATTCTACCACCAAAGTACTTGAAAGTGTTTGAAAATAAAATAATGAATAAGTTTAGCTCAGTTTAAGCAGTATAATCCAGTGTGTAAACTATTTACTCTAAAATACAGTGCAATATTTGGGTGCAATTTGTGTTTTACAGTAAACAGGTTAATCACCTGTGTGAAATAAAACAATAAATATGCTTTGTCAGGTAAAACTCGGAATCAAACATTTTACCAGAGAAGTGGGTCAATGTTAAATAATAATGCCCATTAAAAACACAACAACAAAACATTAAAATTAGAAACCTATGCCATTTTTGAAAAACAAAATGTCATGTAGAGTAACAGTTTAAACAGAAACAACATACTTTCCTTAAACATATTAATGTAGACATATTAATAATTATTTATTTTCAGAAAGGTTATACTGAAATGATTTGTAAATATCATTGCTTTTTTCGGGGCTGAAAAACATGAAAATTTACAACCTGAAATAACTTTGTTAGATCTGGGGGTAAAAAAAATAAGTGTCATATCACTGAACAAAGCACTGGCTCCATAATTATTGATTCATGTCAAATACTTGACATAAAAGAACAAAAGCTGCCTGGACACTCAGAATATGTATAGCATCGAACTGCCCATGTTGTGTACAGCGAAATCTAAAATTTACAGAATTAACTTCCTTTCTCTTACAGTAAATCCAGTTACAAAAGCACTGGACACCATGTTACCCTCAAGAAAACAAAGACTACCACAGGTAGATCAGAACAAAATAAGCAGAAACCTTCAAAAGGTAGGCACAAGGCATGTTTGTTCCATTTCATGAATCAGTTAATGATTAAATAAGAAAGTTAAGAGATCAGGTTCTCTACCATTCTTGTCTCCTGGTGCAGTACAAACATGCTACTCCAGAGCCCTTCAGCCTTGTGAAAGTCCTTTCAGCACAATAGTCGTGATACACAGGGGAGGAACAGGGTACACACACACACACACTTCACTCAAACAGGGGACAGGGATTGGTCTACGGAAAATTCCATGCAGCAGAGGAGTGTAAGGAGGTCTGCATTATAATGAGATGCTCCCTCAAATGTTATGGGAGTAGACAGTACAAAATAAAATGAAAAGGTTACCAAAACATTGCCTAACATTCTGTTCCCAATGCCATACAATGTTTTGTTCTGTTTCAGTTAGTTAGATCCTAAAACTTATCTAAAGCAGCACTGTCTTCACCTTTTTGCTGTTGACCCTACCTGTACATTGTAAAAACATAACGTGAAATATTTTTGACTGTCAAAATGCCGGCGGACACAGCTGCAGTCAATTGTTCAAAATCTTTATTTTTAGTAAAACTCTGTGTACACAAACAATGTTCTCAATGCTGGAGTTCATGTGTAGAGCCCCTGGTGATACACTGAGCAAAGTTTCATGTTGTGTCGAGCCTTCTTAGTGTTTTAAAAATAGCGATTTTGATGCTATCATAGTAGTGCCCCAAGCACTCCCATTCAAAAGGCAATTTGACCGAAAACGAAAATACGGACAAACGTAAGAGTTTCCATTCTAATTACCGTAAAACTTTCAATAATAGCCGAGTCCCAAATAGACGCCTGTCTCTTTTACACGCCTAGTGTGGATACAGGTTTGGATAAATAAAGGCCGGTCTCTAATAGAGGCCCGGTCTGTTTTTTAGTTTCGGGTTGTATTTAATCTTCTAAAACCCGTCAGATCGTCTGTTTAAGCCGGTTCTGTGGAGCAGATTGCGCACGCAAGAGAACCCTGTGCATCTGGATGGGAGCTGTTAGCGCAAGCAAGGCAGGCAGAGTTAGCGGAGGCCGGAGAGGGAGAAGTGGAGGAGAGCGACGAGGAGGAATTCGCCAACTTGTAGTTGAGGATCGCGGTGATGATGATAGTGATGAATAGGGTCCTTTTGTATCACATGATTGCAGTTGTTTTACAGGGTAGCCTTCATTCTTTCTTGTTAATGTGTTTCAGGCAACTAGTTCATAGGCTCGATGGATATTACCGCTAACTTGTGTTGTTCAGCCCACGGCTGTCACATCGTTTCGTTTTTTTATGCTGCCAATAATCTAAAGGGGGTCGCACACCGTACGAGAAGCGCAGCGCCGCGTCGCGTCTATGACAACTCGAGGTATCGCACTAAGTGACTTATGGCCAGCAATATAGTTATGTTTAAGGACATTATGGAATTAAGATCATGCCTGTACTATGTTATGATTGTACTGTACAAAAATACAATCGTTGCTTAGTCTGCAGTCTGAATTCACTTTAGCTCAGAGCGTCCGTTAACTGAATGAATTGAGAATATCACCTGAAAATCCGAAAACATCAGCAGTTTTCATTCAAGCAGCTGGTTTCTGTAAATGAGTGTAAAACTGAATGTATATTGCAGCACAGGGTGAAGTCAGTAGGCTATATACATTAACGACGATTTGAGACAATGTACACTCATAGAGAATAATGTGTTCGAATTTTAAAGACGCGGCGCTGCGCTTCTCGTCTGGTGTGCGACCCCCTTTAGACATACAGAAATATAGTAGGCTAATTCTTACATTAACTGATCTGTTAAACACAAACACAGATTTGGTAACCTCCTACTGTCATGCTCATCTCAACACTAAATTAAAGGCCTGTCTCAAATACAAGCCGGTGCAGTTCGGCGATTTGGGAAAATAAAAGCCTGGGCTATTAATTGAAGTTTTACGGTATGCTTTTAAACGAAAGTTTGCCTCGGGTAGATTAACAAAAAGACCCTAAGTTGCATTTTGGCAACAGTTATCCTTTAAGGTTGAAACACTGCGGTCACATGGACTATTTTAACAATGTATTTACTACCTTCCTGGGCCTTGAAAATAATAATAACATTGCAGTCAATGGAGGGACAGAAAGCTCTCGGATTTCATCAAAAAATATCTTAATGTGTGTTCCGAAGATAAACAAAGGTCTTACGGGTTTGGATGACATGAGGTTGAGTAATTAGGCAACTAGGCTAACCCTTTAAAATATTTTAATTATAATTAATTATAATCTACAAAGTATAGTATTTATAATTAAAGTATTTTGCCTTTGTGTGGGTAACACTGGTTGTTGACACCGTTTACATATCACCATTTTGATAAGCTTTCAGTATGTGCAGAGCATGTGATCATTTTTACATCTTGTATTATTATGGTGTATCAGTATAATCAGTACATTTAAGCAGTTCATGATCATGTAGGCTGTACAGGCAAAAAAATATCATCCCATAATGCCTGAAAAATTGTCACAAATTGTTTTTAACCACAGCTGTTTAACCACAGCTTACAACACACACAGCCATTAGGCTACCAAGCATAATGACTGTCCACCATAAAAGCAAGACCAAAGTAGACACAAAATTCCAGAAATTACTCAATTCTGCTGAGCAGGTCAAGTGTAGCCCATGACACTGTGTCTTTCCCTTGAGAACGTCAAGGACCGTCACAGCACTTTGAGTACCTCATTTATCACCAACTACAAATATCAGCAATTAACCAATGCTGACTCTGCAACATGAGACTGGACATACTGTTATTATTAAACACACAGTGACCCAAAAAAAGTATTTGGACACTTAAGACACACAAAATGTATGAATCACATTACACTGTGACTGAATACAAAATATCAAGCCATGTGGAATCTGCAAACAAATGACAAGACCTTTTCTCAGAACTAATTCTGCTATCCTGACCCATTTTTGGATTTATGCTCTCAACCAAATGGTGTCAAGGTTATTTAAAAGGCACAATATGTAAGATTTTTTGGATCAAAATATCCCAAAACCACTAGAACAATGTTATATTTTGTTGATTTGTGTAACCTACCTGCATTATGCCAAATGTTTTCAACAACGTTTAAATCCAGAGAAATAAGCTATTTTAACCAGTGAAACGGCCCATGTCGCCTGTCAATGACGCCATATCCAAGCTACCCTTGATTTCCGATTTTGCTTCTGTAGAAACCATGGAAACACTAAACACGCATAATATATTATGCATTTTATTAGACAGGTGATCAACTGTTTGGATACCTTTATCGACAGAAAACTAATCATTATATAGTTTATATAGTTCAACACAGTTAGTCTCACACTTTGAGTCTCATTTTCTTGATTTACCACAAATAACATGTTTGTGCCATGCCTCAGAGAAAACATTATTTTGGCTAACAGCATAATCAGAAAGAGCTTTATTTGTAGGGACAATAATACAGCCTTTTCTCTGCCATGCAATAGGCTATATTTGAAAATTAACTGCATGCCATTCAGCAACAAGTCATCCAGCTTTTAATAAGATATTATAATATTGACTCAGCTTACTGCAATGCGCCACATTAGCATAATAAAAACAGCAAGGTAAAATGTCCCGGGCTCTCGGCCCCGTCCTGCTTCATACAACAGTAACGCTAATACAACTTAAATACATTAGCTCATCCATGAGCATAATTTCTGCCCGAGTCCCGTCGGATTTCTTTCCATCAGCTGTGGAGGGGAATGCGACAACTCCCATGATTCCACGCTCCTTCACGGCGTCATCAAGCTACGCCTTTGTTGTGGTTTAGAAAAAGCGACCTCTAGCAGCGAAATGTACATACTGTGCCTTTAAGTCACTGTATGTCAGTGTCCTAGCAGAGTAACCACAAGTGTTGTTCATCAAAATAACTGTGAAGACCATAAAGTACATCTATTGTTTAACTTTTTTTCTATTGCATCCTTAAAAAAAATGTTCTTTCAAATAAATGGCACTACATGTTTTTATGTGTGATTTTTAAAATCTTCTAAATGTGTCCAAAAGAATGTGTAACATCTGAAAGATGTGTGAAGACCTTGGTAGATCGAACTAATTTGTTGCAGCTGCAGAGACTATCCATATCCGGTTTCAGTGCCAGACAACATTATATCAGAAAACTAATTAAGTTTAATAGGTTATAATGAGAAGTTGCTGAAAGCAGAAGATAATGTTGGCCAGTCTAATAAAGATCCTTGACTAGCTAACATTGTTTTCCACAGTCTTAGTGAGAAGTTGAGTATCAGCGACAGCATATGATACTAATACTGAGTCAGCAAAAACTCAAGAGACTTTTGGGTGAACATGAGATTAATTCTTATTTAGAGGGAGGAACTGTCCACAAATGCACTCTGTATTACACAAAATACTCCTAAGCAGAACTCTGTTTAACTTGTAACTGGTGAGTGTGGTTTATCATCAGGTTATGCTGTCATCATAGTTAACCTACTTCAGTACTTTGAGGGTGATTTACAGGTTTTTGAGCCACTTTTTACGGCACCAAAATTATGAAATGTCTATAGCCCATCAAGTTTCAAGGAACCAATAGCATAACCAATGCAGTTCTATATGCTGACTAGTCCTATACAGTATACAAGGCAGCATATAGTGTACTATGCCCCCACCACTTTTTGGAAAGGTCAATTTTGTTCTACCACTCAAAATAGCTTGTGTCAGGCATCTTCAATTATAGAGAAAGAGTTTTTTGTTGGTGTATGTTACAACATGCAAGTTTCTCTCCCGCAAACCACAGACAGTAGCCAAATTGCCAATCTATCACTTTTTCCTGACTTACAATCTTTTCCAGTGAAAACACAAAACAAAATGCAACCAAATATTTCCCTACTACAGACATATAGATGCAACTTTGGTTCAGTAAAATAAATGCAAGGCTAAATAAAATTGGAACCCCCTCAACACCCTAGACTCTATTCACACTTGTAGTTCCGTTCTCTTGAATCTATTGGTCAGGACCAAAAAATAAAATACATTTAGCTCTGGTTCACTTAAAGTACTGTCATTTTTAAGACCGAGCCTAAAGTAAAAAAAAAAAAAATATATATATATATATATATATATATATATATATATATATATATATATATATATATATATATATATATATATATATATATTGTTTTTTGCAACAAACATCCCAAATAATTGTACGGTGCTAAACGCGCTCATTGTATGTCCATGCATATGATGGTGATATTTAGTTGAGAAGAGCTTATAAAACGTTTAAAAGAGTCCCAACAGTGCCATGAATTCCTCCGTTGAGCACAAATGAAGATCTGCTGCAAGGAGACCGTGTTTCCAGTTTCCACACCTACTGAACTGTAATGGGCAACGCAGCTCCTATGATAAGAAACACCAGGGCTATGTCCAAAATCGACCCCTATACCCGCCATTTGTAGTAATGTCCGAAACCATAGGGGACATTATAGAGTGCACTCACTCATTCAATCCCATAGTTCACTGCAATAACAAGTGTACAACTGATGCACACTCAACAGCTAGAAAATACCCATAATGCACTGCGAGGGTCGAGCCGAATGAATTCCCGCCTCGCCCGAAGATGGCGCCAACAGCTAAATCATTCACCTATCCATTTTCCAAACCGCTGGTCCAATGTGTACAGCGTAATATCATACAGGTTACAGGTATAAATAATTTTTTTCTTGATTATTAAATTGTTTAAAGGAGCCGTATGTAAGATTGTGGCCAAAACTGGTACTGCAATCACTTTCAAATTACTGTAACACTACTGACTTCGTGATTGGTAGATAGGTGGAGGGTGGCGCTTCAGGCCAAAACACAAGATGACAACATCAACATCAGTTGAGGGCTGCAACTTCACTTTTTAAATGACAATATCCTGGCCGGACTACTGTTGTCAGTGATATAAGTATTTGAAATGAACATGATTTCTTAATGTCTAGTGACATATCAGGGCCATTTTATGATTAATTGAAATGCATTTCTTACATACAACTCCTTTAATTAAAGTTTATACATGCTAGCATGACAGAGTTCAAGATAAATATGTTCAATACTACTGGTCTGGAGCTGCCAGTTTGCTAAGTTTCAAATGACTAACTACACAAAAGCGGCAGCCCTTTCTGGCACACTCACTTGTTTTTGTTCACTCATTCAAGTGGACTATATTAGGAGTAATGTAGGGAATAGTGAATTAAGGAATAGAGTGGAATTTCCAGGTCGCATCTTGTGACATTGCGTCCTTTTTTGGTTCAATTAAGTGTCTTCGGTCCATGCTGCGATCATATTTCAGTCAAACCGCACCAGAGTTTGTTTGGAAGGTCCAAATCCGAGTGAAATTGTTCCCACAGCGTTGGTCTGGTTTCACACTCACTTAATTCTATGAGAAGGGTCTGTCTGCGTCTACAAACCACGCCCCTGCAAGTTACACCAACTACAAAAGGGCTCATGCGCAGGTTTCTTTAAATCGTTTTACCCTACAGCAAGTTCCTTAGCAATCTCTTTCTACTGGACCTGCAAACCAGCATGCACCTACAACCTGCTCATGCCCTTTAGGAATAATTCTCATCCCAAAAACATTCAGAACCATCAAAGCAAAAGCACCCTGGCACTGTTTTTTGTTTTACCAATAACTCAATTACATCCAATAAAACACAAACACACACACTGCCCTTTGGACCTCATGATGACAGGAATACCCCTTGCAGTCTATTTTTTTTTTTTTATGTATAAATGCAAAGCAAACTCTATTAATATTCTGTTCAGCCTGCTATTTAAAATGTGAATCACATCACAACATGCAAAAAATTACTTTAAAAGAATTTTAAAAAAAAATCATAAAAACGTCCACTCTATGTAAACATATTCTACCATCTTGTGGATTTTATCACATTTGCAAGTTATGTATCATCAAGGTCAGACTCAGTGACCAGGCAACAAAAAAAATTACCTTTATTGTTTCGAACAATACTGAAGGCATTTGGGGACGTTTTACACTAATTGTCAGATTTTGAATCGTATCCATAAATTTGAATAATTCTGGTTCTGTTTTTGCACCTTGCAGCACTTCTTTACTGGATAAAAATACATTTGACGAGCCAAGTTGTACTCTGATCAAAAAGATATGTAGGCTAGAGGGATCCCTCAAAGGCCAAGAAGGAAAAAAAAACACTCAGAACATTTCACTCAGCACATTTTAGTGATAAATTCACTTCTTTGAACTACAGACAATGTGCTCAGCACTATCTTCAACAGCGATAACAAAATCCATAGACCTCTGTAAAGGAAAAACACGTGTCACGATACGTGTGCTATACAAATTTATGACTTTAGATTAATTACTTCAACTTAATTGTTGAATCAAGTTACTGTACATGCTCATAGAATCATTTATATTCTCAACACAACTGGTAATTGACAATTAACGTTAGTGTATTCTAGTTCAAATCAGCTACTATAAACACCACTATAAAAGTCCCGAAATATGTCACATTTGAATGATTAGCCACTGCTAACACTGCAGACTTTCGTTTACTGAACATGGCCCGCAGGCTTAGGCCGTGTCTCCAAAACATAGGGAGGTGTCTACTTAGACAGCATTTCGGCCATCACGTTATGTCCAAAACGGTGTCAATCAAGCAAGCAGCCAACTAGGATTTGAGACACAGTTCCACACTTCCGTGACTTGACGCAAGACTGGTTAGCAGCACGCAAGACTCGTAATAAACAGATGCATCAGATTGCAAAATAAATAAAACGGACAGTGTTAATAACACAAACTTATTAACATGCCCTACAAAGTGAGGATAACATATGCATAATGTTCAACCGGCGATTCAACAAGTGGCTGAGCCTTAAGTTTGCATTCAGAGCCCAACAGTACACATAACCGACACAAACAACCTTCAAAGTTTAACAAGACATTTAAGATGTTTTTCTCACCTCATAGACACTGGCCTCGGTGGGGATGGCAGATCCAGCGATATATAAAAACAAGCCCATTTTCAACAGGCTGATAGAACATTACAGTTTATCAGTGTTTACTTTGGGCAGCGTAAGTGTTGCTATTATAACTTAATACGAACAGTAAAAGGCTCTCGACTTGTTAATGCACCGCCGCCTTCTGCTGTTATTGTTATATTGCGACATGAGGGGAGGCACAGCAGTGGAGCAGGAGCAGCAGCAGGAGCTCCGTGCCACTGGTTGCCCCTAACTATTATACAAGCGAGTCCCAGAACAGCAGTTTAGGCAAAGGCACTATGGCAGGCGATCGGGGTCAAAAGTCTTTAAACGAAACGCGTGAATTTTGACCGCTTCAACACGCACCGTTTGTCCGTGTTAACGCGACAACACGCATGACAGCCAATGAAATTGTTGTATTTGAGACTTAATTTGCATATGTGCCAAACATCAGACGTCATGTTTATTCATGAAAGATGTCGTAATGGTATACTGGTATGCAAACATCAGACGTTATATTTGTTAATCAGGGATAATGCATTGGTACGTTGTGAGTGTTGTCAGTCTTATGTCATGATTTGTCATGCCTTTTGAAGTTGTTCGTTTAACGTACTTCTTTCTCAAGGTAGAAAAGTCAACAGCTTAAACGATGGCTCTTAGAAAGGCTCTTTTATTTGAGCAAACTGCCAAAAAAAAACTTTTCAGACCGTGTGCAGCTGAACCAAGAAAAGCTTAAGATTGCATGGAGCTGATAAGCATGAATGGCAGAAGGAAAAGACTGCAATTAAAAAACAAAACAAGAGAACATTATTTTAATGCAAGCAATAAAAAAAACTGCACACATCAAGCTGTGGAATAAAAGAAAAGAAATGCACGATTAACTAGATTAAGGCATACTCCTGTCTTAATGTAAACCCTGTCCACCACCCCCGAAGGTTTCACAAAGTTATTCTTGCCACTGTAACTTATGGCTGCCTAAAGACAGGTTTATGGGTAAATAAATTAATAATAATAAAAATATATACCAGGGCTCAAAATTAAGCCTTTTCATTTGATTGTCCTTGGGTTGGTCATTCAAAACATTTGTTTGTCCAGGAAAAAAAAAAATGTTTGTGTGTGTGTTGTAAATATAATTTATTCCGAATCAGTATTCTCATCACTGTTCAGTCAGCTTTAACATATATAAATCGGCATATTTATGATATTTTAACCTTTAAAGGGCATTTTTCCCTAATCGTTTTAAATATATGCTTCATCTTTCATTTAAAATTCTTAAATTTGATCAATAAATTCTAATAGAATAATAAGATGCTAAAGGGCTGTTACCAATCAAATTAAACTGCATTAAGTAATGAGATTATTTAAAATATTTTTTGAATACTAATAAGAAATATTATTTGTACATAGAAATAATATTTATAAACCACCAGTAGGAGGCGGCAGGCGACCCTCTTAATGAGTGAGTCATTGAGTCATTTATTCAAACGATTCATTCAAACGGCTGATTCATTCAGGAATGAGGCAGTTGTAAATGAATATAATAGGAATTCATTGAATCTTTGACTCAACCGATTCGTTCAAAACACTGAATCATTCGGTTATGAAACACGGTTGAGTTTTCCTTTGAGATGCGCTGTGGAACTATTTTCACTGCTGAAATAGAACAAAAAATGCCAATATTGTGTCTAAAAATTCAACTGCTTTAATATTAATTACTTGTTTATTGAACTGATGGTATTCAGCGCTCTTGGCCGTGTGATGTTGCTTAACTGTATGTTATAAATATAAAAACACATTTTGAATGTTTCATTTGTTTCCAAATTAGGCGCGCAGAACCTTGTTATCGTCAGTAGCCTACATTATATATTATATTAGGCTATTGTATTTACTATCAGTCGCCACTTACACTAAATTAATGCAGAATAGTATTTTTTTGTTATTGATGTTTTAATCAGGCTATTTGTCCGGTCGGGCAAGTAAAATTCTTTCACTTGCCCCTCCAAAAAATCCAAGCGACAAGCGTAAATGTCGAGCCTGTAATATTACATATTACATATTTAAATATAATGTAGGCTACTAATTTCATTATAGCACTCATCAGCCTGCAGTAGCCTATCCAAGACGAAGTTTACTGTAAACAACACAGAGACAGAACAAACTATAGGTCATAGCAGAACTCATGTCTCCATTTGTGTTTAAAATAGTTACAGTTTATAGACTTTAAAAACATTTATCACCACTTGATTAACAAAGTGGAAATGAATTTTAAGAAGTATGTTTCTATCCAGTTGGCTAATGGCTTTTACCGATAAAACAGACACTTTACTCTTGTTCTGAGGACATAGTTTAACCTGCTGTCTTATTTGACTTTTATTTTAATTTGTTTACACAACAGCTCTGGGAAAAAAAAAAAGATAATAAAAGGTTTGGGTTGAACACCAAATTACAAAAATATTATTAGGTGAAAGTGAATAAAGTTCTCTCTCTCTCTCTCTCTCTCTCTCTCTGTGTGTGTGTGTGTGTGTGTGTTCAGTTATAAATATAGCCTATGCTGTGTAAGTTATATACTTTTGAAAATGATAGGCCAATAACTTAAACATTTAACAACCCATATAAATAAATTTTAATGTTTAATATAGAATATAGCATTTACTTAATTTACAATGTAACATTTATTAATTTACTCTAGCAGTTAAGATATCAGTAAAACAAGGCCACAATAAACTAAAGGATTATGGGTAAATCTAATGGTAAGTCTGCTTTAAAAAAATATTACAAGTTCGAACATGGCCAGAATGTGCGCGTTGAGAAACACAGATGTATTTTATGCATCAAGACAAACTGCTTGGGTGTAGAAGAAATATTATAGCGAAATAGAAATTCTTGACAATTCTTATTAAACAACTGCTCACCAGATTGATCCCATTTTTAAACCAAAACTTAAAAAAATAAGGTCTTATGTTTATGTCATATACCATTGTTGTTCCATATAAAGTAATTATGCTTAAAAATCATGGACCATGTCGAAAATGCTTGCTTGTGGAAGGTAGAGCCACAGGAAGCCTCATTTTATCTTGTCTGAGAAGCCATTTCACTAGAATATACATCCCAATATGAAGAAAAGGCCGTCACAACTTCTGTTTGATGTCGACTTCAAACTTTAACAATTCATTCAATAATTCTCTCAATAATTCATTCAATCATTCTCTCTAAATCCTTAAGGTTTCTTGGCTGTCGCTTTGCAACCTGAGGTTTCAGCTCCCTCCACAGATTTTCTATAGGATTATGGTCTGGAGACTGGCTAGACCAGTTCAAGACCTTATGCGCTTCTTCTTGAGCCACTCCTTTATTGCCTGGGCGGTATGTCTTGGTCATTGTCATGCTGGAAGACCCATCCACGACCCATCTTAGTGTTCTGGCTGAGGGAAGGAGGTTCTCGTCCAAGATTTTACGATACACGGCCCCATCCATTAGCCCCTCAATACGGTGAAGTCGTCCTGTACACTTAGCAGAGAAACAGCCCCAGAGCATAATGTTTCCTCCTCCGTGCTTGACTGTGAGGATGGTGTTCTTGGGGTCATAGTCAGCATTTCTCTCCCTCCAAGCACGGCGAGTTCAGTTGATGCCAAAAAGCTCAATTTGGCAAACTTCAGACGGGCTTCTATATGTGCCTTCTTGAGCAGGGGGACCTTGCGGGCGCTGCAGGATTTCAATCCATTGCGGCTTAGTGTGTTACCAATTGTTTGCTTGGTGACTGTGGTCCCAACTGCCTTGAGATCATTAACAAGCTCCTCCCGCGTAGTTCCAGGCTGATCCCTCACCTTTCTCATTATCATCCTAACCTCATGAGGCCAGATCTTGCATGGAGCTCCAGACTGATGGTGATTGATGGTTATTTTGTATTTCTTCCATTTCCGAATAATGGCACCAACAGTTGTCTCCTTCTTACCAAGTTTCTTGCTGATGATCTTGTTGCCCATTCCAGCTTTGTTCAGGTCTACAATCTTGTCCCTGATGTCCTTTGACAGCTCTTTGCTCTTGCCTATGGTGGTGGAGAGGTTGGAATGGAAGATGCAGATTCTGTGGACAGGTGTCTTTTATACACATTATGAGGTGATATTAGGAGTACTTTCTTAAAGTGACAGGACTAATCTGTGTTTCACATGGGCACATAATCAATCTGTGGGAGGCAGAATTCTTGCTGGTTGGTAGGGGATCAAATACTTATTTCACCTGATCAAACGCTAATCAGTTTATAACCTTTATATAATGTGTTTTTTCTGGATTTTTTGGTTGATATTCTGTCTCTATCCGTTAAAATAAACCTACCATAAAAATTATAGACCCTTTATTTCTTTGTAAGTGTGTACACACGGAGTTTGAGACATTTATCTCCCTATTGAAATTGACAAACTTCCTGCTGCCAGTTGGTGGCGCTATGACTTTGACTCACTATAGTCTCGCCCATGTGATCAGCCTGCTACAATGAATGCACAGCTGAAGTTTCATCAAAATATGTCAGTGTATGCAGAAGTTATAACACACTTCCTGTTTCCCTTTTTTAAACGGCCAAACCATTTAAAATATCAAAAATCTGCTTGCAATTTAGCATTCTCAATATCTTGACTTTATGCTGTCTGAGTTTGGTTGCAATCAGATGAATCCCCTAGGAAGAGTATATCAAATTCCAGAGCATGCGTTTTTCAATCAACCCATAATAGTCAACTTCCTGTTGGGCTGGCGTATGACTTAAACTGCTAAAGTTGTTCAGCCCGATGAGATCTATGAGTGTATGAAGTTTGGTTATTGTATGTGAAAAGGGGTGTGTGCTACAGAGCCCCTCAAATACAACCACATAAAAGGGTGCGTCACAGAACCCCCCCATGACAACTTGTGCCCGGCCATCAGATGTCCAACGTGTGTGCAAAGTCTGCAAGAGTTTTTGAGCATGTAAAAGGTCCCAAAAGTGCCCTAAAGTAAAAAAAAATAATAAAAAAATCCTAATGAAAGGAAAAGCCCCTTAGGGCTTGGGCCCTAATGAGTGTTTTTGTGTTATGAGGGAGTCATTTAACTGATTCAAAAAAACAGTCATTTATGATGACCAAGTCAACAAATGTGTCAACAGAACCTTCTAAGAGTCTATAAAGAGTGTTTTCCCCACAAATGAAAAGTAGTTCTAAAATGTCCTCCATTTTGTCAACTACTGGACTTCGGAAAAAATACTATAGAAAAAGTTATCAATACAGCCAAATGTTGAAATTAATAATAAATTTCAATTACGTCCACTTTCGTTCACCAAGATGGCTTCCTCATCCAATTTATTCATGAACGACACCAGTTCATACTTTTTGAAGTGTTTTAATCATTTACATATTTATAGCAGCATAAATCATTATCTTGTTAAAAAATACATCCAATAAAATTTTATTTAAGATCTTTGATGACAATTGATATCAGGATTAAAAATTCCAATTCATCACTATAGAACAACCCTTTATGCACTCCCACATTAAAAATGTGATTACAACAGCATGACTCCATAAAATCATAAGGAGCTCCCATGTAAAACTTGCAGTCACATGCAAAAAATTTGAATCTAGCCTTGTCACCAGTCTCGCTCATGTGGTTCTCTGTATGGTATGCCCAGGTGTTTGAAGACATCCTTCTCTGCCAGTGTGTGTAAAGGAGTTCCCGCCACCAATTTCACGCCACACTGCCGCACGACAGCACAGTTTAGCGAGTGCTCTGATAGGCTCATGTGTTTGGTCTTAGCCAATGCCCTCATTGATCGGTTAAAGTGAGCGGAGCCAGTGAAGTACAGAAGAGAACATGCAAATTCAGCATAGGGCACTACAATGATGTCTAGGCGTCTGTGGCGCTGTGAAGGGCCTGGAAGCCGGCAGATGCCCATGTACTTCTTCTGCTCACCGTTCTCCTCATGGCTAACAAGGTCTTCTGTCAGGAAACCTGGATGGTAAAATAAATATCAAATAAGGGTTTATTGAATCAGTCTAAATTATTCTACATTTCACTGTAATATCACAGCATACCGCTCTGATGGAGGAAGTGCAACACTTTGCTGAAAACACCCTTGTGCGATACTCCATCAGGGTGAGTGATGAGAACGTCCACATCTCCACACGTGGTCTTGCCCCTGCGGTATGAGCCACACGCCATAACCACCAGCTTTGTGTCCACACTGTGAGCTGCCTCCTCCACCTGTCAATCACAAAAATATTCATGTTTTTAAGTTGTATAATTTATATTGTTCATATGTAAAAAAATATATATAATTTATGTAATTTATACAGTATACACTACTATTTAAAAGTTTAGTAAAAAAAAATGTATTACTACTTTTATTCAGCAAGCATACATTCAATTGATCAAAAGTGAAAGTAAAGACTTTCACATTGTCACAAAAAAAATTCAAAGAATTTTCGAAGGAAAAAAATGTTTAAGCAGAACAGAAATGTTTTCAACATTTATAATAATAGGAAATGATTTCTGAAGGTTCATGTGACACTGAAGACTAGAGAAATGATGCTGAAAATTCAGCTTTGCCACCACAAAAAAAAAAAGTGTTATATTGTTAAATATATATATAAATATATAAATAAATAAATAAATATATATATATATATATATATATATATATATATATATATATATATATATATATATATATATATATATAAAATGTTAAATTGTAATAATATTTCAAAATATTAGTTTTACTATATTTGATCAAATATGCCATAATTATTATTATTTTTTTAAACAAAACAAAAAAACTTGCACATTTGTCCGTTTAAGCAGTGTTCCAAGGACATGGTGATTAAAAAGTACCCATGCTTATTTGTACCTAGCATTCAGGCAATTTGGAGCTGAAACGCTGAGAGCACATACGTTTAAATGCTCTACATATCATTCTGTCAAGCTAGGACAGCACATGCTGCACTCATCTGCCCTTTTTATCTATCAGGTCGGTCTGTTAAGAGGAAAACGGGCTGTTCCAAGCAAAAGTAAGAAAACAATTTCCTTGGGCCAAAGACTCCGTAAGGGAGCTCGGTAGCTTCTGACTTATGACGCGCCAGCTTTCAAGGACTCCCACTCTTCCTATGGGATGACAGACTCACTAACAATCTCTGTTATGTCCATCAGCCAACAGAGAAAGATTGACAGTATTGCTGCTGCCAATGCAAAATAGTTTTTTTTTTTTTTAACCTGCTTGTGCTTTAGAAATTCAGTTTTATTATTTACTGCTTTGAAAATCAAGTAGATACATTCTTGTTCTTCACAACCGGATGCTGTTGTTATGGATAGAAGGAACAAAGGAAATCCCTCTGTTAAATTGCTTGGTTATAGCCATTTTCTTTTACTACAGGCCATTTGAAAATAAGGTCTGTACAAACCTTTTTCTCGATCGCATTTGCTTCACTTCTCGGCATCCGCTCGAGGAGATCATCATAGTGCTTTAGTCCGATCCTTAGAGTGTGATTCAAAACTGCCTTAGTGCGAATATCCTCCAGTGTGCGAAATCCCTGATAATAAAATAAATCCAATCATCCATTAAAACTTAAACGTAATGGTTGTTTCTTAATATTATTGAAAACTGTATGTTCCACAGAGTACAAAGCTGCTGTAAATGTTCTGCACTACTAGTAACACCAAATATTCCCCATCTAATTTGTGTATAAGTGCACAGTGCATTATTGGGACACAACTATAGCCTTTTTTTTCCAAGGGCTGTCATAAATCGTGACCACATTGTACCAATTCATTCCCTCGGTTTAGTTAAATTTGTACAACTTGACCACAATTTAAATAAAACAAGAGAACAAAATAATAAATTGTGGGGATGAACTCTTAATTCAATATCTTTCTCTGTCATGTGTGGGCTCCATATAATTTAGAATGATAATGTTGCGTTACCACAGTGGCACCTGACATACAAATGCACATTTTTTTACATAATAAGATTAATATCAAACAGTGAACTACAGTTTCCTTGTATAACAGTCTTACTTGTTGATACCACATCTGTGCAGTCTTGGCCCCAGCACCCCAGATGTTAGTGAACATTTCAAGAACAGGTACTTCCTCCCCAATGTGATCCAGTTTACGCAAGTGTCCACTTTCCATGATTTCCATGATCTTGTCTGCCATGCGTTTACCAATGCCTGGAATTTTACATGCTTCCTATAAATAGAAGGGGTAAAAAGCATGTTTATGTGGAAGTTACTGTTTTTTTTACTTAAATAATTATTAAAAGATGCCATATTATGCCCTTTTACAAAGTCTTGATTTAGTTTTTGGGGTCTACTAGAATAGGCTTTCATTCTTTAATGTTCAAAACGTTTGCAGATCTTTTTCATGCTCAACATGCATTACATATTAAACATACAAAATGTTAAAAAGCAAAATAAGTATTTTATTATTACTAAATTAATTACGGTTGCACGCTTGAAACTACCTTTGCAACAGCAACTATATGTGTTCCTAACACAAATAAGCACCTCCATGAACCCTAAAACCTCTGAGGACTCAATTGCGTATCTGAACTGACCTCATATGAAGTGATGGGCTTGTGGTAGCTTTTAAGGGCATTGATTGCTTTAGAGTAGCCCAGAGCTCTCCATTTATCGCCCTTGTGTGTATAAGCTTTTGCCAGCGGCTCCAGTTTGTCAGTAATGTGCTTGTTATGGTTCTCCACTTTAGTCGTGGATGGTTGGGAACAGACCCACTTCCCAGACAAAACCGGATTCACTGCCAAACTCTGGCTCTGGTCTTGGTTACTCTCAGATGGGTGAACGCCACTGATCAAGGCCTCCAGATCATTCTGAGATACACCATCTTCCTCATGGTGCTCTTCCTGAATATCTGGCACCTGTGGAATGAGTCATATTAAATGCACTGCATAAGGGAAAAAAATCTGTATGGATCTTACAATAACCTCCCATCCTTCCCTTTCTTACCGTCTCTGTGGGATTTTCTTGAGGATCCTGATTTTTAAGGATTTTCGAAGGATCCTGAGCTACTGCTACTTGTGGAACTGGGCTGACTTCTGTCTCATTGAACTTCTCAGAAGGGGCAACTGTGGGACTGAGCACATGTACATTGCTTCAGAATAAACATTTACAAATGTATTCAAAAGTCAAACAACAAGTGTCTAAATATAAATCCACTTATGCAAATTTCTTAAAACCACAGGCAATGCCACTGCAATTGAGTCTAGTCTACAGTGCCCTACCTCTCAGGAGGAAGGAGGCTGTAGTCTTCAGGGGCTAGTAATCTTTTCTCACTAATGCAGGAACTTAACCAAGTGCATTTGACCAGTTGAACAGCAGAGGGCAGTCTTTCCACTTTCAGAAGCCTCAGAGCTCTATTACAATCGACTGAATCATCCACCACAATGTGTGTGCAGCTGGGAGAGAATGTGGACACTACCTGTCCTCCATTCTGGGTGATCTGTCGATGGAATATATCACACCTGGCTTTCCCTATACCAGCTGGAACTATGTATATTGTGTCTCCTTGGAATAATGTACCTAAGAAAAAGATGCAGACATTTAAAACATAACCACTACTAGTACTCATACCAGATTGGGCTGACTGACGCAGGTTGAGAGGAGCAGGAAGTTAAGCTTTAATAATATACATAACTATGATACTCATTTATAGGAATTAGCAGGTTGAAATTGTTTCAGAAGATTCATATATTAGAATAGAAGTTCTGGCAGGTCACATCATTCAAGCTTGCATCAGCTGACTCTCAGCTGATCCACGTCTACCTATAGGAATATGATGCCTATCACCGCATCCCTATATATAAGGCCCACACAGTATTATCAACAGCTTTATAGTGTTGCTCAGTAGCTAACTACCCTCCCCCAACCCCAGCTCCACATCTCTTCCAGTCAGGACCTGGCCTTCTGATATTCCTCTTCGAATCAGACTGTCATTAAGAATGTTATTGATATGGATGGGCAGTGAGTTCTTGTCCAGAACAAAAACATATACAGTCAATACAAACTGTATTCTAATTGTCAATCATCTTTGACGTTAGTGGTCCTGACAGAACTACTTGTTCTAGTTGCTTTGGTAGGTCAGTTGGTTGATTTCTAAACAAATCCAATGTCTATGGAAATAGGGAAATTCTATTGGTTTTTTTTGTTGTTGTTTTTTTTGCATAATGGTGATTTTCATTAAAACTAATTCATGGTAACATCCTAAACCATAAAATGACAGTCAAATTAAAAGGAACAGCACTTCACCACTCAAACAAAAATACATAATTCAGTGGAAGAAATAGAAGGATAGCCTATCTATTTGTCAAAATATTTACATTAAGTGAAATATGGAGCTTCAATCTCTCAAACAGTCCTTGTTGCTTTACTCAAGTGTACTTCGAAGGGTGAATTATGAACCTGTTATTGGTTTAGCGGGTGTCCGCTTGTGGGGAGGCGCGTCCTTCTGATCATTCGGCCTGGGTCTCTTTACTTTAGGGAAGGCTTTCAGGATACCATGACCTTCCATTCCGGCCAGGGTAGGGAAAGGAGCCCTAAAAACAAAATGATTGGGATCAGCAGGCTTCAAATATCTACAGAAATACACAGATCGAACCTACAGAAGGGTGTTAGCACTGGCAGAAATACTATCCGAAGATTCCATAAGACTAATGTCCTCATATAGGCAACCAGAGCAGCAAGCGAATAAACGGATTGCTGTGTTTTAAAACATACATTAAACATTATAAATCTTTAAAGGCACAACAACTTATAATAATGACTTAAACACCCCATACTTACCCCTTCAAGCTCCTCTTTCTAGGAACAACACAACACACGAGTGTTTTAGACGGATCAACTTCCGGGTCATAGTCAACACTAGCGTTTGCGTTTTAAAAAAAAATTAAACATTTTAAATTATACTTTGCTTTTGTACTTAATTGTAATACTTTTCATAGTTATAGTTACATATTTCATTGTATATACATATTGTAAATGCATTAAAGATACGAAATATATTGTTTGAGAAATAGCTGTTGCCTTGGCAACTTCAGGCGTGGGATTGTTTGAGGAAATGATAGCGCATGAAGCATGGCTGTTCAACACTGGGCAGATGCGCTTAGGAAAGCCAAGAAAACTGCCTTAATATCGGATGGTGCGCATATATATTCTGTATTATTTTTTGATTTGCTATTTTGTATGTGTATTTATGCTGGCAGTCTTGCTAATAGTCTTGCTAATACGTGTGATAAGTCGAATACATTTGCTACAGGCTAATAATAGTATTGGAATCTATGCAAAATATCATAAAATAACTGTTAAAAGAATGTTTTATTTATTTTAAAGCGTGAATATTGTTCGATGTAAAGTAAAGTATGAATTGAGAGACTCTTTCATATGCCTTTCTCATTAGGGAAAAGGAAAGCTCATTATATGTTTGAGGATGGAAATGAGATGTCTGAGGAGTATGACCTGAAAACTGACGAACTTGTCTGTAAGTGATCTTTTTTTTTTTTTTTTTTGTTTAATTGATTCTCATACTAATTTAGATTTGTATATTATAATCATTCCATCTTTATTCAGTGCGAAAGTGGCGACATAAGACCAATTTTGGAGGGCAGGGGCAGTGGACATGGGAAGTTGGTGAAACAAATCCAAACGACATTAACGTTACCTCTGATTTAATAAAAGAGAACAGTTCAAATGTAAGGTTTCCTTTCATTTTTCATTATGTGTAAATGACAGTGTTTTGATATTGATGTGTGCTAGGCACCTGTTTTGTTATCTAAGTGTTTTTTTGTTTGTTTTTATGCCCACAGCCTTTGTTCATGCGTAAGGACACAAAAGCCAGTTTCCAATGGAGGATCCGTAATATCTCTTATCCTGTTGAAGTCTACAGTGTGTCAGCAGAGCCGACGGAAAGATGTTGTGTCATTCGAACCTCCAACAAAAAGTGAGTTCTTTAAAATTGATGCAAGTAGGAGGCTTTACATTGCTAAACCATTTAAAAGTCAACTAGTCTTGATTGTGGAATATGAAAGGAGTGTTTTAAGTAATTTAGTGTTTATTGGCTGTATTGTAATATGTCTTCATGTTGTCTGACTGAAATTGGGCAAAGTATTACATTTTGTGTTAAAGTAGGTAGTGTATATATGAAGACTTCAGATGCAAAAGCCTCTAAGTGCCATCTGAAATTTTCTTCTAGAATGATCTTTTTTATCAAGCTTGTATATTTAAGTTCAGTAATTTATATATATATATATATATATATATATATATATATATATATATATATATATATATATATATATATATATATATATACTTTAACATATAATTTATTTCTGTGGCCAAAGCTGAATTTTCATAAATTCTCCAGTCTTCAGTGTCACATGATCCTTCAGAAATAATTATAATATGCCGATTTGATACTCAGTTGTTATCAATGTTGGAAACTGTTGTGCTTCTTAATATTTTTTTGGAACCTGTGATATGTTTTTCAGGATTCTTTGATGAATAAAAAGTAAAAAATAACAGCATTTTTTCAAATAGAACGTTTTTCTAACAATAGAAATCTTTACAATAATTTTTTACCTTGTTGAATAAAAGTATTAAAGAAAAACGACTGACCCCAAACGTTTGAACGGTAGTGTAAATTGTTTCAAAAGATTTCTATTTTAAATAAATGCTGTTCTTTTAAAAAAATATTTTTATTCATCAAAGAATGCTGAAAAAAGGTTATAAAAAAATATATTAAGCAGCAACTGTTTCCAACATTGATAATAAATCTGCATATTAGAATGATTTCTGAAGGATCATGTGACATTGAAGACTGGAGTAATGGCTGATTAAAATTCAGCTTTGCATCACGTAAATACATTTTATTTTTTAGTATATTTATTATTATTGTTATATTAAAATAGAAACCCATCATTTTAAATGGTAGAATACTACTGTTTTTTTTCTCTATATATTTTTGATCAAATAAATGCAGCCTTGATGAGCACAAGAGACTTCTCTCAAAAGCATAAGTTTGTAAACATGTTCATGTAGGCATTTATCTTCACTTTAGAGAAATACAATCATAATATCATATCAAATCAAATTAGTCAACTTCTGCTTATAAATTCAGGATTACCTAGTGAAAAGCAGTGTTATTTTAGTATCATATAGTATACTATTATAGTTCTATAGTATCAGGTTTTTTTCCATCCATTTTTAGACAAGCAGAAATATGTTTTTTTATATTTTAAGTTAAAGTGTATAGCATTTCAAGTAATGTAAATGTTTTTTATGGTTTTAGTTTCAATTTTAGTTAGCCACAGTAACCCTGGTGAAAAGTGTGTTGAAAAGTTAATTGTGTAGTTGCAAAATCCCTGCAGTAACCCTATAGGTGGCACTGTTGATCTAGATGGAAGATGGATGGCTGGCCATGAGAAACATTCTCTTGTTCATCTCCTCATTTCCCAGGTACTATAAGAAGTTCAGTATTCCAGATCTCGACCGTTGCCAGCTGCCTTTGGAGAGCGCAGCCTTGAGTTTTACCCACGCCAACAACACTTTAATCATCAACGTGAGTGAACTCTCACCGCTAGTCTCACTTAATTACTTTCTCTAAGCTCTTTCTGTATTGTAAGGTATGTATTCACAGTTTTTTTCCGCATCACGTAGAGGAACTTTCCCTTTTGCGTGGATCTGGGACCAGGTTGCCAAAACCCTAATCCCCACTAAGAGAGCACACAATTCTGGTCTCAGATCATCAAAAGGGCAACTATGCCGTCACTTTTTATTGGTTCACCTAAGTAGAGAAGGTTGAACTGAACTGCTCTCACCTCTGTTGTCTGCTCCAGTACTCAGCTGTTCCGTCCAGCAATGGATTTTTATATGGAGTTTCTCTCGCTTTTGTTGTAGTACAAGAAGCCCAAAGAGATTTTAACACTGGAACAGGAGCTGCTTGTGGAACTGAAGAAACTGAAGGGGACAAGTGAAGGAGATATTGACTGTAAAACTCAGTGAACTGCTGTGGATCCGGAGCCTTTGCGTCATTGTATTTTTCTGGAAGCGTTTCTGCACATTCACTTCAGCTCTGTGTCTCACATTGGCATGTTTCTGTCAGCCTTGTGCATCCAAGCAACTCGCTTTCATTGTGTGCTCTTTTTCATGTAAAATTTCAAATGGTGTTCTGAATGATGTTCCTCCAACTGTTCTTTGTTAAATAATGCGTTCTCTGACTAAAATAAAATAAAATTATTATAAGAAGTTTGTTTTATTCCAGCTATTTCCACTATACTGTAACTTAAAAAATGTAACCCACCAATGTGTTGTGAGATAAATCATCATTTAGTAAACACTGTTTGTACATTTAGGCAAGGTATGTTTATACAGTACATGTCATATAGTAATTCAAATTGAACATAAAGTACTTCAAAAACATAAAATAATTATAGCAGATGCATAAGAATTAAAAATAAATACTGACTAAAAAAGAAATCAGGAAACATACATAAATAGATAATAAACAGAGCAATTCCAATAGGGTCCTCACACCATCGGTGCTCGGGCCCTAATGATACAGTGCAATCGGCTAAGTGCTCATTCAGTAAATGCATCAAATTCATAAACTGACAACTTGTGCATCTAGCAGTTGCATCATATTTCTATAACATGAAGGTCATTGAACTTCAGTTTCCATATACTGCCATCTCCACTCATCAGTTTCCTTGAAGTGCATCGTGGGAAAATTAAACATTTCATTTATCTTGGTTCCCTGATTTGATCTGTATTCATCTCATGTTTATGGATGATGTTTGGCATGCACCACAGTACTGTTTGTGTTTCTACTGTAAATAGAATACTACAAACTCAAACTCTTTGTTGGCTTAAGCCAAGGGAGAGACAAAACAATACCATGTCGAATATACGGTTTCTGACTCTGGTGACTCTTCGCTTCTGATTCCTAGTCTACAGTTTTTGTGCCAAACCAAGAGACTGTATGCATAAAACAGGCACTAAACCACAAGTCTTTCTCACTATTGTGTATAACGGCCTCTGAGGATGTTGTTTTCTGCCCTGGAATTCACCAGCCAGGGTTCACGGCTGACACTGCAGTCTCTTGGTTTGGGTTTTAACATGGAACATTTTTTTTATATTTTAGAATGGCAAAGGTGGAAAATATGGCAGATGGCATCAGTTGACTTAACTTAAAAAAAGTGATAAACTTCACGCGTAATTGAAAAAATTAAGTTATGTGAACTTGACAGTTTATTTACTAATTATTGTAAGGCAAATGGTTTCCTTACTTTTTTAGGTTAAGGCAACTGATCACTTTTAATGCATGTTAATTAATTCGTCTGTATTATTTAAGTTGTAAAGCTCGTTTTGGGTTTACAACATTATACAAATTGTAAGCTTTATTATACACATTCACACTAAAACATGTTAACATGCATTATTTACATTTTGTTTTGAGTATTTCAACTTTTTTACGAATTTGCCCCATTTTAATTTAAGTTTTGTGGTAATCAACATTACGCCGTGCACAAGTGCTGCCAATTAACGTCGAGATGTGATGAAAGTAGTGACAGATCTTTTCTTCTTAAAAAAAAGAGAAAGAAATATAGGGAGAACTGGTTCAATCCATCAGTTGTTGATTAGATAGAGGCAGATCTAAATGAGAGCTTGTAAATATAAGAAAGGGACAGATTTTAAACAGACTAAATGACTGGAGACATACATCACCAGTAAGAAGTCTCATTTTACTGGAAGATTAAGTTATGACATTTTGATTAAAAAGGAGGAATAGAATATATATACATATTCATGGATGAATTGCTAAGATCAACATGCATTAAGAAAATAGATAGGGTGAATTTCCATTCATGTCAACTTTACCTTGCATTAAAACCTTAAAATATTCATTTAATGGCTAAACGTAAGCTTGTTGTCAAGTTCTGTTGGTTTAGTTTCATTTTCATGGACTTTTAGTTTATTTCTCTTCAGTTACTTGTTCCCTTTGTTCTAGTTTTCCACCAGTCTTTAGTTATACAATGGACACTCATGCAATCAAAACACCTGTTTGCCATCTAGTTTGTTATCATTGTATATTTAAGTTCCTCCTTACATTCAGGTTATTGTCTGTACTTTGCACTCTGTTTTGTGGTGTTTGCTCATTTCTGCATTACCTGCATGCTTTTGAGTTATTTAATAAAATAAAATAATATTTAATTGGCTTTTTCTTTTTCCTTTTGACTTCATCATTGGACTGAAACTTTACACTCGTAAAGCTATAGTTTTCAATTTCTGTATAAGCCCAGGACTGATAGAGATACTGATTTAGCCTAAGTCTATGTTTAACATGTATCTGTGCATCAAGATCAGTGTTTTGATTAAAGACCCTACCTTTAATTAATTGTATAAGCATTCACTATAAAGTTATACATGTGAAGATCCAAGGTTTTTTAAAGCAGTGAACTGTGACCTGCTTAAATATTCAACATCCCATGACACACCATGGAACCTAATTTCTGGCAACACTCTTCTGGTGATGGTGACGGTAGCAACCTTTGGGACATGCCATTGACATGAGCTGTCAGAATGATTTAAAACATACTGACCTTTCACCAGAATCTGCAGCTTTTGCAGTGTGTTAACCTCTCATCGTAACGGCCTCGTATTGACCACAGAGAGACGGAAACCATTGTGCATCATTACACTCGTGTGTTGACAAGCAGTGCCGCGAGCCAAACATCTGCACACATCATTGAAACCTTCTAGGAGCAGAGCAAGAGTCCTGGCGCTGTCTTCACCCCTTCTTGCACTGCCCAAAGATGGTTCGCTCCAGTTCACAGCAATATGAGATTCCAGATTCATCCAATACCAAATGTCCAGGGGAGATTGTTGGCCTGAGGTCTGTGAAAAATTATTTAGAAATGTCTTACATGGAAAGAATCAGATGTCTATGGGTTAACTGCTACCGAGAGAGATTCTTATAGTTCCACCAGTCCTGTTTTCTTAGAGGTACCGGCTCTTCTGACAGACTGGTGACCAGTGGTCTGGACTTTTGGCAGATGTTGACTGTTATCTGTAAGTCAGAGCGGATACAATGGGTCCTACAGGAGCGATCTGCAATGCCATTAGCATTTTGGAGCGAGTTATTGATTACTGATACTTTAGCAATGCAGGTTTTTCTTAAAAACTGGGTGGTGGTCAGCATTTGCATTGTTTTGTTTTTACATTGTTTGACTCAAGTTTCCAGACCTTTGACTGGATGTCTGGTCCATATTACAGCTTATTCTTGTAAGGCCTATAGCAGCTTGACTGACATGTAAAGCAATCAATCACAGTTAGCCTTTTTGAATTCCCGCTTCCATTAGGTCAATGTGTTTTGTAAAGGTTTCTATGAGTACGCTCAAGGTATTTTCACTTTTTATTCTATGAGATAAAATACATTAATAATACCCCACTCATGTTTATTATATAAGAGATTTCTAACAAGTGGCTAAATGTGACTGGATTTTACTAAACAACCTTTACTGGATTTTTGCCCAGATTTGCAGTCTGGAGTTGATGCTAATTGCCAAAAATCAGAGTCAGTCTGCAGGTTTTGGGCAGTCAGAGAACAGAAAATTGTGTATAATATGATGGGCACAGTGATTCCATCCAGTCTAGAGGATTTCAAACATGTTTTAGAACACATATTGTTTAATTAGTTGTGTGTCTATGCGTTTAGCTTGTTGTGTTCAGAAGAATGTAAAACTGGTGTGATCGTTTAGTGCATGATGTCCAGTTTTTCTCTGTAACTTTACAGGAACATGTGTGATGCTTAGTGTTTTATAATCTGTTCACATATTAAAAGTTGTGCAGTGTAAACATTGAATGTTTTATAATACCTGCATCATATGATACCTTGTATAATACTAACATCAAATTTGTAGCAATGTCAATGCCAGCAATGTCTGGTTTATATACTGGTATGTATTTATTTTGATATTTTTTTACGGATATTGTATGAAAAACTCTAACTTAGGAAATGTATGGTTAATAAGCGCACACAAAAACATTTCCCCTTTAAAATACAAAAATGAAGTCTAATTCTTTGAACGATGCAGGCATAGCATTAGCCTATAGTGGTATTTTGACAAGACCAGAACAAAGCACCAATTTAAATAGTTTTAGTAGGTCAATAAAATGCTTTTCTAGATGCTTTTCTACCACAACATGGCTCTGCAGATGGAAGCAGTCCAAGGGCCAACCGACAAATCAGAAGTCCTGGGAAAAGGCGACAGGGCGAAGAGCTCAGCGCTGTGATTTTTGTTCAGTGTCTCTTCTTCCCATTCTCCCTCCCCATCCTGAGGCCTCAATGGTCATGCTCAACTGCCTCAACAGAGAGACACTCTTTTTTGGCCCTTTTCATTCGTCTGTGCCCCTCTTTGCCTCTTCCCAGCCATTTGCCCTCTTTCAGCCCCTCTCGCCCACATCTCAACCCATAACACCCCCCGAAACGTTTTCTCTCCCCCCGAGTCGCTCTTGGTTTCTCTCTCGCCCGCCCTCACCCCCTCTGTGTGACTGGGCTTCCTTTTTTGATAGCTGACCCCTCCTTGTGTTATTATTCAGGTCCACCATTGTATAACATGTTTCTTTTCTACGGCGCCTACAAAGGCAGCATTTGATCAGAGGGTTACGGTGTGCGGGTCGCAGAAATGCAACTACACGGTGGTAACCTTTGTTTGGGACAGCAATGGTGGGTTGACCTCATCTCTTCTAAAGCAAAAGGCCCAAGCTATTCAAAGGCCCAGTCTCACTTGCTGAGCACATTCAATCGAGACCGGCCTGTCACAGATATTGCCTCACAGTTATCTGAGGCTCAGGCCTCTTTTTCTGGGAGTTCGACTGCTGGGCCAAAAACATAACAACAGCTATACGGTCCTGGAGGTATACCTCTTGAATAGACCCGAGCATGCCCTTGAGGTTTCTCTCAGGCTGCTGTTGTTGTCAACTGAATAAGCCTGACTCTGAAAGAAACTGGCTCCCAATTTGGCCGACTTGTGTTCCTGGAGGCCTTCGACTTTAACCCACACTTGTCGTGTTCGTGTTCTTGATGCGCCCACACACATACAGTGTGATCTATGAGAGAGCGAGAATTCAACCCGCCAGCTAATGATCGCTGACTCCTTCAAAGCAAATTCAGCGTAGAAGCGCATCTCAAAGGAGTCGAATCAATCACAGTCCGAATTTAAAGTTCCCACAAAAGACGTTTAGGGAGTCAATGAATCACACACCATATAAACTTGTTAAATCAATACTTTTACATGAATTTAATACACGCTCTAAAATAAATATTTCCACTTTTTGAAGTATCTTACAATCTTCCAATAAAAATATATAGTCATGTACAAACAATAAAGATGCTTTTTGATAATGTCACTACACATCATGGAATCTGTGTGTATCTGCATATTTTTGAGATTATCAGTAGCTGCCATGTTCACTGTCAGAAAAAAATGTGCAAAAACAGTACCCTTAATTGGTCAGCTTACCTTAGAGTAGTGATATATACCCTTTAAGGGGTAAATGAGGTCCAAAGTTGTCCCTTTAAAGGGGTCCTATTATGTCCTTTTACGAAGTCTTGATTTTGTTTTTGGGGTGTACTAGAATATGCTTTCATGGTTGATTGTTCAAAAAACACATTATTTTTCTCATATGTTACAAATTGTATATTTCGAACGCATCATTAGTTCCAGTTTCGATGAAGCCTCTCCTTCCGAAATACAAAATGTGCTGTGATTGGTTAGATGGCCCAGTGTGTTGTGTTCGGGAAATCTCACGCACCTTACCATAATCGCGAGTTTCATCTGCTCAGGTGTAAATATTAAGGATGGTGTCAATTTCAAGTCTGATTCAGACTTAAGAATGTTAACGAACAAGAGGATCATCCAGAACGGATTTCGTCTTTGCAACCACGGATTTCACAGGACGTTTCAGAGTGGTGTTTTTTTTTTCTGTAATTTTCTTATTCATTTTTAGATACGATGTTATACACCATTTAATCATGATATTTGTTGGAAAACTATGGTAATACAACAGTAATTGATCACAAAACAATTTCCTAAGGGGCGGTGAACAGTCTTACATAAGCAAGAGCTTACAGAAGCTACAGTAAACACTACATCAACACTAAGCGGAGGCAAAGCTTTGCCTTTTGTTTACATCGTAGAAACTACATTAAACGTATTATTGGAACTGATAAAAAAAAAAAAAAAAAAAAAATACTACAAATAATAGGACATAGCTTTGGAAATGGGGTGGACAAAACACTGTGCTCTTTGCCATAGTGAATCAAAAATAAAAGTTTGTGTTTACAATTATTTTGTATATATAAATATACACACATGCATATATTTAAGAAATAGTTGCTTATATATACTGTATATATATATATATATATATAATTTGTATTATATATAAATATAAATATTTTATATATAAATAAAAAAAAAATCTTAAATATATACATGCATGTGTGTGTATTTATATATACAAAATAATTATGCACAGTACACACACATATATTATGTAAACACAAACTTTTATTTTGGATGCGATTATCCGCGATTAATTGTGCAAAATATCTCCCTTTGGAGTGGACTTTAAGTTTTGTAACCTTGCAGATCTTTTTTATGCTCAAACAGCAACATTACAGACTAACTAAAGTTGAAAAAGTGAAATAGCATAATAGGACCCCTTAAAGAGTACTGTCCCTGTGAGAAGCTGTGTTATATCCCAAAAGGTAAAATTTGTGCACATTTTTCTGAGAGTGTTTGTGTGTCATGTGTTCTGTTGTCTTGTTGTATTCCCAGAGATGTGTTGCTCATTATTACAAGGGCTTACGGTGTCCTCTGTTCAGTCAACAGTTCAGTAATTGTCCCAGAACAAACTGTTCGTAGTACAGTCATTCATCTGTACAGCCTCCTTTTTTCTTTTTCTTTTTCTTTTACACAGCATCAGTTTGCCATGATGTCCAGAACTATGGATGCACATAGATTAGATTAACTCAAATTAAGACACTCCAGTATAAGATATGATACTGCCCTCAATTTGCGCTTGTGCGTTGATGGTGCTTAGTCCTCTTGTTGAGGGGATATGGGATTAAATCAAAAGGCTTCCTTTCTGTTAACAGGTGTCCTCTAGGAAGACGTTTCATGAAATGAGCCTCGCGCTGGTGCTGCTGGGTCTGCATGGCTTTCCTGGGTCGGCCCTTGCGTGTAAAGGCCATGTACCAGCCTTTGTACTTAGCGTTCTGCAAAGCCGTGTAGTTATTTTCCAGAACAATCTCAGTGAATATGCAGTCCCTGCCACGGCCCTTCCTCTGGCAACAAAAAGAGACAGACAGCGGAGGACTGAAATGACAAACTGCGAGATTTATGAGGCTCAGTTTTGTTCACAGGGCATGATGGGTTTACCTGTGATACGATTAGTGGCGTTCAAGCCCATTTAGATGTCTATATTTTATTCAAATCGTATGATTTCATTGCATTCAGCACTTGGCAGACTGTTTTATCCAAAGTGACTTACAGTTGCTTTTCCTGGGAATCAAACCCATGACCTTGGCATTTCTAGTGTCATGCTCTGTGTTTGAGTTAAAGGAAGGTATCTTGTAGATATCAGTGAAAAAATAATAATAAACATAAACACACTTAATTACAATTACATTTTCATGTCTATGCAAAAAAAAAAAAAGGGGGGGGGGGATTGGTTGGGGCACTTAAGGGGTTAAACTCACCCGTCCAATAAGCTTGCCTCTCTTGTTCATGCAAATGTAGTATCCTGTTTTTGCTCCTCTGATTCGAACCCGGCTTCCAAACGTGTCGGTTTCCACAATAAGTTTAGCTGGAAATGTGACAAAGTTTGTTACTTTTACACATCACTTTCAGGTGACATATACAATGAGTGATGCTTCTGCTTGTGTACTGGATAGTTTATGATTTGCATTGTTGTAATGTTGTCTGGGTTGGAATAAAGTGTGAACAAAACTGCTAATATTGAGTCTAGATGTGTGAAAGCAAGTGTGTGTTAGGCCAAGACTACAAAGAGTAAAAGTAAGAGTAACAAAGAGAGGTATAAACCAATGACGCTGACCTCACTTCTCTTCATAAACTGACTCATACTTTGAGTTGTAAAACTATGAAAATTCCTCGTAAAATGACCCTCCAAAAAAGTGGGCAAAGTGGATGGACTGCACGAGTGGAAAGAAAGATGGCTAGACACACAGAAATACTTTGGTGACAGGAATTCATTCCCAGCGGACGGGATTCTAACCGCTGTTTTGTTTGGAGAAGAAGTGCCGTAGCTCACTTAAAACAGGTGCCTTACTGTATAGCTTTAAAATTACACTGAGTTCAAGTAAAAACAAGATTGACTTTTCATTGCCTATTTGCAACATCAAGGCATACTATGAATCATATATTTAGCAGAATAATTTTGGTGCCAATAACTCTAAAACTTTAGATCATCATCTTGCTTCACACATAATACAGGAACATTTGCAATAAACATTTGTTTTGGAAGACATGAAAGATGAAAAATAATGATGTTCGAAAATTGCATGTCATATTTCTATCCTACAACTTTTATTATATGGAGAACTATTCAGGAAATGTTAAGACGGCAGAGGTAAGATGAGTACTGATGTGTTTTCCAGAAACGAAACGGGTTTCTCTTGAGATTCCCAAACTCAAAAATATAGAATCCATTTCAAACTATGCAGGTTACTTTTTGGCAATGACATTTACTGGACATTCTTTAAAGTAACCTGAGGTGATATCCTCAACTGACTGTTCTGTCCTATTGTTTAAAGCTGACAAAGTAAAATAATGCATAAAAGTGCCTCTGCAAAGATTGTGACTTGCCGTGAATATCTCCATCCTCGCCGTTGGCATTGACCCTCTTATTGCCCAGGACTTGTACATGTTTTCCACTGGTCCGGCTATAGAGCTGATAAGTCCTTGTTAATCTCCGACTCATCCTGTCCGACAGACGACTCTGCTCCGTTACGTGGTGCTTAAAATTGGGTACGGAGATGGACTGCATCGTCATCTATGAAAATGTGACAGAACATGCAGATTCATGGTGTAAACAGAAGACAGAAGAACTATATTACGATTGTTGATTAATTGTGTATATTAGAACAATGATAGAAACATTATGGGCAGCACTCTTAAGTACAATAAATTGTTTCTCATCAGATTCAAATAATGATTCCATATGTGCCTGGTCTTATGAAGTGGAGGACACAAGATGGTTGGCATTCTCACGGCAAGTGCGCTGTCCACACTCTAGATGACATGCCAATGAGGGTTCGTTTCAACCAACAGTGATCTTTCACCCCTGTCTCTCGGGTCTTTTCCCATAATGATTTTCTTTTGTAACTCAGCCATGTGCCTTGCCCACATGTTAGAGCCATTACCTTTAAAGTGAGGGGTTTACGCCTTTTCAAGATGTTTGACAATTTGCCAATGACTCTATTAATAATGAGTTGTTTTCACGGTTATAACACATTTACTACACACATATAACATCAAAGGATTAATGCGCGTAAAACACTTATCGTTTTCAGTGTGTCTTGCTGATGAATATTTGTAGGGGAGACAGAGTAGTGTTGTAACATTTTTGTTTCAATGTCTGTGACTGTTTTGTTTTGCATTATGTGACTAAAACTTTGACACATTATTCCCATTTACCTACAAATTTAGACATTTATAATTCTATGAATTATTTATAATCCATAAAAATGAATGTCAGGCACAACATTCATTGCAACCTAAATCTACAACAAAATTATTTAAAGGTTTACATTTTGTGCATGAATTTATTGTGGTATCCAAACATTCTTGTTAAAAATATATGATCTCGCATGATCACACCACCCAGTGTATTTCAAAATATTAAACATAAAATAAATATAACTGAAAACAGCACATCAAATTTGAAACAAATTTTGAAATATATGCTTACAACTCTGAAAATGAAGAGTGTGTTTGTCAACTCTAAGAGTTGTCACACCTGTATTTGTGGGTCCAATAGAAAACACTGGAAAGTCATGTTACAACCCTCCCAGTTATATTTCTATTTTAACATGTAGGTAAAAGTAAAAAGTGTATGTGGATGTTATATATCAAAGTAAACAAAACAGCCTGCTCATTCACTTGAAACTGTCCTTTAACATCCACTAACACCTAAAGTTATAAACCAGATCTAAACATTTTACTTTTACTTTATTTTATATATTTTTTTACAGAGACACTTACAACTACAGGTGATTTCACCCATGGTTAAACCTATGTTACAATATTAAAGTTTCTCAACAGTGTAGGATATACCTATTAGTTTGAGATGCTTGTTCGTAGAAAACTTACCTGAGTGTAAAAACACAGAGTCATGAATTGAAGGAATCTGAAATACAAAAATTGTGGATTATTATTATTATTATGTTTAAATAAAAATAGAACAGTTTAGCAATGAAACGTCTATATTAAGCATAGGCTACTTACAGGTAACGTAACCTCGATGATTTCAGCCTCATTGTGAGATTTCCAAACCCTGTCTGATTATTATCCCAAACGATAAGTTCTTCATTAATTCCACTGTGCGTGTATTTTATTGTGTGAAGATGCTCGGTCCATCGGACTTTCAGCAAAAATGACAGTAAATAAACTGAGTGACAGGACAAAATATAGCCTTCTGGTATCGATAGAATGTGTGATTTATTTATCCACTGAGTCCATGTCAAACGAATCCGTCAAGCAATTTGTATTCCTGAAAGTTCAAGCACCTTACATGCGACTGTTCTCACAAACATAATTCATGGTCGATGTCCAATTTCAGCGAATATACGAAAAATAAAACATTCTTCATTGAAAGTCACCGACAAGATCCGGCAGCGTGCGCGCGCCCATGCTGAGACTATGTTTCCACACGGTATCTCCAATTCTGATGTATTGCTAGCCTAAATGTCACTGGAAGAGACTGAAGTCACATTTGGGTTGATAAACTGTTATGTTTCCCTGACGAGAGGCTGAGAGCAGAAGCCTCACTGTGTCGGTCTCCACTTTCAAACTCCTAATGTCAAACCCACTCTTCACGTGCGTTACCTTTACTGAAGCGCCATCCCACTCCTCAACATTTCAACTCCTTCAAAGACATTCGTTAACCTGAATCATTACAAGAAAAGTTTAGGCTATCCAGTTAAAGATACACTCCCAAAACCTGAATCGAATTTTCATGAACAATGAACAATGTTTATTATTGGCTATTATCCTAAGCAAATAAAGACTTAGTGTTTGAAAAGGTAATTCATTTATGATGCTTTGTAGATAAGAATTAGATTAAGAAAAAAACATGGTTATAGTAGGCTAATTAGCACGGGCTAATACAAAGAACGCAATTTAACCTTAAATTTGTGATAAAAATGTAATTTGTCTAAAACGAGTTTATGTATTTTAAACAAGAGTTTGTGTCAAAGCTCCATAAAAGAAGTCGTATACAAAACATATCATAATCACAACTATTTAGCCTACATACTTTGTGATTTTTAAATTATCTATTAGCACTATATTATTACGTTTGTTCTGTCTCATACACATCATGAAATCAAAGTCCGAGTCCCATTTGGAATAACAGATGTATTTAAATTATATAGTTCTAAAAGTATAACATTAAATGCAAAAATAACTGTTTCTTCCAGAAATAGGCTATCGCTTCAGAGTAATAATAATAAAAAAAATGGACTTGTGTCACATAAATTGTAATTAGTTTTAATTTACAATAGGCAAAAATAAAATATAGCCTATACTTTTACTTTTTTTTTTTTTTTATTAGAAAAGTCATGACATTTGTATTGAACTATCTAATGAGTAACATACTTGCTTGCTTAGTTGGGAAAAAGAGTGATTAAGAGGGTTAACAGCACCTACACGAAATATAATAACCTGAAAACCCACATTGTTACATCACCTCTTCATCATTAAAAATATGCACTTTTTTGCAATAGTTAATGTTACGTGCATATTAACATTACCTGCAAAATCATGACAGACTTAATGCTCATTATATATTTTACATATTTAAAAAAAATTATAATTTATCATTGTTGTTACTGGTTTAAATACACCTCCCAACGAGACAAACCAAAGAAATGCATAACCTAGCCTTTTTTTTTTTTGAGGGGAAAAATTCTCCCACAAGGAAAAGGGAAAAATTGCAAAGATTCTGGTATGCACATAACATATACAGCTACATTAGTCTATACCCTGGCTGCCTGTAATACTTTACTTCATGTGCCTTTGTGGTGACCCTAGTTTTCTTTTTTTCTTTTTTCACTCACACACACTACATGTGTAAGTAATATACGCTCCATGAGAGTACTGGACTTCAGATGTTTATAACATCTAATGGCTAGACATGTGCTGTCAGTACTACAGCTTAGTTAACTTTGATACAGTAGATCCACCAAAAAACAAAGCATTTAACAATTCAGATATTACAGGGAGGAATTGAAGTCTTAGTCTGCAGCCTATGCTTGTGATAATGTAATACTTCAAGTTCATATCATGCTTCCAGCAGCATACACTAAATGTCTTAATGCAATGCTGCATCACAAAGCTGTAATGGCCCTGGATCATTGGACTAGAAACCACTGGCATATCTCAATTGCATATTGAGATGTCTTTATCTGCTATAGTGGGCTTTTTCCCTTTAAATACAGGCTTTACTCTTGCCTTTACAGCCTATGCTTGTGATAATGTAATACTTCAAGTTCATATCATGCTTCCAGCAGCATACACTAAATGTCTTAATGCAATGCTGCATCACAAAGCTGTAATGGCCCTGGATCATTGGACTAGAAACCACTGGCATATCTCAATTGCATATTGAGATGTCTTTATCTGCTATAGTGGGCTTTTTCCCTTTAAATACAGGCTTTACTCTTGCCTTTACAGCCTATGCTTGTGATAATGTAATACTTCAAGTTCATATCATGCTTCCAGCAGCATACACTAAATGTCTTAATGCAATGCTGCATCACAAAGCTGTAATGGCCCTGGATCATTGGACTAGAAACCACTGGCATATCTCAATTGCATATTGAGATGTCTTTATCTGCTATAGTGGGCTTTTTCCCTTTAAATACAGGCTTTACTCTTGCCTTTAATACACTCATATCCTGCAATGACCATAACATGGATCACTGCAAGTTCCACCAATCTCAGACTGAGACTATAATTCCCATGCATGACTCAAACCCCAAAAAAGAAGGATTTTCACACCTTTGAGCACTCATAGGAGCGACAAAACAGCTGCTAAGCAGCATAGAACATGTCATTATCGGTATTGGTTTAATTCTGTCCCATAAATTACTCATATCAGCCTATGTGCTGGCTTAGAGGGTGAGAATGTACCTGATTGATTAGTTCCAGAGGGAGACGGCCACAAGTGATTTTGCCACATGGAATGATTCAGTGCACTAGTTAGTCAGGTCCTTTCTCAGATATTACTCTGGATTTGTGTGTTTAAAACTTTTGTTCATGTCCTATCCTGGATTTTAATGTGTTTTTTGCAATCATATATGTTAAGGTAAAGAGTAGCCTGAAAGTCTTTTGCTTGAAATCATGTTTAGAATATGCTTATTTATGAGATTTTTGGAGTATAAATGAAAATATATTTTGTGTGATTACCTTTATTCAACTTCGTTACTGTCACATGCCCGTTCTGTTTTTTATTTAATTCCTGTGTTTCCTTTGTTCTCCATTATCCTGCCACTAGTTAGCTTCCTTGGTTACTGATTGTTACACACCTGTTTCATATTCCGTTGGTTAACCTCCCTTCTGTATTTAAGCCTTCAGTTCTCATAGCTCTTTGTTCGGTGTTGATTTTCATCTAGGTTATACATGGTTGTTTTGCTAAGCTTTCTCCTGTGATCTCCTGCATGTTCTTTTGTTGGATTTTTGATTAATGTTATGTGGAAGCAGGAGAGAACCCAAACGCAGACAGTGTGCAGATATTAACACGGTTTTATTAAGACACAAATGGGAAAACAAAACCCACGATGGGGTAAAACAAGGCTGGTGGGCAAAAACAAAGACAGACTACACTGGACAGAGACTAGACAGCTGACTAGACAAATAACTAACAGCAACAAGATCAGAACTTTACTAGGCAGAGTTCTTCACAAATACTCACAGGAAGGTTTTCATTCAGGTAAAGTATCATGGAATACTCACACAATGAATAACAATGAACCAGCACAGGACAGCAAACACAAGGGGATTAAATAGGGAACTAATGATAGCACAACAGGTGACACTGGTGAAGTAATAATGAAGACTCAACAAGGGTAACAAGGGGGCGGGGTTACGTGACGAGACAACGCAAGCACATGAAACATGGGCCTGTCATGATTCTGCCGCAAGACAAGAGAAAATCAAAGACAAGAAGGCAGAATCATGACAATTAAAGACTGTTTTTGTTAAATTATCCATTGTCATGTGCTCTCTACAGCCACACTGTTACATGGGCAACATTTCTCAGATGACAAATGTCTTGATTCATTTCCATTCAATTAATCGCTAACACTTTACAATAAGGTATCATTTGTTAACATTAGTTAATTACATAACATGAACTTACAATGGACAATGCTTATACAGCATTTATTAATCTTAATAATTCCAACATTTACTAATACATTTTTAAAATCAAAAGTTGTGTCTGTAAAAGGAATAGGAATCTGTCATTGTTTTACTCACCCTCATTTTCTTCGAAACCCCTAGGCTTACGTTCAGCTTTGTAACACTTATGAAAATATTTCTAATATTACTATTTTTTTGTGCATTCATCTATTGAGTGGCTTAGTCCAAGTCTTATGAAGAGACATGATCACTTTATATGATGAACACATTTAATTTAGGCTTCTATTCATATAAACATTGATCAAAAGAAAAACAGTACATAGTGCATATCAGATATCATCCAAGAACAAACCTCACTGTGTGAAGTGTTAAATAATTTATTGATCATATAACAGCCTTATTGATAATATAGCATAAATGTGGGTTCTTAGCTGTTTTATAACTGTAAAAAGTGAACAGTTGGATCAACTTAAAAAAATTACTTCAATTGGTAACACCTAAAGAAATTAAGTTTTCTCAACTTAAATTATCACGTTTTATCGTGAAAAACGTGATAATTTAAGTTGAGAAACCTTAATTTCTTTAGGTGTTACCAATTGAAGTAATTTTTTTAAGTTGATCCAACTGTTCACTTATATTATTATCCTTATCATGTGCAAAATGATTTTGACAAGACATATCAGATTACATAACACATTAAAGCCTGTATATTTTCAACAAAACAATTTTGTCTTTCACCCTCAAATCGCCTCATAAAACCTTAGCACCCCAAACCAAATTTATTCTACTAGATTCACTGACTTGACTCATCATTATGGACCTGATAGTACTTTCAAAATACTCTCCACCTGATCATTCTCCGTCTGCAACAGTTATCAATCAAATGATCATTAAGTTTGTTCACTCCATGATCCAAGTAACTATTCACCTGCCTTGTGCTGATCCTGCTGTTGGTTCAATAAACTTATCATTGCAGCAGTATTCCTGTTCTCTCTCATCCCTGTGTCTGTGCTGAACCATAACAATATGCAGTGTATTCACAATTGGTATAACATTCTCTGTTTTTCTTGGCTTTTGAGACCTTAATTCTGTATGTTCATTTTTCTGATAACGCTCACTGCACATAAAAGCGTAACTCATTCAAAATAGTAAATTCCACAATTTGTATATATAACAGAACATTGTCTCCTTTATTTGACCCTGTCTTTTTCTCCGCTTTTAAACACCCTCTACAACAATCCGTTCAGGGTGAGGAGTTTGTTTTCTTTCTTGTTCTCCCTCACTCTATCTCTCTGTGGTCAAACAGCCAAAATAATTCAGCAGTGGTTAACCAAGAGTCATGCTTTTGTCAAGTTTGTGGGAACCCAAGAGTACATTTTAATATCACAGCCATGTTTTAATTCAAACTTAACCAGGTCTGGTCCAGGTCTGCCATCTGCCATCTGGTCATTGAGTGGTTGATGCTCTTCCAAACATTGTCCCTGTCCTTCTAAATAGCAGCAGAAAAATAAAATAGAGAGACAGAGTGAAACAAGAACCCTGGCACAAGGATCTCTGGTTATTCTTAGAGGAAGAGGGGAATGAGTAAATGTCTGAAGCAGCTAATATGAGACCACTCCATTAAGTAAAGTATTATTCACTCCACCTGATGCCAAGAATAAAAATACGCACCACTAAAGAGAGGGAGTGGTGGAAAGGTAGACACCATGGAGGAAAATAAAACGGAATGTGCCTTGAATGTGGAAACAAAGTTGGAAGTAGATCACAGGTGTCATCCAGTAACACTAATCACAATATGCTTTTGGATGATACATGCTGTCAGAGACTGCACTGAATCCAGCCGTGATTGTACTGTAACTGCCTGGATAGCAGGCATGTGTTAATGCTTTTAGCACAAGCTAATCTAAGGGAACTGTCTTTAAACATTTTCAGTGAAAGTGAAAAGGGGGGTTCAAACTTGCTGTGTTCGGTGCCTTATTGGTTACAAAGGTTATAGTAGCAGTTATTGACATTCCATAATTGCACCTAGACTGTGAGTAGGCCTACTACATTTCATTTCTATTTTCTTAATTTTCTTTTCAAGGGCAGTTAGGGATCTCGGTAACACTTTGCAATGAGGTTCAATTCGTTAAAGTGTCCATGAAATCAAAACTGATTTGTTTTTGTATATTTTTTTAAAACATAAATGTGCCCTCATAATCTTTAATCCAAAGTTTATCTCCCCCTTGTAATATTGCTTGCTCAGCAGCCTGCTCAGATCACAGCAATTAGACAACAGTCCAATCAATAGTTCACCCAAAAATGAAAATTATCCCATACTTTACTACCCTCAAGCCATTTGTGTAAATAACTTTCTTCAATCGGAGTTATATTAAAAAATATCCTGGCTCTTCCAAGCTTTTATAATGGGAGTCAATAGAGCCTGAGTTTTTGAAGCGATATCGAATATGGAGATAAACACTTGGCAATATTGGTTTATTTACAGTAATGCCAATAAAGCAAATTTCTGAACTGAATTGATAAAGGTTATAATTAATGATTTTTAAGGAGTAGCCTATTTGCAGCACACTGTACTTGTATATTAGCACCCTTTGTTGTTTGCTTTTGGCTTCTGATAGAGTGTTTGGCACTGGAAATGTAAATATGTTAGCCTATCTGTTATCTATCTATAAGGGGATAGAGAACGATTCAGACAGTGTTAATATGCTTTCCATTCGGACGAACGAAGTCTGGCTCCGGTCTAGAGACACAATAGCACAGAGCAAATCATATGCACGAGTCGGCGCAGACCACAAAACGGACTCATTTGAATTCTGCACAGAATGCCATATTTTAAAGCGATATGGAGGCGACTAGGAGGAAACTGTGGCTTTACAGAGCTCAACGGCTCTGGCCGAGCTGTGAAATAAATGAAACGCGATTGGCTATTTTCAAAAAGGGGAGGAGCTGCTCGATATATCCCGCCCTGTCTTCCTGTTTCAGTGGAAATTACTTCAACACATTGAATAAGGCCTTTTAACAAGCAGATTATGGCTCTGTGGAAAACTCAATCCTGATTGGTTAGTCGCACCACCCACCAATCACTATTGTATACCACATTGCCCTGGGTAACTGAAACCTGCGTTACTTTTATATTTCTCATATCTCTTGTTTTATACAAATGCAATAGGCATGATCTTGCGTCTCATTTAAATATTCTATTGAAAATTACATCGCTTTAGTTGGCCATTAATATTAGGCATACAGTGACAGCATTGGTCTTGTTGCAAGGCTAAAAGTTTCGTACTGTACAATATATATATATATTTTTTTTAATGGAAGCTTTAAAACAGGTAATATTCAGGAATTACAGTAATTATCATTCATTTTATTTGATGATTGGCTGTGTGATAATAATGTACAATCAGTGACATCATCATCTTAATATATGCTTATACTAATTGTTCATTGTTAGTTCATGATAAACACCTAATGCATTAATGTTAACAAACTGAATCTTATTGGAAAGTGTTGCCTGCCAGCATCTTTAAGTCAGGCCAAGGTAGCGGATAGTTCAGGTTAAGAATGCTCCTGGTCTCTGCTTTTACTCTGCTCTCTCCGCCAAGGGGTTTTTCCATTGACATGGGTGCTCCACTCCACTGAATGAGATCTGATTTACTGTCTTGTAAACACATAGGAAGTAGCATTGAGAACGGTTTAACAAAGTCAATAAAAGCAGATATCATTCTTGGTATAGGGCATGCATGTGGTCTCCCTCATGCACGCACTTACACTCACACACTAAAGCAAACACACACTTTTGTGCCTTTTGCTCCCCCTTTCTTCTGTTTTTCTGTTCTGGGCTGGAGAAAAGCGATTGCTTTTGCAGGCCTACCTGCAAGTTTGCTTTGAGTCTTTCTCTTTTTCATCTGGGTGCAGAAAAGTGGCCCCTGGTGTCCAAACAGCTGTGTAGACCTGGGAGGGAAAGAGGCTTGAAAAAGGGACGAGAAGAAAGAGAGAAAATTCAGTGGACCTCAGAGACTCTCTTTTCTGCCTCTTTCCCGTTCTTTAACTCTCTCTCTCTTTCTAGCTCTCTCCTCTCCATTTCTCTCTTCACATCCCCCCTTTTCTCTCCCTCTCTGTCTTATTTCACTTGTCCTCTCTCTTTGACTTTCTGCTCTTCATCTCCTCCCATCTGTGCTTTTCCAGCCTCTTTCATTCTACCTCTCCCTCTCTGCTCCTAAAACAGCTTTAGGCCTCTGAAAGATGAGATAGAAATGATTTTTCTATCCTAAACATTTTTGTCCCAGGTGCATCATCGATCAGACCCTCTAGTGCGATTATGTTTCCGAGTTTTTAACTTCTTCGAAAACCCCTCCCGAAAGAGCTTTCTTTAGTACAGTATGGTGGTGGAAATCCCATTTGCTCAAAACCTGCAAGATATGTATATACTGTATATGGTCTGAATATAAATGTACAAGGTCCTGGGCTAACTAAACTGTCGTCTGTCCAAAGTTAGGGGGAGAGATGGCTGAAATCTTCCTAGGAGCTATATGGGAGTGTTACCTCCCACAACGGAATTCGCTCCGGAGAGGGTCACTGCTACCCTGTCACTACCTGCTATATCATCTTTCATCCTAAAAAAAAGACGGAAAGCCAAAAGATGAAATGGCTCGCTTTTGACCCTAATACTTGGACTTTTAAACTTTTTTGGGGGGCAGAATTCTTGTTGAGAGACATATGGTGATTGATAGGAAACTTAAATCAGAGCTCTACTGATCTCTGTAGGCTTGCGTTCCAATGGACCAGAAACTCTCAGATAAAGCTCAATATTAATTAAACTTAAAGAATAAAATAATAAAATAATAGAATAATAGAAGATCACTGCAGCACATTTACAATGAAACATTCCCAAACCCTGAACGTTTGCTGGAGGATTTAAGGTACCTCATTAGATCACTTTTCAGACTTCAACTGCTCAAATTTTGAGAAATCAGAAAAGGTTTTAAACCCATCTGTTTTTTTATTTAGTTAGAAATTCATTGCAGACTTTATATCTCAAATGTCAATTCCAAATTTGAAACACAGATCAGAGAAGCTGCAAAATAGGCGTTCTGACTCACCTGCTTCTCCAGAAAAGTTGCAACACGTTTCAAGAGACTATATAGAAAAAAAGAGCAAGAGAGGGAGAAAGAGCATATATATATGTTTTTGGCTGCGGATTCGGGTAATGTTGGAGCTCATCCGCGCATCTCTAATATATACATACATACACACACACACACACACACACACACACACACATATATATATATATACTATATATATATATATATATATATATATGTGTGTGTGTGTGTGTGTGTGTGTGTGTACTCACATGCAAAACAAAGCGAGAAAACAGAAAGGGATTCGGCTGGCCAGCGTTTCAGAGGGAACTCATCGCGGAGAGGATGAGAGGGGAAAAAAGGGCAGTGTTGAGAGCGGTAATGTTTGTTTAGTCCCCATCAAAGCCAGGCCTGATTACTTTACCATGCTGAGGTTTAGCCTGCTGCAGCATCTCTCTCTTCAACCTTAACATCACCCTCACTACCTCAGCTTTACTGTCCTCAGATCCATCGTTTGCTCCCTTAAAACAAGATTTTAGAGACCCCATTTCTCAAACAAACAAATAAACAAATAAATATATGTAAGTAAATAAATAAGCAATGAAAGCATGTAACAATAATAATAATAATAATAATAATAAACAATACATTTATTTAATAATACATTTTAGAATTTGTTTAGGTTTTTGGTTTAGCGGAGGTGTGGTGTAGGTAGACGAGAACCGAAAAATGAGAACTGAAACACAGGCATATAAATACTAGGAGCATGTATGTATGTACTGTATGTATGTATGAATTTATGTACAGTATGTATAGATTTTTTATAGTTTTTATTGAAAGGATCCCCATTAGCTACAGCCGTGCTGGGGTCCTGAAAAATATGTACATAAACAAAAGAAAAAAGTCATTAAAAATACAACAAATAAATGGAAAAGGTAAATACACATACACATACACATATACACATACATATACCTCATCTAGTTCACATGTATGTATGTATGTATGTATGTATGAATCTACAGTTTGTATGTACGTACAGTATGTTTGTATGTATTTATGATTGTATGTACAATATGTATGTATGTATGTATGCATGTATTTCTGAACTTGCGATGCGTCGATGATGCTTTGGGAACACCCCTGCGTGATTGCATCTGAAGCACGTGTGTCAACTAGTCCAATGGCAAGAGTGAACGTCACAGGCGGGTGACGTCATGACCAGGAAAGGATAAAAGCACATCCGGTTTAGAACCGTGCTAGCTTCTGTGCCTCAGCAAGCGCTCTGTGTCAAACTGTCTGTTATATTTATTGTTGTCTGTCACGAAAACCGTACAGCTTCATATATATCTATCATGGCGTCTAAACAATCATTCAAGTTGTGTGCTTCTCCCTGCCCTCGTTATCTTACGGGTGGGGATACACACGAACTTTGTGTGATGTGTTTGGGAGCGGAGCATGCTCTGTCAGCCTTCGAGGGGGCTGCCGTTTTGCACACTCCGCTCTCGCCTGTCACTCTTTGAGGAGGGTGTTCAGGTGAGCGTTCCCTGCTGTTTGGGCCCCGCTGCAGCCGAGGCAGCACGGAAGCTCTTAACGTGGGGGTCGCAAATGGATCTCACGGCAGGGTTTGAGACGAGCCCCGCCCTTTCTCAACCTTTACCTGTGAGATCCAGTGCTCTCTCTCCGGAGTTGGAAGCCCGCCCCAGGGTTCCTTCCGCTATGGAAGAGGCACCGGTGCTTCAGCTGTCTAGTTCCGAGGAACTAAATGTGCTGAACATAGAAATGGGGGAAGAAGAAATGTCAGCTTCTTCCCCAGCATATGAGGAGCTGGTGGAGGTATTGTCTCGTGCTGTGTCAAAGTTGAATATTGAATGGGCAGCCGAGAAGCAAGGCGCTCGTCCCAAAAGCCTATTAGGCGAGCGCTTTCTATCATCTAGTTCAGTACCTCCACCAAGGGGACTTCCATTTTTCCACGACCTACATAAAGAGCTATCAAGGTCGTGGAATAAACCATATTCTTCTAGAGTTTTTATCCCTCATGTTCATGTTTATTCAGATATAAGGGGGCTAAAGGAATATGGTTATGGGGCGATGCCGAAAGTAGAACAACCACTTGCCAGTTATCTTTCACCAGCATCGGCATCGTCCCTGAAGTCCCCAATGCTGCCCACTAAGCCATTAAAAACATAATCTATGTTAGTGGGTGAAGCATATACGGCAGCAGATCAGGCCGGGGAATGCCTTCACACTATGGCTATATTACAGGCATACCAGGCTGACCTGCTGAGGGACCTGGAGACTAGCGAGGGGGCGGGGCCTGACGTGGTGAGAGAACTGCGTCGGACCACCGATCTGTCTCTCCGAGCCACTAAAGAAACCGCCCGTGCTATTGGGCGGTCAATGGCAGCTAATGTGGCTTCGGAGAGACACCTATGGTTAAATTTATCTGATATTACAGACAAGGATAAATATTTTCTGTTGGATGCCCTGCTATTGGCTGGCCTCTTCGGTGAAGCAGTTAACACCGTGGTAGAGAGGTTTCAGGAGGCGAAAAAGCAAGTGGAGGCGTTCAAACGATATCTCCCTCGCCATCAACAGCCGGCAAGCTCCTCATACCGAGCGCAACAGAAGGAGAGTGTTGCCTCTCGTGCCCCCCGCCCCCTCAAAAAACATGGGGTGTGGGACGACACACTCAGCCGAAGCCTACTAAGCAGCAGACCGATCTGAGGAACGTTCTGTTGGCGAAGAAGGCTTCGGCAAAGAAGAGGGAACTTCCGAGGGCAGCCCCCTCCAGGGTGGAGCAGTGATCTTCGTCTTCTGAATCGTTCAGTCAAGAAATTGAAATTCAAAATGCTAACGTTGAAGCAGTTTGTGACTCAAATCAGATCTGAGGACTGGTTTGTCACAATAGATCTTAAAGACGCATACTTCCATGTCTCCATCCTTCCACAACACAGGAAGTTCCTAAGGTTCGCTTGTGGGGGCAAAGCCTACCAGTATGGGGTTCTTCCATTTGGTCTAGCTCTATCACCCCGCACGTTCACGAAATGCGTAGATGCAGCTCTAGCCCCGCTCAGGCTGCAAGGCATATGTATACTGAACTATATAGACGACTGGCTTATCTTAGCGGAGTCGGAACAACTGGCGGTTCGGCATCGAGATGTCGTTCTCGCGCATATGAAGAAATTGGGGTTGAGATTGAATGCCAAGAAAAGTGTACTTTCTCCAGCAGAGAGGACCACCTTTCTTGGTGTCGTGTGGGATTCAGTGACAATGAGGGCCGTGCTCTCGCCTGCTCGTGTCTCTTCGATCCTCACAGTTGTAAAAGAGATAAAGCTAGGTCAGTCAATCACTGTAAAACAGTTTCAAAGGTTGTTGGGTCTGATGGCAGCCGCGTCCAACATTATACCTTTCGGCCTGCTATACATGAGGCCCAATCCAAGCAGACGGTTAGCAAGTGGATAGTCGAGGCTATCTCTCATATGAGGTTCTGGGCCAGCCTTCACCTTTGCGCACTAGAGCCCATTCTACTTGGGGTACGGTGGCCTCCAAGGCCCTAATTTCTGGGGTGTCTAATTTCTAAGTTTCTGATGCAGCTGGCTGGTCTTCGCCTCTTACGTTTGTCAGATTTTATGACCTAGACATGGATACCCCGGGGTCTAGAGTTCTCATGTTGTGACAGTTTAACACGACAGGTTCTTGGCCGTATGGCGTTCGGGCATTCTCGTTCCCAAAGCGTCATCGACGCATCGCAAGTTCCCTTGATGCGTCACTTTGCCATACTTCCTACATCCCTGTGATCGACTTGCTTCGGCCTTTTTTGAAGCTAGCGCGGTTCTCAACCGGATGTGCTTTCGCCATTGGACTAGTTGGCATGTGCTTCAGACGCAATCACGCAGGGGCGTTCCCATATCGTCATCGATGCATCGTCTCGTTGCCTACTCAGTGAACTACGGTTACAGTCGTAACCTGAGACGGTATGTATGTATGTATGTATGTACAGTAAGTATAGTATGTATGTATGTATGTATGTATGTACAGTATGTATGTATGTATGTATGTATGTATGTATGAATGAATGAATGAACGAACATTACTAATAATTATTATTATTATTGCTACACTATTGTTTCATTTCAGGATTAATACAACTCTTAAAGTGTCAACTCTATAGACAGTGAATATTTGCCACATAATATTGTACATGTACTGTCCTAGAACAAATTGGTTCACACAGTTTAAATGGGCTGAACATTTAATGGCTGCCTTTATATTTTAGGAAGGGGGTCCGTAGTCATATTTGGGTGTCCATGGCAAAGAAAACATTTAAAAAACACTACCTTAAAATACTTCTTGATAGCATTATTGAATTGATGTCATTTTTTTTATTTTTTTTTATCTCTTGTTAAATAGAGACTGACATGTTGAGGTGAGATACACAGAGATCTGACATGATAAATCTTACTTGGTGGTTTTGGTTGGTATTTGGTATGACATTAGTTTGTTGGCATCCCCAGTCCTCCATATATCCCATGGTGCATCAGTCTCACTGCAACTGTAAAAGTCACTGTAAAAGTCAGCTATTTCATCATGGAAACAGGACTCCTCTTTCCCACAGCCAGCCTGGAGAACTAATCATCTGTCTGTCACAGAGGTGAAGCTGTACATGAGTGTGTGTGGCAAGGGGGTTAAATGTGACCCCAGCTTACACTGTGACCCCCACCTGGGTGGGAGACAACCACAAGATTGTTAGGGGACCACAAACCCTGCAGAATCATGTTCCTCTGACCCCATCTTCACTCCATCCTTTAAATTCTTCATCTTGCTCCATTATAAAGACCACACCTGTAGTGTGTATAAAATTATGAATCCTCTTAAGCTGACTAATGCAGTCATATGCGGTATTTGGGAGCAACTTTTAAATAAAGCATAAAAAAACCTTTGTGGGTGTTGTGCGACATTCAGAATTATAGAATTGTTTTCGTTTTTTTAATTCATAAGTGTGAATTTGAATTGAATTTGCCACATCCTAGAGGAAGTTCTTTCCTTAAGATTTTTTTTTTTTTTTTTGTTAATTTTAATTCTATTTCCTTCCAATTAAATTAAAATGTCAGTTGTGTGTACTATTTGCTACCTCAATTCACATTAAATAACATTTCAGGAATTATACTGAAATTTAAAAGTAATTGTCAATTTATTTTGGAATGGCATACAACCCTGCAGCCTCCACAGTTTATTATATCATTCACATGTAAATTTACAATGAGATCTTTTATTTTTCTGTCAGACACATTAGAACTTGAGATTGGCACATTCCAGGGGCATTTCTGTCCCTCTTCAAGTGTGTTAATCATCTAAGAATGCTAGCACACACACACACACACACACACACACACACACACACACACACACACACACACACACACACACACACACACACAGACATACCGTTATATGGGTCACCAAAAATCCAAAGAGTAATAACAGTAATAGAAAAATACCAACTAATAATTCTAATAATAATCTAATCATCATCATCAATCAATATATATATATATATATATATATATATATATATATATATATATATATATATGTATACAGTATATACATATGATTTGTCCCCAGGTGTGTCTTGTCAGCTTGTTACCTCTCATGGATGTATACCCCAGTGTTTCCTGTGTTAATTATCAGGTCATGTCCTGTTATGATGGTGTGCTCAGTTCTGTTTTGTTTCAGAAAAAAAACTCCTTGGCCGTGACAGGACAGGTAGAGAGTTCAGAGGGAGATGCAGACGTGTGTGTGGAGGCACTTGCCATCACAGGCAGCACCGATGACAGTGGAAGGACATCTGGGACCATCAGACTTGCGAGCACTGCGACCACCGGACTTAGGACCACTGTACTAGAGACCACAGGACTTGGAAGCACTGAGACCACCAGACTTGGGACCACCGGACTTGAATCCACTGGACGTGAGACCACTGGACTAGCGACCACCAGACAAGGGACCACCAGACTTGGAAGTGTTGAGACCTCCGGACTTGGGACAACCGGACTTGGGATCACCAGACTTGGGACCACCGTACTAGTGACCACTGGACTTGGAAGCACTAAGGCCACCAGACTTGGGACCACAGGACTTGGAAGCACAGAGATCTCCAAACTTCGGTCAACCAGACTTGGGACCACTGTACTAGGGACCACTGTACTAGGGACCACTGTACTTGGAAACGCAGAGTCCACCAGACTTGGGACCTTCACTGGACGTGAGACCACTGGACTTGGGATCATCTGACAAGGGACCACCGTACTTGGAAGTGCTGAGACCTCCAGACATGGGACCACCGGACTTGGGATCACCAGACTTGGGACCACTGTACTAATTGACCACCGGACTTGGGACCACTGGACTTGGAAGCACAGAGGAAGCACTTAGGACCTCCACTGGGCGTGAAACCACTGGACTTGGGACCAGACTTGGAAGTGCTGAGACCTCTGGACTTGGGATCATCAGACATGGGACCACAGTACTAGTAGACTTGGGACCACTGGACTTGGAAGGGCTGAGACCTCAGTACTTGGGACCACCGGACTAGGGACCACCAGATTTGGAACACCCGACTTGGGACCACGGACATATATATATATATATATATATAGAATATAGATAGATAGATAGATAGATAGATAGATAGATAGATAGATAGATAGATATTATAAAAAGAATAATATGAATTATATAATAATAATAATGATTTCCGGTTATCAGAGAAACATCATAATCTACAAATAACAGAACACATAATTCTGTGTGCAGTAATCTTTTTTTTCTTTCTTTTTTTTCTTCAACAAAAATACCTAACTGTATGAAAAATAAGACTTGGCTCTCCAGGGTTTCCTGTTGATGAAATGTCTGGAGTCACAGGAAGCCTAGACAGGTATGAAAAACATGCTGTGCCATTCAGGAAAGATAAGACAGAGCTGGAATTCCATGGCAAGTTTTTCAAGTGTTGAAAGCACCTGACTGGTATGTGCTGGTACTCTTGACAGTGAAAGAGTGGGGAATTGGGGAAATGGTGTGTGTGTGTGTGTGTGTGTGCGTGTGCATTTAGTAGGGGCGAAGGGCGGATGGATTGATGTAAGTGATAAGAGCTTGGACACTTGACACAATCTGTCAGTGACAGTGTGTTCTTGCATGTCTCAGGTGGAACTGAGAGGAGTGTTCATCGTTCATCAAACACTTTCTGTATCTGCCGCTCTGTCACTCAAAGCTCAGGAGGAGACGTGCTTGGATGCTCCACCCGAATCTCAGAGGGATGTCCCTGGATCACAAAACCAGTCACAAGTCGCACAGGTATATTTGTGGCAATAGCCAAATATACATTGTATGGGTCAAAATTATCCATTTTTCTTTCACTAGTTCACACTTACAAATAAGTCAGATAGAATAAATGCATATTTGGCGTGCTGTCCGAGGAGAGGGCTCCGGGCTCGGTATTCGGCCCGAACCCAGAGTACTCCCCCCGTATTCCTGGCTGTGAAAGATCAAGCGAAGGGTGAGGAGTCGGGGTGGTGGAGGGATGCTGAAACTGTCAAGGAAGTTAGGTGAGTTGACAGAGCGAATATATATATGCTTCCTCTCATGCTGATAGGGTAGACATGGTAATTGTTTGATGAGATGATTGATAGATTGGTTGATTGATTGATTATTTGAACGTGCTCCTCCCGAACTTTGTTTATAAAACATCATTTAATGCCAAAAATCAATAGGATATAAGTAAAGATCATGTTCCATGAAGATATTTTGTAAATTTCCTACCGTAAATATATAAAATATTTACTTTGTGAGTGAATGCAGCACAATCGTGAACATAAATGGACAATTTTGGACGATTTTCTAAATTTTCTGATTTTCAAATAGTTGTATCTCGGCCAACTATTGTCCTAACAAATATTTATTATTATTATTTATTTATATTATTATTATAGCTTATTTATTCAGCTTCCAGATGATGTATAAATCTCAATTTAAAAAAAATTGACCCATGTGACTGGTTTTGTGGTCCAAGGTCACAGTGGTGCAAGGTGATCAGATGACAACTCTACCATTCCTGTCACCTGTGGTGCTGGAAAATGATTCCCCGTGATGATGAGGCTTGTTCTATTCTGTGCAGACTATTCAGTTTTGTGTGCATGTTTATAGACTATGTAAAAATCTCAAAATAAATAAATAAATTGAGGTTAAGAATTATAACACCTCTCCATGGTAGAGTCCTTTTTTCTTTTGCCCTAACAGATCATTTGAAAACTCATTTAGGTTTTTAAACTGCATGGTGTCCGGGAACCCCTAGGGGGCCACAAAGGGATGCCTGAAAAATGTGGTTTATATCTCTATACATTTGAATAAAACAAACTGTTTCTCTTCAGATTTATACATCTAATACTGCAGATAATATTTGCAAGATCTTTTTTTTTTTTTTTATTATTATTTTGACTCTATAAATAATATAAAATAATATAAATAAATATTATTTAATTTTACAAACACCATGTGGTCTTTATATCATCAAACTTTCTTTCTCAGATAGTATTACAGCTGCATTTTATTTTTTAGGGAGGGAGTCCTTCACATGGGGAAGACCCCAGTTTTAGGAAACTGGTCATATTTATGTCCTGGACGCCCTCTGCTGTTTTTTCCTGCACATGCCATACTGTGGTCTTTCATTAATTCACACACCATAAATAAAGACTCACATGACATAAAAAGTAGTTGAATTAATACTTGAAAACAACATTTCAGCTGTAACAGTACTGACAAGTACAGTGCAGAATGTTTATATAAATATATATACACAGTGTACTTTCACATTCATATACATGTATATTGCTTTTCAGATATTTGACTTACATTGTTCTAATTTGGTTATTCAGTGCTGGTCAAAATGATTTGCCCCATTGGTAAATATGATCAAAGATGGCTGTAAAAAAAAAATATCTGCATTGTTAATCCTTTTGATATTTTATATAGAAAAAAAAAATATATATATATAAAAAAAATCGAACCTTTCATTGAAGTAAAAGAATTGAAAGTGGGGGGAAATCACATTATGAAATAAAGGTTTTTCTCCAAAACACGTTGGAAAAAAATATTTGCCCCCTTTTATTAAATAATTGTTCTTATTTTGAGTTTGGAGAACACCTGCCAAGAGATCAGAGACCATTCCTCCATACAGAATCTCTCCAGATCCTTCAGATTCCCAGATCCATGTTGGCACTTCTTCAGTTCAGCCCACTCATTTTCTATAGGCTTCAGGTCAGGGACTGGGATGGCCATTGCAGATGCTTGGTTTTGTGCTCAGTAACCCATTTTTGTTTTGATTTTGATGTTTGTTTTTGGATCACTGTCCTGTTGGAAGATCCAAACATGGCCCGTTATAAGATTTCTAGCACAGGCTGTCAGGTTTAGATTTTTTATCTGTTGGTATTTGATCGAATCCATGACGCCATGTATCTGAACAAGATGTCCAGGATCTCTGGCAGAAAATTAGGACCACAGCATTAAAGATACAGCAGAGTATTTCATTTTACACATGGGATACTTTTTTTATCCCTGTGTGCACCAAACCCATACTGTGTTTGCTGCAAAAAGCAATTTTTTTTTTTTGTTTGTTTTTTGTTTCATCTGTCCATAGAACATTTGAAAAGTGGAACTACTGGAACTTCAAACGGGTTCTATGGACAGATGAAACAAAACAAAAAAAAGCTTTTTTAGCAGCAAACACTTAGGATGGGTTTGGTGCACACAGGGATAAAAAATAAAAAATCCTATGTGTAAAATGAAATACTCTGCTGTATCTTTAATGATGTGGGTCTAATTTTCTGCCAGAGATCCTGGACATCTTGTTCAGATACATGGCGTCATGGATTCGATCAAATACCAACAGATAAAAAACAAAACCTGACAGCCTGTGCTAGAAACCTTATAACGGGCCATGTTTGGATCTTCCAACAGGACAGTGATCCAAAAACAAACATCAAAATCAAAACAAAAATGGGTTACTGAGCACAAAACCAAGCATCTGCAATGGCCATCCTAGTCCCAGACCTGAACCCTATAGAAAATGAGTGGGCTGAACTGAAGAAGTGCCAACATGGATCTGGGAATCTGAAGGATCTGGAGAGATTCTGTATGGAGGAATCGTCTCTGATCTCTTGGCAGGTGTTCTCCAAACTCAAAATACAAGAAGTATTTAAAGGAGAACTCCGGTCAATTTTAACATTGAGCTCATTTTTTTGTACATTTGGAGTGCTGTCAGTACAGAGAACAACAACAAAAATCGGTGTTGCCTACAACGTGTTATCCTCGTTTTAAAATTTGCACCCTGTTGACAAGTTTTAAACCTGCTTTTAGCCTCTTAACATCCTTGATGTGTCATTACAAGTGCACAGGTCATGTGAGTGATTCCTTCGGAGTGAACGCGGGTGAATCTGACTGCAGTAGATGTGAAAGATATCAATAAAAATGATGTTAATTCGGCCAGCACGTTTATACCTGTATTTACATCCTGTTTTCGGTCGAAGTCCACAGTAGTCGATTGTCGAGTTCACGCGCGTGATCATAGGTACTAAACCTAGGCGCGTGAACTCGACAATCGATTACTGTGGACTTCGACCGAAAACAGGATGTAAATACAGGTATGTGCGCTGGCTGAATAAACATAATTTTTTATATATTTCTTTCACATCTACTGCAGTCAGATTCACCCGCGTTCACTCAGAAGGAATCACTCACATGACCTGTGCACTTGTAATGACACATCAAGGATGTTAAGAGGCTAAAAGCAGGTTTAAAACTTGCCCCATTGAAGTCAACAGGGTGCAAATTTTAAAACGAGGATAACAAGTTCTCTGTACTGACAGCACTCCAAATGTACAAAAAAATGAGCTCAATGTTAAAATTGACCGGAGTTCTCCTTTACAACCCATAAAAGTGGCAAATAATTGTTTCCGACGTGTTTTGGAGAAACACATTTATTTCATAATGTGATCTCCCCCCACTTTCAATTCTTTTACCTCAATGAAAGGTTAGATTTTTGCTATTTTTTTTTTAAATAAAATATCAAAAGGATTAACAATGCAGATTTATTTATTACAGCCATCTTTGATCATATTTACCAAGGGGACAAATAATTCTGACCAGAACTGTAATTATTTTGTTAAGTGTGACGGGTGCATAGCCCACCTCACATATTTGGCCTCTGCCATGGTTTAAATTGGTTATTTTTAAATTTAAACTTTGTTATTTATTTAAATCCCTTACTATAAAGATAAAAAAATTTAAAACACAGGACAAGTTAACAAGTTAACAGTTTATTAAGTCTTGAATGTACAGAAGGGTGCACACTTCTTATATTCCTCTTTACTGTTTAACTCTACCTAGATTCCTCTGGTCCATGGTGTGAGAGGGAAAGGGGATATGCTTCAGTCTCCCAATTTGTGCTGTTCCAGAGGAAATTGAACTTTATTTTATTTCATTCAGTATAAATTGTTGTTTGGGGTTTATTTGGTAAAGTATTATTTTTTAATTTACCTCTATTTGTGTTTGGTAGAGGCTAAATAGGTATTTACAGCAGTGTTGGGAAGAGCAGAGGTTTGTCAGAGATGTCCAGCCACAGTAACATCATGACCTGCAGATCTTAGTGTTTTTGTTTTGTTGTTACTTTGTTAACTTCAATCTTAAGTCTTTGATTTTTGTATGGACTTTGTTTGGAAATTATCTTTGTTACATCTGCCCCTGTATATTATTTTGTTGTTGTTGTTGTTCTTGTTCTTCTTTTTTTGGAATAAAATAAACCTTCTTTTCATCTGTCCACTACCTGTCCTGCCTGTTCTTGGCCACGACCACCACATTAACTATAATAAGGCTGCGATTAAAACTTCTGAATGGACAGTGGTAGTAATAATAATATTAAAACTTTTAGCCATGTTGTACCTGCCTGGTCACAGATTTCAACAGGCAGGAGGAATAGAAATCCTCTTTATCTTTAAATATACAAACCAAATAAGAAGCACTTGACAAGTTCTGAACAAAGGTTATTTGTAATTTAGCTCATGTGCTCTTATCCGAAGAGACTTGCAATACAGAAACAGTTCCCTGCAATGCAACCTGAGGACAGTTATGTGGAATCAGAACCCATATGCCGTTATTTTTCCATGGAACACACTTTACAATTTTTATCGTCACAAATCACAAATGATTCTTTACTATACTAAAAAGGTTCATGGTGACTATGGGTCGTCACACCCCACAAAAACTCCATAGAGGAACACAGTCATTCAAAAGTCCAAAAATGTCCAATCCCAAACTTTTGAACAGCAGTGTAGTCCATATGACTTTTGCTCTATAGACTGTTCTAAGCCTTCTGAAGGCATACGATAGCTTAGTGTGAGGAAGCTCACAGACAGTTCAAATTAAATGTGGAGAATAATGCAATTTTGTAGCTTTCGATAAAATGATGACATCTTCAAATGAACTCTCAAATATGGCATCTAATATGCAGTTTTGACATTTGGTTGGCAGTCAAGCAACGATGTCTGATGTTGTTGATTTCCATCGAAGCTCCATTTTTGTCAGACAGATGTGAGAAATGTGTCTGATCATAACACAAACTATTGTATGGCTTTCAAAAGACCTGCATTTGGGCTGCTTTACTGGTGCTTTTGTAGTAAATACTCCACAGACTAATTCTTAAATGAAAACATCACATTCTCACGGCACTCAGAACAGTGTTTTGTAGCACCAGAACACAGCATACGGCCCTCTTTTCTTACAACTATTTCTCTATTCTGTCCATTTTTTCAGACACCAGTGCTCCATACCCATTCATATTTTTGAGCCTGAGTTGGTCAGTGGTTCCCAGCGGCTGGTTTTCAATTTCACAAGCGTTTCTTAAGGCGAACAGCTCACTGATCTCCACAAAGGTTTTGTTCTTTGTTTCAGGGATGATGAAGTAGACGTAGGCTGCCACCCCCACACACACAGCACAGAACACAAGGTAACAGTACGCTCCAGCTGACATCTGAAATACAATACAATATCATTTTAACCTGGAAATGAACAACAAACTTGTCTCTCAAATTAGCATGCTGACAACATAGTTCGCAATATACAGCGAGCTCCTTGAAGGAAAGGCGTACCTGAAGGAACGGAAAGACAAATCCCACAGTGAAGTTTGATATCCAGTTGAGAAATCCTCCAACAATGTAGGCAGAAGGTCGATGGGATTGTGTAAAGAGCTCTCCTGTCATGAGGAATGGGACACCAGCTGTGCAGGAGCAAACATAATAGCATCAAAGTCATATTAAAGGGTTAGTTCACCCAAAAATTAAAATTCTGTCAGTAATTACTCACCCTCATGTTGTTCCAACCGCGTAAGACCTTCGTTCATCTTCGGAACACAAATTAAGCTATTTTTGATGAAATCTGAGCCATGTTTCACTCCTCCATAGGCTTCTATGTGACCGAAACTTGCTGGCCCAGAAAAGTTATTAAAGAGATCGTTAATATAGTCCAAGTGACTCCAGTGGCTCAATCTTAAGTATATCAAGCGACGAGAATACTTTTTGTGCGCAAAAACAACAAAAATAACGACTTTATTCCACTATTCATTTCCTTCTCTCTGGACCTCTAGTTGGTTCGCATAGTGTTTTTGCGCAGCGCGTCTGTGTTACACGTCACCACGTAGGCTCACTATTGGCCGACGCCGGTCATGTGTGTGTTGCGTGATGACGTGCAACACAGACGCGCAGCGCAAAAACACTACGAGGCCCAGAGAGAAGGAAATGAAAAGTGGAATAAAGTCGTTATTTTTGTTTGTTTTTGCGCACAAAAAGTATTCTCGTCGCATGATAAACTTAATGTAGTGCCACTGTAGTTACTTGGACTATTTTAACGATGTTTTAATAACTATTCTGGGCCGGTGAGTTTCGGTCACACTGGAAGCCTATGGAGGAGTCAAAATTCTGTCAGATTTCATCAAAAATATCTTAATTTGTGTTCCGAAGATGAACGAAAGACTTACATGGTTGGAACAACATGAGGGTGAGTAATTACTGACAGAATTTTCATTTTTGGGTGAACTAACCCTTTAATAAGATATATTTGAAGTCATTTAAAAAGCAACACAACTATATGATGAATTATGTAGCATATACATAGTACATGACTCAACATGTTCTTTTGCAAACAAAATACAAATATACTCCTTCACCAGCAGGTGACAGTAGTCTATCAAATAAAAGGCTTAATCGTAACAAACTGTGGCTTCATTTCAGAATATGTATAATTAGCTGCAGCAGTAAATAACAATGACATCTATTTACAAGGAAAGAGCATTAAACCATGTCTGACAGAGTTCATTTTGCTAGTATCATTCCATAAATATAACTTATTTAAAACAAACAAATATAAAGGGCAACTTTTAAGAGTAAGATGTACATGAAGGCATGAAAATGAGAAAAAGAGAAATTCCTGAGATCCTCACCAGGCCCAATGCAGAATCCAGCGATGATTCCAACCACACAGGCCACACTGATGTACCGCATAAAGGGTAAATGAGCCTAACCAAAGACAAAAGTACAGGAGATCAAAATATATAAAAGAAAAAAGAAAGTTTGAGGTCAGTAATATATATTTTTTTTCCAGAAGGAATGCATTAAACTGATCAAAAGTGAAAATAAAGACTTAAATTCTTACGAAAGACTTATATGTCAAATAAATGCTGTTTCCATCATGGTTTTTAACAATAATATTAACTGTTTTCATTGGTCAACATTGGTAAAACAAGAAATGTTACAAATCAGCATTTTAGAATTATATTCTGAAGGATCATGTCACACTGAAGACTGTAATGGCTGAGTAATGAGCTTTGCCATCACAGGAATAAATTACATTTTGAAATATATATTAAATTAGAAAACTGTTATTTTAAATTCTAACAATATTTCTGTCACGCCTGACAGCCGGAGTCCCTATTATGACCACTCCCCCCACCTTTGCCATTCCATCATGAACTACATTTCCCATAAACCTTTTCCTGGAATCATTACTTGTGATTACATCCACCTGCATGTCTTTAAGTCTTGGAGCAGTCCATAACAATTTCACACTATGTCAGCTTTTATTGTTTTTTCGATCATATAAATGCTGCTTTGATGAGCAGAAGAGACTTGTTTATACACACACACACGCACACACTCGGTTTTGCTATCTTTGTGGGGACTCTCCATAGGCGTAATGGTTTTTTATACTGTACAAACTGTATATTCTATCCCTTTACACTAACCCTACCCTTAAATCTACCCATCACAGAAAACTTTCTGCATTTGTACATTTTCAAAAAAAAAACATAATTTAGTATGTTAATAAATCAATCCATTTCCCTCGTGGGGACCGATGACTGGTCCCTACAATGTAGGTGATTTCAGGTTTTACTATTTAAGTGGTTTTACAAGATAAATCTTGCTAGACTTTGTACATTTTCTAAAAGTACCTTTAATATACAATTAGTTAATAATTAATAACTAATTAATACTTAAGTGTAAAAAATTATTGAGGTCATTGAGATAAGAGCAAGTAAATATTGGTGATCATAATTACCTGTAACATGAGGGAGAAAGTGATTCCAGCACAGCACACGCCCATAAAGCTGAAGCCACCGATCATCAGAGGCCTCCTACCCACACGCTCAATAGTAAAGCACTGGACAATTCAGAGAATAATCAGATTATGAATTACTCAGTGTTACTTAAGAGCCAGTAATATTATCAAACGTTAAAACTGCCATTCTCTCAGCACAGAACCTAATATGTATGTACAGAACAATCACATTTGCAAAAAACAATGTAACTTGGTTTCCTAATAATTACGGTATGCCTTTGATGTCAGTCATTGTGTTCTCACCCCTACGAGTCCAGCGATGACTTCTATGGCTCCAGTGCCAACGGTTGTGTACTGAATCTGAGGAGCAGGAATGCCGGCATTCTCAAAGATGGTATTGGTGTAAAACCAGATCTAGAAACAGAAACCAGGTGTTCCATTTTATTATCTCAAATAACGTCATTGCCATTTTATGGTAATTGTCATAAGCAGTACCACTGTTAAAAACACACACCGCATCGATTCCGGACAGCTGCATCCCAGCATTGACCACAATGACTGTAACAAGCTGCCAGCGAACAGAGGGATCCCTGATGAGCTGCAATACAGAGACAGTGTCCATTGAGGACAAGGAGCGCTGCTCTTCCTGCATCTCCTCTACCTCAGCCTGGATGTTAGACTTAGTACGGTACCACTTCAGTGCTGCAAAGAGGAATCAGAATCTGAGCGTCATTATATAAGAGTATCGGCTCATCGGATCATGTCAGAACACCAGTGAATCAGAACAGTAGAATACAACAGATCACTTTGGACTAAAGCATCCGCGTGTGAAAAAGAAGTATGCTTAAAGTCCCTCTGTGGTGAAGTTTTTAATGCTGTTAATACATTTATGTGGTATTATGATGTGTGGTTGTATACTGTGTGGTGATAAGCCATGTGCAAATTCAAAAGTACAGTACAGTACAGTATTACAATGCTGGCCTACTTGCACACAACCCAGCAAGACCATGCTGTGAACCAGCTTCACCAACTCCGTTTTGCTTGAAAACAGCATGAATATGCTGGTCCACCAGCTGAACCAGCACTATACCAGCATAAACCAGCCTGGACCAGCATGGAATCCATGCTGGTTTATGCTGGATTTTTCAGCAGGGTATACATCTTCAGATATGCTTCATTTAGGAACTCAACATGATGTTAAGCCTCATAACATTATGAGCTACATTTTGCCATGATGTCAATATCAAAATCATCCCCTTAAATCATGCACAAATATATCATAATTCTGTATGGAAATGTCTTTGTTTCTACTTCTACTTTTCTCTAATCCTGTCACATTCTTTGCTGTCAGTGAGTTCTCCACCTGGTAGCTGCTGTATGACTGATAGGCCTTTGTAATGGCGCCATTATCTGAAGAGATCACAGTAAGGAGAATAACTATAATCTTTCATGAGAGTCTCCTGGTCTGGCCACTAATCCCTCCAACACAATTCAGTCAGCTTTAATGCAGTGAAGTGAGAGGAAACATTCAAAAGGATTTCAAGAATCCATTCTTTTCACGGAAGATTTTAAGGTTTTTTTTGGGGGGGCTTTCAAACTTGACACACCAGAGGATGCGTGGTCAATGTTTTCCATGCAATTATAATGAATGGGCACTGATACAAAAGCACCAATAAAAGTATCATCACACTAGTCCGGGCAACTTATGTGCTGTATAAATCTTCTGAATTTAGACAATAGCTTTCTGTGAGACAAAATTTTGTTATTCACTGATAATCTTCATTATATTCTCAAAAAATCACCTTTTGTGTTCCAGAAGAAGGAAAGTAATAAAGATTTGGAACAACATGATCCACCGTCCTCTCTGAATAGGTACTTCTCTTGAATTAGTAATGACTTTGTGACCACTAAAAAGTACATTCTATATATAGTATGAATGTGTGTAGCATGAATGTAATCCGGACGTACTATACAACATCCCTCATGTTGTCACTGTCATGTGACCAGTGTCAGTTGGGTCGCTGCACTGCCATTCACAAATCCTCTCTAATGGCCTCATGGGATAGTAAAGTGTCCATCGTTTGCACACTTCAGAATCTCGCCAGAAGCTGCAGAAGTCATCAGAGTACTGTCCGCCTACTGTTTTATGAATACTGTGAATTCAGACATACTACTCTTTTTCAGCTACTAAATAGTAGGGAAGTATGCAATTCCAGATGCAGCCATGATTTGGATATTTGGGTGAACTGTTTCTTTAAGTAAGAAAAGTCTTTACCTGTGATAGTGGCGTGAATATTCCGCTTTTCCATCAAAAGATATCTCGGACTCTCTGGGAACCACGGCAACAACATGAGCTGAATGAATGTAGGCACCACGACTAGGGAGAGAAACAGAGGCCAGTGCTCTTCCTGTGTGGAACAACCAAATGATAATGATAAGAAGACTTAACAAGACTAAAATCAAAGCAGTATCAGATCTGTTTAACATGACAAAACATGCTGGTACAACAAAAGTTAAAAATATATCAATCAATACAGTATATCTGAAATATTCATAACAGAGAAAGAAAATCAAATGTTTTAAAATGAAATAGAAAGGAACAACCTTGCCCAAGATCTCATGGAGTCCTAAAATCTGAGCGATGAACACTCCTATACAGATGAAGATGCTGGGCACGAGTCCTAGGAATCCCCGGAGATTCTTTGGAGCAATTTCTCCCAGATACATCGGCACAACGCTGAGAGCTATTCCTACAACAGCACAGCAGAGGAGGACATATCAGTACAGCAGAAAAATACATAAGATAAAAATTACTGATGGCTCTAGAAATCTAAGGGGAAAATTCAAATCCTAGACAGAGTCAAGAATACATTTTTACGAAGGAAAGAGGTTCCCTTTCTAAGGGAACAGCGACACTGCGTCATGGTGTTGACGCTATGCGAATGGCTTCAGCATGAGCCAGAGTCTGTGTGTAGTGACATGTGACGTGTAATGGCAAGCCATTGGCGAAGGACGAAGTCAGGTGACGCAATGCCGTGCATTCAAGTCTAGAAATAACACCTGCGCAAAAGTGTCACCAGCTTCTTGTCTTCAGAAGCCGCTTTGTCTGCCAATTTATATCCAAAACTGTCTGTCTCTGTCTGTTCAGAGCAGGAGTTAAAAAAGAAGTTTAGGAGATGTGTCTCGCTGTCCCCCCGATCTATTCCTGGGGAAGATGGACGCAAGTTTTTCCGCAAATGTTCTTTGGAGCACGCCCGATCAGCTCTCGAGGGGTAAGGTGATATTGCACCCTAGGCCAGATTACGTTCTGAAAAATGTTAATCGTTTTGGTGACCGCATTTAGTAAAAAAAAAAAAATAAATAAAAAACTATTTTATGTCCCACAGAAAAAAAGAAATGCATATAGATTTGGAATTGCCGTGAGTGTAAAAGATGACAGAATTTCCATGTTTCGCATTAAAGGCCTTAAAGGAACACTGCACCGTTTTTTGAAATAGGGCTTATTCACCTTCTTTCCTACATTTAGATAGGTGGGCAAACGCATTTTTGTCTCAGTGCATTCATTGGTTTAGTTTGACTGGGTCGGCGCGAGCTTAGCTTAGCATAATGAATGGAATCCTTTGTTGCCAGCTAGCATGTCATGAGTAAAAGTGATAAAAAAAAAAAAAAATGATTACTTCTTGTGGCCTGCGTATTCACAACGAGTACAAATAGCAATGCAGATTAAGACTAGGCAATTTCCTAGGCAGATATTGACTTGGGACTATATCAGGGGGAAGCACAGGCGAAGCACTGCTACTTGGGCGCAGAGATATCACGCAAAAACTCAAATCCCCCAACTTCCGTCAACATACCAGCGTGAATAGTAGCTGGCTATTTTTCCTACAGTAGACATAGTGAATGGCGATGAACATGGCAGATTTTGTGAGAGACGAAGAGGGTGACTTCTCAGACAGTCAAGAGCCAGAACCATACCTCTATGAACCAGAGTTTTCAGAAGAGGAGCTGCATGCTTTGGAAATGGAACGACAGGAGGAGGAGGTTGCGATCGCTCAACAGCCTGAGGACGTGAGGATGAGAGTCAACACGAACTGGTGGTAAGTGTGATATCTCTGTGCCCAAGTAGCAGTGCTTCGCCTGTGCTTCACCCCAATATAGTCCAAGTCAATATCTGCCTAGGAAATCGCCTAGTGTTAATCTGCATTGCTATTTGTACTCGTTGTGAATACGCAGGCCACAAAAAGTAATTCGTTTTTTTTTTTTTTTTTTTTTTTATCACTTTTACTCATGACATGCTAGCTGGCAACAAAGGATTCCCTTCATTGTGCTAAGCTAAGCTAGCGGTGGCGCTTCCAAACTAAAACAATGCATGCACTGAGACAAAAATGCGTTTGCCCACCTATCTAAATGTAGGAAAGACGGTGAATAAGCCCTATTTCAAAAACGGTGGAGTGTTCCTTTAAATGAAATGAATTACCTGAATGTATCCCTGTAATGAAGCGCCCAATGATGATCATCTCTGGAGATCCACATAATCGGCTGAAGCCCATCAGCCCTCCAGCGATAAACACCAGAACTGTGCTGTGTACCAGTGTCCCTTTCCTACAAATTAGGAAGATGCGCAAAACATTCAAGCAGCTATAAGACTTTAGCCTCGAAGCTGTGTAATGTATTAAATGTAGTTTATGTATAAACCGCAGACTCTACCTCCCAAATCTGGTAACCTGCATTCCCACTGTGAGAGAGCCAACCAGGCCTCCAATGGCAAATATAGAAACAGTGACTGAATACATAAGCGTGAGAGTCTCTTCATCCACTCCTGAGCCATTCCGCCTCACAATTGTTTGGTTAAAAAAGTCCTTTATATACTATGATAAGAGCAAATACAAAGAAATTATGACATTGGGTAGCTCTTAATTAATAGACATTTCTAATACCTTGTCTGGGCATTAACATTCATGCTTACACAATTATAATATATGATAGGCAGCGATATGAGATTCAGTTACCTAAATGATTTATACTAACTTATATCACACACTTAATTCAAGACAATTTCTCAGTTGTTTGCAATCAGATTTTAATAAAATGGGCCTCTAGTATTATGTAATTGAATGATAACGTAAAGAATGATAGCAAATCAAAATAGCAAGTCAAAATTACACAGTGCAGACAGATGTTGGCATAGATTAATGTATTCATCGTAGAGAAAAACTCACTCTCCCCAAATTTTTGCCATTGTCATATTTATTTAATCTAAATGAGCATGAATTTATGGTATTCATTTTTAGCTTCTCCATTACTCTTTCACAAGCTGCAGTTACACAAGCTTTCAGTACGATCACGCTCTCATACTTCTAGTCAGGACTCGTGACTTGTTGGCAAGAGTATGTACCATTTCAAGTAATGAAGATTTAATTATTTCAGATTATTTAGCACTAGTGTAGCGCCTATTGACATCTGTCATAGTTTAAATAGCCTTCATTCAAATGAAATGTTATGTCAGAGGGCACGTTTTAAGAGCATTATTAAAAAGCCCTCAATCGACATCAGAAGAAAAGAAGTGAACAAACTGTGATTCAGTGTTTCAGCAAGTAAGTGTTTCAATCCAGCTGCATAAAAAACACGTTATGGTATGTGAGGCTATGTGAAAATTTGTGTTTGTTGGTGTCAGTCACCTGAGCAGGAGAATTAACCACAGCCAGGTTATAACCATAGAGCATGGAGCTCCCAAAGGAAGAGAGGAACGCTACTGCCAACAGGGATGAGGTTAGATGCTGGAGAAACATGTGACAGAGACAACCATTTTTAATAACATTCCTTCATGTTTTTGGAATTAAACTTTTCAGATGATGTCTGGCACTTAGATTAAGCACATTATATGTTTCTAACATGAGGGTTTATTTTTTTTATCACAAGGAATCTGTTTTGGTAAGAATAGGAAACTATATGCAAATGAACAGACCTTTCTTTAATCACAAATTCTCCCTATAAGCAGCTTTTGGCTGTTTTCAATGCTGTTGGCAATGGTATAGGCAGCATGAGTAGATTACAGAAATATTTGCATTTCAACAAACACTGCAACAAACATGGACAATGAAGTAAGAATTTTCTATCTGGAGTACAAAATCACACTTTAAGCATAAACGTGTTAACTTGTTTAAAACCAGTACACTGAGTCTGAAGTATTGGACTCTGGCACTGATCCATTTAGCATGTGACTGCATAAGCGTGAAAGTGGACCATGACTAGATCTGGCATGGGTGTTCACTGCCCAGGCAAACTGAGTTACAATAATTATCCTGCACATGAACAAAATTCTCAACACTATCACAACCTGCTAAAAGTGTGAAAGCAGTTAAGTGGAAGAAATTCTCAGCTGCAGGAGATGGAAGAACTGGAAAACTGAAACCATGAAGTTTGTCATGTGTAAAAAGTGCAATAATAGAAATTCAACAGAAATCCCTTTGTTATATTTTACAAACCATCTTTGTTCTGACTTATAGTGGTAGTATATATTGTAGTATGAAAGACTAATTTAAATTAGTAATGCATTGTTGGAGACTGACATTCAAAGAAATATTTTTAAAAAGCAGCTAATTGTTTCCAAATTGTCTCATGAGCAGCTGAAATAAAGTAACAACATGTAAGCAGGATCTGAGGTCACATTTACTCAAAATTGTATGGGTGGGACCTTGTCACAGGGCCCAAAAAGAGAACAGGGTTCTCAGTAAGAAAGCTTTTTCTGCATCAGGCACAAGATGTTCACAAGATGCAGTACATTTCTGGAATTTTTCAGTGCATAGAGAAATTGAGCCATAACAGTAACCTTTCAGATTTTGAGTCAATGGTTTCTTAAAGTCATATATAATGTGTTTACATCATTCATTCCAATAACTCCATTAAAAAGGTAATATTTATCTTCGCATAAAGAGTTAGGGTGCCTCCTGCATACAGCCTTATACCTTTGTCGTCGTATTTTTGCTTAAAAAAAAAAAAAAAGGTTGTAATGTTGTGATTAATCGCTGAGTTTGGTTTGGTGTATCTTTTTTGAAGAATTTTTAATCCCTTCACAGAAAATGAATGGGAAATATAGTTCCAGTGTACTGCATCCAGGTCCGCATGACAGCTTTCACATTACCAATTTTACATGCAAACCATGCATGCTCTGTTTTGACTAAACCATAAATTAATTTATAGACTCTCTAAAGAAATTTCTAATGTTGGGCTTCCTTCACAGAAGTGTGAAAGCACAAACCAAGGGTTCATGAGCCATTCTATATGCTGATTGGCTGGAGGCATTCTTTAGCAATAAAAAAATTAAATAAAATTGGGGCTAGGGAGATATTAAGAGCAGTGCTAGTACAGGTAACTGAGGTACACATGCTTACGAAATTGGGCATCATTAGCTCTCTAAGATACATAAGAGTATAATAAGCGTTTATATTAACTTTGAAAAATACATAATCTATAGCCTACATCATTAGAGTCAATAGACAAAGTCAATAACTTTTAAATTGGCAATAAACAGGCAAATAAATAAACAGGCAATATGCACTTCCCAAGTTGGGTTTAGATTAGTTACAGCTTTTATAGAGAAGACATTGCAGGTAAAATAAAGGCTTTGCAAACAATCACACCTACAAAACAATTTTTTTTTTTTTTTTTATACTGCCAATTTCTCCATGTCAATGCGAAGGAATTCCAAAGATGAATAATGACATGATAGAGCCTTTTAATCTAGAGAAAACATCATGTTTTGAATGTGTTTTTTCTCTCTTGCGTCTCAACGTCGCGTCAGAAATTAAAGACACTACAGAATTTGCATGTATTAATAATAATAATAATAATATAATAATAGCCTAATATGCAAAGTAAATTAGGCCTACTTACCCCTCTAGATTTCCCATTAGGATCTATCAAAACCTCCTCTGCCATATGAGCACAAAAGAAAGAGGCCCTCTGAATAAAACTCGAATGAGAGCGGGTATTGTTTTTCCCTAAAAACTTTATACCACCGGCATCCCAGTGCAGGCTATTTCGGGAAAGAAGGCGTGCTGAATTATGATGTTCATTTAAGAGAGGAGGTAGAGTATATGACGTTCAACCAATCACTGCTTGCTGTCAAATGAAGCTCCTCCTGCAAGTATTTCCCACCATTTTAAAAGGTCAAATTGTAAGACTGACACTGTCACATGCTAACAACCCGCGTGATTTAACTCTTTGTTTAAATTAACTGAACCTTTTCAGCTGACACTATTCCGCTTTTTTGACAACCTGCCCCATAGGAAATAACTGAAGAGTAGGCTATACTCAAAATGAACCATAAATGAAATGCAAGTTGGCAAGGTTAGCTGTTTCTGAAATTAATAATAATAATAATAATAATAAAATTGTATAGTGGAGAATTTTATATTTCTTCTTTTCATTTCATAATGCAATATTTACTTTCCCATAGAAAGCAATTAACAGTGAACAATGGTGGAAAGACACTAAATAGACATTTTTAGCCTATATTATTTATGTAACTTGCATCAAAACCCCAAAGCTTTGCATGAACTTTTAGTGAACTGTTTGTGTATTTAATCAGATTCAATAGGTTAAGGTCCTGGAGGGCCACAGCCCTACACAGTTTTGTTCCAACCCTGCTTCAACACACACACACACACACACGCACACACCTGCAGTTTTCAAATAAGCCTGAAGGACTTGATTAGCTGATCAGGTGTGTTTAATTAGGGTTGAAGCCCTCCAGGAACTGAGTTTGACACCCCTGGGTTAAGTGCAACCACACAACACTGGGCACAGATAACAGAAGACCAATGATTCATTGTTTTGCTGTGTTAGATGTTTGATTCATTGTGCATCATGAAGATGACAGACTGATGGAATTGAAACTCCTGATCCCGTGTATCACCACATCTAACTCTGAAATCTGCACATGAACTGTAACTGAATTGCTCAATTTTAAATGTGTACATGTCTTGCGGTGCGAATTAGCACCGCTGTTTAAGCACTCACGTGAAACTAGACTGCAAGCCACTATCTTAAAGCATTAGTCATGGTTCGGTGACCTTAGCTTCGCATGAGGCCCACAAGGGCTTAAAAAGTTAGTTGACCCAAAAATGAAAATCCTGTCACTGACCATAAAGTAATTCCAAACCTGCATGACTTTCTTTCTTTTGTAGAACATAAAATAACATATTTTTGAGAAAGGTTTGTTGGTGCTATTCAGTGGAAGTCAAAACTATTTGGTTACCAACATTCTTCAGAATATCTTCTTTTGTGTTTCACAGAAGAAAGAAATGATGCCAGTTTTCTTTTGGAGGTGAATTATCCCTTAAATACTAAATTCACAAACTCAATTCAAAAGAGGAATTTATAGGGTACTACACAATCATGGCTATAGGCAGAGGTTTATGAACATTAAATATATTTGTTTCCTCTCATTTTCAAATGTTCTCCAGTTGCTCATCCTTGTGACTAACCTTTAACACATTTTGAAATAATAGGTCTATGTTTGGATTTATTTGGGCTCTGTATACTAGCTCCCTCTGGCTTCTTTTTTTTTTTCGGATCTCTCTTCTCACATGAGTATGTGTTGACGCAAAACCTCAGAATTTACATGAAAAGGATCAGATGATAACTGAATCTTATGATACAATTTTTTTTTATATACATGTATATAGTTACACAAGTGTTTGGGTTGTTTAACTTAATATATATCAGAGAGCGACTTCTGCTGACAGACCTGGCAGGCGTCTTGTGCTTTTCTGAGTAATATGTTCTCATGTCAAATAGTTTGGGTCATATGACTCTCATCCTGGAGTGATGTCCGTAGCCTCAGACAAATGTTTGTGAAGAATCAATTATTATCTCACACAGGAGGTTATTCACTCTCTCTTACTATATACTCTCGTCATTCATTCATCCAGATATCTGTAAATCTAACCGGTAATGAGAAATGTTAGACCGCATCGGGTAGGAACATGTGGAGGAATTTACTATGAGCGTCACTTGGCTCCAATGGGAATACTCATGTGCTTTTGTTTCACCACACTATGTCAATAACCTGCACTGCATGAAAATATATATTTCTCTGAGAAATCTAAGAGCAGTATTTGTGGCAGTTCAAGCGTTTGAAACCATGTAGGCCTACAGTACATGGTACACTGTAGGCTTATGGTGTTCTCGAACGCACACAAGTATCCAGTTATTTCCTGGGTGTCTAACATCCAGGGGTCAGGAATTGGCTGGTTAGTGTCACCCCCTTACCCACTGCTGGTAGATACTGTAAAAAAGCAGGATTCCCCACTGATGGCCATCCATGTGTATATGCTGCCTACATTTTTTTTTTTTTTTAAGCACCATCAAAATTGGTAGAACTTTTACCAGTGACATTATTTTTGGAGGGCTTTTAAAAGTATTTTACTTTGACTTCTGCCTTTGATGAGTGATCAGTCACATGACATATGTTCCTAAATGAGTGGCCACGTGCAAAGATGACAGCACCCAGGCTGAGTACTTCCAGGGGATCAAGGTGAGAAACAGCAACTGAGATGAATATTAATAGGTTTCTTCAGGTATTATAGGCCTCCTTGGTAAACAGCTCTTATCTTAAAGTCGCCTTATCTTAAGTCCTTAAATGCGTGTTATAGATGTTATTGTGAACAGTTCAACCATTCATTTGTTTCATAAAAAAAAGAAAGAAAAGGAAATAATGTTTAATCAAAATGCCATAACTGGATATTTTAGTGAAAACAACAGACATCTCTCTGGTGACATATACAGGACTTCTCCAATCATTAGTACGCTTAAGTCTGCTTTGCTTTAGGAGACTTGGAATATGGTGCACTAGTCATATGGACCACATTTATGATTTAGTTTTTTTTTTTCTTTTTTTGCCGCTTGAGACCCAGACCCTTGACGCGAAGCACCCAAGATATTCTTCAAAAACCTTTTGTGTTCCACGGAAAAGAAAAGTCATGAGCTGGAAACAAAATGAGCACGCATCTCCTGGGCTCCGTACATTATATCTTTGACAACACCTAGTATGGTATTTTTGTAATATTTTGTAACAAGTCCATTTGTAAGATCTTTTGATTTGGTGTTGGACGCATATTCAACATATTGCCTGATAACATATATAACTGATATTGTGTGATATTTGTAGTTATGACTGCTAGACAGCATGCATATTACAAACATAAGACATGATCATTTAGGCGCTAAAATAAATCCTTACATTTCAAAAAGAAAAATGCCAAAAGAAATGCCAAAAGTAATTTTATTATTACTTATTTATTTATTTTATTATTAGTTTAACTGATCCTGCCACAATGTATTTTTGTAATGGTGGGAGGATCCGTTGCCTGTTATTTGCCTCTGTTTGTCAGCAGGCTGTGCTATTGCTCCAAAATTACAAACGTTCTTTTGTTCAGTTACACACTTTCATTCAGTTTCATTTGAGATCCTCTGACTTTATTTTATATGACCATTAACCATTTCTTCTTAATTGTGTCTCTTTCTTTGTTTATTGTATGTACATTTTTGTTACAGATCTGCCCTGAAAGAAGAATAGCTCCAGCAGCTGACTAAATTTCAGTATATGCAGAAATATATTTCAAAGACTAATGTGCACAAGTGAAGTGCTTATTTTGCACTGCTAGTGGTGCATAAATATTTATGCCATGTCTATACACTCTGAGCAAATAACCTCGTCGACAAAGCCTGTTTTAACTACTGTAACTCTGGCCAACATTCCTTTACTACAAATATCATATGCTTCTATTTGCACTTTGTAAATTTACACTTTGTATTTACATAAATGGGGCAAACCAGGGTTATTATTGCTGACTAAAAATAAAAATAAAACCATAAAAAAGTCAGTACTTATTATTAGTTATTTTAGTACTTCAACGCTGCATATTATTTCAGATAGTTACCAAGACAATTTTTCTCATTTTCGTTTAGTTCACGTTGAAGTAGGTCTACTACAGTAACTAAAACTAAAACTTAAAGAAATAGGTTACACTTTATTTTAAGGTGTCTTTGTTACACTGTAATTATACATTTAAGTAGCCTACTGGGTAATATTATGGTAACTAAGTACATGTACTTAAAATAGGGTTAGGATTATATTGGGAGGTTTGGTTTAGGGTTAGTTGCATGTAATTATGCATAATTTATAGTTATTACTATAGTTACTACATGTAACATATGTAACAATGACACTAAAGTGTTACCAAAATATATATAGACATATTAAAAACACACAACTAAATGACTAAAACTTTAACTAAAATTAAAATGTAAACAGAAAATATAACAAATAAAATCTCATTTAAAATGTTAGCAAAAACTATAATAGTATCAGAGTGACATTATAAACAGTATCTACCATTATTTACATTAATTCTTTATTTTATCAATGTAAACTAAATACTATTATAGTTTTTAACATTTTAAATGAGATTTTATTTGTTATATTTACTGTTTATTTACATTTTAATTTGAAAGTTTTATAGATTGTTGAAGTACTAAAATAACTAAAACTACAAATTAAAAATTTAATATACCAACAGTTTTATGGTGATTTTTCTTTCCTTTTTTTTCTTTCTTTTTTTTCAATATTTAAAAACTCTGGCCACTGACAAAGATTTATGACTTAATATTTGTTCAAGTCATAAGATAGAGTCTCTTGTAGTATGAGATTCTGTTGAAGAACAGCTCATGTTTAAAACAATTGTGAACGGGTTGGTGCTTATGAAGTTGTGGAGGGTCTTCTGATGTAGGCTAATATAAAAGTTATCCTTGTACATATTTGTTGGAAATAAAGCATAAAAAAGTAGTTGTGGAGGGTGCTGTTATCAACTGCATGCTTGAAAAAATATATATACATTTCAATGTATAATACATACGTATAATACATTTCAGTAATAAAAAAAAATAAAATGTTGCAAGGTGTGGATTTAAAGAGTGTAGCTCGTCATGGATTAAACCAACATGATATAGTGAATGTAGCTCCTAGACTGACCTCTGCTGGACAATCCTTGGATGGCAAATTAAATAGATCAAATTAACAGAATAAACAAATCACCCAAAGTTCACCCCAAAATGAAAATACTGTCATCGTTTAATCACCCTTCATGCCAAACCTATATGAACCTCTTCTGCTTATATCCAAATAGTGAAAGATAATAAAATATCCATCCATCAATTCTCTAAACTGCTTATCCCATAGGCTAGGGTCGTGGGATAATAAAATGTTTTTCAAAATATCTTCTTTGGTGTTCGACAGAGGAAAGACATACATACTTAGGTTTGGAACGACATGAGGGTAAGTAAATGATGACAGAATCTATTTTTTTATTTTTATATTTTGAAAATCCCTTTAACTCACTATGTATAACTGAACATTCTCAATTGCAGTTCACACAGAAGAAACTGGGTCATAAAACTTACATTCATAAAAACGCACTTGCAGGTGCAACAATGGGAGCATATCTCCATGGCCTCACGCTAAATGAGTTCTTAATCACAGTCCATTACGCGTTTTAAACTCCTGTTGGCTGATAATGGCTGTTCTCCAGTGCTGAGTCTGGTGGTTATTAAGTTAATTTGTCTTTCCTTGCATGATAAATCACTCTGTCTCTCTTCTCCTGCCCTCCACTTCAGCATCACGAGTGTAAATCTGTCTAAATTACTTTTATTAGGTTTACGCTGACAGACATTTTTACACAGATCAAGACTGCTCCTCCTTCTATAGGCTTAACCACTGAAAGCTGATCTCAGATCAGATCAGACCACTGTCAGAGCAGTGCGGATGAAACATCAGTCATCATAAGCTCAGGAAATGTTCTCTTGGGGTGTCATGCTGAGAATAAGATTAATTGAATTGTCCCAAATATACCAAAGGCACTTGATTTAACAAAGTATATGTAATTGTGCTGTAAGCGAATGTAAGCATATTTATTGCACTGGGAATTTTCTAAGACAATGCTGATTTACACAGATGTGTAGAAAAATGTGCAGTCTCTGCTAAAAAATAATAATAATGAGACATCAAAATAACTATGATTAATATATTTGAATATATGATGCATAAGCATACAGTGAAGCTAAACGTGACTGGCTGCTGGAAATGCTGGTCAGAAAATAATTCTAAACTCTTTGTATTTTATGTTACATTTCATCAGTAGAGATGAAGAAGGGGGGGAAAAAAGGAAATTTTATTGAACTGAAAATAAAAATGCTGAATTTATGGCAGTGTTCACTGCTTACATTTTTTACATACATTTCAAACCTACATTTTTACTGAGCATACAAAAAGTAGCAACTCAATTTATAGTGAGCCAGAATCTTAAAAATGTCTAAACTTCATTTATTTGAGAAAATGAAACCGTTTTAGATTAGAATATGTGTTAGATGCAAATTTCCATTAAGTAATATCATATATGTGTGTGTGTATATATATATATATGAAGACTTCAGATGCAAAAGCCTCTAAGTGCCATCTGAAAGCTTTTTATCAAGCTTGTATGTTTATGTTCACTTATTCCACTTAAATGGCAATGAAAATGACCTATTAATTGTCATTAAAGTGAAATTACTGAACTTAAATATACGAGCTTAATAAAAATACTCATTTTAGAAGAAAATTGCAGATGGCACTTAGAGGCTTTTGCATCTGAACTCTTCATATACTGTATATATATTTTGTTACAATTTTTATTTTATTTTATTATTTTATTTTATACCACACCACACTCAACCACACTAAAAACTTTTTTTCTTTTTTTTTTATTATTAAATCCAAATCCAAAAGTGTGCAGAAATTCAGTGTGCAGTGCAGCAGTTGATAAACTGAAGTCCAAGACCACTGGGATTTTAAAAAGTAAAAAAATAAATAAAAAGGAATATCGACAAGAATATTCTTAAATGTAAATAGTTATTCCAAATTTGAAAGAAGCACGGCTGAAAGTCAGTGTAATCATCTGCTAACATCATCTCAATGGGTGGTAATGCTATTAAAACACCAAAGGGTTTTAATTACTCAGCCTCCACCATACAGCACGGACTCCCTATGCTAAAGACCTTTGAACTCAGCTTAAACACCCCGCACATACTCCGGCTCGTCACAAAGACACGAGTCCAAGTCGAGCCGCACCGTTAGCAAAGCGACCAAGAAAGGGGCCGCCCAAACTGTCTGTCACGTGTGACGAAGCACCCTCTCCATCACTGGAAATAGTGAGCCTTTTTTGCCATCCTTCTCAATTTCTCCCAAACACTCTTCGCTCCGTGCTCCAGAGGGGGCCGCTCAATGTAAGTGAACCCCCTGTCACCCCTCACCCTTCAGACCCGCAGAGTGTGCTGTGAGACAGCTGTGCTCTGCTACACTGAATAGCCAGGACAAGGGGCTGTGTTAATGTGTAGCTCCTCTTTGTGGCTCCAGTCTCTTTTAAGGACAATAGAGCAGGCAGGCAGAAAAGCTGTACGGGGAGAATAGAGTCACAGCCTATTTAGGCCTAGTTCATAAAAACAGGACACCAAAAACCCATTGGATTCATCACTGTCTTATTTGGCTGGGAAAGCATGTGGTTCGGAGTGCAGAGGAGGAGAAGTCAGTGGCTCTACTATATTTAGGACAGATTCAGAGAGCAGGTGTACTGTAGCGGAGACGTACAGAGCTGCGTGGGTGAAAGGAATTGTTAGTTTGTGATTACAGTATTTGTCTATGGTTTTATTCTGTTTGTGCAGAGCCAGTCCACTCACAACATGGTTTTAAACCAAGGGTCCATGGACATACTGCAGTACAAGTTACAGAGAAAGTACAGCAAGGGGTCCACAGAGAAGATATATGTGTATCTTTTCCTTTAAATAATTACTTTATGGATTTGATTATTATTATTACTTAGAGAATACTGCTAACAGGGTGGTTCGACATGGACTTGTGTCTTTGCAATGAGCTGTAGTATGTGGGGAGAGTTATATTATTGTTATTATTATGTAATAATGTTATTGTTTTTAATGAAAGGTCAATTGTATAACTCTAACAATACATAATCTGATATGAATTACACTATAATACATTGTATAAGGTATAACCAAATGTATATGTGAGAAAGCGTATCAGTGTAGATCCATTTTTGTTATGCATTTACCCATTAAGAATATTCTATATAAAAAGAAAATTCGGTAAATGAGAACAATTACGAAATAAAATCAAATAGATATAGAGAGAAAAATAAGGAGAAAAACAGAGCATGGAAGAAGGAAAGATCTGAGATTTGACAGTTCATGTCTCTTTATTTTATTTTATTTGTGTGTTTTCTTTGTGCAATATTGTTTGTTCAGGCATTTCATTCCAGTCCTGCATTATACCATGACAACAATGAGGCCAAACCTCCAACAGTCTCCAGCATAAATGAGGGCAATTGAGTATGCTAATGAGCCCACTCTCCAGTGATTGGCCGGCTCGTTAAACTGCCTAAATGGCTTTTACTAACCCTTCTGATTGATGAGTGTCTGACAGGCTCAATGTGGGAGTGTTTGGGCCAAACTACAGGCGACCAAAGCCTCTCTGACGCAGACAGATACTCTTCTTGTACAGTACACACACACACACACAAACACAAAGCTCGATGCTGCTAAGTAAGTGACTTCACAAATGAAAACAAAGACACACTCACTCCGACACATACTTACTCACATTCAAAGAGCAGCTGAGCATTTCTCTTCACTAATGCCATCCCATTCATCAAACTGAGTGTAATTGATGTTAAAGGCTCAAAGCAGATCCCCACAGCCCTCCCCCTGTCTCTCTCTGATACGTAAAGCTGGGTTCAGTCAGAGCAACTCATTGATCTGACAAGAAGACCATATGACATCCTAGTGGCACAATATGTTCTGCTCAGATTCAATTATGTTTCCGACAGACACTGACAGAGATGCAGGTGATATTTGTGTGTAACGATAATATATAATGAGCAATTTCAAATGAAAAAATAAAGTACTTTTCACAATAAAGTAACTTAAAAAATAACATATAAAGCGAATTCAATATTACTAAACAGCCTTTTCAAATGAGTGTTACTATAGTGAATATATGGCTAGACAAGGATGATGTGTTACTATGACCTACAGTGTCTCAGGAAACTCTACGTTCTGGCAAGGTTCTCTCAAAGTTATGAGTAAACATTCTCCCAGTGACGTTAAAGGGACAGTTCACCTAAAAATGAAAATTCTGTCATCAATTACTCACCCACATGTCGTTCCAAACCTGTAAGACTTTCGTTCATCTTCAGAAACACAAATGAAGATTTTATTGATGAAATCTGGGAACTTTCTGTCCCTCCATTGACGACTACGCAACTGACACTTTGACACTTCAAAAAGTTCATAAAGAGATCGTAAAACTAACCTATATGAATTGATGTACAACTTACGCATCAGTTGTGGTAAACAGAAGCTCAAACATGTTTGCTTGACATGCGAGAAACAATAAGGTTCATTCTCTTGTTACGCAGCATGTTTGAGCTTCGGGAAGAACCAGTGAGGTTTGTTCTCGCACATCAAGCAGGTTCAGTTGAGCTTCTGTTTATGTTTGCTGACCAATGTTTATATGCAATAAAAAGCCTAAATTCAATCTTTTCATTATATAAAGCGATTGTGTCTCTTCAGAAAATTCGGACTAAACCATTTGATTCAAAAAAAGAAAGTTCTCAGATTTTTATCAAAAAGATCTTCATTTGTGTTCAGAAGATGAACGAAAGTCTTACAGGTTTGGAACGACATGAGGGTGAGTAATTAATGACAGAATTTTCATTTTTGGGTGAACTATCCCTTTAAGAGTGTGACTTCATTCAAAGGTATCATGGTCCAATGTTCTCCAATGTTAGCACAAAAACATGGAACTTTTTTTTTTTTTTCTGAAACATTTCCACAACATTTCGAGAACATTAGTTCTTAATGTTCACATAACCAAAACATTTTTTAAAAGACATTTCAGAGAACATTCAGATAACTTTTACTAAATAACATTAGCAAAACGTTATTAGAACATATTTTTGTTAGCTGGGGTACTGCAGTGTCCAGTACGAGGTTTTAATATGAAGCAATGTACACTGTAAAAACATATATATTTTTTTAAGCTGTTAATTTAAAAAAAGTTAATTGGAATACGCTTTATTAGAAAATACTATTTCAGCATTTCTACTGTACTTAAAAATTTCACATTTATTTCAATGTGTTTCTTTAAATATAAAATTTACAAGCAATCTCTGAGTGAAAATCGTTTAAAAGTAAATCCTACACTTTTTTCACTGTATAGCACACACACACACACACACACACACACACACACACACACACACACATACACATGCACAGTTGTAGAGCCTCACTCATTTCAGTATGGGCTGCACTGAAACAGTCTCCATTGTTGGGTTAATTAAACACTTCAGGTTTGACACTTTGACCTGTCATTGAGCCAAATTACTCATCAGTCATTTTTGTTTGTTTGTTTGTTTGTTTTAGTCACTATTTGCATTTGTGTAATATTGTGTGACATGTTTTATTATATTAGTGTATTGGAATGACACGTTTTCATGTTTTCCTGGAATACAAAAGCATTCCTAATATGCTACATTCTCAAATACCATTTGTGGCAACCGGAGGTATTTTGATGCCAGGCTGTGTGAACAGCTTTCAAAGGGAATGACTGTGTCCGCTGGCATCAGGCCTAACCAGCAGACAGGCACAATGCCACATGGGCGCAGGGTAACAAATGTTCTGCCATCGGGACAAAGAGGCAGCAGACTGCTGTGAAGCCTCAGTCCCACGTTCAGTGAAATACAGGTTGCATTTTTAGAGTTCAGTCATTTCTAAAATCAAAGAATCTGGTACAGATAAACAAAATTTGGAGTAGCCTATATAATTTTGCGATTTTCATATGTTGTATTAACTAAGTATTATTTTAATAACAAAGCGTTTCCCTGTGGCTATGGGGCTCTTCGATTTATCGTTCTTGTTCTTTGTATGTGTTGTTTTACAGACAGTCACAGTCAGTTTTAGAAACACCATGAACTATTTAAGTTCCTCATGTCTCCAGTAGGTGGCAGACTTATGTTAGTGAATCCCCAGGACAGAGGCACAGAGTTCAGTAAACCGCACACTCGCATGCTTTCCGCTCACTTTTCACGAAAGGTTTTGTTCAGGCCAGGGGATTGTCATTACGAAATATACTTACCCTATAAAACATCTAATAAAATATTAATAAAAAAAAAAGCCTTGTAAAAGCCTTGTCAGATCAAGGCTATTGGACCTTAAAACATGAGTGAATTTGATTCAAATTAATATTATAATATCATCGAATTAATAAAATTAATATGGTTAATATAATAATATGAATATTTTATTAGGCTAATATAAGAGAGAAAAAAATGTATTGATCTCCTAAACAATAAACAGGCACATATTTCTGGGTTTTTGACATGGCTGCATCAATAATTTATCAGTTTTTTTCAGTCTGTTGTTTTCACCAACGTAAAAAAAAAAAGAAAAAAAAAAAAGGAAAAAATCTCAAATTTCCAGCCCATTCACCATTACCTTCAGGGGAAATACACGATTACATTAATGTTCCTTGCTTCAGTTCATTATTTAATGGTATTAAAATCTCTTTTTCGCATTTGATGAGCTTTTCTTTCTTCTGTGATTCAACCTTTTAATTACACTGATTTAGAATCTAATTATTTGTTAGGCCTGAAGCCATTACACAATGTATATTCACATTTAATTTAGAGTCGAGAAATCTCTCATTTTTCTCATTCTCTACTTTTTAAACTGCTTTTTCAAATCCAGTATGTTCTCTAAATGACATAATGTTACACTGTTTTTGTGTGCTAGACTGATTTTCCACCACAATGCACATTGTAATACCAATTATTAGTGTGTTTTCAGTATAGTTCCAGTATTTGCAGTTATGTGCTTTATTCTCTTTTAATTTAATAGATATGTGTAATTTTACCCCATCTCCATTGGCTTATGTTTTACTGTGACTAATCTGAAGGTTGTGACCCTCAACATAAGCCTGGCCTGTTTGTTCACAAAGCAGTCAAAAACATTGATCTCTGACCTTTAGGATATCCTGTTCTTAAACATTTGTTGTTATAAAAGTGCTACAATAAAATATTACAAACATTACAAATCGCAATAACATTAATTATTGTATAATAATAATAATAACAACAATATATACATTTTTAATGTTGTATAAAATATTTTTTACAAAATAACAAAATATTACAAAACATATGTATTTTTACTAAAGATAGACATGAAATTATCATAGAAGCTTGTGCTTAATAAAAATCATGTTGCAAATAAAGGTGGCAGCAAAAGACCCTGCAGGGGCTGAGTGTACGGGGTCAATAATATTAGAGATATAATTGTTATCATGCTGTCACAGTTCTGTTAGTTTGGACTTTTAGTTTGTTTCATCACATGTACCCTGTCTCCATGGTCACGAGCATTATGAGTTTTAGTTCAGCTGTGTTTAATTAGCACCTCATTATCTGCACTCCTTAAGTTCCTGCTTGTCTGTTGTTCATTGTCACGTTGATATGTATATGTGTTTGGTTGTGTCTGCACTAGCTGTCTGTATTACCTTGTGGAAACCTTTCATCTTCGTCCCTTCATTGACAGAGCAACCGTTACACATGCATATACAAATGAAAACATTTTTGATATGGCAAGATAAACAAAACAAACCCTTCTTCCTCGCTAATGGAAAGCGATTTGTTGCAGCAGTACATAATTGTACCTTTAGGGGTACAATGGCTTGTCACTGGGGCTGTACACAATATTGTACCTGAACCTTTAAAAGAAACGGTATGTACCTTTTAATGCTTTTTGACCCTCAAAAAGGTTCCTTGAGGTCCAATAATAAGTGTAGATTGTACCTTGGGGGACAGAAATGGACTCCTACTGTACCCCTATTTCTGACAGTGCAGGCATCTTTCAACAAACACTGGGTGATGCCATTGTAAGGCTTTTGCTCGTAAAATGGGGGCTAAATCCTTTGTCATCCTTTACCCTTTCATTTGTTCAATAATTAATTGATTTGATCACCTTGAACAAAACTGAAAATTTCACACAGTGAATTCCTAGATCAGGAAAACTTTTCTGCAGAGTATGTGTTCAGAAAGTGTCGAGTCTATGGCATTTTGGAATAAACCATCTACATGAATAAGTTCATTGTGCTTTCCTGATCATTTTGAATGTAACCAGTGATAAAGATTCCCTGAAGCTCTCATTCATTTTCATAGGGAACTTTGTTTCTTTGTGACTATTCCAACATTTTGATACTCTGAACTGAAGGCAAATTACATGCAGCACACACACTTTGCAGCTGTTTACATAACTGGAAGATTAAATCACTTAAGATTCACATGAACATTTATGAAATGCTGGCATTTATTATATATTAGTAATATAATAGACGAATAACTAAAGGTTTGTTTGCTCAAATACACATTAAATTGTTCGGGTTTTTTTGGAAACTTGTTGTGTGACACTTTTGCAAGCTATTCAAAATAGAAGGTGACTTCATTTTCACATCTTAGAAGCTGTCCAAAATAATCTTTATTGAACCTAACAGCAACATAAATGCATTCTTAAGCAATCTAATTCAGATTCTTCCTTTGTAAAGTTGTATAAACATTGGAAAAAAAGTGTAAGTGTTATTTATTTTTTTAAGCTATTGCATTAGTTAGCTATTGATGAGCTATCTTTCTTAAAAAGTCAGATGTTCAGTTTTCATATATTAAAAATGTGTAACCAATCCGCATGGCGACGGCTCTATCAAGACAATCAGGGAACGTTCCGATGTGAGATGAAACGCTTGTATTACACAGAAATAAACGTTTGATCAAAATGTCACGTGTAACTTAATAATCATTGACGGTGGTCTGTTTTAAGGGGTGGGATTTGGTGGATTACCACAAGCTCATGTTTCTCTTAGATATTGGATACTGTTCACCTTCCACTTCCAACTCAAACACGCTCTCACATTCACACGCATGAGATTGCACAACTGTTTTTTAATTAAAGTCATTTTAAACATGACATTTCAATAGGTTTTTATATCATTTATCTGTATTTGACACTTTTATACTGTATATTCATCTATTTATTGCCTCTTCGTTTACTTTTTTTGCCTGCATATTTGCCTCATATCAGATCAGCTGTTTTATGATGTATAAATAATCATCTTTAGTTGAGCTGACATCACTCTCTCTGAAGGACTCAGCAGCTGATTTACTTTAGGCAGATGATCTTCCATAATCACAATGTTCATTCCCCACCCAGGCTGTCTATAATTTCCCTTTGCATATACAGTATACAATGTGTGGAGATCACGTGATTTTAATTATTTTGATTATTTTTTGATTGATTAATCTTTAAACTATAATCGGCTATAATAGATTTCAACCAAATTTTAACATAAAGCCTGTATCAGACTTTGACAATAAGTGATTGTCATTGTGAGACAATGTGAGATATTTGGGGTAAATGTTAATTTAACATTTCTGGGGGGAAAAAGCCCTTCCTTTGTATTCTTGTCTCTCTTAATGAGTGCTAGGCTTAATCCAGGAATGTTTTCTTTAATCTGAATAATCCTGGTTAACACCAGTTATTTCGTTATGTTTATGGCTGCCCATTATGGCCTGGCTGGCATTATAATTGGCTTAACAGTATATTCTTTTAACAATATTTTTTCTCATTTCAGATGTCACTAAAAAACAATTTACTCTGATAGAGTTATAGACTTTGAAGCCCCAGTTAATAAAGAAAAACACTAAACAAAGAAGGCAGCCAGAGGTCAAGACTGCCATTAACTCAACAGTCAGACTGCATTGACTGGGCTAATTCATGTTTCCTGCAGAAGCTGCAAGAATAGAGTGTGTATGCTGTGTGTGTTGTTTGAAGAAAAAAGAATAAACGATAGAGCATTCATTGGGTGACATGTTCTCTCTCTCAAATTAAACAGTCATGTCTGTTGTCAAAGTTAAAGTTTGTGCTCGTTTTGTGCTCAATATTAATAGGAGAACTGTGAGTTTTCAGTTTTCTTGGTCTGCATGTTTTTAACCAATTTCACAAGACCCCACAATAGTTCCACATTGAAATAAAAAGCTTAATATATAAAGTTAATCAGCTAAATAAGTCCTTCCTTTGTCCTAATTTTCCCTTTTCCTTCATCCAGTGTCAATTTGCACCAGTCTAGCATTCACATTCAAAGTTTCATGGGCAATTACAGGAGCAACCCAGACTAATCTTGTTCTGTTAGGTTGCATATATATCTTGGACCATGCCCTTCTATGAACACTTCTTCTTAAACGTTATTATTTTATAATTATTTTTTAATTACTTACCTTTGTTTGAATTCAGAAATTACTTTGGGGAACGTATTTATTTGGGGAATTTAGGAACTTGAGCTATTTTTTTTTACAAGGTGGCATGCTTGGCAGGATCTTGGTAAAAGTTTCGACCTTAGTTCAGAACTTTCAGACCTGGCTTCTTTTCCATGCGCGTTATAATTTTACATAACGAGAAGAAAAGAAAAAAAAAGAAAAAAAAAACCCACTTTGGTTAAGATTTAACGAATCGGGAAATAAGATTTATACTTTTTATAGCATAATAAATATGGCAGTTAGAACTCAGGACAACGGCATGAGTTCCGATATTAAACGGATAACAAATAAAATTACAAATTTCAAATGCCAATATGTTTTATGTAATTATCTAATAATTAATGAATACTAAATACATCATGTTGTGTAGGACAATAAGCAGCGATCGCATATGAACTTCAGAAAATGCATGGCTCACTTAAAAATGTCGACTTTTTTTATTTATTTTTTAGCATGTCTAAAAGACTCAAAAGGCACAAAATAATTTCCCTCCTTATCTTATGAAAACAATAACAGGTAGACCTATGTGTTATAAATAGGCTATATTTGATTTAATACCACTGCTTCGTAAACAATGTTGCATTGCAGCAAATATAGCCTATATTTCTCAATAATAAAATATTGCACACGTTTATTGATTATTGATTTAAATAATTGGCGCGAAGGCTTTTTAATATTATAGTATCTCACCAGTTGTTCACTTTTAAAGAGCTTAGGAATTAGAATGGGTAAAACAACTCTAAGATTGATCAGTCGTCGTTTAGGACTGTTTCTTGTGTAGAAGGCAAACAACAGCCACCAAACACAAACCTTCATCACTTTACACGACTCCGCCTTTCCGTCATAGTTAATTAAGTGATCACTAAGTCTCCTCAGTCTCCAGAACTCTTAACAGAACTGCAGAGCTGTCAAAGCACAAGATCTCATTGCTACTTGCTGTTGGGTGGTGATGCTTGGTGAGAGACTAACTCGTTGGACGTTACCATTGTAGCTGGGCAGTATATAGGCAACAATCACGTGCTGCAAGATTATTGGAAAACTGGACATAAAGTTATAGTTTACTATCGCAAAAAAATATATAATAATAATATTTTGATACCACTTCTCTTAAACACAAGTTTTGTAACCAAAGCTGATTGGCAAAGGCTTGGATGACGACCACCAAAGTTGTCAAAATGTGTGAGGCTATGGAGAGGCGTGGGATGAACCCCCTGGACCACCTTCCACCACCTGCGAGTTCCAACAAGCCCTTAACGCCCTTCAGCATCGCAGACATCCTCAGCAAACCTACTGTCAAACGACCTCACAGGATTCACCGGCTTCCAGCGACAGAGAGAGCCCGGCAGAGCATCACTATATCGAGGCAGACTCTCATCAGTCAAACATCGCCTCTGTGTGCTCTGCAGGAGCTGGCGAGCAAAACGTTCAAAGGTCTCGAATTAGGCGTGCTCCATGCAGCAGAAGGTAAGAAAAGTATAAGAGTATAATTTAAGTTTTAGATTGTAAAATAAATAAATAATAATAATAATTCAAAATGAATGTTCAAATAGTAAAATAAATAATAATGTGATCAATACGTTATAACAACATGTTTTACATTGCTTTAACTCATCAAAATAAGTTAAGCAATTTATACAAGATTCAACTAATTTTTTTTAAAGTCAGTTTAATGCCATTTAAGTTGAAATGACTTACACATCCAAGTTGATTGCACTTAAACATTTAAGGCATGTAATTATTATTTTTTTACAGTAAAGTGGCATGGAAAACCACAAGTCACTTTGATTAATAGTCTATATGTTAATGTGTTCATTGATTCGTGTTTAAATTAATATTGAATCTGTTGTCATATCAACTTATCAATATTAATGGGTGTATAAGGAAAGTTAAAAATCTTATCAAAAGTAAATAGGCCTTCTTTATTAGCAATTATTTATTAGCAATATTCTATGTTCTACTACTATTATTAATGTCACTTAAAATCTGTTACATCATAACTTTTTTTTTTTTTTTTTTTCGACAGGAAGGGATGGGTTGACTGTGTTTGGTCAAAGGGACAGTCCTAAAAAGCGCCGAAAATCTAGGACGGCCTTCACCAACCACCAGTTATATGAACTAGAGAAAAGGTTTCTCCATCAGAAATACTTGTCCCCTGCAGACAGAGACCAAATTGCCCATCAGCTGGGGCTGACAAATGCGCAGGTCATAACCTGGTTCCAGAACCGAAGGGCAAAATTAAAGAGAGACCTGGAGGAGATGAAAGCGGACGTGGAGTCGGTCAGATCCACGGGTGTAGTAGTGCCTCTGGATAAACTCGCTAAATTGGCGGATCTGGAGAGGTGTGCAGCTGGAGCCACGGGGCCCGAGTGCTCGCCACGGCTAGGTCAGGAGTACAAGAGTGCGCACAAATTGTGTCTGTCCCCCATGTCGTCTCTCTCGGACCACACAAGTCAAGACTACTCCGAGGACGAAGATGTGGAAATAGACGTTGATGTCTGATGTTAACCACGATTTAAACTCTTTAAAGACTCATATTTGAAGTTGTTACAGTGCGTAACAACACGCATGCATGAACATAAATGATTGTAGTGTTTTCTGAAACTTTTATTTATAGCCAGACTATGTATTTGTTCGATATAGTGTTTGAGCTAGCAGCTGTATAATATATTGTATATAATAAAATGGCTTTAATGAGTGTAATAAGAGAATATTTCATAAATCAGGGCAACAAACAGAGCAATACAACTTCCTAATGAGAAAACTATTTTTACAAGTGTATTTATTGCATATTCTTCATTTGTACACAATCGACAGTGACTGAAGTTTTGTACAGTTTACATGCAATATATAGTGCCTTTCAAAATGAGGGCATTGCACCAATGTGTCGTTTAATGTATTGAGTTCGAAAATAAAAACATTTATTTATACCTTTTATAATGATGATGTTGTTGCTGAGTCTGTAAATCAATAACAATCGTCATATTCTTACAAAACACTTATTGATATATAAATATAAAATAAGATAAGAATATATATAGGCCTATATATATATATATATATATATATATATATATATATATAGCCTATACATAGCCTAACATTTTCCTTTGCATTAGGCTAATTGTTAATGTATTAAGTGATTCTTGATAGCGGTAACCTACAGAAATAAAAGTCTTTATACTGCAGTAGGCTATACCTCAATTATATTTTACATACGTTGCTGTGAATTTATAAAAAACAACAACAAAAACCCCAAAAAACAGTGAAATATTTTCAGATGTTAAACATTTATTGACAGAAAAGGTATTGTGCACGACGACCAAGAGCTTCATACTTTTTTTTTTTTTTAAAGTGCTAACTGCCTTGATTTCTTTCCTCGAGAAAAAAAGGAAGAAAAACATTCTTGGCCCTTTAACGCTATTGTTTTTGCTCTCTGCAGAAGAAACAGAGAGCCTTTGGCTTGCTCCTCTCTCTCTTTCACTCTCCAATAGCGTGACTTGGCTTTTGACCCAACAACGTGTGTTTTTCCATTCTGAGCGAAATTTATGTGAGAAACACAAATCTGGGGCGCTGGGGAGAAAAAAAGGAGAAGAAAGACACAAAAACACCAAGTTTTGGTCCAGTTTCTCCAGGGCTATATAATCCTTTTTGTTCACGGGTGAAGCTGTAATTTCCAGCGTAAAGCATGAAAGCTGAGGACAAATGAGCCATCCACCCTGATGTGACAAGCGACAATGGCGCATGGCTGGACTCCTGCGGCTCACCATACTGAAACAAGTGTGTCCAGCCACATAAAAAAGACGCTAACGTTTGGAGGCCATATGGTTTCTGAAATTTTCACACAATTTCAGACAATTTGATGGATTGCGTTAACCCCTCTTTTAAACAGTTTAACGCAGCGCGAACAAAGGCCATACATTGGAGTCTCTCCTCGAGAAAGCATCTGTACCCATGAATGTCCGCTCTTTTCTTCTCGCCTTTTTAGCTTGGCGTTTTGAACAAGTCAATGAATTACAATGAAACTCTCTCTCTTTTTTTGTGAGGCGCTGACTTTCGTCCCCCTTTTGGGGATTTCAAATGATTTGTTAGACTTGTGTGGGGGGACTTTTTAGTTAAAGAATACGTCCTCATTTTGTTGGAGTTTTTCATGTTAAGGAAGGGACTCGTTAAGCGTTCAAACCAAGGCCCTCATGACAGCTTTGCTAAAAGGGGTCTTTTGTTTATAAAGCTTAATTCTCTCGCCTCCTTACCTTGAGCCTATTTGACTTTGAGGAGATTAATAACGAAAAAATAAATCTGGATACCGTGCTAAAGAGCGTGCATGTGAGCTTTAAAAACAAGACACATTGAGTTTGCTGTCAGTAGCAGGTGTGTCGAAACAACAGCAGGCCAACGACTGCTTTGAACAGTAACTGTAATAAATGTTTACCTCTATACCTTGTTTTGTAAAGAGGAAGATTAAGAGTAAGGCCAAGAGAATGTAGCTGTTATTGTGGCTAGAAGCATAAATGGTGACAATTTGACCTGTCATCTTTAGAATATTGTCTTTGAACTTCCGGTTTTGCGGTAGATCTGTATATGGTATTGCTGTCCAGGAGTAATTAGCTGGATAAGTGGATTTATTTAATGTAGAGTTAACGAAAGTTATCATGAGCATTGCAATGTTTAAAGCAGATGTCGTAACAAATGTCAGTAGACCGGGAAGATTTTAAAACTTTTAAGTTAATTTAATATAATTTTAAGAATTACTTTGTTTTCCCCTGAAGAAAGTGTTTATTTTAAAGAAATTGTTGGTTATATGTTAAAATAATTTATATTTGTGACAAAAAAAATCACTATATATATATATATATATATATTGAAGCAAGGTGTATTTTAATAAAAAACACCACGGCATTTTTATTTTAAAGAAGACCAAAGCCTCAAGTTAATTTTTTTTTATAATTTACTTTTATTAAACAATTGTATAAATGATGGACCTGATAAAACTGATAAGAACAGTGGTTTAACTTTATTTTTTTAGAAGAAAAAAAAAACTTTTAATAACAGGAATGAACACTGGGTGGAACGAGTGTCCACGTGTGTGTGTGTGTGTGTGTGTGTGTGTGTGTGTGTGTGTGAGAGAGAGAGAGAGAGAGTGTACATGACTGTGTGTGAATGACATTTCTGAGTTGAAGGGATTTACTGTGAAGAACTTCACAGCGAAGGAGGTGGGAAGAGAAAGAAGGAGAGAGAAGAGAAGAGAGAGGAAGAGAGAAAGAGGGAAGTTAAGACAAAAAGGGGGGAAAAGAGAGCGTTGCGGGTGTGTCTTGCTCCTTCCCTTGCAGAATGCCATGGGTGGGTGTTGTGTTTCTGGCACCAGGGTTCTCTCCATCTTCTACGAAATATAAGAAAGACGAAGACAAAAAGTTTAAGTCACTTCATGGTGGACTGGCTCCCTGGAAGTATGGCATTCACATTGTAAAACTAATGTCAACAATTTAATTGTAACTGTAAAACTCATAAATCAGGTGAAAATTATTATATAAACTATTCACACTTTAAATCAACAAAACAGAGGACTCTATACTCACCCCTGTTACTCTAAGTCACTCTAGTTATTTTCCATATGAGTAACAGGACTGAAAGTAACAGGATTGAGTTTTTAAGCAAAAAGTGATCAAATACACGACATATGGCCACATAGCATGCTAATGAGTAGGGCTGGGTATCGTTCAAAAAATTTCGATACCAATACCGATACCAATACCTTGATTTCGAAACCGGTTCCTGAACGATACTTTTTTCTATACCAATTTTATGAAATCCATTTTAACAAGATTACATAACACATTACCTCTACCTTTTTTTCAGTTTGACTCATGCTCCTTAGCCAGTGCATAAAGGAACACATTTTTTTTTAAAAGAGCTCATGCTCACCAAAGCTGAATTTGTTTGATAAAAAATACAGTAAAACTTGTAACATTGTGAAATAGTAATCGTACATCCCCAAGTGCATCGTAAGAAGACATATTTATGAGGACACCTGCAGGACAACTGGCAGATTGCACCTTTAACTTGATTCAAATGCAATGTGATTATAATATAAGGTTTTGATTGTACATTATTGTACACTTTATTACTATTTTTTGTTGTTGGTTAAATTAATGTATAAATTAAATAATTAAAAAGGTCAGAAAACAAAATAAAAAAATAGAAATAATTTAATCTAATCATTTTAATCAAAATGAAATGAATGAACAAAAAAAATAAATGTGTTAAAAATTACATCTTTGTTTCACTCTATCTCCTCTAAAAGGACATTCATTTCATCTTTTTGAAAGGTATCTTTTCTTGTTTTTGTTTTATTTTTTTGTTCAGCCATTTTGTCAGTGCCTCCGCCTAGGTGCTTTATAGACTTGTCTTGATTGCTAATCCACAACAGAAGACAATTATTAGGTTAAACGTTCAGAATACGATTCCATATAAGGTTATACTTCAGTGCTTCGCGAATGGACAGCGACTCTTAAGTAGCACGTAGAGCGCGTTCTCGCGCGTTCATGTTAAGTGCATTTTTGGGAAACGCTCAGTGGAATTGCTGCGAGCGTTCGTAACCTTGCAGGTATATGGCGAGTAAGAGTGACTTTTCTAAGACTATGAGGTGTGATTTGTGCAGTTACTTTGCAAACTAAGCAATCATCGTGTCAATCGTCTATGGAAGGCCAAAAGGGCCAAAACGTGTGAAACTGTCGTGTAAACACGTAATTATGCATTAACGCGCAATAACGCGTAAATGACGTGTTAACACGTAAATTGCGTGTTAACGCGTAAATTGCGTGTTAACGCGTAAATTGCATGCTGGCACATTGGAAACCATGGAACTTTACTGGCTGGTATGGCTATCTAAGCACAAATAACGAACAAATCCTGTAAATTGCAGGATTAAATCTAAAATAAAATTTGAACAATGTCTTTAAAAATGAACAACACACATTTAAAACAATACATATCCTAACACAATAAAAAGCATGCAACTGTGTGAATCAGAAAGTGGGAGGGGGGTTAATAGACCACTTACTGATATTTAGTTTTTCCTCAATCAAACTTCTTTAAATGAATAGTTGCTTTAAAATCAATTAACACAACATACAAAAAACACCCCTCTGTTGATGAAACAGTTCAGTATTCACTGCACAATGAAGCACTGCAGTCTATTAATGCATTTATTAAAAGTAGCCTAAATGTATATCATCAGAGCTATTCTCTTTGATTTTATAACATATTCAGCTATAGACACACAAATACACTAATGAAATACATGTTTTTATATTTTTAATAATTAATAGTGCATATTGTTTTTCTAAATGGAACCATCCCTACACCCAAAGAGCACAAAGAGGTTACACCCCGTGCAGCACTTTTTGCATTCCTTGTATTAATGAAAATGCATGTTGTAAGAAAGCCCTACGCCCCCTGAGTGTTTGGTATTATACAGCGATCAGCCAGGTGTGGACATGAAAAATCGGCAGCTAAGTTACAAATCAGACCGATTGGTCTGTTATCCAACCACGTATATGTTTTTTTCTCAGTGCATAATGAATAGGGGTGAGTTTTCGTATATATTTCGCCTTTGTTATTGATATTGTTCTGAATGTCGAGATTTGCTCGTAAAATGAACGCATTTTAAACTGCGTCACAAAGTGAAACCAAACCGTTTTCATATCAGACTTTGAGCTCGAAAATGATTGTAATTAGATTAGATTATAAGATATTCTCTACCTAGTTTCAGATCAACCGGTGTGTTCAATATTGTTTGAAAATGTTGAATTTAATGACATTTCATGTTTGCTACTGTAATATTGAGCATATACAACGTTGCGATCGTGCAATCTTCACGTCATTGTTTACTTTATTATGTTAATAATATAATCACGCCGCACGCGGTTTACCCAAGTATGTTAATTTATATAGGCCTATTACTTAATAACTGAATGTTTGTACTGATATGCTGCATGTTTGTAAAATTTACTGATATACTTATACAACTGTTTTCTTTGTTTATATTCTGTTTATTGCAGACCCCACATTTGTGAATTAACATATACAAACTCCTTTGAATAAATAAGTTCAACTGGGATTCCCTCTCGTGTTTCTCTTACGGAAACACACACCACCATCTCAACTGCATTAATCCTGAACCCTTGAGCGTCCCATATGCTCGAATACATGTTTTTCATAAAGTTTTTCAATTAAGGGTTTTTGTTATAAGTTTAACCCCTCTAGCCCAAAGAATAACATAGCCAACACAAACATGCAGCAAAATTTTACTTTTGTATACTGCAATTTCTGAACTTAACTGATCACACCACTAATTTACATCTGGAATTTCTTCTACATCACAAAATATACCCGTATTTTCCGGACTATAAGTCGCTTCGGAGTATAAGTCGCATCAGTCAAAAAAATGTGTCATGAAGAGGAAAAAATATATATAAGTCGCACTGGACTATGAGTCGCATTTATTTAGAAATTTATTTCACACAAAAAAAAATCAATGTTACGGATGGGACAGTTCTCCGTCATGGACGTGACCGCTCTGAAAGCGGCACTAAAAGACTGCTTTAAAACTTTCACAGAGACCTCAAGCAGAAAACAGAAAGCCTGCCGTTTTGTATTAATTGTATCTTAATTTTAATCAATGTTTCATCAACCAATTATCTGGATGTAATAAATTATATTATATATATTATATGTATAAAAACAAATATGGATTGAAGCAGAATATGTCGGTAGATAAAAACATGTTGTGAATTTTGTAAAATATTACATTAATATTTTTTCAATACAGTTTGACTTTTGGACTTAATAACGCTAGAGTTATTGGAACTGTTTGAATCACACAAATCGGAAACAATGCAGCCACCACCGGAATCAAAGTCCATTCATAAATGGATCTGTTATGTTAGGATATGTACGAAATTGAATTTCTAATAAATGTGAAAATTTAACTAATTGATGATTCAGGGTTTTGCATGTCGCCCAAAGATTATAGCCTAATTAGTTTGTTTTATTTCGTGAAATATCAATCTTATCAAAATAAATTAGCCTATGTGTATTAGCTAGCATTATACCAGCATAATAATAATATTGATGATAATAATAATAATAAAATAAGGATATTTCGTCGTAACATTTAAGTAGGCTACTGCATCCTGCACGGTGGATCGGCACATGTTCGAATGCTAACACAAATATAAAATATAAAATAGTAGCAGAAAATTTACAATGAATTTAAATAATAACTATATCATTAATAATTATTCCAAACACAACTAATTGCAATATCAGCTGAAAGCCGAGGTGTCCTATATAAGTCTCTAATAGTCATTTTTATAAAAAATTAAAAAAAAAGTAAAAAAAAATGTAAATCAGTTGGTTTCATTAAATTGGCTGCAGAATGATTTTGTTTCGTTATTTGGACATATAGGCTACAGTAAAAAAGAACAATTGAAATTGTTTTTGTTCAGTATGTTACAGTCACTCAGAAGACTGTTGCGCAACTGCAGAATCAAGGTCAGTGAGAGAGAGATTGTTTCTGCTTCAGTATCAAGTCTTCATGTCAGGTCCAGCCGGAGGACTTTGTCCACATCACAGACAATATAGGCCTAATCTCTGCAGGCAAAGGGAAAATCCAGATCCAGCCTTGACAACATTATCCACACCTTGAGAGAGAGCCCGCCCCGGTCGCGCGCGCGCACTCTCACCGCACTGTCGGCCACCACAGAAGACCAGTTTATTATTATTTTACTATAGTAAAACTATGGGTTAGCCTATATTCGTAAGGGTCTGTCTGTCATCTATTTACTTATTTATTGTGTTATTCAGTTTATAATGACGTTTATAATAACTGCATCCAATTTCTAATTTTTGTCATTTTGTCATCATTTTAGTTGCTTAGTTGTGCCATCCTCATATTTTTCTTTTAAGGACTTTATTTTATTTTATTTTTTTAATTGATATCGATTATTTAATTATTTTGTAAATACCAAATGTCATCTCTGAAAAAAAAAAAAAAAAAGGGTTAAGACACTACATTTACTTAGCCAAATGTAACATAGCTATAACTCTCTGTTAATAGACATGGGGGGATAATTCGAAGTCGAAGATAATTCATAACTCTGAAACAACATTCCAACTGCAACGGTATTTTGATTTATTGCATATAATGGCAGGCTTTCGTGCTAATCGCGAAGCAACAAACTCATGACAAACTTAAATAAAGTAAAAAATAACTATTTTCAACATATACAACCCACCGTGATAAGTTTAACAGTGTTTATTAAAACCGAAAGTAGCTTTGTGCTGTTTGTTTTCACGTCTGCGCATCACGGGCGCGCACCCAACTGAAGATGCCAGGTGACGTAGGCTCATCGTATCCATTAGGTAAGCGCTCGTTCACAATCTCATGAATAAATACAATACAACGAAGGTGTGCATCACCACATTAATAGTCATGAGAATGATTACAAACAGTTACGACAGGCAGTGTCAACGTGACACAACACCTTTATTTTATTTGAATTATTCATGATAGAGTGACACAAGCACTACGCTGAGCATACCTCATCAGCCATCATAAGCCAACGACAGTGACGGAAGGGTAACTCGCAGGAAACTCGAGTGTAATCTCCAAATCTATCCAACATATTGGCGAGAATATAGCATAATCTCTTGTTCTGTGTAGTATTCTTACAATATATTTTAATAATTGTTGGTCTTATATTCACTGATTTCACATTTGAATATGCATTGTAAAATGCCATTTTACGGCAGGAGTTCTGTCTCATTTCAATTATTAATAATTCAAGCCACTCTTGTTTTAGATTATTATTATGACAAACGAATGTGTGTGTGTGTGGTGTATAATGTATAATGTGTAAAGTGTAGTGTGCGTGTTCTAATATAAATAACTTTGTGATATATGTTTGTGTGTGTAATGTAATATAATGTGTAAAGTGTAGTGTGTGTGTTGTAATATAAATAACTTTATAATATATATATATATATATATATATATATATTCACTTCGAAAAACACTGCAAAACAATGCACTATCTCAGATTCATAAGGCTTAATGGTGTTATCAGAAGGGGCTCTCTAACAAATAATGCATAGAGGTTAAATGATAAAAAGATGCTTTAGAAATATGCTACAGTAAGTGTACATGAAAGTACTGTTTGGAGAAATGTGTTATTATCCTTACACAATTTCTATTGTGATTGTGAAAACGGTCATGACTTTCAGGGCTTAATTAGTTATAGTTAACTGTCTAAATATGCCCATTTAAAATGTAGTTGTAGCCTATATTCTGAAAAGACATTGTTCAACATGTATTTTCACATTAAAAACAGCTTTTTCCAAGCTTAATCTAATTAGGTTCTGTGTGTTTGAGCAAGAGCACCAAACCAGTAGGTGGTGCTAATGTCCAATATTTTACGTGTTAACACGCAATTTACATGTTAACGCGTCATTTACGCGTTAACACGTAATGACGTGTTAACACGTAAATCGCGTGTTAACACGTAAATTGCGCGTTAACGCGTAATTACGTGTTTACACGACAGTTTCACATGTTTTGGCCCTTTTGGCCTTCCATAGTTATCCAGACGTTTATCCACACGTTTATCCACACGTACGTTATATCCAGACGTTTATCCACACGTACGTTATCCAGACGCAAAGTAAAAAAATCCTTTCTCAGCTTCATCGCTGCCACGTCGCCGCGCACTTTAAGCGCAGCACTATGGAACGCCAAAAGGATCAAATTTCGCCACTAACGAAACGCCTTTCATTCTCAAAACGCCGGTGTTTACGGCGTTTAAGACGAAAAGACGCCGCAAAGTACGGCGTTCTGTGGTACAAACGCCGCAAATTACGGCGTTTGTAAAGCAAAATCGCCGTCATTATCGCCGTTTTTTTTATCCAGTCAACAACGCCGTTTCTGACGCCGCAGGCCATCCATAATGCGCCATATTTTGCGACGCTTCTGTCTGACAAAGACGGCGTTAAAAGCGGCGTTTTGTATAATATTATAATCAGCCCTTCCCTTTTCTTCAAAGTTCAGCCCATCTAATGAAGCAAATGGAAAGACATATGTAGTAGATTGTCGATCTGAATGATGGGGTTCTGTTTTCCTAACGTTGTTAGGACTAGTGTTTGGACTTTTATCGTGTCATATTTTTTATTTCTTCATTAGGCGCGTGTATCCCCCTTTTTCCTTTATCATATGTGGGCTGATTTTAGCCTCTGTTTACATTCATGTCTGTGAAATACATTAGATTTCCCAGCAATCTTAATAGCTTCAATAGGTCATTGGTCTGCCTGCATGGGCAGTGGTGTCGTTTTGCTCTTAGTGACAGGGGTTCGAATCCAAGGTCCGACCGTATTATTTTTTCTCCGTTTCGTTTCTTTTGTATTGGTCTGTTGCTGTAGCCTATGTCTTTAAAATTTTGGAAGACTACCCGGTAGCTGACAGCTGATTGAATAGCAGGCGGTAGGCTATATGCTACTTTTTACGGAAATGACAGCTGGTAGCCTATAATAATGCTTTAATCGTAGCAACTGTTACTGTACTGCCTGCTTTGCGGGTCCGTTTGTATTGCTGATTATAATGATTTAGATAGGCCTAGATGCTTTACGATATAGTCAGGGGCGTTTCTAGGTTTTAAAAACATCAGGGGCTGAGCCTGAAACATCAGGGGCTGGTGTGGGTAATAAGATAACATGATTCGATACAGAGAATAATGTATATTTTAGGCCTATATGCAGGGGGCAGACTGGTTCAAAAATTCAGTCCTGGCACTGTTGCCACACCAGCCCATATTACCACAGAGACACACACATTGAAATGTGAGGTAGTTAGGGGGGTTCGGGGGCATGGTCCCCCGAGAAAATTTGGATTTCTCGGACCTACATATGTGCATTTTAAGGTGTTTGAAGGCCAACATTTTTTGATAACAATTATAGCTTTAAAAGCATGTCAGTGGGCAGTATACATAAATTATTTGTCAAGCAGATAACAGATTCTTAAACATGAGAATGAGGATAAATGTTGAAATTAATGAGCCACACTAGAAAATGGAAATGCAAAATGTTTCTGCTTATAGTTGACAATACACAATCACATATTCCAAACATGAATGGCCTTAAATGAGAAATCTTTCAAGGATTATTTTGCATAGATGTAAACTTTTTAGCATTAAAGTTTGGTTTCAGCAACTTGCTTCTTTCTGGAGTTAATCAATGTTTTTGGCACTATTAAATCAGTTAAATTAAATTTCAATTGTTCACTCATAAAGACAGTCACTTGGTCACATTTTTGGTCACAAAATATTTAGTCAGTTTTGATGACTTTGCTATATTAATAAAATATTAATAATGAAAAATGAGTAGGGCTACGCCAAAATGTGTAACTTATGTAGCCTACAAAGGAATACAAAAGCCCCGACATAGAGTTTTGACGCAGCTTTAATTTCCCTTTTGGTTATTTCAATACTTAATTGACGACAGAACACGACGTTACATGCTAGTAGTTTATTTTGCGTGATACAGGACGCGCCGCATTTGCGCGTGATTGAAGAGTGCGCGCCGCGAGCAAACGGCTGACACGACAGTAAGTTAGTTTTTCTGAGTTTTACTGACATATAGCCTGACAACATCTGGTCTGACAGAAGACTGTGCGGCGGTGCTGACTGCGTTATTTTTTTTTTTATTGCTGTGAGATTGTTTGCTGTTGCGCGCAAATCCTGGAGATGAACTTGGATAGCTAAATCGCTCACGTTGTGCGTCTCTGTGTGAGAGTAACCATAGTAACTTTGATCTGCTTGAACACATTTTAATCGTCTTTAATACATGATTGATTCCGAAGGATATATTAAAAGACCCGGTCAATTTTTTAAAATAAATACAAAATTATTACAAAATAATAATAATTATCAATAAATTAATTTTTTTGAGATCCGGGGCTATAAAAAAAACATCCGGGGCTGAAGCCCCGGATGCCCATGTCTAACGACGCGCCTGGCTGGATATAGTCCATCTCGCTTTTTAAGATAATAAAATGCGCACTTTTTTAAGCCTTCTTACAGTGGCAGGGGCGTGTCTAGAGCATTTTCAGTGGGGGGGCCATGCTGGGGCACTGCCTCCAAATGGGGTGGCCGCCAGTGACCAAAAAAAAGAAGCTAAATTCTACAGTAGCCTATATTACGTAAATCCTACTAATTTTATTTTTTTAACTTGAATAAAGTTACTTGTAAACAAATGTAGTAATAAAGCACATTTTTGATTAATTTAGTTTTTTGTCATCCCTGCATCCATTAAGTTAAATTTGAGAGCCAGTGTTTATTATTTTTTGTGTTTTCATAAAACTAACAAGTTTATAAAATAAAAGCAATTTTAATAATGAGCCATTTTAAAAACCCAGAAGCAGAAACGATGTCAACTATTTTCTTTTAATTAGTTTGGCCATTACAATATACAGTAGTTTTATTCACAATCTCTTTCAAATAATAATAATAAAAAAATAAAATAAAAACAAATTCCCCCCACTGTAATAATTCAAATGGTTTGGCCAAAACATCAGTGTTTCATTCAGCATTTCTTTCAGACTCATTTACAAAAAAGCTGAGTAACTCAGAGTTAAAGGGATGGTTCACTTTGAAATTAAATTTTGGTATGTTTTAGCTTACGTATGTTTAAGGGCATTCAAGATGTAGGTGTCTTTTTTTCCGCAGTAGTTTCAATTTTGATATTTTTAGGTCAAACCATTCTCTATAATGCAGGTCTATGATCACTATCTCAAAGAGCATGCACAATGAAGTCCAAATTAATCAATTCCCCATCGTAAGTACACATTGATGGCCTAAGACACGAAACGAGCGGTTTGTGTGAGAAAAAGAGCAGTATTTATATCGTTTTTACCTCTACACAACCACGTCCAAGTGATCTGAGGGCGCAAGCGCTTCCTGGTGTGTGACGTGTGCGCGCGTTCTGGCTTAGTCTGCGCAAGCTCCGGAAAGAGCCGGATGTGTACAAGAGGTAAAAAACGATATAAATACTGTTCGTTTTCTCACACAAACCGCTCGTTTCGTGTCTTAGGCCATCATTGTGTACTTAAGATGGGTTACTTACTCACAACTTGCGACCGTTGTTTCTCTGGCGCTGCACTTCTTTGAATCGCGAACTTCAGTAGAGTCTATAAACTGATTGGCCGTAAAATGAACCAATCACAAGACATATTATAGGGGGGGCACCTGGGGTGGCCAATCGAATTTCAGGGGGGGCCGGTGCCCCCCCTGGCCACCACGTAGACCCGCCCCTGTACAGTGGCCGTTGTGGGTCCGTTTCTATTGCTGATTATAATGATTTGGAATGGATAGGCCTAGGTAGATGCTTCACGATATAGTCCATCTTAGAGCTTAGATCGGGCCCAAAAAATCAAGCCCGAGTGCCCGACCCCACCCGAACCCGTGCACGTTGTGTCCGAGCCCTGCCCGGCCCGACACAAAACTGTATTATGAGCCCGAGACCGATTTAAACTCGACCATTTTATAACCAGGGGCGGCGCCGGATAATTTTTAACGTGCTGAGGGGGTGCTAGATATATTAGGCTATATAATACTATTAATAAATGAGCAAACATTGGCCACTTAATATTTAATATTAAATTATTTTAAAGATCACAATTATTAAATTAAACAAGCACAACATTCAGCACTCAATCAAATATTCTTAAATATTTATTATTATTAATAATGCTATTTCAACATAATATATCGTTATTTCAACTTAATATGTGTGCGTGAAATAAACAAGATGTGCATTTGTAAATCCGTTGACATGCATGCATCGATTTTTATTAATAGTGTTTTCTGTCAGTGGCTGCAAAGATGAAATTGACGATCGCCATCTCTGAACGCGGCTAGAGAGAAATGCACATAATGGATTACATGATCAGAGATTTCTTTTCGGTTTGAATTGTGTCTTTTAAAGACAATTCAAGTTTTTTTTTATTTTTATTTTTTATTTTTTTATATATATTTATCATGTCTGTATGGGCATACACTGAGTTTAGGTTAATATGATGAGATGCGCTCCAGTTCACATGTGCAGTGCAATGACCGCGCCGGCGCCTCCATGTCATGATTATACTGACTGCTATATTTGCTTCTTATTTATTAAATACTGGCAATTGGTTGATGAAAAAATTATTAAAATTAAGATACAATTTATACAAAACGAAATTCACTTTAAAGAAAGGCTTTCTGCAAAACAACTTAATGAAGTGGTCAAAATCATGTCTGACCCACTCTATGTCTCTATTTCACTTTTCATAATCAACATAGATGGAAAAAAATAACATTATAATATTTTAACAAATATGAAACTAAACAAGCTAATTGAATGGCTATAGTAGGCCTACATACTCTCTATTTGTACAAATTGCTGCACATTCATTTACTTTTGAATTTTGCACACATAAGTTGAAAAGCATTTGTTTGTGCATAAAACATATCTGCAACATTTATCAAGTTCACGGATAAATGTGCGTGCATTTATTAATTATTATCTTAATGAATAATGCAACAAGGACGAAGCATGTAAACTGCTTTGTTTATTCAGAATGGAATGTATTGCAAATGGATCCGAATAAAGAAACGTAAAAAAAAAATATGCCAATGCAGAAAATGAACAAGAATGAACTTTGAATGGCCGGAGTAGGCCTGGCTACTCTAATATAATTCAACAAGGTTTTAGAATAGAATATTTTTTAAACAAAATAAATATTTTTAAAGCCTAGTATCCAGCCCCGGTGTGATGCGTGCTAGTGGAGGAGATGCTGCGCGCATGACACATGACGTGTTGCATTTTGTAACAATTCTTGATCAAGGGCCCGGCCAGAGGATAGTGGCGGGAAATATCCAGTAGACCTGGCCTTTATGTTTCTGCATCGGGATGCCCGTCGAGATCCATCCTCTTATGAAGACTCTAGATGAACCATTACCAGTGGAGACTGAGATGACGCCAACCCAAGCAAGGACTACCGCTGCTCTTGACCATCATACAAGACTGTAACATATTTCACATATAAATGATTTATTATTACGCTGTCGCTGCCATTGCCTTAAAATGGACATTAATATTGCTATTGCCTAGCCTACTTCGTAAAAACGAGGAACAAAAACTTTCAATTCTCCCAACAACACAATGATAAAAACAATACATATCAAATAGCAATAAAATATGTAGCCTACATCTGTAGCATATTGATGTGTAACATTTTTTTATCGGCTATTTTATTTCATTTATTATGTTGATTATGAATAGTGTACAGCATTAGGAGTTTGTTTTTTGAAAGACTTTCTTTAAAGTGAATTTCGTTCTGTATAATTTGTATCTTAATTGTATTCAATGTTTCATCAACCAGTGGCCTGGATTTAATAAATAAGAAGCAAACCAAGAAGATCGGGTTTGGATTAAAGTAGGCCTACGTAAAAAACGAACCATGTTTCCGGGGCCTTAGTCTGAGGCCGAATCAATAGCATTTGTCTGTCTGATTTTATTGAATTTCTTGCATGTCTCAATTATTGTAAGTTATGATATTTGTGGCTTTAAAGCAGGGGTGTCCAAACTCAGTCCTGGAGGGCCACTGTCCTGCAGAGTTTAGCTCCAACCCCAATTAAACACACCTGAACCAGATAATCAAGGTCTGATTATCTGGTTCAGGTGTGTTTAATTGGGGTTGGAGCTAAACTCTGCAGGACAGTGGCCCTCCAGGACTGAGTTTGGACACCCCTGCTTTAAAGCAATATGATGTATTGTATAAAGTGGTATAAATAAACATGGTGCGACTTGACTAGCCTTGAGTGCTGAACTGCAGAGATGGTCCACATCATATGATCAGACCAGACTTTTTTTATTTTTGTATGGCTTGAACAAGACGTCCGCAGATCCCGCAGCTTCAAGGTATAAGGAATAAAGGGGGAGAACTCCTTGGCTCCCATGCTTTCAGTTTTAAATGTTTATAATTTTAAGAGATTCTTTGTTTGAATATTTTGTCTAATAAATGTAATTTATTCAAAGTGACATTGAATTTGGGAAAAAACATGTCTGGATTATTTTGAGTTTTTTATTTTTTTATTTTGCTGTTCTGTTACTGAAGAAAAGTTTGCACTTTCATATGTGTACCCAGCAAACATTGGTCCGACGGCAACGTCGTGTGCCTGGCCAAAAATAGTCGCGGTATGACGGCATAAATCGGTAAATGTAACACAGAACATTTCCTAAAAATGCATTCAGATACATGTGTGCATGTCTACAGTTATCTGAGGTTGCATGTATAATTGTTATTTTGACTTTTAGCTACGTGTAGTTCAATATATACCATGTTGTGTTTCGGGTGAGAGAGGACGTCACCATGGCGACGTCTTTTACACGTGCATTTATAGTCCATCATGACCCTCTATGAAATCAATTGTGATAAAGCTGTGCTTAATCCTTGCGTGGTTAATACTGCAATAATTAATTAAAATTTTAATTAAATTAAAGTTTTAATAAGTTGTGTGAATACGTCCACTGACGTCCTTTACACGTCTATAGTATCGGGTGAGAGGACGTCACCTGGCGACGTCTTTTACACGTGCATTTATAGTCCATCATGACCCTCCATCATGGAATCCTTGTGAAATATGCAAAAGCTGTGCTTAATCCTTGCATGGTTAATACTGCAAAAATTAATTTAATTGCCCAAGTAGTTTTTAAGAGGTTGTCACGTCACTTTACACGTCAAGGCTGTGAATACACGTCCACTGACGTCCTTTACACATCTAGTCAAGCAAGACAGAAAAAAAACCCCCAGGAATTATCTTTATGAAATACACGAATTGTATACAAAGTAAATATATTTACTTTATCTTGTTTAAATAAATTATAATCACACAGTTCCCAGTGTGGTTAAGTGAATGCAAAGCCTCTGCATTTTAGTCATTATTTCAACCTGTAGCCTACCTGATACGTTGTGTTTTTTTTGTTTTTTTTTATGGAATGTATGCATGTAAAACAGAAATATATCTGGTCACCATTTATGTCTGAGTTGGATGTAATTGCCAAAACTGTGCTGCCAAGATGTAACAAAAGATCTCCCGACATTACCTAATCCCGCGATAGGTTAGATTATCTCACGAGATGTTAACGCGTTTTCCCCATAGACTCACTCCGGAACACTGAAGTTTGAACAACCACGAAGAGAGGAGGAATTGAGGCCCATATTATTAAAAATCTACTGTTGGGTACGTACATTTTGTATTATTAGATTCACGTGCTAGAGTTTTACTTGTTTGACATGAATGAACCGAAAGAAATGATGCCCACATTGTCAACTGAAATTGGCTAACGTTAACTGAGTTTGGCTAAAATTAGCTAGTAGGCTAAAAGTTGTTTTGAACTTATACAACGGTATACCATAGTATAAAGTATGTTTAATGATACAGTCAAAGTTATTACTGTAAATTATTAATGTAGCCTTTTGAGAGTTTCTTTCAGAAAGTAAATTATCTGAAGTAGAATGAAATGTTTAGCTGGATTTGAACATGTATGTTTTCAGTAACTGCTTTAAAATTTTTGTAATTTTAGAATTGCTAAACATGTCTATTCAGGGGACATCACAGCCCACCTGTCTTCATCAGAAATGTCCTGTTCACTTTCTCACTGTTACACACCTAGTTAAGGGTCTTTCTCAAGGGCACCACAGTGGTATTGAAGAGGCAGGGGACAAATGCTGTTTTGAATTTAGCTGAAGACCATACAAATATTTTGAAAATAAGTGCATGTCATTTACCTCAAATTTTTAATTTTCATTTATTTTAAAAAGAAATATATTCTCTTCCCTTAGATGCTGTGAAGAGGTGGAGCCCACATGCTACAGACACTGAAATTGATGCAGCAATGGCAGAACACCTGAAACACGCTCCAGGAAGAGCTGGGGGTGGTGGATACAAAAAATGAGCCAAACAATGTGTTTAAGGGATAGTTCACCCAAAAATGAAAATTGTCATCATTTACTCAACCTCATGTTTCAAACCTGTATACCTTTCTATGCTAAACACAAAGATGTTTAGAAGAATGTTTGTAACCAAGCAGATGTCGCTTCCCATTAATAATCATTTTTTCTCCAACAATGGTAGTCAGTGGATGCTCTATTTGCTTGGTTACAAACATTCTTCAAAATATCTTCTTTTGTGTTCAGCAGAAGAAAGAAACTCATACAGGTTTGGAATTTGGTGAGTAAATTACATAATTTTCATTTTTGGGTGAACTATCTTTATATAATAATTCAGTATTTTGCAATTGGTATTTTAGTTTGGTTAACAAATCGAGAGCTTAGAATTATAAGGTTCTATCTCCGTTTATTGTAGTTTATTGAGCATCAAAGTTTTTAAACTCGGTTTATGTTTTGTGAGATGGAACCTTTTATTTTATTAATAACTACTAACAATTTTTTTTTTTTTTTACAAAAATAACACCACACAGGCATTAATAAACACCTAATGGATCAGATTGTCAAAAACTCAATTTCAACCAAAAGTGGAGATAGAACCTTAAAATTCTAAGCTCACAAAATGTTAAACATTGAAAAAAATAAAGAGAAATTTTGGCTGTTCAATATCAATAAAATGTTGTGCTTAATCAGAACATGCTTCTTTTTTGCTTATGTCCACAAATAATGTGTTATTGTTTTTGATGTACACGTGATTAAAACGTTTTATTGACGTTCAGGTCTGACTGGACCAATTTTGGACCGTTTTAGAACCTTTGTCAAGATGTGTAGGCTAAACCTCAAGACTTGATTGTCTTTCACGATGTTACACAATAGGTGTGTGATTATTTTATATGCAGGCTTATATATACACTTAAATTATGCAGCAACACATTTAAACACATATGACGACGCATTTAGACGTCCAGGGACGCGCAGAAGAGACGTGGAATTCACGGCCAGAAAAGACGTGGAATTCACGGCCAGAAATGACGTCGGTTCAACTTCCATTTTGGAACTATTTTTCAACCATGACGGGACGTCTCGGACGGACGTCTTTTCAACGGTCATTAAACGTCCAAATGTTTGCTGGGTAGTGTGTGTTGGCTATTCTACATATGTTTACAAAGTCAGCAAAGCTGTGAAGATTTTACTTTCTCTTTTTAGTGTTCTTAAGTTTTATACTGTGATGCTGCTATTGTGTTATTGGTACTGAGTTTTATGTTTGGTAATAAAAAGTTAAACTGGCAAAAACAAAGTTTTTTTTCTCGGGGTCGGGGTGGGGGGCATCATAAAGGAATTATGCTTAGGGCACCAAAATTGCTAGCAGCGGCACTGACAGCAGCATACATAAAATGTCATTAAATTCAACATTTTCAAACAATATTGAACACACCGGGTGATCTGAAACTAGGCAGAGAATATCTTATCTAATTACAATCATTTTCGAGCTCAAAGTCTGATATGAAAACGGTTTGGTTTCACTTTTTGACGCAGTTTAAAATGCGTTCATTTTACGAGCAAATCTCAACATTCAGAACAATAATATCAATAACAAAGGCGAAATATATACGAAAACTTACCCCTAATCATTTACCCACTGAGAAAAAACATATACATGGTTGGATAACAGACCAGTCGGTCTGATTTGTAACTCAGCTACCGATTTTGCATGTCCACACCTGATCACTGTATAATACCAAACACTCAGTTTGGGCTTTCTCACAACATGCATTTTCATTAATACCAAGGAATGCAAAAAGTGCTGCACGGGATGTATAACCTCTCTGGGTGTAGGGATGGTTCCACTCAGAAAAACAATACAAGGCACTATTAATTATTACTATTAAGGCCTTCCATATGTGTCTGCCCTATAAATATGCGCCGCGCGCTTTCAATAATTGTTGTTGAGGGCGAGCAGGCTGTCGCCACCCCATTGATCGCTAGATGGATCGGCTGATCTGGGCGGGTATACTCCCATCGTAACTCGACGATCTTTTTTTTAAAAACATTGATTTTTTATTTAAATAGCTGTTTTCAACATTGATAATTACAATGAATGCTTTTGGACCATTATTCATATATCATATTAGAATGATTTCTGAAGGATCATGTGACACTGAAGACTGAAGTAGGCCTAATGATGCTGAAAATTCTGCTTTGATCACAGAATTAAATTAGAATTATATATTCGTATTGAACCGTTACTGGCTTTCGGTTCGGTCCTGCCGACCAAAATTTAGATAGCAGTCGCGCTGGCGCGAACACAACACAGAATAAAAAAAGACATTCATTTCCACTCTCAAATATTTATTTTTTAATCGGTTTGCTTTTGAATTATTTAGACATTACGAATAAAATTGCTGCCCTCAAATGTTAACCCGGAGTCTTGCAAACTCAAAATAAAAATAAAACAAAATAAACCTTTGTTTATAACTAGGCTAGCCTACTATACAATAATAGCCTATACATTTCATTTTTTATAAGGAGCGGTTTTTGTTTTATATGCTGCTATAAGAAGACACCCCAGAAGATGGGTCAAGTATAGCTCCATCATTGTTCAAAGTAAAAAAAGATCATACTTAATGATATTAGTTTTAATAAAAAAAATAAAATAAAAAAAATCAAGGGAATTTATCTGGCATTTCTTTCTTTTTGCTGTATCGAAAACGTACCGAACCGTGTCTGTCACCACTCACTGTATCGTATTGAACCGAACCGTGAATTTTGTGAACCGTTACATGCCTAATATATAAATGAATGAAAGTATTCATTTGTTTTGAAAACCTACTGACCCCATACTTTTGAATGGTAGGCTATAGTTTGTTTCATTACTACATTTATTCATTTAACATTCACTTTATTGACTTAGAAATTAAGAAAATGACAGACAATTTATGTTAAATGAATTTATGTTTCAATATGTGGTATCGTCAGGTTTGTATACCTCAAATTAAAACCCAGTGATGTCCACAGATCTAATGGTAACAAAATAAAAACGAAACTAAGATTATGCCCTGCATCATGAAGAAAAAAAAAAAACGTTTATTTTGTGTTACATGATATGAATACCTATTGGTGTTGCCTACTGTAGGCTACCTCTATGAACAGTGCTAATTCAGGTTAAGAATACACTGTGACAAGAGCGAAAAATAAAATAAATAAATAATAAAATAAAATAATAATAACAATAAGGATTATGATGACGCATGCAAAACAGAGAGAAAAGACTAAATTCTCTATTAGAATAATTACACAATACCACTGTTACCAGTCAAATTAAATAATTAAATGAAAATCCATCTTTGCAGTGCATAGGTGACACAGAAGTGGCATCAGATCTGGCATTCATATATTTTCACTGCATTTACAATTGCATAAATAAAGCTATGAGATCGTTCAAATTAGAAATCAGAAATCAGGACAAAAAATAAATAAATATATACTTTTAACCTCCTGAGACCCGAGAGCTTGCCTGGTGTGCATTTTATAATTGTTCTTGCTATTTGGGATAAGTTGGACCTAATAAGTATAATAACTAAAATTTGTTTTTGTACTGGAAGTAGTTTTTGCAGAAAATGATGTCCTCATGCGAGGACAGTGGGTCTATGTTTTACCATATGATGTCCTCATGCGAGGACAGTGGGTCTATAATTTACCATTTTACTAGCAATTATGTGAAGTGTCAGTACAAATGAAGTGATAAACACTTGACAAAATCTGATTTTTATAATAGTACTGGTAATGGCCAGCAGGGAGCAGTTGAAGGCCACTTTCATTTTGAAATTCTTGATTTTTACCAGTTTTCTGCACTAAAGCAAACCAGTTTTTCCATGTTAACTCAATAATTCATGCTTACACACACACACACACACACACACACACACACACACACACATACACACACAGACAAATGTTGTTTTTTCAATGCTATTGCGATCTGTCTAAAAATTCCAAAGTTTAGCTAACCACATGGTAGAATAAATAACGTAATATAGTCCCAATGTCCTCAAACGAGTGCTTCACATTTACTGATGTCCTGGAGTGCTACTATTACTAAAATATGTCAAATTTCAATCCCCATATGATGATGGAGACAGTATTGTACATAAATACATTTGTTTCATTCATATAATTTGAATAGATTTTTTACCTGGGTCATTTTTCTTTCGGGAAGTGTTTTGCTGATATTTTGCTGATTTTCCAGCCATTTCCTTCTCACTGACATTGGTGTAATGTTGTTATATCACCACAAGATGGTGTGGGCAGTGTCCCTAAATGTGGCCAACATGTCTAAGATTTACAAATTTGACTATCATTGTGTCAAGAGGCAAAAATGTAATGTCCTCATATGAGGACACAGGGTCTCAGGATTAATATATGTCCAAATAGAAACTGTTTATTTAAAATTGTAATAATATATCACAATACTGTTGTTTATACTATATTTTATTCAAATATGCAGGCTGGGTGAGCATAAGAGACTTATTTCAAAAACATTTAAAAATCCAACTGACACACACACACACACGTTTCAAGTTTAGAAAAATACATCAACAAACAGTAAAATTGTAAAATATTATAACAATTGAATTTATAATTATGTAGGATTAGGCTTGTAACGGTTCACAAAATTCACGGTTCGGTTCAATCGCTGTCTGTTGCATTGAGACTCTGGTATGGCTTTATTTTGAAATTCTCGTCAGCAAAATAGAGGGAAAACAAACAATATTGACAATATTGTTTATAAAATGTAACTCGCAATGTTAATTTATTGTTAATTTAACTGTTCCGTTCCATTCGCCTTACATACTTAATAATCGTGGCGTAAACATTATGTACGCCAATAGCAGCGCTTAGAAATCGTGACGTACGCCAATAGCAGCTGCAAAGCAGAAGCATTGTGGGAAATACCGACCGTTTGAACGAATAAACGTAGAATTTGTGTTCTTGTCGTGTTTAACACGACCTCGCGAGTATATCCAATGTGAAAAATCGCAGTTTGAATATCCAGTCACCGTCGAAGTGAAACACAGGTCGTGTCTGCCCTATAAATAGAAGTCGCGCGCTTTTTATAATTGTCGTTGAGGGCGAGCAGGCTGTCGCCACCCCATTGATCGCTAGATGGATCGGCTGATCTGGGGCGGGTATACTCCCATCGTAGCTCGACGGTCTTTTTTTAAAAAACATTGATTTTTTATTTAAATAGCTGTTTTCAACACTGATAATTACAATGAATGCTTTTGGACCATTATTCATATATCATATTAGAATGATTTCTGAACGATCATGTGACACTGAAGACTGAAGTAATGATGCTGAAAATTCTGCTTTGATCACAGAATTAAATTAGAATTATATATTCGTATTGAACCGTTACTGGCTTTCGGTTCGGTCCTGCCGACCAAAATTTAGATAGCAGTCGCGCTGGCGCGAACACAACACAGAATAAAAAAAGACATTCATTTCCACTCTCAAATATTTATTTTTTAATCGGTTTGCTTTTGAATTATTTAGACATTACGAATAAAATTGCTGCCCTCAAATGTTAACCCGGAGTCTTGCAAACTCAAAATAAAAATAAAACAAAATAAACCTTTGTTTATAACTAGGCTAGCCTACTATACAATAATAGCCTATACATTTCATTTTTTATAAGGAGCGGTTTTTGTTTTATATGCTGCTATAAGAAGACACCCCAGAAGATGGGTCAAGTATAGCTCCATCATTGTTCAAAGTAAAAAAAGATCATACTTAATGATATTAGTTTTAATAAAAAAAATAAAATAAAAAAAATCAAGGGAATTTATCTGGCATTTCTTTCTTTTTGCTGTATCGAAAACGTACCGAACCGTGTCTGTCACCACTCACTGTATCGTATTGAACCGAACCGTGAATTTTGTGAACCGTTACATGCCTAATATATAAATGAATGAAAGTATTCATTTGTTTTGAAAACCTACTGACCCCATACTTTTGAATGGTATAGTTTGTTTCATTACTACATTTATTCATTTAACATACACTTTATTGACTTAGAAATTAAGAAAATGACAGACAATTTATGTTATATGAATTTATGTTTCAATATGTGGTATCGTCAGGTTTGTATACCTCAAATTAAAACCCAGTGATGTCCACAGATCTAATGGTAACAAAATAAAAACGAAACTAAGATTATGCCCTGCATCATGAAGAAAAAAAAAAAAAAAACGTTTATTTTGTGTTACATGATATGAATACCTATTGGTGTGTAGGCTACCTCTATGAACAGTGCTAATTCAGGTTAAGAATACACTGTGACAAGAGCCAAAAATAAAATAAATAAATAATAAAATAAAATAATAATAACAATAAGGATTATGATGACGCATGCAAAACAGAGAGAAAAGACTAAATTCTATTAGAATAATTACACAATACCACTGTTACCAGTCAAATTAAATCATTAAATGAAAATCCATCTTTGCAGTGCATAGGTGACACAGAAGTGGCATCAGATCTGGCATTCATATATTTTCACTGCATTTACAATTGCATAAATAAAGCTATGAGATCGTTCAAATTAGAAATCAGAAATCAGGACAAAAAATAAATAAATATATACTTTTAATATATGTCCAAATAGAAACTGTTTATTTAAAATTGTAATAATATATCACAATACTGTTGTTTATACTATATTTTAATCAAATATGCAGGCTGGGTGAGCATAAGAGACTTATTTCAAAAACATTTAAAAATCCAACTGACACACACACACACACACACGTTTCAAGTTTAGAAAAATACATCAACAAACAGTAAAATTGTAAAATATTATAACAATTGAATTTATAATTATGTAGGATTAGGCTTGTAACGGTTCACAAAATTCACGGTTCGGTTCAATCGCTGTCTGTTGCATTGAGACTCTGGTATGGCTTTATTTTGAAATTCTCGTCAGCAAAATAGAGGGAAAACAAACAATATTGACAATATTGTTTATAAAATGTAACTCGCAATGTTAATTTATTGTTAATTTAACTGTTCCGTTCCGTTCGCCTTACATACTTAATAATCGTGGCAGCGCTTAGAAATCGTGACGTACGCCAATAGCAGCTGCAAAGAAGCATTGTGGGAAATACCGACTGTTTAAAAACCCGGGGACCCGACAAAAATGTGTATTTTATATATAACATATTATGGATTTCTTATGAAAATTAATAATTGTTGAGTCACAGAACAATGCAAAAAAATACTTATTTTATTTTAATACTTATATAATTATGTACTATTTTAATGATTCATGATAAAGTTTAGGTTAGTTTAGGCATGCAACAAATTCTATTCTCAGTAGTTTTATTAATGTTTTAAATTATATATTTAAAATTTGCAGTAAAATTAATGTTCAGGAACTTTTCTTAATAATAAATGTATTTTAGATATAATTTAGATATAATTTTCACGCATATTTATACATGCAATGTCCTGGGGACAGAAATCTTACCCATTTGGTAGAATGTAATGCAGAACCGAACGTATCGGCCAATTTCACTATTTCTCGCTCAAGTTCTGTTATTCTGCTGCCCCCTTGTGGAGAACTGTCTGGTATTGCAGTCTTGTGCAGTCCTGCTTGCTTTTTTGCAGTTACATCTGGATATGTTAAGATTTTGTTTGCGCATTTACCTCAAATCCGCAGGTTTTTTTGTATTTGTAAAAGGAATTTTGTGTCGTTTCTTTTAAAAAGTAGCCTATAGCTATATTTATTTATAATATTTATTTCTTTATGACTCTTATATAGGCTACTTCTCGTATAAGTCCACGTTTTACATTCATAGCAAATGTTCCTTTAAGTTCTATGCAATATACAGACAAATGGGTGTGATTAAACCTATGTATTAATGAAATATACAACATTTTCAGTATAAGCAGCGCAGTTGCAAAATCCTTGAACGTCCACAGCGTATGACGCCTGCGTTACGTCATGACGTTGTTGCTGGCGGTATTTTTGTTTGGGGGTTTTGTTTAGTGCCACACTTGGGTGTAGCATTCGCTTAAAAGATAAACGATATATGGTGAGTACCAGCATGACTGCTCAATTTGGATTTACCGCATGACATCGCCACAAAATAAACTAAAGCTTTTTCACTTTACAGAACTGTTTCGCGTAAAGTTATTTGAAATCGTTAAGTTAGCTGCACGGCTAACGGTCACCTTTTGGATTATAAACCTTTTTGAATGTAACGTTATCTGGCTGGAGTTTTCTCTTTTCTGCTGTTATGTTTGGTGCTTCTTGCTTGTTTGACTTTTATCACACATCTGTAGAGCCCATCACCATCGAAGCAAACAGAAATGGAGCAGGAGAACCAGTCCTCTCCGTCCTCAGATGACGCAGGATGTATGGCTGCAAAAGCAGTGTTGTTAGAGGAGTGTGAGGAGCAGTTTGGACTGCTACAGAAGGTAACTTAAGTTCATTTGCTATGGGATTGGTTTCAGATCGGTGGTCAGTTAAGGTGAAGTTTACCAAATCTTTGTTAGGCTATAAGAAATACACAACGCTTTATGAATCACAAGATTTTTTTACAGCCTATGATCACAAGGTGCACAGACCTGGGTGGTGTATATTTTTGTATCATTGAATGTAGACACAACAAGTTACATGTTTGTCTTTTTTTATTTAGCCTTTTGTGAATTATGGAGACAGCTGCTGCAGAAATGCAACTGTCTAGTTAACACAAGCACTTATATCTTTCAGCTTCAAAACGAGATAATTTTAGCTGACACAGAGGCTGATGATGAGGTTTGTCTCTCTCCTTGTTGTACTTTTTATTTTAGAAATCAGTTGTGTGCATGTAAATGTTACTTTTCAGTATATAGGCCATTCTACAGAATCCAGAGTTTGAAACATCTGGTAAAACATGTGTCTTTCCCCACACGTGTTGTATACAGAAAATCGTATAATATCCAAGGTACACATTTCTAGTAACTGTGCAGTTGATTCTCATATTTTATTTTCAGAAAGTTCTGGAATATTTTTCCGCTCCCCAAATTTGGAACTACGGAAACACAATAATAAACAATTTGATAAGAAGGTTTATATTGACCTATCTATCTACCTTGTAAAATATATTTTTTGCTATTTTATTAAAAAGTTTTAACAGGTAAATCAATAACAATTAGCCTACAATTTTAACAATATTTCAAGTGTATTTTATGAGATTTGTTGTATTTTGAATCCAATCTTTCTTTGTAAAAGGTGTACAGTTTATCATACTGATTTCAAAGTTAAAGGGTTAGTTCACCCAAAAATTAAAATTCTGTCAGTAATTACTCACCCTCATGTTGTTCCAACCGTGTAAGACCTTCGTTCATCTTCGGAACACAAATTAAGCTATTTTTGATGAAATCTGAGCAATGTCTCACTCCTCCATAGGCTTCTATGTGACCGAAACTTGCTGGCCCAGAAAAGTTATTAAAGAGATCGTTAATATAGTCCAAGTGACTCCAGTGGCTCAATCTCAAGTATATCAAGCGACGAGAATACTTTTTGTGCGCAAAAACAACAAAAATAACGACTTTATTCCACTATTCATTTCCTTCTCTCTGGACCTCTAGTTGGTTCGCGTAGTGTTTTTGCGCAGCGCGTCTGTGTTACACGTCACCACGTAGGCTCACTATTGGCCGACGCCGGTCATGTGTGTGATGCGTGATGACGTGCAACACAGACGCGCAGCGCAAAAACACTACGAGGCCCAGAGAGAAGGAAATGAAAAGTGGAATAAAGTCGTTATTTTTGTTTGTTTTTGCGCACAAAAAGTATTCTCGTCGCTTGATATACTTAAGATTGAGCCACTGGAGTCACTTGGACTATATTATCGATCTCTTTAATAACTTTTCTGGGCCAGCAAGTTTCGGTCACATAGAAGCCTATGGAGGAGTGAGACATTGCTCAGATTTCATCAAAAATAGCTTAATTTGTGTTCCGAAGATGAACGAAGGTCTTACGCGGTTGGAACAACATGAGGGTGAGTAATTACTGACAGAACTTTCATTTTTGGGTGAACTAACCCTTTAAGTTTGGATATACATTGAACATATACATACTACATGATATAGGATACATACATTAGTTTGGATATACACTGAACCAAACACTATAATATCATCTTAGTTGATAATTTATATACTTTATTTTTGACAAAACATCTTATGTTTCGGTCGTGACCGCATTTTCGGTAGGGACTAATGTTTTGGTAGCGAACAACTCACATTACAGAATTTTAACTCTCATACTAAAACATACTAAAATACTAATGATTTGCATAACTACTAAAATTTAGTTTATTTCCCCCAAATAAAGGATAATGTGTTGCCTTTTGTCACTACCAAAACAATGATGACGTTTCGGTCGTGACTGTTTCAGTAGTGCCAATTTTAGATACTTGTGGGGCTTGATCAAAGATGCTAATCAGCACATGGTTAACTAGCACAGTTCTGAACAGTTCAGTTATACAAACATAACACATTAATTCTAAATTATGGGACCTATCTATTATGAAAGAGAGGCTATAAGAGAGAGGGACAGGAATTCCTGATCAAAAATGTAGGGGTGTGGTTAAAATCAGTCTCAGACAATGGACTAAAACATACACTGTTTCGGTAATGACGTGAATTTGCGGGAAACATTTTTTACATCAAGTTTCATGATTTACAAAGAAAATGAAAAATTATTATTTTTTTTTACTTTTTTTTTTGTTGAAGAAAAAAAATCTATTTTTGAAAACAACAAAGGACAGCCACCTCCCAATTGAAAGTACCCAATAAATGATGATTTTATTAAGCTTACTGATATTTAAAATATTATTGTGGGATTCAGTAGATAATAGAAGGATCTTAGTAAACATCTAAGATTAGAATATTTTGCTCTTTAAATGTGATTTTTGGTTGTGGTTGCCAAAATATAGTTTATTAATTATTATTTATTTATATTTTGTGGGCAGGCAGTGAATCGCCTGATTGCAATCACATCTGAGCTTGAGCAGTGGCAGGAAATGGAACCAAAATGTAAGCTGTTACCTATTGTTTTATGTACGGTTTCAAAATTATATAATATAGGCTAATACATGCAATATTCAAAACCCTGGTAACCACACTTTTAATTGCACAGTTTATGTGAAGACATTTATTATTATTATTACTTTCTAGTGCTGACAACAAATCCTGAAGTCTTAGTAGCTGTTGGAAAAGAACAGGTACGTAACTTATTACTTTAATAACACTTAATAGGCAGAGAGCGTACCAAAATATTAAACTTTCTTTTTACACTGTTTCTCCTCACAGTTGCAAAGACTCAACAGTCAACTTAAAATGGTCCTGTCATACTCAGAAGCAAAGTTGGATGCCCAGAAAAAGATTTTGAAAAGGTGCGACACAGTTTTTGTTAAAGAGCCCCAATTATGCTTTTTATTGTTACCGTTCATGCAGTGTTGCATACCTATTTCAGAAAAACGAGTCGTCAGTAATTCCAGTCTTATTTCATGCACAAATGCCAGCCTACGGTCTTCTTTGGCTGCCCGCAAATGTCTACTTTGATCCGCCCTTAAACACTGTAGTTGTATCTGAGGCCTGGAAGAGTTTGGTTTGTGTCGACATGACGAGAAGGTGCTGTTTTCTGTGCTGCGAAAGCAAATCCACTTTGCATGCTCTTCCAAAGGATGAGGACTGATACGGTTAAATCAATGTCATCATTACTGTTCGTATCACTGTGTGTATATATATATATATGTGCTGAGGAAGGTTTCAGCTGAAATTCAGATATGGTAATAGACTGTTTAGTTTCTGACAAGCGGTAGACTGACAGACTGGGCCATCTGATCAATCAGAGCGAGGAGGCTCTCGGAAAGGAGGGATTTAGAGAGACGTTTCAGGCACTGTGAAAAAAGGTGATGCTGCAATGTAGTGTTGTCAAGATACTGAAATTTCTAACTTCGAATACGATACCTTGAACAATATCGATTTTCGATACCATGGGGAATACTGCTATATAGATGATTTATTATCTGATAATTGTTTGATAATTTTGGGTAATTTTGTTGCAATAGCTTACATACAGAACAGGGAGGCTTTATTTGAATCGTCTAACTAAATTTACAAAAGACAAGTGAACAGTCGGAAATAAAATATGAACAAATAAAATAGCAAATGACAGCACAAACTAGATGTACCGCATCGCGGTACAAAATATGACCGCCGCTCAGGCCTGCACTGGCTTTCCACAAAAATAAATGACGTGGAGTAATTTGGCTGTATTGCGTGTTTATGTATATACCTAAAAAAAGTAGTAGTGTGTATGTGTGTGTGTTTGTGTATGTGTGTGTCTGTGTGTGTGTGTGTGTGTGTGTCTGTGCGTGTATGTATGTGTGCGTGTATGTATGTGTGCGTACATGTGTGCGCGTGTGTGTTTGTTTGTGTGTGTCTTTGCATGTGGATTTGTATGTGTGTGTATGGGTGTGTGTCTGTGCGTGTGGATGTCAGTGTGTGTGCATGCTTGCGTTTGTTTGTATTCCTGCATGTGTGTGTGTGACAGTATCATCCTAAACCAGCAACCCTTCGCTCAACAGCACCATCTACAGGCCGATGAGTGTACAGTCACTAAATGTGCACATAAATGAATTTATTTTATACCCCCCCATGGATGAAATTCTACGAAACTTAGCAGAGGATACCCCCAGAGGATGTCAAGTTAATCATACACATGAAATATGGTGCAGTTCTGAACATCTCCACTGAAGATAGGGGCGATTAAAGCAGAATAATATTGCATTTTCATTTTTTATGGGAGGGGCGCAAATCACAAATGAGTGATTATGGGCTAGGTTGATGTGGGCCCTTAAGAGCAACAAATTTCTTCATCCTCGGTGCCACGGTTCAGGTAGTTATTTAGGAAAAACTGCATTTTTTTGGGTTTGGGGGGGCCCAGCGCGGGGGGGGGGGAGTGGCCCCCGGGGACCAAACGAAATTTTTCCTTAGAAGTCTAGTGGGGCTACATGCCCACCAAATTTCATGTTCCCCGGTGTTTCGGTGTCCCTGGTATCGTTGACGAAAAATTTACGGGGGCCCCAGCGCAGGGGGGGAAGTGGCCCCCGGGGACCAAACGAAATTTTTCCGTAAAAGTCTAGTAGACCAACATACCATAAAAATTTCTTCATCCTCGGTGCCACGGTTCAGGTAGTTATTTAGGAAAAACTGCATTTTTTGGGGTTTGGGGGGGCCCAGCGCGGGGGGGAGTGGCCCCCGGGGACCAAACGAAATTTTTCCTTAGAAGTCTAGTGGGGCTACATGCCCACCAAATTTCATGATCCCCGGTGCTTCGGTGTCCCTGGTATCGTTGACGAAAAATTCAGTAAGGTGACGAAAAAAAAAAAAAAAAAAAACCTTTGACAATCCCTATATGACCGCTTTCGCTAGCTACGCTAGCGGCGGTCATAATAAATACAATAGAATAAAGAGACTAATGAAATAAACATGGCTAAGTTTTTCAGGTGAGTCTAATGCCAGTTTTCAGGTGAGAGATACTACAGAATCTATGTAAATTAACTCTTGATGATAGTCTTCATAAAAATGAAATACAGATTAATGCTACAGGTAGGCCTATATCAGACTGCTTTCACTTTAAAAGCTTATGCACAGATTCTATAGAGTGGTGCGGTGCAGGTATGACGTCACTTCGTAGGCCAACCAGCAGTTAGCATCAAACTGGTTCCCTCGACAAAAACCCAATAGGATTTTTACACAGGCTTTTGGATTATCGCAAAGAAACAAGCTTTGTGATCAACAAAGGTGTATGATACTTGCATGTTTTGTCCATCAAGATAATTTTCACAGATGAACACACCTTTTATGAATTTTGAAGCCTAAATGCAGTTGCCAGATGTAAAAAGCTAAAGGTAGGCTATAAACGAACTACACCACGGTCCCAAGACTTCAACGTCACCACCACTAAGCTTCTGACAACTCTTTCGGTTTTTATCTAAAAACATTTCCCCAGAACATTTGAGTTAGAATAGTTTATAAGAGCACAATTATAAGCATAGCGAGACTGTAAAAGCAGACTGAGCTTACCTGTTCGGCGTGATGTTTAAACCCCCCCATAGCCTCTGTAGTCCAATTTAGCCACTTGTTAGCAAAAAAAAATCACGTTTTGGAGTAATACTGATGCGTTTTATGTCAGAATACAAGTGAAAGTGTCTTGAGCTTGTTCACCTCAGACCTTATTTCAGCCATTAAACCAAAATCCCATTCAAAAAACCCATTGACTTCGGGAGTTTTAGTCATTTTAGTACCAAGTTTATATATATATGTGTGTTTTTTTTTTTTTTTTTCATGGTTTTAGTTTAGTTAACAGTAATAACTTTGTTCAAGATTGCTATGCGGACTGAAAAATACATTCATGAATAATATAAACATGTATAAACTCTGATTAAAAATGTTTTTCAGGGAGCAGACATGGCAAGCTGAGAAGAAAGAAGCATTGAATGCGGTGTCTGAGAAAATCACCAGATTACGACATGAAAATGAGAAATCAGAGCACAGGTTCTTAGTATAATGCTGGGATTAAAAATCACATTATTACATCTGCTTAAAGGGATATTTACCCAAGAATAAAAAATATGCTCACCCTCATGCCATTCCAAACCTTTGAGGTTTTATTTTATCTGTAAAAACAAAAGGGTAATTCTTTTTAGCCATGTTCATTCATTTGGTTACAATTCATGTGAGAACTAATAGTACTTGTTTATAGAAGATTATATATCCACACACACTCTGTGTTTTTACAATAATGATAATGTGTTTTACATTAATAATCCAATCCTATTTTTTCCACATTATTTTTTTGCAGTATTTTGCAGGATATGAAGAGAAAAATTAACAATCTAAAGGACTATCATAGCAGTCTGATGGAAATGCTGAGCGACATGTTAGCTGAGCACTTCCCACTTCCTGATCCCCTAGGAAACGGCACAAAGAAAAAAAGAGTAGGTGGTATCTTTACACTCTCAATCAGATCAGAGAATATTGGATTTGTATTTTTTGGCTGTTGCATATAAATATTGGATTTGGATTTTTCAGGCTGCTGCATATGATGCAGAGATTAACCTGATTTCACTGAGTGAGATTATCGAGGTATGTTCGGATACCCATCACAATAAAACATATTTCTTTTTATATCTTCACATTATGTTTGTAAGCTTTTAAGAATAGAATGTGTTATTGATTTAATAGAGTGGAAATGAACTTGTTTCTTGACACAGCATGTTTAAAGATACAGTAAGTGATTTCTGAGAAACATTTGAAATCAACCCAAACAAACACACCCCTCCCTTCATTGCTCCGTCCCCAAAATGCACAAGTACGGCCATGCAAGAGTGGATGTCTCTTTATCATAGCTGAATTGAAGTAAAATGATGCTTCATGAAAAATAAAGTGAAGATGACAAACGAAAGACAAGGAAGAACAAAAAATGAACATACAGTACACCAGAGTACAAGTAGGAGTTGGTTGTTAGTCGCCAACTGCATAGCAGCTCCAGACTAAATATGAAAAAATTATCCTGTTACTATAGCTAACATTACAACAACATATCTTGGTTCTGTGAAACATAGCAAAACCAATGTTACTCGCATATGGAGCAGAAACAACAACCTCTGCGTCCATTTTCAGGGCTTCCCGCTTGGGTCTCTCCAGTGCTGGAAAGCTTTTCTAACATTAACGCGGGTCCTAAAGCTCTTGCCTGATCATAACTAGTGGTCGACCGATATATCGGCCGATATTTGGCATTTTTGAAATATCGACATCGGCCGATACGTTTTTCTGATTGGCCGATGTGTTGGAAGCGGGACTTTTATTTTGACGGCGCTCCGGACTTTTATTTTGACGGGCGGCGCTGAGAACACCAGCGCCAGAAGAGAACGGCAGCGGCAGCTCCTCAGATCACACAGCGCTCACTCACATTCTCCGTCTTAATTAATTTACGATCTCTGTCAGTCATATCTAATACTTTGTTAGACAGAACTGGTAAAAAAAGTAAATGGTATGCGAAGTAAGTAAAGTAAAGCGTTTTCTTTTATATTATTTGTAACAGAAAAGGCAAACAATCAGGCTAAAATACTTTCTCATTTGCCGTCAACATTCAGCAAATGCGCATCTACGTCATTTAAACAAATCTCTGAATATCTAATAAACATTTAATTTCACAATCCTTGCAGATTTAATCGAATCCAGCTGTGATATCTTGTGAAGTGTGCATTACTGTCTGCGAGTGAATGCGAACAGAAGATCAGCTTCACAGGAGACGCGATCAAAAAACTTTAAATCCTTCATTTTGAAATATGCTGATATATATCCAGTTGCCAACTGTGTCATATCCATATCGTTTTCACTGTGCTGTATGTAAAATTAGCGTTACCATGTCTTTATTTGAAAAAATATGATTACCAGCACGAAATTACCAGATTACTGAGTGCCCTGTTATAGTGTTTACCTTCTTTTTATTCACATATTCATATATTTCTAAACAATTACTTTGTGAAAAATACTGTAATAGGATTGCAGATTCAAGAAGTTGCCATCTAACGTATAAAAGCATGTTTATTTTAAAGATTTGTTTTCTAATTTATTTCTAATTTATTAAATATTGATGAAAATAAATATATATATAAAAATATCGGCTTTATATCGGCCATCGGCCACCCTGCTCTCTAAGATATCGGCATCGGCCATCAAAAAACCAATATCGGTCGACCACTAATCATAACCCTTCTTTTCCCAGTGATATTCCTCATCTCTTTTTCAACAGTATTTCTTCAAATCTCCCTATTGCTCACTCCCTCTCTCTCTTCCCCTACTTCTGATTGGCTACATGTTTGTTGTGCTGCTCGGTCTGATCCACTTTCAGCAGTGTTTCTCTGAAATTGCTTACTGTACCTTTAATTTACTAACCCTCTTTTAATCACATTTAATCATACACATTTATTTATTACAGAGATTGACCAATAAAACATTAGAAACTCCACATGACCCTTATGTGACTACTGATGACACTTTCTGGCCCCCGTACACAGAGATGCTTCTTCGCAATGGTATTGCAATACGACATTCAGAAGATTGCAATAAAATCCGCCTGGAAATGTTTTTTTAAATCTTAAGTGCTCTAAACTGAAACTAATTTAAAAATTAGATTTTTTGTATGTCTGTAGTTAACTGTAAATGTCTAGTTTTACTTAAAAAGAAATCAGCAAAAATATTTTCCATTATGGTATCACATTGCAATTGATTTATTTTGGAAGTCCAACACTTAGAATACATGTTTCTCTTCTATAGTTGTGTTGGTGTTTTATTTTATTTTGTATATACATACATTTGTCAGTCTGTCAAAAATGAATTCTTAATTAAAACCACCCTAAACATTCCCTTTGACTTGTCATTCCCTGTCTCCAATGCTGCTTCAAGATGTCGGTTTGGGAAATTTTCACGGTTTGTAAACAAAAACAAAACTTTTTGGGTCACTGAAAAATCTCTACTATTAGTTGTTTAACTTGTTGTGTGTAGCTTTTTTCTTTTCTTTTTTAATTTTTTGGGGAATTGTGTGAAATCAGAAATTGGCTTTCAAAAATACCTCTTCCAACAAAAAGGTTTCAGCAAATGTCATTATATCATCATGTATTATTAAATGTGTAATATTAAAATGAATAATAAGTTCCTATTTTGTTTTAAAAGTTCTCAATTTGTTAGTAGTGCAGTGTTTAGTTGATGTTTATTGGCTTATTTCATTGTGTGTCTGTTACCCATGCTGTTGTCTTTATGTGGGTAATACTGTTCTCTGTATCTGTTAATATATTGACCACCGTTTCTGGAGAGGCTGTATTTTAAGTCATTGTGTGGTCTTAGCTTACACTGTCTGTGTTAATATCAGTACATTTTACAGTAATATACAGATTTTAATAGTTCAGGCTGTTATATGACATATGCTTTAATGACAGAAACTGAACTACAGTCACCAAAACACCATCCCATAATGCTTATGACGTTGTTATTGTAGTTTAACAATAATGTCCTGGTAACAGCTGGCACATCTGCTGGTTTTGTAAAATTAAAATGAACAATCAAAAATATAGTTTACACTTAGATTAAATGGAGCCAAAAATAGCTTTGTGACAACTAGCCCCAGGGCATTTTCCGTTGTAAAGCCGTTTCCTTTCAACAGAGGGCGCGAGGGCGCTACTTTTTCCACTGTCGGTCTGTTGCCCTTTACCTGTTGAAAAGACCACAGGTAAGGTACATTGAGCTAGTTCAGTTCGTGTAGTCGTTCAGAAGTATATAAATGTCGCATTTATATAATCTGTCAATTTTGCTATTCGAATACAACATTACATTGGGCAGTATACAATGCGGCGACACCTTGTGAATAAAAATCTAACGAGCTACTTCATATTGCCCTTCCTAGCCTGGTTTAAACGAATTCGCATTGCTTTAATATAGCTCAAATATGTGGGATAGTGTGAATATTTAGCCTACCTGAGTACTAAACTTGACAAAAGTATGCATATAGCCTAAGCTTATTTGGTCAGACCAATTATCTGACTCCCGATTGATAAACAAGCCACTTACAATCACGATAATTCTTTTGAGCATGCGCGAGACCGTTCTCGAGACTGGCTGGCACCCGACGTTCATCGCTTTACAGTTTCTGCAAGTTAACACTACAATCAGACAAAATGGAGACACAACACGACTGTCTTTCCCAAACTGGTCACACTTTATTCAATAATAATTCATTAGCAAACTTGACATAAATCTTGAATTAATATATACCCACATAGCTAGAAATATGAGATAATGTGCTTGTTAATGTTTACTAATGAACTTATTAAACATTAAATAATGATTAACAGATTAATGTAAAATAAAATGCTTACAAATTATGAAAATAAAACTTTCAGTTCATATGATCAAGCACTACTTGACAATATGCAAATGTCGTTAAGCTTCAGTTTAATTTATTACCTATGCACGTTTTTTCCATTTACAAATGTAGGCTACAATAGCAAAAAAAGTTGTTTGGTAGGGAGTGATTCAGATGTTCAACAGAAAATTAACCAATATATGACTGGCCTTTATATTAGGGGTCTTTAACTATGTACTTGCATCAAAATAATAATAATTAATAATAATTGTTATTTATTCAAAAGCACTCTTGCTGCTATTGAGGTGTGATACAGGTAAGGATAGAGACATGTTTGGTGGTATGTGTAGGTTTAAGGGTTGGTTAAGGGGTCAACAGTGTACAGGGCTAAAATAAGGGAACACACGGGAACAGTTTCCCTTGGTAACTTTAAAACAATTATTTGTTTTCTCCTGTTGATGTTTGATTCAATATCCTGTTTAATATAAGTGTTGAGGCAATACAAACTTGTTTTGCACCCAAATTACAGTTATTGCCATTATGCATATGTACTAAATGATTTAAAGACATTTGCAAATAATGAATAGTTTCAAAGTCAGATTGCTGAAGTGTAAGCATTTCATTAAATAATGATCTGCTAATCATTATGTAACATTGAATAAGTTTATTAGTAGCTTAAACATTAACAAACACATTATCTCATATTTCTATCTGTGAATGTGAATATATATTATAATGATCTGTTAAGCATTATGTAACGTTTGTTAATGATTTGTTAATGAAAGTTATTATAAAGTGTTACTGAGCTGTTTTAACTTAAAGCAACTTGCACTGGCATATCTTTAAATATGTCAGTGCATTGTTTTGTCTCCAGATGCACACCATAAAGTTTTTTTGTTTTTTTTTAAGGCATGTTTATAAAAGCTATGTAAATGTCCTAATTGAACCAAGGCGTAATCCTGGCTTAATCTAAACCCTGCTGTGAAACCAGGCCTGGGAGCTTCTAATCTCAATTATTCAAATTGCTGCATCATGTTCAGTTACCACATGTGGATGCATCATGTGAAAGTCAATGCCATGGCATGTGATATCAATGATGTCAAAGGCATTGACTTGCTGTTTTTAAATCTGAGTGCATGTGAAGAACATTCCACAGCTTTGGCAGTCTTTTGGAGCTTGACATGTGGGAACTACGAACTGTCTTTATATATTTAAGGTTACTTTTAAATATGTAGAGGAAAATGATGGAAGACAGCCACCTTAAGAACAGTGTGCATTCATGTCAAAGCTGCAATATATTTGGAAATGAGACTAGAACGTACAATGTATTGAGGCTAATATTTTATTAAGAGAAATAAATGGAAATATTTGCTAATTTAGTTATTATAGCACAACATTGGAAATCATGAAAAGGGCCATATTGCACCACATGGGACAAGAAATCAGCGAGATACAAACATTCGCAGAAATGCACTAAAGTAGCTGAAAGTGTTTTGTGTCACACACATACACGCACAAAATAAACTTTTCAAGTCTGGAGAAATGTGCTATTATAACTTTGTGGACTGAATTCATAGCGGAACAAGTTTGTCCATTGCGTCGTGTGTCGCTGTCCAGGGTTCTGAAAAAAAAGAAAGAAAAAAAACTAGCCTGTTGCACTTACATGTAATCATCAACATTCGTCGAATTAATTAATCATATACATTTTATTATTGTTGTATTTTTCTCTGTGGATTGTTTACTTGCTTTGGTTTCATCTCTGCCATGCATTAATTTTTATTTTATTTTTTAACAGCTATACAGGCCATATAGCCTATATGATAGTTTTCTTTTAAGATGTCTATTTGATTTATGTTATGTGCACATTATACTTTTGCTGATAATTTCATTTCAGATATCCCTCAGTCAGACAAAACTGTCGAATTGATTGTATTTAAGTGGTCCGCGGGAGCGATTCTAAAAATAGCCTGGCGAGAGTGTGCACCTACCTATTACCGTACTACTGCCAGATAGGCTACTCCTAAAAATACATAGATGCGAACGTAGCTGCGTAGTCGAGCAAAAACACGACACACCGATATGAAAAAAGAAACGAGAATGTAACTTTCATATAAATGCTTTTTTGCCAATTTCACAAACGAGTAAGCGTTGAAGATATATACGCGGCCGCGGATCTGCATTTCCATTGACTCTTCTCTCTGAGAGCGACGGGAAAGAGAGAGAGAGATCAGTGGGCGAGAGACGGACTCCGCCTTTGCCATCGCCCAATACCGAGCCCCCGGTTCAGTGAAGGGGGAAATCACAGATCTGCTAGCTAATGCCGGAGTCCCTCTGTTTGCGTCGTCTCCGGGCGTAGAGATGATGGGCTTCCCGTAACTGGAGGTGGAGGGGAGAGGCGGGGGTGGGGGTAGCGAGAAAAGAGGAGGGGTGGGTTAAAAAAAAAACACGAAGAGAAACAAAAGCACAGTTGTGGGTGCCTGAAACCATGCAAGATTTGCACTGTTCTCAAAGAACGCTGCTCTATCCGTGGACCATGTCGTGAGGTGTGGCTCCAGCGCTCGGGATACTGCCAATAGATAGCCTACGCCTGGGAGCAGGGCAAAAGATGTCCGCCTCGGTAGGGCCCCAAAGCGGCCCTCGCCCACCCACCGTGCCGGCTCCCATGCCTGATATGCCGGACTTGAGTCACCTCACGGAGGAGGAAAGGGAAGTCATCATGGCAGTGATGGTTCGGCAAAGGGAAGAAGAGGAGAAGGAACAAGCCATGCTAAAGTAAGTGCTGGACGATTTCCTTTGTGTATCCATCCACAGACGTTTTTGACACTTTCAGTGTTCATTTGAAGCTTAGCTTCATGACCTTTCACTACCCGTCACACCCGTAAACGTGTGATTGTGATTCCCTAAAATCGTATGAAGTGATTTCGCAGCTTAAGAACGCGTTAGGTCTAAGTATCCTGGATAAAAGCATCTGGTTGCAATGGCCTCTGTATATAGAAAGCGGGAGTTAATGCAACAGATGAACTTGGGATAGATTGGTTTTAACAGTCATTGTAGTGTGTGAGTAGAAATTAGCTAGATTTGAGGTCAGGCGAGTTACAGGTGCACCATGGAGAGCAGTCGGAGAGATGGGGCGTGACAGAGAGCGAGGATGAATCATACTTCGCAACTGCGAGCCACCCCACTCCACCCGATGCACCTCCGGGGGCAACACAAGGTGCTCTTCACTCTCAAGCAGTCGCCCAAATATTATTTGATATGGTAGGCTATAACACACAGCGAATGTTATCTTGGAGAACGGCTATTGAATGAGGCTTGCGCGCTGGTCTGTGAAGAAAGAAAGCACGTCTAATGTGAAACACGTTAAACGACAGGAAGCTACAACGTCTGTTTTGTGTCTATTGACAATATATTCAAAGATATCCACTATCTGGACTAGAAATACAGCCTTTCGCAGCTTTACAACCGGGGTGTGGTTCGTGATTGGCTCGCGATTATTTCGCCTGGCTCAGTCGATGCATGTGAGGACGACTTGACTACAAACTAAAAATGTACATTTTTAAGATATAGATTAATGGAAGTGGCGACTGCCGTGTGTCTAAAATACAATTTCTTCTCATGTGACAATCATCTTCCTCTCCTCGGCATGAATGATTTGGAGAATAAGCTGACGTAGAGCGTTATTGTGGCTCTGAGTTGCGTTTCGCGTATTCCCTTACAGTTACTCTTCAGACGGAAATGACGTGATAGAAAATTGAGGCGAGGTTATGTAATTTTTCCTATGACGACTAATCTGCAACGGAAATGGCAATCTATAGCTTTGACCATGCGATGATTGAGTCATAGGCGCCACTACATCACGACTCTCCAGCCACATCTGGAAATGTGTGGCAGTTGTGGTGTTTCTGTGCCTGTGCTGAGAGGAGAAGCATATTTCAAAATCACCGTTTGTCTCATTATCTGTTTACTACTGCACAACAATGACCTCGTGTTTGTCCATACTGTATGTCACTCTCTGTAAGGTGCACAGTGTAGTAAAGGCAGACAGATGTAGAAAATATGGAGAGGCCTACAGATTTACCATAATCTTAATCTTACATGCTTAATGAATCATGTGTGCTTTTTGAAAATGGTTTTCCCTACACTTTTAAGTATTTTTCCATGATATAAGCAACTGCTCTATCAACAACCTACTATAGTCAGATTAAAAATGTATTAAATATAAATAGAAGAATGCTAAATGGAAAGTATGTACACTAAATATTAAGGAGAAATATAAACAAATAGTCTGTTCATATAGGTGATAAGTCATAGCATGCATAGAATTCACTCTGCATTCGAATATGCCTACTTTTTTACTACTGTATATAGTATGCAAAAAGCATGATGCCAAAAGAGTACATGTCCGAAAAACATTTGGCAAAAAGTACCTGGATGACCTATACTGCTGAGATAGGCTACTGGAGTGTGCATTCGATTGACACTTTACCATGATGCCATGGGAGAGAAGTGGCAAATGCCAGTAAAGGGACACAACTGACAGGTCACATGACAAAGCCAACATGGCAGATGAACTTTTTAACATTTTTCAAATATAGTTTCTAGTAGGCGATTTCAGACAGCATTGCTTATAGATGACACAGAGCACACGTATTTTCTCAATTAGGCTTAATTCTTACCACTTAAACACATTGTGCCCATTGATATTTAGAGACATGTGGCTGTGGTAGCAAATAAGGGACCATTCTGTAGTCTCTGTGTTATTTTCCTTCTATTAAATTGGTTAGGTTGACTTGTATGTGCTAGATGAAAGTTAGTATCAGTGTTTTGGCTTATGTTTGTTGTAGTCAGTAGCAGTTGGCCTATTTGATGAAATGCTTGTCTGAGATATTATATTGGTATATTTTTTGATGGGTAACTGTGTTTTATCTCAGTTTAGCTGAGATCAGGCCAGCTGGGGCAGATAAAACCCTGTAATCAAGCTGTTCATACGGTTTCAGGCAGCCTTGAGAACAGGTCAGAGCTAATCATTGAGAAGTGTGTGTGAATGCAACACCTGGTCAGGTCACTGCGTATGTGCCGTCACATACACGATCACACACAGATGCTAGTGTGCTCACATCACATTTGTATAATCATGCAAAGTCAAGATAAAAAAAACAAAAGCTTAATCAAGTTTCAAGCACAACTTAAATGAAAAAACTTGAATGTCACCAGTTGTTATATATGTGACCCTGGACCACAAAACCAGTCACATGTGTCAATTTTCTGAAATTGAGATTTATACATCATCTGAAAGTATATGGCAATAGACAATTGACAATATTTTGCCGAGATACAATTACCGATATTTGAAAATCTGGAATCTGAGGGTGCAAAAAAAAAATAAACATTGAGAAAGCCTTTAAAGTTGTCCATTTATGTTCACGATTGTGCTGCATTCACTCATAAAATATACTAAATATCTTCATGGAACATGATCTTTACTTAATAGCCTAATTATTTTTGGCATAAAATAATAAAATTGATAATTTTGAACCATACAATGTATTGTTGGCTTTTGCCATAAATATACCTGTACGACTTGTGAATGGTTTGTGATCCAGGATCACAAATATAGGATATATAATATTCTATAAATGTTATGTCACTTTTACCTAGAAATACAATTCACTGCAGTTTCCAGTGAAAATGAACACTAGTGCAGAGGTGGACAGTAACGAAGTACATTTACTTGAGTTTAAGGTAGTCATATGCTAGCATGTCAAATGGAGCATCACTGACTGGCTTAAGCCACCTTGATGGCACAACAATGCAACAATAATAAAATGTGTTGACATAAAAAAGGAAATTTACTTTTGATACTTAAGTACTTAAAAGCAAGTACTCCTGTACTTTTAGTATTTAGTACAGTAAGATTGTAAAAATCTGTTTTTAAAACTTTCACTTATAAAGGCATAATATTTTACCAGTAGTATCTATACTTTCACTCAAGTAATGGAGTTGTGTACTTTGTACAAGTGTTTGACTGTTTCTTTGTTCAGAAAAAAAAAAAAGGGTTTAGGATTACTCAAAGGCTAGGATCAAACTGGCTTTCAGTGGTGAGCTACTATAGCTGGGTTTCCTTCCAAACGTGAAACAAATCTTTTCAAAGTTTGCAAAAGCAAAAAAAAAAAAAAGCACAACAAATGTGATTTAGGTGTGTTTCCATCAGTTGTTCGAGTGTATGATGGTGGTATTGGTAACCTAGTAACCAACAGTAAATAAAACACCGTCAGCGGAAACAGACGTTTAGTCACATGGGTTTAATGTTCGCTACGTCAGAATTTATTCAGCAAATGTGTTTCCATCTTCCATTATTCACATTAACTCTTTTTCGCACAAGTCAAAAACCACCTCAAGCGAACATAAAAACTTTTTGCGAATTAAGGTATTTTTTTTCTTAAATTTGTCATTTGCATCACTTGTTTCAGATGTTCTCAGAACTTTTCTTAACGTTCTGGTGAGGTTCTTCTAGTAACATGAATAAATGTTTGTTCAAAATGATCTGATCTTTAATGTATGCACAAATGATAGCACAAAAACTTTATTTATACATCAATCATTGAGCGTTTTTTTTTTTTTTTTTTTTCCTGAAATGTTTTAGTTGGACATTTTTCTAACATTATTTAAATGTTGCTACTTGTTTCAGAATGTTTAGAACATACAAAAGTATCATTCCCATAATGTTTGCAAAATGGAATGTTCCCTTAACATCCGCATTAACATCCAAACTGGATGTTTTAAACATTCGGAGAACTAATTGGGAATGCTAGCAAAACTTTCATATTCATTTTTATAGCTGGGCCTTTGGAAAGGCAGCATGCCTGTCTGAGGATGCAAAACCTGCATATTTCAAGACAATAATTTATTAGATCCCACATAAACAGTAGAAGGTAAGAGGATGTTTAATTCGCATCATTTTAGAAAAATGTCCTATAGCCTTCATTGTTTCTTTTCCAATGTGACTACTAGTGAAAGAGTGGCAGCCATTTTTCCTTCTAGACTTATGAAACAGGTTCAGTTGTTGAGGACAGCCTCTTGCCAGACTGCAATCTCAAAACAGTAGCTTTGTTGCAGAAGAAAAGTCCTTATAAAAAGATAATGTGTCTTACCGAAATCAGTTTGTTGAAAAGATCAGTTTGTTGGATCATCTTTTCTTGTTCCTTTCTTTTTTTCTTAGCATATAAGGAAGGTTTCATGGTTTCTGGGAGGAAAAACGTAGGCATTAAATTATGAATTGAAGCTGAAAATAGCTCACACTTGGAAGTCATTGCTGAAATATTAAAAAATTTAGCTTGTCATGGGCTTCTCTAGATGTTCGCGGTCTATTTTTAACCTGTTTATTTTTTACCTTCCCTCATGAATTCTCACTTACATGTAATTGTGTGAGAGCAAGAGTCGGCTTATAGCATTAAGTCTGTTTGCTTTGAGATGTGAAGAGGTTCATCTGTTCATCTGCATTTTTTTACTGTATTTTTATTGAAGATTTTTCAAGCTTTCAACAATAAGAAAGACGGGGGGAGGAAAAGAAAAATCAATAGAACAGGGGGGATGCATTCTGTTCAGGGGAAAGCATAGTTTTACATATAATCATTGATTGTTTACATTGCAGTACTCAATCCATTTCTTCCAGTATTTTAGAAATAAGTCCTTTTTAAGTCTCAAAATAAAAGTCATTTCTTCCATATTATATATTTCTTTCACAATTTTTATCCATTCTCCAAGCAAGGGGGTGTCCGGCTTATACCAATGCCTTGTACATGCTACACTCAATATATTAACAAGATATATATCTCCTTTCAACACTGAATGTGTAGTGTTTCCCAGATACAATGTATTGAAATTTCTTGATATTTTATAACCTAAAATCTTTTGGATCTCCATCAAAACCATGTTCCAGAAATGTAATATTTTTGGGCAACTCCAGAATACATGAAAATGATCAACATCAATATGCCCACATATCCTCCAGCATAATTGTGGTGTAGATAATTGTTTACTTTTAATTTTGGGGGTAATGAAATAACGCACTAAATTTTTCCATGCAAACTCTTTCCATCTCTGTGAATAGGTAATCATCTGCTCTTTTTTAACACTAAAACTGCTCTGATTAAGCACTGAATTGACTGGTTAATAATTGCAACAACCGGTTAGTAGCCATTTCATGTTTGCACATAAGTGTTAAGGTCATTTGACCCTCCTTTGAGACACCTAGTTAGTGGATGATTGATCATGATTCAGTACTGTTATCGGCTGTAGTTCACGGTCTTGAAGGTGTCTTGTAATAGCTATCATTAAATTCTGGGAATATGCCTATAAAAACAGGGCATTCTCGTACATGATGTAAAAAGAGTAAAAGTGTCTGAGAAAAAAAGGGAGAGAAAAGTTGCTTTTTTAGCACTCAACAACATGAAAGTTTAATGAACAAGCATTCTCCATGGGTTGCCCGGGAATAGTGTGTGTGTGTGTGTGTGTGTGTGTCTGACCAGTCAGAGAAATCCCCAGTTTACAGTTTACCACAGTAATGCTCACCAATACAATCACAAATGGCATTACATCAATGCATCAGTGAAGGTGCTGCATATAAAGACCTATATACATGGCTATACCTACACATACGGTATATTTGAAGAATAGTTTTAAAACCACTCAACTCAAAAAAAAAAAAAAAAAAAAAAATTCAGAAAAGGAAACCGGAAGTCTTGTCAGTGAATATCGAAAAATAAAGGTAGAGAGTGAGTGAGAGAGAATAAGAGAGTAGGCATAGAGTCCATTACAAAAGGCACTAAAGGCACTTAGCAGTCTATAAATACATAAAACTTTCCAACAGCAACAAACACAATCAACAAACAAGATAAAAGATGCTGCCGTTATATTAATTCCAGGCCTTTCTTAAAGGAATCATACATGCAATAAAATGATTTCTTATATGAGACGACTGGATATAGTTGACTTTTATCATCATGAATTGCTGCCAACTGAGACAGTTTCAGAGGTAGTTAATGGATTTTCCTATTTTGCATCAAGTGTATAGTAGTTACTAAATTTCGTTAGCCTCATAGCATAATTGCCTAAGTCATTTAAAAAAATATATGGGGTAGGCAATTATGCTATGAGGCTAACGATTTGTACATTTTCTAAAGAGAATGTGACAGGTGCTTTGCCATTTTCCAAGTTGTTTACTATACAGGCATTCTATTTTTCTGGAACTTGCACCCACATGTAATACTTTATAATATATAATAACTTTATAATAATACTATAATCTAAAAGTTTGAAAATTATAGCATGCTGTTTGCCTTATGATTAATAGAACAGGGGTGCGTTCTCCGAAACTACCTTAACGCTACATCGTTCTTAAGTTGTACCTTAAGAAGTACCTTATCGTTAATACGTGGTTTCCGAAACCTTCTTAGTTAAGTATACCTTCTGTAAGTCATGCGTTCGTAAGGTTGGTCTGGAGCGCTCTTAGCTATACCTTATCGCTGCTGACGGTTCATACCGCTAGTGGCCACCACTACGCAAAAAGCTTTTTTACATCGCAGTTTAATTACACATAGAAAATTTTATATGAACATTTAATATAAAATCTGATTTAGCATTAAAATTACATTTTTACTTTACTTTAAAATTTTACACATAAAATACTTAAGTTGTTATAGCCTACACCCAGTGTATGGAAGTGTTTTCATTAATAAAGTTTCCATACACTAGTGGTTGTTAGCTTTTTTAATTACTATCCTAAGGCACATCAGCTGGCGAATCATTTGACAGAAAAGGCTTAGGAGTCTATATAAAGAAAGATGAGTTTACACAAACTTTATAGCTATGGCAGCAAGACAGCGAGTACTTGTTTTAAATCAAAGACAGCGCCGTCCGCGGAGCCAGTTAGTGTATGTCAACTACATGGCTGGTGGATAATCAGCATACGTTGTGGAGAACATTAACACACTTATGGCCGTGAGGGTTTGGGATTGCACACTTGCTAAATTATAAACACATAGGCCTACTCATATTTATTTCTGCATGTACATATTTCAATGAGCCCCGATAAATGCAGTTTGTACTATTTCTAAAACGCTTCTTTATAAAGAACATTGTTTTCTCAATACTTTACCTATACCGCTGTGAAGGAAAGAGCGCACAATCGATCATCGAGGCATCGATTTCAACCTATTCAGCGCCTCCACCATGGACAGCACCTGCTAAGGTCGAACTTAAGAAGGTTTACCTTAAGCAACATCCTAAGGTATAGTTCGGAGAACACACGTAGGAAATGTATACCTGTAGTTAAGGTGTACCTTTTGAGTCTTCGTAGCGCGCTAAGAGACAACGTTATCGGAGAACGCACCCCAGGTGTGTTTTTGATAAAGTGCCAAATCATGGGAGTAAATGAGCAAGAGAAAAAAGTGGGAGCAATTTTTCATCAGCTGTGCAGAGTACAAATTTTGTTACTGTACTTAAAAGTGAATTTTTATGTTAAAATACATTCTTTTAACCCAGTTTATTGTTCATTGACGACTATTATTAGTATGCAATTTATGAGTTTATCTCCACCAAAAGTGTAAACATTGAGCACCACAGGCACCATCAAAACAGTGAGAGGGGTTACTCAGATCTGTCAGTCTCTTTCCAGCTCAACCAATAGACTTATTGTCACAAGTCATCTTGTTTTGTGTTCGGAGAAGAGGATTCCCTACCTCCTTTGATTCTGCCTGAATCCGAGTCGCCTTCATCAGACCCGTTGGCCCCTCCCAGCCTCCCTCTCCCACCTCCTCTCCAAACTGTTACAATGGATTTAATGTGTTCTGTCAGTCCCTGTGTTTCTCTTCAGTGTCCTCTCCAGTCATCGTTGTCTCCCATCAGCCCCTCAGTGGCTATACCTCGGGACTGCTGTGAGCCACCTCCTCCTGGGCACTGCTGGAAAGGGTTTAAAAATGCAGAAGATGCTCTAGAAAACGTGCAGGAGCTAAAGAACAGAACAGGCAGTTTAACTGCTCGAGACAAACAAGGGACTCATATGAAAAAAAGTCATGGATCATCCATATGATGAAACAATGTTAAGAATCAATGAAGCGTATGTAAACTATTAAACTGAGTCAACTATTATTTTCTCTTTTTAATAATAATTAACATTAAGTAGATTCTGCAAGGTTTATGTAAACCTCTGACTACAAGGTGTGTGAGTCAATTCTTACATATGCTCAATCGGTTACAGTGTGCGATTATTACATTTCTTTTACTTTTGATACTTTTTAATATCAGTTACTTTTTTTTCTCATGAGCTACTTCATCTTTTACTTGAGCCAGTTTCTGTAAATGTATACTTTTTATTTGATATTAATATTTACTTAAGTATGACTATTGGATACTTTATACAACATTGTTTTCTGTAACCATTGGCCATGGTGACTTCAGCTTCTCCTTCATTATAACTACTTTTTTTTTCTTCTATTGCTTCCTCTCTTTTCATGGATAAGAATAGATGTTAACTTATGAGCTGATTGAACGATCGATACTTGTCTTTCTTTCCGCTCCTCTGTATCTAGTTTCAAATGGATGTATAATGGTGGGTGAAAATATAGATTTTACTTTTATGAATGAACTTCTCTGATATTTATACACAGTTATAATGAATTTCACAACATGTGAAGTGCAAGTCTGCAGTGCATAATTTTAACCAGGCTATATTGGAAGAAACATTCTTTTTTTAGTTTTGTGTAACTACTGATCATTCTACAAATTGTATTTTCCATCTGTAAACTCACTGAAAGCGTAAATGGGTGGGAAGTCCTCTTGGGGTTGAGTCATGTTTGTTTGGCTATTTTTCTGTGTGTATGTGGGTTCTGAGTGCTGATCCAACTGGACACTTTCAATTAATTTGTGAAAAATAGAGGGAAAAAAAGAGACATCCAGGCGAGGCGGCAGCCGGGAATCAGCCAGCGAGACGGAAAATAGTCCTTTTTCTCTGCTCTCCTCCCTTTTCCACCCTGTCCTTCTTCTTCTCTCTCTCTCTCTCTCCCTCTCCCAATCTATTCATCCAACTGTCCATCCTTCATTGCTGTCTTGCTCACACCTACCCTTCTGATGTAATCGACGGGTGATAATTACTAGCAGGCCATGTCTGAGAAAAAGAGAGAGAGAAATTCTGATGTCTGAGGGGCATTTTAAGGCTATGCATGGGTCTTGAAAACTAGAGCAATGAGGAGCTGTACGCAGATAGAGGGGATTTTCCTTATTCAGGCTTATACAATTTCCTCAGCCTTTGTCTTTTAATTCAACAATATCACACACACAAGTGATCATTTTCACACTAGGTAGTTTGACAATGGTTTTAATATTGCGTAAGTTATATTTTAGACACAATAATTAGTGCGTCAGTTTTTGGTCCTCCAGCAAAAAAATGGTTCCAAACAAAGTCAATCCTTTGTGCATCTGAGACTTAACACATTATTTGCCTTCCTGAATGAATCTGTGTTTTTGATGTCATTTGGGTGAATGATTTAGTGAGTATCTCAGAAAGCCACTTGTTTTGTTCTTGAATGAATTTGTGGCCGAATTCAGAAGAACATACTACTCTTACTTTTTTTTTTTTTTTTTTTACAGAAATAGTTTTTCTAGAGTTTTTTTCTAGAGTTTTTTTCTAGAGTTTTTATAATTTCGCTTCTGTGTTAATTCAGTCAGTGTTTTTGAATGATGTGTTTCAGTGAATGATTCATTGACTCACTCTTAAAGACAGTCATTTGTTTTGTTCCTGAATGAGTCTGTGGAGTTAATGATTCAATTACTCACTCATAAAGAGTGGTGTAGCAATATAACCTGCAAAAAGTATCAGTGATAAATCCCCACCCTTAATGCAGAGGGGTGTGTTTTCCGTACAGCGACGTAACTCGCTGGTTCACTACCATAGTACGATGCATCGTTGAAGAAATCAACTAGCTAGTCACGACTGGTTCCCGAAACCGCACTGTCGCAAATTTGTCGTTCAACCACATTGGTTAATGATGTCACGCACGTGGTGGAGTAATAACTTCTTTTAATGAATCTGTTTGAGATTTATCAAATTAATGATAAATTCTTTGCTATAAATTACGGACATGGCATCTGAGGACTAATTCTCATTTTTCTCAGTTATTGTGCTTTATTTCCAGATTAAATCATAAGCTTGTTCTTACGTACTAGAGCACGTGTGCACATGCGCACAGTCTGTCAGGAGCCTGTAAAACAGACAAGTGGAATGATACAAACAATTAAAGTCTCAGGTCTGTTGCTGGACTGTATTATAGCACTCTTGTAATGCTGCTCAGCCAATCAAATTTGAGGATCAGAATTAAAGGTTCTATAAATATTCTCTGATGAAGTCGTTAAATCTGATCAAGTTGGGACATTTGCATTTGCGTCTCTTACTTTCTTGGCAGAATGAGGTCATCCCGTGTTATCCAGTCCCACAGGGAATTTTCTGACTAGTAGAAGGAAAGCTCAAAGTTCTCAGGTTTCCTGATATCTTAATATATATATATATATATATATATATAGTCTTTTTGAGTCTCTAAAACATCTCCTTTTATGGTATGCTCCTAGGATTTAGCACAGTTAAGTTACAAGTTTACAAAGTTCCAAGTATACCTCACAGTGAATCAGAGGCGTGGAGTTAAGAAACTATTTTGGGAAGGTGTAGAAAGACCAAAGTTCAACCCTCAGATCTAACCTCAGTCTGTTCCAACAAAAATGTATTGATGTTTTTTCTACTGTGGTCCAATGACCAGCCAAGTACTCTATATTAGTGAATCAGTGGATCTAGATTTAGCTTCAGTATCGGCAACCTTTCTAACTTGTGGCACATCACAGAAACACAGAACAATTCAGGATGTAATTTAAACCTAAAAATGTAATTGTACATTTCTATTAAGCTTTCTAATGGTTACAGTTGAGTTTCTTGTCCAGTGTGAGATCATGTTAAACAAAACTGCTCAACTAGAAGAGATTTCAGGATTAAAGTAGTAGTAGAGTAGTTAATCTAAAAAATTGTATTATCATTATTTACTCACCATCATGTTGTTTCAAACTTACGAATTTCTTTCTTTCCTGTAACACAAAAGGTGTTTTTTTATTTTTTTTAAAGAATATATCCTGGCCATGATTTTTATATTATGAAAGTGAATGAGGACAGGGGCTGTCAAGGTCCAAAATGACAAAAACGCATGATCAAAGTAGTCCAATAACTTTGAATGATGAGCAGACTGAAATTTAACTTGTTATTCACTGAAACTTTTGATTTCTATCCTAACTCTCTTTGGAGTGTTCTTGAGACAAGTAGCAACGTCTGATTTGTGAACGAGTCAGAATTCCGAGTCAGGGGCCTCATGTATCAATCTTGCGTACGCACAAAAACTTTGCGTACGCCAGCTTTCACGCTCACGGTCGGATGTACTAACAGTGAAATTAACGCGAGAATGTGCGTTCCTCCACGCCAATTTCATGTCTGGCGTACGTACATTTCTCATTGCTTTTGTCCGTTGGCGAATCTTACAGGCAATGAAGTGAAGTTGCAAACATTACGCAACGAATTTTTCTACAAGTCTATCACACCACCAACCGTGGGAAGCATTGCTATTAATTTGCAATTTATTAAATAATTGACATATATTGTCACACGAGCATATATATATATATATATATTGTCACATATATGCAAATTGATACAACGCTTAGTCTATAAATAAAATAAAATATAAAATAAAATAATATTAATAAAAATATTAAATATTAATTAATATAATATTATATAGCCTATAATAATATATAAAATATATAATATAATATATAATATAATATATATATATAATATAATATATAATAATATATATATATATATATAATAAATATATATATATAAAATAATATATAATAGTAATAATAATACCGCATTGACGGCATCAGCCAAACTCTCCCGTCCATATTTTTTCCTTTTGTTATTAATTCCGGAGGACAAAGTTCCAAATAAAATATTTTTTCTCGTTTCTACCTCCGATAGTAGCACCTCCAATTCACTTTCTGTAAAGTTTCGTTTCTTGCCGCTTGCTTTAGCCATTTTCTTACTGCTTTCTTTTGCCAAAGTGGACTCATTACCATATTTAAATTGATTTAATTAAGGGAGGAGACTGGGTGGGGCGTTGTGCTCGTGCATGTGCACTCAATTTTACGTTAATTGGGATGTACAAAGAGAATATGCGTGGGATCCTTCGTACGCAGAGATTCATACATCTACATAAATTCAACGCAAGTCTTTGTACATGAGGCCCCAGATCTTTTCAGTGGGTTGATGGATCCAGTTCACAAAACCGGTTTTAAAGATTTTTTTATGAACTGATCTAGTTCTCGATTTCAACTCACTGTCTCGATTATCTACTCTCAGTGATTAAAAAAATCTCTAGAGGGGAAAATAATCAGTGTTTCTCACACAAAACACCTCACTTTCACCCCACCCCACACTTTCAACACAAATTTGACACATACACACACATTACCTTAAGCATCTTTAAAAGCATCCTTAAGTTTTTTGTCATTCAAATTTGTCTCAATGGTGATTCTCATGATTGGTACTCTTATCATTTAGTGACTGTATCACTGTCAAAGAAAATTGTTATGAAATGTTTTGGTTTATTTATTTGAATAAGCATAAATTAAGGCAGTGCAAACAAAAAGGATATGACAGATTCAGTCCTCATTGACTTTTATTTTATGGAAATGATTGGCCAGCATATTCTTCAACATTTCACCATATAGGCCTATTCTACAGAAGAAAGTCACACGGGCTTGAAACGACATGTATCACGGCGAGTAAATAATGAGGGTTTTTGAAAGTTGTAGAGCTGGTTTATTTGTGTTCCCATGATCCCTGGAGACCTGGTCCCTTGCTATACCATGACAGTTGTTCCCAGTTGAGAGCACTGACCCGAAAGCAGCCTCAACTCTCTCAGACTCGTTCTCTGAGGTTAGACTTTACCAGTCAATATCTAGCTCTTGTGAACTTAAAGAAGTTTATCCATTTGCCTAATAGTGCTTGTCTTACTTCCCTAAATAATGACTTCATGTTTATAATCTTCATTCTTCTGGAAAACCATACACATTTTTCATGCTTGTCTTGTCATCTTATTTAGAAGATTTGTTCGCCAACGTAATTCAATATGTGTATATAATGCACTTGAAATGTCCATAAATCTCCTTAAGCATATCCACACATAACCTTAAAGAGGTCACTTTTCTTTTCTTTGATTCTCCTGCCAATGATTCATCCTTGTCGCCACGCCTTCGACTTCCCACGTAACGGTTTCATCCTGACTGCGTAATATAGCATCACAAGCCAAGACTCCCCAAAGTCACAACCTCCATCCAGATACCTGGGACTGCAGTCTGCTGTCTGATTCTAGAAGGGAAGCTGCAAATGTGGGCAAGCAAGAGAGAATGCTAGCATTTTCAGCCATGGAGACCAGAAGTTGTGGGAAGTGTGCGTTTGTTAGAGAGTTTCACTGGATTCTGGAGTCGATATTTTGTGCAGGTTTGGGATTTTGAGACGAAATTGCGGATCATGGCTGTTCGCCACAAACAGAGGTGATGCTTTGCACTTGCTTTTGCGTTTTTTTTATTTCGTGAAGAATAATTTTTACTGCAGTGTAAGCCTATGTACATTTTCAAATGACAAACGTTGTTGAACGAAACAGTGAGCTCTTGGTTAGAAGGTGAAGATGAACTTTTCGGTTACCTGTCAGCCTATAGTGTTGGAGGCAACTTTTACAGAAAAATGCGTGCAATGAATTCACAATTTACAATGAGCTGTGTCTTTTTTCAGGGGAATCATTTCAAATGGCTTAATGTCTTTACCGTGGTTATTAGATCTGCTAACCACTTGCTATAAGATAACTGTTATGCTAATGTGCTGTTCCTTTGAGAAATGTTTCTGGAATGAAGCCCCATCTTTTTTAAGCAGACAGCAGCGCCTCATTGGCAATTTATTAACAGTTTAATTTCATTCCAGTGAAGGGAGAATACAAACAAAGTGGAGTTAGGTTACAATTCAGATTGTAATTCTGGTTTTACAGACTGATACGCTCTATATGACACATTTCGGATATAATATGATGTTGTACATGTGCTAAATACTGTCCATCACCCAGATAGCTCATGTACGTCGCCAAGATGTCTTTTCAATGCGTATTCAGTGCATTTTTGTAATCTGAAATACTACAATACAGCAATGTTTACCTGTTGGGTTTTTGGAATATTTATTGCAAAACGTATGTCCATGGATCCCTGGAAGTACTTGAAGGTACTGCTAGGGGTCTAAGAAGAAGATATACAGTATAAAATGTGTTTTTTAAATCTTCATGAAATTTCTAACTGTAAGACAAACAAATGATCTGATATTCAGTAAATTCCACATTAAATGTTACTTGATGTTTTATATTGGGGGTTGGCTGAGGTTCTATTGTAGTAGGCTATATTTATTAGGGCTGGGACAACACAACTCTCGATTTGGTACTATCACGATACTTGGGTGCCGATACGATATGTATTGCGATTTTTTTGAAGAATTGCAATTCTACAAGTATTGCGATTCAATATTGCAATGTATTGCAATTTTTTTAACACTAGACCATCAGGAAAAGTTCAATCATACACTTATACAGACTGTACATGATGTATAAGATGAGTCATATTTACAAAAACAAATCATCACATCCTTCTTACTTTTATTGTAGAAGCATCATACAGTACTACATTCTCTTTAATAAATGATTCGATAACAAATACATTTTTTAACAGTCACTTGTGTTATTTTAAGCACCAAGTTTCTATCAAAAGCTGATTTTGATCGCCATTGTAGACATCAGTGTTCATATTTGAACTTTAAACTTTTATCCAAGTACTTTAATTTGAACTATTGCTTGTGAAGCTGTTTCATGACAACTCTCTCCGGGTCAGCGGCAGCGCCAAACACAGCTTTGAATGGTGCGATATGATTTTGTCAAGATTTTTTCTCCCAGCCCATATACTTATATACCATTTATTCATATTTTGTAATAGATTTTTATATTTTCAGGTTCATTTTGATTTGAAGTTTTAGTAATTTTGTGCATTTGTCTTTTTTTGTCTATAGCTTTAATTACTTTTTTATTTACTTTTAATAATTTTAGTGCCTCATCCTAAACTTATTTATTTCACTCTGCTGCCAAGGCAACATTTCTAATTTTGGCTTAAGTTTTTCATATAATATTAAATTACCAATATATATATATATATATATATATTTTTTACATTTCATTAGTTTTATTTGTAGTTAACAAATAGCAATGCTGGTTGTTTTTTTAACAATACATTCAAACTAACAAACACTGCACTTTTCCCTCTCTATCTTTCCCCCCATCGTATTTTCTGTCTGTCAGGACACTGCACCAGCAGTTTGAGAGTTATAAGGAGCAGGTGAAGAAGATTGGAGCAGAAACGAAACGACAGCAGGCTGTCCATAAAGATGATGCACCTACCTGTGGCATCTGTCGTAAAACCAAGTTTGCAGATGGCTGTGGGCATCTGTGTTCCTACTGCCAGACCAAGTTCTGCGCCCGCTGCGGGGGAAGAGTGTCGTTGCGTTCGAATAATGTAAGGACCCTTTTATTGCTTGTTTTTCCTCATCCTCCATGTTGTCTTTCTCACTGTGGAGTCACTTCCATTGACTCATCATTTACCATTTGAATATTTAATTTGTTTTATAATGCTTGCTTTAATCTTTTACTGTTTGTAACTACATATCAGTTGTTTGGTTGATTCTCTTCTGAGGAATTTACTGAATCTGTATAAATCATAGAACTTAGAGGGATTGGCAAGTCCAAATTCAGAATACAAACAGTTAATCTCAGTTTCTCCTATCCAATCAAGTCTACAGATTTAAACTGCAAAATCCAAACCACCCACAGCTCCTCTGAGCTTTATAAAGACTCCGTTCTTTGAGTGAAATCTTCATTGACTTTGCTAAGCACCAGCAGGGTAAGGTGGGACCGTTTCCAGCAGCACAACATGCGAGGGTCTATTTTAAGAGCTCATCCTTGCCTGCTGTCTCTAAAGACACCATCCCTCCTCTAGAGTGACTTACCTGAGATTGGACTCATCTCACTGGGCATGCTGAGGAACAATCTGCCTTAGTTCCGTCCTGCCCAGCTGGGTGAGGTCCCCTACTGTCCCTACCCAAAGTTTTCAATAAGGAATCGTAACAGTGGGACTCTGAAAGCAGTGTTCTGTGGATACTGATAATATGACAAAGTATTTTAAAGCAGCTCAACCTTATAATGCTGTTTATATTAATGATGCACAGTATACTGCCACCATTTTAATAACTGGCCAGTATTGGCAATTTTAAGATGAAATTGGATGTTTAGATTTAGATCATTGTCTAGCAATAAATTGTAGTGTTAGTTTGTCCAAAAATGAACATTCTTTCATCAATTACAAGACGTTGGAGTTTTTTCCTCTTTTCCACCTCGCTTTTAAATCGCTTATGAATGCCTTTCAGCTTTAGCGAATTATCGGCAATTCGGTGGTGGCAATTGCTTGAATGGTCGGTTCATTATTATTTTTAATGAAAAACAACAACAAAACTGTACAATGAGAAAATATTGCCAAACAGGCGCTTTTACGTTTCGCTTTGAAACCAAATCTTCCGCCATCGTCTTGTCAGCTGGCCTAACACTCGTCACGTGATAAAATAAATCTGACGCGTGCTGCTGATCTGTGCTGCGACTCTTGTTTGGCTCACACTGAATTGACGCATTCAGTTTTTAATTGTAGTGTCTGTTCTCTAACTGAACTAAATTATTTTTATTACTATAAAAAATATAAACGGCAAAGGTGGGCAGTGCCGCTGTGGGCAAGTGATGTAATCGGTGTGTGACTGAACACCGTGTACACCACTAACACTGACTACACTGACTATCGCAGCAAGACTAGTGTGTGTAAAAAACAGAGTGGTGAAAAAAAAGTAGTGTATGTGCAGGTGTATGATAGTGTTTTTAAGCGTGTTTCTTTATCCAGTAAAGGGTTTCTTGATCACTCAGTCAGACCCACTTTTATGCTAATCAGTCATATCCTCTTCTGAAAATTATTTTATTCCTTCTGATAATTCTCACAGTAAAGATCAGTTTGTTACAAATTCACCCAGCTAGCACCCATGATCAATCAATACCTTTGAAAGGCCAGGACTGCAATAGAGCACACCCTTCACATGCTGTTCTTGTGTTTCCCTGTTGGGGGCATTACAGGTACAAAATCATGTAACCTCAATCATCCAAAGGATTTGCTGCAGACCTCCCAAATCAAACACAATTTGTATAACAAATATGATGCACAGACACAGATTCAGTGAGGCCTCACAGTTATGGACAAGCATCCTGTGAGGTTGCTTGGACCCCTCATCTGTGTTTTGTGACATTCTCATTTTATTGTGAGTTGAAAACATGTCTAGAGGTGTCAGTGTTCTGTTCTCACATTTCATCTTTAGCATACAGCCATACATGACCATTGTTGGACATGTCTGCCGTTATGTATAGAAAAACACATCTGATCACACAGATAACATTTCAAGTTCAATATGTCAATGGCAGTGTTACAGTTCAGTATGTCAGCGTTACATGTATTACTATTACAAGCATTAAAACATTTTTGAATGCCCTTGACACTCTCAATGACTATTTTGACGCACAAGAGAAAACTGGGTTGCTTCACTAACACTTTCCCACCTCCTTTCCCCTCTACCCACTCTTCCTTCCCTCCCTCCATTTCTTTTTCACACACTCTCTCTTTCCATTTCTCACCATTTATTTTCAATTTTAATTTCACACTTTTTCTCTTCCACCTCCAACCCCCCTCTACCTCTGTTTGCTTGTCTTTCACTCTCTGCTTCCTGGACTGCATGACTCAAGGAGGACAAAGTGGTTAGAGTTTTTCTTTTCTTTTTGTTGTGTGCTCTACTAATGTGATTTGAGGGAAGTGTTACGTCTGAATGTGCACAATCACTGGACTGAATGGACTAATGCCATTTATGTTGCTAATATAAGTAGTTGTGTATGTATGTGTGTGTGAGTGTGTGTGGTTTGAATCTTTTCCCACATGCAAAACCTTCAGTGAAAAAGTGAGTTCATACAAAAAAATATCCCATTAAATTTACGGTAAAAAAAGGCAGCTGTGGTTGCCAGAAATTCACTATAAGAGATACTGTGACAATGCTTCAGGTGTTATGCTCTGGCATTTATGTGCTCAACTTATAAGCATATATTTCATTTATTTATATAATGTAAATATAACCACTTGAGCTACCAAAATCTGCTTTTAACTTACTGATAAGCACCTTAATAATTCAGGTGGCATATAATAGAAAGCCACGATAAATCATTGTAAGTGACATGTCCATAAAACTTGGCCAATACTCATATATACATGGTTCACAGGGTCATACTCACAAAGACAAAAGACCATCAGGGTAACTCAGATATGCAATAAATATTAACTAAATTACTGAAAAGGTAACACATTAGGAAACAACCTAAGAAACCTAAATAAACAAACCTTTTTAAATAAATGTAATCATATGTCATGAATGTACATCTGGGAATGTCTTTTAACTGTATTTCACTGTAAATTGCACGATAATTCATAGTTTTTAGTTGCAAAAAACAGCATTGAACTTTACTGGCATTGTCACCTTATTGAACCTCTGTTGTTGATTTATGTTGCAAAAAAATTCTGTTGATTCTTTTTCTGCTATATTGAGCACAAACAAAATTTGACTAATGTTGCGCCATTATTTGTCTTCTATTCATGCAAAGTGTCTCATAGGGAAAGACAGGGTAAGACATTCTGAGTATTGTAGATTCTGCATGGGCCACCAATTATTTCCTCATGAGAGCCAGCTAATAGGATACAAGCATGTGTTGGCTGAACCCCATCCCCCTCCCTTCCTTGTTGCTACCGCCAGGGATGCCGAAGTAGTTGCCACAGCAAGGGGGTTAGGGGAATAGGGTATTTGGATTGGTCGGAATATTGATGTCTCACAACTGGTTGCTCTTTAGTCAAATGGGTTTAACTTAAACACTACGTAAGTTGTGCTCTACATGATTCTCAGTAGAGACATGATTCCAAACATGGAATGGACTCCCTTTCACTTAAAGTGCTACCAGTGATGAGAGAATGCTTATCTGTGCATGTTCACTGCACCTGCTTGTGCCCTGGGACTGCAATAGGCATGCCACGGGGTGAAAGTTCAAGGTCAAAATTCAGGGCCGATATGGTAATGTCATATTCGCAACTCACTTTGTTAGTATTTATGAAAGCACTCAGAGAGAAATACTTACCCTGCACTCCAGTGGGCACTTGTGACTTGTGTGTTTTTGTGCTATTATGTGTGTAATGTGTTGTCTGTCAGGTGTCTTTGTTTATTACTGTGTTTGTGCTTGTCGTAACTTTGTGAATGACTAGTATTGGTGTTGAATTTATGCTGCTGAAATAAAAATATCCTTCCTTTCTTGTTTTTGTTTTCTTAGCATATAATACTGAACATCATGTGCTTAGTTCTAATTAATCATGTTGTTAAAGAGCTCAACTTTAAGCTGTATACTGTGGATGTCTCCAACAGCGTTGACGCTTATCTCAAAGCATACCTTGTTTTTTCACATACATTTAGCGTGTGCTTACTGCCCAACGTGTAGCCTTTGAAAGTATTCTTCATTTGACATCATGCCTGATCCCAGGCGGCTGACACATTTGAAAGTTTTATCTTTGTCCAGTGTCTGTGCTACTTCTCTCCAGAAGTTAGGGCTGAACAATTATTCAAATTAAAACTTAAATCGCATAATCAAATCGCAAAGGCTGTGATTTAATTGAACAAACATACAGTATGCTACATGTTTCAGAGTGAAGTGTGGCACTGTGTTCATTTTCACATGAGAAGCTCATGATCCGGTGTTTTCAGTGTCTAAGAGAAGTTCTGTTCACAGTAACTGTTGCTCAACACAAACTCTTCACTGCTTATGCTCTGGGTTTGAGTCGCTCAAATGTGCATTTCACGAGTTTGTGTGCCCATATAATCTGAGCGTACATGCTAAAAAGTTTTGGCTTGCTGTCCACTATGAAGGGGCCTGGTAGTATTTTCTACTTAAGCTCAGATTTCCCCCCCAAAATTGAAAACTATAATTTGGACAACAAGCAGTATTTACCTAATCAAAATGCTTATAACTATTTAAGTGAAATTGGCATGTGTAATTAGGCTCAATGGTCCAGAAGGCCCACTTAAAACTGGGGAAGAAAGTTAAATAGGAAGGAATGTTAGCGCAGCTCCTGCTGGAGTTATGGTGGGACACTGCAGCGGCAGTATCGAGTTAAGCGGGGCACTGCAGTGGTAGTATCGTGCTCCTACTGGAGCTGTATTTGGACTGGAGGTTTGTCACTGAGGTTGAAGAGTTTCCCGAAACTGAATCCACAACATGGAGCCTAGAAATTATAAAACGTGATACTCACCATCACCAGTGTCGCAGAAGGGGCAGGAGCTTCTAACCCAGGAAGACCAGGCCTGACTACCCTGAAAGTTGGCCCCCGCGCATTTAACTCTGCAAAATCAAGACGTGTGGCCCCCACAGATGGCGGAAAAGGAAACCATTAAATAATTTGCATGGCATTCCCATTCCCTCCTAACGCTGCAATCCGAATAGAAGAGCCCCCATGATAAGAAACATGAGGGATCATACTGGGATTCGGAAGGGGAGAGCCCCTACTGCAGGGCTATTCAACTGGCAGCCCGCGGGTCAAATCCGGCCCACCATCATCTCCATCTGGCCCAACAGTACCAACCTCCCTCCTCCTCTTTTCCTGGTGGTGCGGTTAATTTAGTTTGATACGCGCTCCGAATGACCTGAGAAACTTTTTATGTGTGAATATTTCAGCAGTTATTATGTGTGTCCCGTATTTCTGTCGACTGAACCAGCGATACCAATCATTTGTGAATTAATCATTATTTTGGTTCGATTCTTTCTAAGCGCGCTTGCATAATGGAATGAAACTATTCGGATTCGTTCGGACCGCTCTGTCACTGAATCATCTGAAGCGTTTTTTCGGTCAGTACAGTAACAACAAATAGCGCTGTTTTCAGTTGTTTCACTAGTTGTTTCAGCACGACCCAGCACGGAGTTGCGTTTACTTATTAGATTTATTAGATGGGTGGAGGAATATATAATTCATTTTTGTTATGACGTGCGTATAGTTTTTAACCTGTGTTTAGGTATTTTTTATACAGTGGGAGTGAGTAGCCTGTGGTTATGAAGTCTCACTGTCAGAATATTTTCATTTAAGCATAACAATTATAAATAAAATAATTCTTATTTCTTACCAGAAACCTAGCTTGTATAATTAATTCATTTGTTCCAAGGAAAATAGTTGTACACAGCTGTAAATTATCAAATTTGTATTTATTATAGTCTTATATATCTCCATACTGTTGGGTACCACATTTCCAAGTAAATACAAATACTTTTTTAGGTTTACTTTAGCTTATTTATTGAAACAGTTATGTTTCAATAAATAATGTTTCAATAAATAAGCTAAACCCCCAAACCCACCGGCTCACCTCAACTTTTCGATTTGATAATCCGGTCCTCGAATGTAGCTAGTTGAATAGCCCTGCCCTACTGCATCAAACGGTAGGCCCACACTGCCATTTGAACAGGACAGCCCATTGTATATAAAGCAAAGCTCACACTGCATTCAAACCAGAGAGCCCACTGTTTTTAACCATAACTCACAGTGGATTTGAACGGAAGAGCCAACACTGCATGCCGAAGAACTTGCTGCGTTCACACCATGTCGTAATTTCAAACGCTCTCGCGGTACTCTCATGAAATTACGAATTTACACATTGTAACTGCAAGATCTACAAGCACATGACACCTTTTTACAGTTCTGAATCGTTACGGTAATTACAACATGGCGTCAACGCACCTACTGATGGTGGGAAGAAGTAAGAGGCTGATTTCATATCCTGGTAATAATTAGAAGATTAGATGTGCATATAGTTCTCACTTTAGATTAGGTCAAGAAAAATTGGAAAATGTCATTAATTAAGTGCTTTAAACCAACCTTTATTAGACAGTAATTGCATTAGTATTAAGTGTTCCTTAAAAGAAAAGTAGATAGATAGATAGATAGATCTTTTTATTGGTTATAAAAATCAAAAGCAAACAAAAACTACCCCAAGGAAACCACGATTGACAGCAAGACTTGACTTGACAAAAGGCAGGAAAACACACAAGAGGGAACATACAGCGGGTAAACATATGATAACGATCTGGCACAGGACTGGAAACACAAGGAGAATAAATAGGGAGCAAACAGTACACAAACACAAATAGTGAATGAACACACAACCCATACGCTCACACGAGAGACAAGACATGGAGCGTGAGTGTCCGAACCCCGACACGGAACCGAAACCAAACTAGACATGAGTGCCGGAATCCGAACACCACGCTCGAAACTGCATGCTCAGGCGAAGACTTGAAAATACATGCGCATCAGGGCTCTGTCACAAAACTAGACCAAATTGACAGAAACCTGACACAGATAACATAATATTTTGAGTTTCTGTTGTTTAAACCAATCTCCTTCATTGAATTAATTTAAATGAACTCTCAGGTTACTTACTTTTTAAGTTAAACCAACACATAGTTTTACTACGAGCTAATTAAGCAATAATAATTGTGTTAATTACAGTGACAATGAATGAAAACGTCTCGGGTTACAACTGTAACCCTTGTTCCCTGAGAAGGGAACGAGACACTGCGTTGATAACGACACTATGGGGAACGCCACTTAGCGTAGCACGTCTGAAGTATGAATTAAACTAAACCAAACCTATTGGCGTTGCGTGATGACGTAACGTGTGACGGCATACACGGAAGCTACAAAGGGACTCCGGCACACAACAGCGTTAGCTTCGCGATGAAGCAAGTCGCTCCCAGGCAGGAGGAGGCATGGCAAAGGGACGTAGTATATCATTCCCTTCTCAGGGAACAATGGTTACAGTCGTAACTCGAGACGTTCCCTTTCGAGGGAACTTGCACTGCGTCGATAACGACACTATGGGGAACGAAATGCCCACTATGCCATAACAAAGCCTACCTGTCCTAGCGTGAAGCTGTCTCAGGCACAACTTAGGACGAGAGCACTCGTGTGCCCGGCATAGAAGGAAGGTCCAGACTATAGAATCTTAAGAATGTGTGTGGAGTGGCCCAGCCAACCGCATCACATACCTCATGTATAGTTGCCCCTGAAAGGAGGGCTCTAGAGGACACCATGGAGAAAGGCCACCTTAAGTGACAGGTTCTTGGCCGCAGCCGACTCCAGAGGTTCGAAGGGGGCTTCAACAAGCCCTTTGGGAACCACTGCCAGATCCCATGTGGGGACTCTGGTTCGAGTCGCAGGCCTCATCCTCCATGCACCTCGAAGGAATTGTACGACCAGTTGATGTCTTCCCAAAGGCTCATCACTTAGTGGAGTGTGGAAAGCCGCAATGGCAGCCACATACACCTTAAGTGTTGACAGGGTAAGAGCAGCAGAGAAGCGATCCTGGAGGAACACCAGCACTGAAGCCACTGGGCAGTTAACTGGGTCCACGCCACGCTCTCTACACCAAGTGGAGAAAACATTCCACTTTAGGCCGTACAACTTTCTGGTGGACGGAGCTCTGGATCTGATTGTAGTATCGACCATTCCTGCCGACAGAGCGGCTTCTAGGTACTGGGCCCCCTCAGGGACCAGACCCACAATTTCCACAGCTCTGGCCGAGGGTGGAATATTGAGCCTTCCGCCTGTCCCTCCTGATGGGAATCTACCATGGGGGGCCCGCCAGGAGTGATATTATGTCTGAAAACCATACTCAGGCCGGCCACAACGGGGCTACCAGGAGTAGACTGACCCCGTCGCAACTGACTCTCTCCAAAACTCCCGGGAGCAGAGCAATCGGGGGAAATGCATACAGGCCATCTGCACCATGGCATCCAACACCAGTGGAGCTGGATGCGTGAGAGAAAACCACAGTGGACAGTGTGTCGTCTCTCGAGATGCGAACAGATCCACTTCCACTGGGCCGAACCTCTTGCATATTAACTTCACCACATCGCCCCCCGATTCTGGCCCACAGGAGGATCTGATGCGCCAGTCTGGATAGAGACTGGTGATTTAAATAGGACACCACCGACGTATTGTCTGTTCTCACAAGAATGTGGTGACCTTTGAGGTCTGTGAGGAAGCTCCTCAGAGCCCGGAAGACCGGCAACATTTCTAGGCAATTTATGTGCCAAGAAGAATGATGGTCCTGCCATAGACCTCTCGCAAAGCGGCCGTCCATGACCGCGCCCCAGCCAGTGAGAGTGGGTTGAGGGTGCGTCTGTCAAAACGGTTTTCTTGTGACATGGCGCTCCCAGCACTGGGCCTTGGGACAGGAACCAAGGTTTCTTCTACACTGATAGGGAACGAAGGCATCTGCACGTAACCCTTATCATGCAGAATGTGTTGGTAAACCCCTTGGTTGGAAAACCCCTTGGTTTTCAACCACCACTAGAGCCCTCGTGTGCAGAAGGTATCATGTTGGACGCAGCTGCCATGAGCCCTAACAGTCTCTGAAACTGTTTTACAGTGATGGTGCTTTATCCTGGTCACCATGGCCAGGATGGATTCAATACGTGCAGGAGACATTCGTGCCCGCATCGTAGTCGTGTCCCACACCACCCCCAGGAACATAGTTCGCTGGGCTGGTGTCAACATGCTCTTCTTCGTGAGTCCCTTCCCCAAGCTCTGAATGTGGCCAAGGACGACATCTCGATGCCAAACTGCCAGTTCTCGATACTAAGCCAAAATAAACCAGTCGTCGATATAGTTTAGCACACGGATGGCCTGGAGCCTCAGCAGGGCCAGGGCTGCATCCATGCACTTGGTAAAGGTGTGATGGGAGAGTGCTAGGCCGAAAGGAAGAACCCGATATTGGAACGCTTCACCCCCGAAAGCGAACCTCAGGAACTTCCTGTGAGATGGAAGGATGGATACGTGGAAATATGCATTTTTTAGATCTATCGTGACAAACCAGTCCTCAGATCTGATCTGTTTTTTGAGCGCTGTTCTCGATACCCTGAAGCAGAAGACCGGCAGGAAATATTTTAAAATGATTGTGCGGACGTGAGCGCTACCTTTGGGGCGGACACTGCAGCATGCGTTCGCTGGAAACTGATGTGTCCCGAGCGCACTTGGTGGCGGTATACAGACATCAATTCCTGAGGGACCGGCAGGGAATAATCGAAAACTACTTTTGGTGTGCAGACGCGAACACTGCCTGGCCGCAAGCCTTCGGGGCAGAATTGGCGGCGGGATATAGACACACAAAAGCGCACAGCCTTTTTTTTTTTTTTTTTGCTGTACGTAAAAACGTGTACGCGTCGTTTTGCTGTACGCGTCGTGTCATTCTATGCTACGAGTGTTAAGTGTCGTTAAGTGTCGTTATCGACGCAGTGCGAGTTTCCTCGAAAGGGAACCAACTCAATAGCCTATAAATATATATAACGCTTATATAATAAATAACAATGTATAGACTACAATATATTAACTATGAATTAACTATAGTAACTATATTATATATAATGATTTGTAAGTACTTTATTACTGCATACTTATTATAAAGTGTTACCAATCTTTATATTAAATTTTTTTTTTTTTACTACTTATATTAGTATACTTTGGGGTTTAGCCATCAAGCCCTTACCTGTACATACAGTATGTCATAATTGCTCAGCAGCGGAAATGTTTTGAAAAGAGCAACATGCTTGTGGCTTTAACAAGATAAAGAAGCAATCTCTTCCTAACAGCCTTTTAGTGTGAAAACTGCTTAGCTTAGCCATTAGCCATGTTGTTTGGAAAAGGAAGTTTTGCTTACCAGTGTAACAATCCCTTCTGACCAGCAGCTGGCTATAGGGAATCTATTTATCCCTGTTCTGTTTACACAGAGTGCACAAATGCTGATGTATGTACATGCTATTCCTCCTTTCAGTCCTCCTTTGGTCCGCCAGTGGTTGAGCTGGCCAAGCAAATATGAAAGTCCTTTAGGAGTCTGTATGCGTCTGGATTGATGTGTGGCAGCTATAATTGCATGGATAGTATTTCTTCTGGAACAAAATGGGGCATTTGTATTGGGAAATATGTATTTTTCAAAAGATCAGGGAACAATTTGGTTTTTCATGATATGACCCCTATAAACTATACTGACATATAGGCAGCCTGACACAGGTGTATGTATTCTTTAATATTAAAAGTCCCTTGAGTGCTTCGCTGGATCCTAGCTGTGTGTATTTGTGATGTATGGGCAAGTTTTCTCTTTGAGGTATGCAATGGACACTGCGTCAGCAGATCTGTCAGTTTTTGAGAGGAAGGCAGTTATTTTTCATAACCCATTTCTTCTGAACTAGCACAGTTGAGCCCCAGCCCTTTTCTCCAAACACTGCAGATAGACTGCAATAGACTGTCTTTTTCCTCTCAGTCCCACCTGCATTCATTTATCTTCAGTATCATGTTACTGCTTTTGTCCTTTAAAGCTAGTCATATCACTATATTCACTTTTTTAGGGCTGAGTGATTAAAGTGTACCTTGATAGTTGCTAAGTCTTTTGATCATATATCGATAAATATAGACTATAAAAAGATGCCACATACGTACTTCATTTAACGTTTTTGAGTTATAATGCAAATGAGTCATTGAATCAAGTTTTGAATTTACTGACGAACAGTTTGAGCTGATTTACAGAAATTATTAAATCTTAACTTTTCTTTTCACATAATTTTACTAATACTTTAAATAGATTAAAAAATGCAAAAACTTCAGTGAAGATCTTTTGAGTAAAAAAATCCAAACTAATAATTGTTTTTCCCCCATTTCATTTATGACACAAACCATTTGAAATTATTCACAGAGAACTAATTTACAGAAATGAATCAAACTTAACTCTCTATGCTATATCGTCATGTATAAATTACGCAGATAAATTTTCATTTAAAATACAATAATCAATAATATATTCAACCCCCCAAAATTTCATTTTAGTGTTATCATATGACATCCCCTTCAGCCAATAAAAGACCAATTTATGTTCAAGCGTAAGGAATACAACAAGGAAGTGAAGGAGACATTAGCACATAGGTCACATGCTGTCAAGGCTCCATTGTGAGTTCATTTTCGACTAGGAAATGCATAAATTACAATTTTCTAAAATATCAACCTACATTTTAAAAACCAAAGTTTTAGGGGATACATATTTTCTGTGCAGTTAGCATTATTGCTCAGTACTGGCAGTCAGTATAATAGCCTTTTTGCTTGTGTTTTAGGTTGATGTTAGTAAGTTTATAGAAGACAGAGAGCAAAAGCTGTACCTTTTCCAGAAAGTGCTTATGATAGTGACGGTAGTGCATCAGAAAATAAGGTCATAGTTAGAAACAGAGAAGTTGAAGATCAAGGAGGATAGAAGCAGTGAGGGTGATGGCAGAGATATAGAATAAAAGTTATATATTGTTGTGAAAGTCAGGTAAAGGAAGGTGGTACATTATCCTATGCCAGTTTGGAAGATGTGATCCACACTACAACCAGAGGTCAAGAAATATGCCACTACCTATTAATGCTCCAAAGATGATAGCTAAACAAGTCATGGGCTACACGGAAAAAGAAGAGTCTTGTTGATTTTCACTAGTGCTACAACCATTGATTTGGAATTCCAAGAATTTTTTTTTTTTTTTTTTTTTAACACTTAAAGACATGTTTCACTATACTTTCCTGGCAGCGAAGATGAATCTGAATTTGTGTCAAGTTTTTGAAATTTTTGCATATGAGTTACAAATGAAATATAGTAGCAAAAGATTAAATGGAATGTTAATAAAGCTTTGTAATGTTTTTTGAAACACTTTTTTTTTTACTACTTTTCAGATAGTGAAAATTCATTTGAATGTGTGTGAAGTTTCAGACAATTTAAAAATAATTTACCCTAATAGGACAAAGTCAGTTATAAATGATGGCACCCCTAAAAAAGGGTCAAGGGTAATATGTAAAAATGTAATTTTGGAAAATTGTTTTAGCCTTACATATAATTTTAAATATAAAGTCATTTATTTTTTCTGTGATTTTAAAATTAGTCACACAGAGGTTTAAAGGAAGTTTAAATAGAAGGCACTAAAGAAGGCACATAATGCTTTTATTAGCCATTTTTGTCTGTCTGTCTCTCTCTCTCTCTCTCTCTCTCTCTCTCTATATATATATAATTATTTTTAATGTATGAAAAATTACACATAGGAACTTCAGTGAACATTTTTGAGGTATGCCACAAACTAGCTAACCTTTGAATTCACTGACATGAACCGATTGAATGATTCACAGATAGGAATCAAACTTAACAACTATAACATATTTTTTTGTTACTGAAGTTTATATGAAACACTATTAAAATATCTTAATTAACATACTCATGTTTTTAAGTAACTAGCTGCATGAGATTAGTCTTTAGGAAATTAAATTCAAAGTAGTGAAGTAGTGAAATTAAAAGTGAAATTAAAAGTGCAAATAATTGTGATATTCATGATTCTCTATACTGGAGAGTTACATTGTAGAGGACATTGTGTAAGTCTCCTCTCACTGATTTGGTTACCATGGAGAACAGTATTCACCAAAGCAGGGGGTGGCTGGCACACTTTCTCTTAGAGAACAGTAGAGAGTTAATTTACACCCATATAAATGTACACACACACAGTGCTCTCTCTCATCCCTCTCTCTCTCTCTTTCCATACAGTATGTGCTGACCTCAGGTCTGCAGTTAAATTCAATTGTGCTTGTTTGCTGTCTGATTTTTTATTGGGTCTTCTGATACTTAGTTTCTAGTGATCCCCCTGCACAAGAAAATCCTATTCATGCTATTCAGGAATACAGTAAAACCACTGTTCTTGACCTCTCTCTGATTTAATCTCTCTCTCTCTCTCTCTCTCTCTCTCTCTCTCTCTCTCTCTCTCTCTCTCTCTCTCTCTCTCTCTCTCTCATAACAATGGCCAGGCCTTAGTGGCCTACATTCTCCTCAGTTCTCTAGTTGGGAGAGGGGCTCTTGAATCAAGCCTTCGCAAGATGAGAAGCTTGCCCTGGATATTGTTGTGAACTGGCCTTTGGAGAAAAAAATAATAAAAAAAATGGAGAGAAAGTGAATCCTCCATTGTGCGTGTAGCTTGAATTCGATCTAATTCAAGGATTAAAGCCTTGGATTATTTTACCCATCCTCGACTGCACAAAACTAGTGATGAGTAATCCAGCCATCTACACATCTAGTCTTATATGAAGCACATTAACATTTGGTGTTGATTTTTTCTGTTCCTAAACAAACTCATCTGATCATGATCTGTCACCAGTTCTCACCAATAAGAGTGAATTACTTTCTGTTTAGCAATAAGAGCACGTGATAGTTTTTAATTGAGATCTGTGGTCCCTCTTTTCAAGATAAATGTTGATCAATGGTAGTTTCCCCATGGCATTGAGGGGAAGAGCGCAGCAGCATTGTCTCATCAATGGATTGAATAATGGTGAAGGGCTAGCAATAGCGTGGTGGGATTAGCAGGGATTGCTAATCCTTCCCGAGAGTGTTTCTCTGGCTGGCTGACAGCTGTGGGCCTCTGCACATCTGATTTACCTCAGATTATGCTGGAGTCGTGCCAACTGGATCCAATCAGGCCATGATGCTCTCTCTTCCCCTCTCTCTCACTCTCCCTCATATCCATCCTGTCCTAGAACAGCCTTTCTCCTCTTTAAGATCGGGTCAACACCGAAATGCAACGCATTTGTCGGCAAGGTATCTTGTACTGGCGATTCTTCAAAGAATTTGTATTGGATTTTCATGGAGTTGAAGGTTGACCCTGTGAGAGGGGATCTATTATCAAGGAGGATGCTGACATGTGAGTACAGGTGTTTGTAGCATAGAATAGTTAAAAGTCAAACTATTCTCATTCAAACTTTTATGCAATATCAATCATCTGTCTTAACATCATAAAACTGATTGTTATTGCTTAAATTAAGCATTTGTGTCTGTGTCTGTTGCGAAACATCCTGTTTTTGTGCATCATATAAGCTCTTGCTTTCATAACCAGTTTGCGACCATTGAGCGCTAAAGATGACTACAACATTACAGGCTATTTGGGTGATATCTGCTTTTCCGTTCTCACGCCATTTATCCAATTGATAAAATATGCAGTGTCAGTTGCAGGGTGTCCATGTGATTTACACAGTTTTGTATTTTACAGACCTCTGGCTTCCTTCTTAAGCTTGTAGAATCACTGTGATCAATAAAAAAAATAAGGGTGGTTCTTCTCATCCAAATGTTTTTTGGAGGACAAGAGCCACAGCAGCTGTCATGTACTGCAATAGGCTTTGATTTACTGCAATTCTGAGGGTGCTTTAAGAGCGTAATGTTAGATCAATAGATTGGACCTCTGTGTTTTTAAAGCCATTAACTTGTTGTCAATGCAAGAGCTGTTCATTTGATTTAGCATTCCTGCTAATCATGTCAGATCAAACCTGTATAGCTGGCTGAAAAAAAACCGAGAGAGAGTGTAAGAGAGAGGGTGGGAGAAATATGGGTAGAGGAAGTGAAGAAATATGGTGTCGGCTGAGTTATTTTAGGCAGCCTCAGCCATCCATCTCATGAATGAACTATTACATGGCTCAATAATAAGGGGCTTCACTGGGGAAAACGAAAGAGAATAGGAAGCAGATATATAACAAATATGAGGCTGATGATATATTAACTTTTGCATTTGCAATACAAAAATCTACCCAGATTAAGAAAAAGGATGACTGATTTCTTTTCATTTCTATTCAGAAGATACTTCACCTTCATTTTAACACACACACACACACACACACACAAAGAGAACCAACTCATAGTGAAACAAACAGATAACCCCCCCCCCACAAACACACACACACACACAAAAAAGAAGAAGAAAAAGAAAAGGCATGTCTATGCACCTTAAAACATAAACATAAAAAGACTGGAGGGTGGGAGGAGGTTCTGGTGGTGAGTGAAGGGTAGGCAACCAGGACAGGCAGGGCCAGGGCAGAGAAGGCGGGAGCAGCCAGGTTGGAACCCCCAGCAGAAGGGCCATGACGCAGACCCACTGCGGAGACAAGGGAGAAAGGAGCCATGGGGAAGGCATGTCTGCTGGACCCAGGGAGACAACTGACCGAGATGCAGCTGTCAGGTGGAAACCCAGGTGGAGCCACGGGACTCCAGGGACCGAGCAATGATGCTGGTCCTGAAGGGCAAGGCAGAGCTGGAGCGATGAGGTGTCCGAGGTGGAGTCGGGGTGTTGGAGGACTGAGGCGAAGGCGGTGTGACCAAAGCGGAGCCAGAGGGAAGGCAACGCCCGACAGAGCCATGGGTTGGAGAGACGAGCCGAAGGTAAAGGACCGGAAGGCTGTGGTGCAGGCAGTGCGACGGCTGACCAAGGTGGAGCCAAGAGGAGGTCGGACCCAGGTGGAGACGAGGGAGGGAGGAGCCATGGTGGATTCGAATAGGAGGAGTGGCGGGCACCGAGGTCCTAGGTGGAGCTACTGGGTCAATCATCATGGGCTGAGCTGGCAAATACTCTGACCAAGGTGACCCAATGATTACCAGAAAGGGAGCTGAAGGGTAGAGGAAAGATAGTGCAGGTAGGGCTGGAGGACTGGACAATACAGGCGAGGGTGAACAGACTGGCTAGAGAGGAGGACACAAACATTCAGGACCAGCCTTCTTGGCCGATGCGGAACAGGCAGAAAACTCATGGACAGCTCTCTTGGCCAACACAGAACAGGCAGACATGAAACCGGAAGAGGTGGGATAGGGGGGCTGGGCAGGAACACAAACTCAGGAAAATTTATGCTGTTAGCAGTGACAGGCTCGATGCAGGGAACAGTAGGGGGCAAGATGCACTCACTTTCAAAATCAATCAGTAATTCTCCAGCCATGGATGAGGGATTGGGGCTCCATGACATCCCCTCAAACTCCACCAGTATATTCATGGGCATGAGCGATGTAGCCGGCTCACACACCTGGACACACGCTGGGACAATCCAGGGCTGGACTAGTGGCTGGGGATGGCGTGCTGATTTCCTCCTTGCTCTCGCAGATTGTAAATGGTGAACTGTTGGGGAGAATGAACCATTCCATGTAATCCATAAAGCTCTTTGGAGGCTTGTCTCTGGGCAGGCATGTCCTGGTCTTCTTATTCAAACCTGCCCAGAAAAACACATGCAGGCCGGCATCGTCTTAATGGACCAGATATTGTAAGTCCAAGAACGCATGTGTGCCTCCAGAGACTGGTTCCCATGCAAGAGAAGGAGGATTCTGACTGCCGCTAAATCCATTAGAGGTCTGTACTTCTGTCATGTTAAGTTGCAGCAGGAGGCAAAAATAAAAAAAGCTGAATTTAAGCACAGCTGTCAACACTGTCAACACAAAAGAACTGAACAAAACAGAGCTTAAATGGACCAAAATAAAAAAATAAATCAACATCAGGTGTAAGCTAATCAATCAGCCACCTTGGACCAACCTTAGGATTAATGGGATAGTTCACCCAAAAATGAAACTTCTATGAATATAAGTGAAGATATTTTTTTAATGAAACCTGATTTCTGTACCTTCATTGAAAGCTAACATTTGATGCTTCAAATAGTTCATAAAGACTATTTATAATAAAATATGAATGAGCGGTTTAATCCAAGTCTTCTGAATAGACACAATTAATATAATATAATATAATATAATATAATATAATATAATATAATATAATATAATATAATATAAACATTGATCAACAAACATATATAGAGCATGAAATTTGGTAAAGGTCAAACTTGCTTGTTTTATGCGAAAGAACAAATGAGGTTTGTTCTCGCATGTGATGCAAACATGGTGGAACGTCCACAAGAACCAATGAGCTTTGTTCTCGTGTGTCAAGCAAGAATGGTTGATCTTTCATGTTTACCATATTTGATGAGCTATGTAAAAGTGTTGATCAATACTTTTTTAATGCATGGAATTTTGATTGTGCGGACTTTCAATGGATGGACAAAAAGGATATAGGAATATAAAAAAATATAAAAAATATAAGTTATTTCCGCTGTCCACATGAACATATTCGCAAAATGACAGCGCACATTTATCTAGGCTAACATTAGAGCAAGCGGCTATGTAGTGGCAAATGTTAGGCTACTCCCTACATGTTTCAAATGATAAGCCATAGTTAGGTAAATGAATGATAGATGAATGTTTCGATTTCCTGCCCGACATACTGTAATTACCACATGGACCAGTCGTGTTACAATCTGTACATCACGGACTGCGTGACTTTGCCACTTCCTGTGGAGTTTTTTTTCTTTTCTGTTATTAACCGTCTAATTAAAATTTGGTCAACTAAGCCTCTTTTCATTGACTAACATTTGGCGGACTATTAGAGGGCAGCCCTACTAGATCTAAAATCTTTGAATCACTTTTCAAAATATAGCCACCAATTAGCACAGTCCAGCAAATGTAGGAAACTGTGTAAAGTAGTAGATGAAATTTAAAATAAGTGTTTTTATATCTGATAAGAGTTTGATTGTTTAGTCTGGTTGACTTGAATCGCTTGAATAATATCGCAGCTCATATTTACACCTGCTCAACATTGTCTGTTCCTATTCCTTCCTTGAAATTGCTAGATTGAATTTGTGCTGGCTAAATATATAATGAAAGTCCAGTGTTTGATGTGTTTTAAAGTGTGAATGTGTGTATGTACTGTATGTAAGTATATTATGTGGTTATGTATATGTATATATGTCTGTCTCTTTGTCTTAAATTTGTTTGTTTTAAATGTCTTTAAAAACTATAAAAGAATAACATAATTTAATTCAAGTATTAGCTGTACTGTACATCTTGATAATTTACAATGATCATCAATCGCTGGCTCACTTAATAACACTTCTATTTGTCTATGCAGGTGATGTGGGTATGTAACCTGTGCAGGAAACAGCAGGAAATTCTAACTAAATCAGGAGAATGGTTTTCATCAGGGCCTGGGGCTAGGCCTCTTAGTGTGGGTGCTCCCCTCACTGGCCCCGAGTTGGAGAAGGACAGGAGATTGCGCTACAGATCGCAGGCTCCGGGCACTAACAACACTCTGCCACCCAACGCTGGTCTTGGTGACCCCACCAAGGGAGCAGATACGATGCCCACCTCACGCTCCCGCAGTGAACCACCACGAGACAAGTAGGCCAAAAATGTTTACACACATGCCAGTCCTGAGATATATATCTTAGTGGCTCTACTGATCAAAATGAAGTATGCAGTGCAGTAGTGCATATTTACTGGTGGCAACTGACAACAGACAATGAGAAATATGTTGGGTATTGTGTCAACTAGGCATAGGTCACAGAAGTTGATTTGTTGCCTATTGGGAAAGATCAACTAGATTTTTTATTATTATTTATCTTTATTTAGTATTGCTGCATGGTAAAACCACAGTAAGAATTACCATTGCTACAACCATACAAGTCTTTTGACTGTTGTGTCACACCTTGCTCCGTATTTTGAGCATCTTGTGCTACTGCAGGGGTGTCCAAACATACTCCTGGAGGGCCACTGTCCTGCAGAGTTTTATCTCCAACCTTAGGTAAACACACCTGGACCAGCTATTCAAGCTCTCCAGACTGACTAGAAACTTCCAGACAAGGTTGTTGGGGCAATTTGGACCTAAACTCTGAAGAATGTTGGCCCTCCTTGAGCAGGTTTGGACACCCTTGTGCTATTGTATGAGCACTGCAGATTTGGAAACACTTTACAATAGTGTTCAATTCAATTAAAGTTTAGTTATATATCGCTTTACACAATAAATATAGTTTCAAAGCAGTTTTACAGAAAATGCTTGTTTCAGTGTTACATTTTAGGAAGTATTGTGTTATCAAAGTGTATCAAAGTAATTGTGATGATGTTCAAGGTTGGAAGGAAGAAGACAGGGTCGGCATGACTGGGACCCGTACGTTTTTATTCAGATAACTTCAAAATAACAACAAACAAAAGGCGTGCCCACAGCGCATTCACCAGAGACTTGCTATAGCACAGACAGTAGTTCATAAAACAGGCTCTGTCTCTCTTTCCAATATTTCTCTTCAGAATACTCTTTCCCCAGCGATCTCGCACGAGTCCTCAGTCCTTTTCTCTCTCCCGTTCTCTTTCCAGAGCGGCTTATATCCGGTCTCTCCACGCCAATTACTACAACAAGACACAGGTGTTCGTCATTTGCACTTGACCTACTTACGCAGTGCTCGTCTCTTTTCTCTCTCTCCCGCTACCAATGTGGTGCTGGATAAGGTCCGTTCGACCAGGCAGGGATGAGAACACATTGGCAAATTGTGCTTGTAAATTGGCCACATCAGTGAGTTGGGAGGGTGAGAGGTGATCTCCTCCTGGGACCAGCGCGAGAGATTGCCTTTGTGTGATCGCCTCTGGCCCGAGATCCTCCTCTCCGCTCACCACCGTCGCCAGCATCACTGACTCCGCCTCCCTCCACTGTTTAAGGAGGTTGAGATGGTAAATTTGATGTGCCCCGTTCCTATCTGTTCGTATTACCTTATAATTGAGATCCCAGACTCGCCGTGTGATCTCAAAGGGTCCTTGACACTTCGCAAGTAATTTAGAGCTAGAAGTTGGGAGCAATACAAGCACATTATCTCCCGGTGCAAATTCACATAGTCAAGTTCCCCTGTTGTATAGCCAGCTTTGTTTGTCCTGCGCCTGTAACAAATTCTCCATAGAGAGCCGCCCCAAAGTGTGGAGTTTTGTTCTCAGGTCCAGTACATATTGAATTTCGTTCTTACTGTTCAAAGGTCCCTTCTCCCAAGTCTATCTAAGGACATCTAACACCCCGCGGGGTTGACACCCATAGATAAGCTCGAAAGGGTAAAACCCTGTGGAGGCTTGGGGGACCTCGTGCACAGCGAACAAGAGGGGTTCTAGCCACTTATCCCAATTTTTTTCAGAAATATTGCATAGTGGCACTGCCTCTAGGTATCGCGTTGCATAATCCACCAGAACTAATGCAAAGCAATGCCCCCGTGCAGATCATTCTAATGGCCCGATGAGGTCCATGCCAATTCGTTCGAAGGGAACCTGCATGAGAGGAAGTGGGCACAATGGTGCTTTTGGATTGGCCGGTGGATTCACCAACTGACATTCCCGGCAAGATGCGCACCACCTTGCACGTTCTCGTGAATGCCCGGCCAGAAAAATCGGGTCATTAGACGATTAAGTGTTGCTGATTGTCCCAAATGCCCAAGTTTGCGTGGCCCGAACCTCCCGGTCTATCCAGCTCCGGAACAGCTTGCGGTCTTCCTGCTGGGCTTGGACAAGGGCTTGCTACCGACGCTCCTGGTCGTCCCTCATGCCCAGTAGGGCTTGATGGTGTTCCTGATGCAGACTCGCGAGCGATTGGATGACGTCCGCAAATGGCGATCCCGGCGGAGACTGTATGATGGTGGCGGCGTTCTTCTTCCTTCCCGGGTTTCGGCAGTGTGATGAGGTTCAAGGTTGGAAGGAAGAAGACAGGGTCGGCGTGACTGGGACGTTTTTATTGATAACTTCAAAATAACAACAAACACAAGGCGCGCCCACAGCGCATTCACCATAGACTTGCTAAAGCACAGACAGTAGTTCATAAAACAGGCTCTGTCTCTCTTTCCAATATTCCTCTTCAGAATACTCTTTCCCCAGCGATCTCGCACGAGTCATCAATCCTTCTCTCTCTCCCGTTCTCTTTCCAGAGCGACTTATATCCGGTCTCTCCACGCCAATTACTGCAACAAGACACAGGTGTTCGTCATTTGCACTTGACCTACTTACTTTGACACCGCTCGTCTCCTTTCTCTGTCTCTCGCTACAAACTTCGCTGAACCACGCCCCCCTTGCCACAGTAATATACAGCTATAATATAGTACATGTTATTTTGTTAGTTAACTTAAACACAGACTAGTTAGAAGTCAGTCAAACTAACACAACAAATGTGTTAGGTAGCAATTACAACTTTTATGAAATTAAAACATTTACTTTTACTTTTAATAACACGGCTTTTACTCACATTTAAACATTGATCAACACACATAGAGCACATCAGATGTGGTAAACAAAAGCTCAATTGTTCTCACTTGGCACATAAGAACAAACCTTATTGGTGTTAGCACTGATTATTTTCAATCAAGCAAGACCGTTTGAGCTTCAGTTTACCATAATTCATAATAAAAAAGTTAATAATGTAAAGAGATTGTGTCTCTTTGTAAGTCTAGTATCAAAGCACTCATATGGATTACTTTTACAATTACTTATTTTTAAGATGACATTTCAAATTCTAAGTATTTCAGGGTTATGTGAAACAATCCTAGTTGTACAGGCTTCTTTAAGACAGATTAGTGCACTGGCCATTGGGTTCCCACTTCCCAGAACTGAATTTACAAAATATGTGGTGTTATATATCCTTACTGTCAACATACAATTTATTCTATTTTAAGCTGGACATTTCAACAAAATCTGTTCATTCTGACCTTTTTTCAGCTGGCACTATGTGGACTGCAGCTCCTGCCTTATAATCTCTTTTTTTTTTAAAGGACGGATGTTTCCTGTCTTCCTATCAGATGCATATTCAGCTAAATCCTTTTTGCATTTGAATTCCCAAATTTTGAAACACAGGGGTTAACAGGTGTTGAGCTATGTATTATTCAAATAACTACTATTGTAGCAGTTGTAAATGCAAATTGGCTTTGGTACTTGGAAATTCCAAATACTATATCTCAAAGTTTTACCTACTTCTGTCCAATCAATAATAGGAAGAGACCCGTGTCCCTACACGAGCAGAATGGAAAGGTGATTGGACGTGGAGAGAGAAGACGTGGACCAGCCAGGTTGTCATCGCAGGCCTCTGAAGATCGAGCTCCAGGTGAGAAGCGAGAGTGCAGACGATTGGAGAAAGTTCACTCACAGGAATACCCAGAGGACGATCCCACCCATCCAGAGCGGCGAAGGAGGCAAGAGGAGGAAGAGCGAGAGCGACAAAGACGAGAAGAAGAGTACCAGACCCGTTACCGCAGTGACCCAAACCTAGCCCGCTACCCTGTTAAACCGCAAAAGGAGGAACAGGAAATGCGTATGCATGCCAAAGTGTCCAAAATGCGTCAGGAGCGTCATCACAGCGACCTAGCCATCAACGAAGTGGGATTGATCCAAGATGGGGTTGAGGCTACTGGAAACAGAATTAGCAGGCAACGAGTAGCTAACAACGACGACCGCAAGACCCTTTTAGAGAACCATCGAGCTTATTCTATGGACAGGACCGTGGGGGGTGGAGTTGGGGTACAAGGATCCGTCACTAAACAGGGCCACGGTAGCCCTCACATGGGCCCTCCAGGGCCCCCAGACCTCAGGGACGGAAAGGACTGGGGCCCAAAGGGGCATCTGGAACCTGGGTCCGCAGCTTTTCTGCACAGGGCTAAGCGAGAAAAGGCTGCAGAAATCATGCGTAAAGATTCTTCTCTTAGCTCGGACCAATCGGAGACGTTACGGCCACCTCCACCACGAGCCTATAGACCCAAACGAGGCCTCAACAAAAGGCAGATGTCCATCAGTAGCTCTGAAGAAGAGGGTGGCTCCACTCCTGAATACACCAGCTGTGAGGATGTGGAGATCGAAAGCGTTAGTGAAATAGGTAGGTGCATAACATTTGTATATGTTGCTAAATTTATTGTCAAACTGTAGCTTCACATTCACTAAAAAGTATTACACTACAAAATCTGTCTCATTACATACTCTAATACAATGGTAAATATGGTGATAAATTAAAATGTATTTGAAATATTTATTTGAATTCTGTATATTTTTAGTGATCATGGCAGCAGTAAACAGACCCATTGTGTGTGTGCGTGTGCGTCTTTGTTTAATAGCACTGGCACTATTTTATGAGGTTATTAAACTAGCAGGTTCTCTAAACTAAAATTAAATCTGGTTATGGCTATGAAACACCATGATGAATGTTGCTTTTTTTTGTCATGTAATATTGTCAAAAAAGAAAATGCAGCAGTTAGGAGGACTAATTCAATATTGGTGAATGTATCCCTTCTTTTAGTATTCGGTTTAGTAGTATAGAGTACACAGTACACACTATGCTCAATAGTTTTGATTGGAAAGAAAGTAATACTTTTATTTGCCAAGAATGCATTAAAGTGACAGTAAAGGCATTATTAATGTTCCAAAATATTTCTTTTTTAAATAAATGCTGTTATTTTGAACTTTCTTTTCATCAGATCTTGAAAACTGTATCACAGTTTTCACAAATAATAATCAACATAATTGTTTTCAACATTGATAATAATAGGAAATATTAGAATGCATAGTAGAATGATCATGTGACATTGAAATCTTGAAAGCATTCAAATAGAAAACAATGATTTTAAACTGTAATACTATTTTACAATATTACTGTTTTTACTGTGTTTTCATAAAATAAATTTAACCTTGGTTAAGCAAAAGAGATTTCTTTCAAAAACATTTTTAAAATCTCATGCAGTGTAACTATGCTCTTTATTCAGCTCACTCACATACAATAATCAATTCAATATTTCTCAAACTGCATCAAAATGCACAAAAATGCCAATTAGGAACGATTTAATAGTAAAACTGCTACCCCACACTTTATGGATGTAATCTTAAAAGTGCAAACTTGAATTTGAATGTGATCTTGAAACTTGAATGAATGCCACTAATTAACATCCAGTTAAACATTTCTGTTTTGTTTTCCATCTACTGTGAATTGCATGTGATTGTATGAGAGTGTGTGCACAGCTTCAGTCAGTTTCAGTCAGCTCAGAATGGTCCAATATCTATATATTGTGGTAGCAAATTTGCGTACAATTGTTTTTTATTTTTATTTTTACCTCTGTCATCTGTAATGGTTTATAAGTTTATATCTTACTTTTGCATACATTTTCACATCAAGGCCATATATAGCATCATTTTACATACGTCATTGTAGCTGTTGAACCATGATGTGTACCCATAATGAGCTTTAGGTCTGTGAAAAAAAACAAACCCTGCTGATTCATGCAGTGAAGCTGCATTTGTTTATTTGGAAAATTTTAAGGGAACCAGATTTGGGAATTAGGTCAGCAGCTCTCTCACATAAAACCACTGAGTGACTGACTGGCCTGCGTCAGTCCTGGGATGCAGCATGTTCCATTTGGGGACTTTTTCATATTCATCCTTGGGTAACCCATTCCAGCTTTTGAGTGTGTGTATGCTTTGGTTCTTCCCATTTTTCTCAGCTGCAAGGGTGCATGGTTTTGAAAGTCCCCGGAATTATATGTTTGTGATTAATCAAGCTGTAATTTTGTCAAATTACAGTTTTGTAAAAAAAAAAAAAAAGGTGAACATATGATTCGATTGCATTTATGATACAAAAAAAGCTAGCTGTGAAATATGCCTTAGTAATACAAATGAGATTGCCATTTTATTCAGGATCCACTGTCATTTTCATTGCCAAATCCTATTACTCACAGTACATAATTTGAGATTCAATAGAAATTATATTGTGGTGGAGATGATTATGTTTTAAGAGAGTTTATTTTAAGTTGAAGTTGAAAACCACTCTGAAGCTACCATGTCTAGCATGGTATCTCTGCATCTAGCAGCCATATCACCCGGTAGCCCAAGACTGGTTGCCCACTGAAGCTAAGCAGGGCTGAGCCTGGTTAGTACCTGGGTGGGAGACCTCCTGTGAAAACCAGGTTGCTGCTGGAAGAGGTGTTAGTGAGGCCAGCAGGGGGTGCTCACCCTGTGGTCTGTGTGGGTCCTAACGCCCCAGTGTAGTGATGGTGACACTATACTGTCAAAGGTCCTGACTCTCTGTGGTCATTAAAAATCCCATGGCATTTCTCGTAAAGAGTAGGGGTGTAACCCCGGTGTCCTGGCCACATTCCACCCATTGGCCCTTACCAATCATGGCCTCCTAATAATCCCCTTACACTGAATTGGCTCTATCACTCTTTCTCCTCTCTCCACCTATAGCTGGTGTGTGGTGAGCGCACTGGCGCCGTTGTACTTTGGCTGCCGTCGCATCATCCAAGTGGATGCTGCACACTGGTGGTGGTTGAGGAGAGATCCCCTGATATGATTGTAAAGCGCTTTGGGTGTACAGTAGTACATATGAAAGCGCTATATAAAAGCCTCATTCTATTCTATTCATTCTATATGCAAACATAATGTCAAACATGCTCCAACATGAATCGGACATGGGTCATTTCCCAATCCCATCTTCCCATCTTCTCTTTATCGCCTCCTGTCACCTCCTCCTATGCTATCCTAAAAAGGCAAATACAGTAACTATGCCAACACTAGATAGCATAGCTGAGAACACAGGACAGAAACCCAATATGAGTTATAATGCCTTTGTAGGGCAATATGAATATATCTTTTCTTTGGCATTAAGTTTGTAATGGCAGATGCAGAGCTAATGTGACTTCATTCCTGATAACTAGGACAAGCAAATACTGGATGGAAGCTTATAATGTCAGTGATTGCCAAGGGAATAGCTCATGTTTCATTCAGTATGTGCAGTAAGGGTGTTCTTGGGTGCTGCATAGTACTATACATTAAAGTTGTACGACAGTTTTAGGAATGCAATCAAGATGATCAAATGAAATTGTAAAATTTTATACTAGGCTGTATATTATCTTGTTTGGGGTTTGGCACTTTAAACATCTCTCACCTTTGTTGCTGAAGGCAGATATACTCTGTTATATGCCGCCCCTAAGTTCAATGAACTCTATTAATTTATAGCATTAGTGTAAATCTAGCTAATATTTGAGACTATCATTAAATACTGTTTCTAAAGTGGGAGAATTCCCTATTCCTGTATGGTAAATGTCAAATGCTGAGCCTTTTTAAACCACAACATGTATTGATTAGGGCTGTCAAAATTATGCATGCATTTAATTGTTGAACACAGTTCATTTTTCTTAACGCTGTAAAGGCATTTATTCAATTTGACATCAGCAAAAATGATTGACAGGCAGTGTGAGATTAATAAAATACTCCTTTTTACATTGACTTTTAGAATACACACATACATTTGCTCCAAATTTAATTTGGCAGTCTTAGTATTGCTGTGTATTATTTTCTTTGTTTGTGGCCTGAAGAAGGAGTCAAGATCAAACTTATCTGGATCTGAACCTTTGAACTTGCAAAGGCACATATATCTCAGAATTGAAGAGGATAATTTCTCTCAAAGCAGGGTTAACGTTAACATTAAAGGTACACTATGTTGCTTTTGGTCCTCTAGAGGTTATAAAACAAAACTGCATGCATTTTGCTGAAGAACATTGTTTTGGTTGTGCTTCGGCTCTGTCTGACTATGCGAATAAATATGGTTCCCTTTCAGTCGAGAACGTCAGACGTAGTCGACGTCGACTGAATGGGATCATGCTAGGGAGCCTATCTTCTTCGAGCATGCTTGAACAAGCCAATGCGCGCAATGGCGGCGTGAATTGCATCACGCGCTCCGCCCCGCGAGACGGGTATAAATACGGAAGCGGATGCATACACCATCTGTCTTTCGCTTCGGAGCCGATTGTTCTCTATGATGAAATCTCTGAATAGTGTTGTTTTCTACAACGAGCGAGTGTGTCGGTGCTTCTTCAGGAAGTCTCTCCCTGGCTGGTGTTTGTACAGCGCGAGCAGCGGTGGTCGCGAGCTCTTTGAGCACTCAACTGCTGTTCTAACAGCATCACATTTTTGTTTGTCTTTGTTTGTCTGACGGCCGATTGAGGGCGAGAAGAGTGATTGCTTCACTGGTACAGGCTGCACCATCCCTGTCAGTGTTGCAGCGATCATTCCTCTGGGTGCTCCGGCACTGGTGAGATGTTTCTCACTTCCTGTAAGAGCAACACGGGTGTGTTTGCGTCTTTTTCAAGATGTCATTCCGCCCGTGCATTTCTGGATGTGGTCGTTCCTTGTCTCCTTCTGACGGTCACGATTGCTGTGTCACGTGTTTGGGTGTTCAGCACGCTGAGGCAGCTTTTGTGGACGGTTCATGTTCCCATTGCGGGAATATGACTGTCTCGGTGTTGAGATCGAGACTCGCCTTCGTCCGCAAAGGTGCAGTCCCCATTACCACGCCCTACCCTAGGGTGCCATGTGGGATGGGTGATCGGAGGTCAGTGATGGAGTTTCCTCCCGGTAACCATTCCCTGTGGGCTCCTCACTCCTCCATCACACCGATACCGGTGGAGCCCCCTGCTGAGAGCACTGGTCCCTCTGTAATGGGCCGACTAGATGTCTCACTCGCGGCCCCCCCAGAGGACAGGATGCCGATCGCAGCATTGGAGGGTGAGTTGACCTTTGGAGATGACGACTTGGCTGCGTTATCCCCTTCGGGGAGTGTAACGTTGGCCGAGCCAGATCCTCAGTTGTCAGCTATGCAGAAACGGGCCGCCGAGGCTGTCGGGCTCGAGTGGAACCTTCCACCGTGTCCCGCTCAGTCTTGTTTGGATGATTGGTATCTCGGGGCGGGGCGGGCCGTGCTGGTTCTCAGCCCACCGCCCCAGAGCCCTTCTTTCCTGAAGTGCATGGAGAGCTTACTAGATCATGGATGGCACCTTTTACTGCCGGAAGCGACCTGGAGAGTTCTTCCCCCCTCACTACCCTTGACGGAGGAGCGGTGAAGGGTTACGAGGCTATTCCCCCAGTCGAGCGGTCTGTCGCGGCGCACCTGTGCCCGGCGGCTGCTGTGGACTGGGTGGGAGATCCTCTCCTCGTTTCCCCCCTCAGGCCTGTGGTCACTCGTCTGTTCTTACGGATAGAAAGTACAGAGCCTGTGGGCAAGCTGCTTCCTCTTTGCATGCCCTGACATTGCTTCAGGTCTACCAGGCCAAAGCACTCATGGACATGCACGAGGGTAGTCTAGGCCGTGCGCTCACCAGAGAGCTCCGCACCACAACTGACTTGGCTCTCCGGAGCACAAATGTTGCGGCTTGCGCGATCGGCCTAGCGATGTCCACCCTGGTGGTCCAGGAGCGCCATAGTTGGCTCAACCTGGTTGAATTATCGGATGCGGACAAGGTTCGGTTCCTGGACTCCCCAATTTCCCAGGTTGGGCTGTTCGGCGACGCGGTGGAGAGCTGCACCCAACAGTTCTCTACCGCCCAGGCACAGTCGGAGGCCATCACCCCGCCGCCGGTGGCAGCTCCTCCGCCTGCTCGCCGCCGAGGGCGTCCCCCTGCCGCCGCTTCCACTCCCTCTGGCCTACAGCAGCAGCCTTTACCCAGACCTCAGCGTAGAGCGAGCCGCAGGCAGGCCGCCCAGCCTGTATCAGTCACTGCCCGGGCACGGAGGAACGAGCTCTTCGGACGGTTACCGTTCCGCCACTGGCTCTCCGGAGTCCAGTGGTACCCCAATTGTAACAAGAGCGAATTCCTCTGTTCCTGGGCCCCAAGAAGGTCAGACTGGCGGTGTGCGACCCTGTAAAGCCTTGCACCCCTCGGTCCCTTCTTGTGTCGCCAGCCGGCAGCCGGGTACGGTCCGAGGACCCGATTACGCCTTCTCCCGTAACCCCTGCCGACCAGTGGAATCAGGTAAGTGTTGCCTTGCACACTCAGACCTCGCTTCGGGCCGCCTCTGGGCCTTCCGAGCCAGGTCCCTGTCCTCCACCCCGCTGCCCCACTCCTTGGCGTCTGTGGTGCTTCTGGCATCCCTCTGAGGGTGGACCTCCTCTCTCAGGGACTGGGCACCATATGGCACCCACTTCCAGACCTCTGGAAACTCCATGTCTGGTCCCTGGACAGGACGCGGAGGTTCTAGGTGATCTACCACAGTAGAAAGCATGACCTGATCGTCAGGTTCCTGAGGGGGGCGAGGAGATTAAATCCACCTCGTCCCCCCTCTATACCCTCTTGGGACTTGTCTCTGGTGTTAACTGCTCTGCAGAGACCTCCCTTTGAGCCACTGCGGGCAGCTGAGTTAAAAGTTCTGTCTTTGAAAACAGTTCTCCTGCTCGCTTTGGCCTCCATCAAGAGGGTAGGGGACCTGCATGCATTTTCGGTTGACGAATCGTGCCTGGAGTTCGGGCCGGCTAACTCTCATGTTGTACTGAGACCCCGGCCTGGATATGTGCCCAAGGTTCCTACCACTCCCTTTCGGGACCAAGTGGTGAACCTGCAAGCGCTGCCCCCGGAGGAGGCAGACCCAGCCCTGGTTTTTCTCTGTCCAGTCCGTTCCCTACGGATATATGTTGACAGAACGCAAAGCCTCAGGACCTCAGATCAGCTCTTCATCTCTAATGGAAGCCAGCAGAAGGGAAAGGCTGTCTCAAAGCAGAGGTTGGCCACTGGATAGTGGATGTCATCATCTTGGCGTATGAGTCCCAAGGTGTACCTTGTCCCCCGGGTTTGCGAGCTTACTCCACTCGGAGTGTAGCCGCCTCCTGGGCGTTGGCGCAAGGTGCCTCGCTTACAGATGTTTGTAGAGCTGCAGGCTGGGCGACACCTAACACGTTCGCTAGATTCTATAGCCTACGTGTCGAGCCGGTTGCTTCCCGTGTGCTCTCTTCACATAGACGCCAGCTAACACCGTAGCCCCGCTCGATGTGTCGGCTTGCTGCGCCATTCCCCTCCTATGGACTGGATACGTGCGCCATTTTGCTCCAGTTGAGTTCCCTTTTGGCAGAACCTGTTGAGCTCCTCCATACCCCCTGTGGCTTCGGAAATGGCGGAGCGTCCTATGCTAGGCCTACCACTCGTATGCATTGGTGGAACTTGTGTTAGGCTGGGTCCATATGTTGTGATCCCTACGGCGATCCCATATGTGTATTTTTCCACGGTACGGCTCCCTGCGGTGAGCCCATGTCTTTCCCTTGGCAGAGTTTCTGCTGTCACTGTTTTGGTTGATCCTCCCCCCTTTATAGGCTGGAGTCATCCCAGTGACATCCCATATGTTGTGCTGACCGACATTTCGCCCAGCCCATATGTGTATCTCCCACGTTTTCCCCCTTCGGGCTGGATGTGGCTTCCGTAGCGTCCCTTCCTTCCATCGACAGGGCACGCTTTCCCAGTGTTATCCAAGTCTACTGAGCGGGTCTTGCGGAACAGTAGTGACTTCCCTGGCCTAAGCCCTGTCCTATCACCGCCTCAAGATGCGGGAGGTTCAGCTGGCTTTTGTCTAGGCACTGGAAGGTGGCAGCTCTAGTGGCGTTTTCCAGGGTTAAGATCCCATTCAGTCGACGTCGACTACGTCTGACGTTCTCGAATGAAAGGGAACATTCTGGTTGCGTATGCAACCCACCCTGAAGGAGGGAGCGGAGGACGTAGTTCCTTTGCCACTATAGTTGGACTACCGCTGACTCCGAGTTACGCTCGGCTCCTCAGGGAAAAACAAATGGTGTATGCATCCGCTTCCATATTTATACCCGTCTCGTGTGGCGGAGCGTGTGATGCAATTCACGTCGCCATTGCGCGCATTGGCTCGTTCAAGCATGCTCGAAGAAGAGAGGCTCCCTAGCGTGATCCCATTCAGTCGACGTCGACTACATCCTCCGTTCCCTCCTTCAGGGAACGGTGGGTTGCATACGCAACCAGGACGTTATTTTTCTAACTAAAAAAAGAGACAGAGATTATCCTACTGCTCATAAAACATTCACTCCTAGGCTTAAGAGATATAACCAGTTTAGATGGAAAGGATCTCAAGCTGAATAGCTAAAGACATTACTGTAGCTTTACCCATTAATAGACACAATACTTACTTGAAAATAAATTCCAGCACAGCGTTACAACAACCATAATGAAATGGCCCTTCACAATAGATAATACTTTACAGTGAACTCTCTTTGAGAGCTACATATGGCAATTTATCTGTTCAATAAAAAACATAGTCACCTGTTGAGTAATAAAAACGCCATCTCTGCATCGCTTTTTACAGCATTTCAAATCCCTCAGTTCTAGCCATCCTCAGAAAGCCAAGCCAATGTTGATTCTCGTTTTATTGCAAGCTCTGTCATGTTCTCTTTTTGCCAGCAGACTCTCCTCAATTTGCTGTTGGTTTAAAACGGGTTATTCCCCGGAGGTTCGAGATTTAGTGTTTTCGATGTCAACCTTTCTCGCTCGTTGTGACAACTAACCTGTGCCACTCCCACCATATATGCGTCAAAGTAGCCCAAGCAACACTTCCCTATTTATGATTAGGATGAAACATGTACGTAATTATAATGTATGTACGCAAATATGACGCATGTATGTAATTTCCCGCGAAAAGTCATCCTGTCAGGAAACTGTAATCAAATGTAAAATAACACTGCACTTTATGAATAAAATATACATTACAAATATAGTTACAAAAGTTATTTAGCTTTGTCTTTTGTTGTTTGATTACGTTATTATAGCAAGTGGTACGGCATCAGGAATATTAGGCTGCTGTCACTTGCTGCACGGATCTAATATATTGTTACACATGGGTTTTCTTTGTCAACTGTTACGTTCATTCAAGACATAACCGACTGTGTTTACGAGGATATTTTGACATATTTTTGTATGTATTTGTCCGTTCAAACATGCGGAAGAGAACTCAGTTCAGTGTTGTGCGCACTATTCAGTATGAGAGGCAGCTTTCTGTGCTCACGTCGATTTGGATGTGTGTGCAGCACAGAAAACAGCGCGTGAGTCTATGGTTTAAAATAGTTTTTACACGTGAATGGTTTAAAATCACACTAAATCACTTTTTTTGTGATTGCACTTTGGATGTGTGTGCAGCACAGAAAACAACGTGCGGGTCTAGGACTTGAATGGTTTAAAGTCATATTAAAATGCACACAAAAGAAGCGATAAGAGGAATCGAAATTTGAATTGTATAACAAGTATCCGATTCCTGACCTTAAGTATTCGATTGCAGAATTGGAATCGTAATTCGATTCCCAACCATAATTATAATGTCAATTTATATTTTGCAGGTGACGGGGACTGTCATCCTCTGGATCCCACTGTGTGGCATGTAAGTATTTCAATTAGATTTGAATCATATTGCAAACATGTATCAGTGGCAATGGGCGTAATAGCAGACACATAAGTTGTTTGATTACAGAGTGTTTCTGTAGCTGAACTCTCTGAAATGTGTGTCAGGACATGTATTTTCAGCATTAATGGGACTGAAAAAGCATTGTTCTGTTTCTCACAGCATCCAGTGAGCTGGCAGCCATCCAAAGAGGGAGATCATTTGATTGGCCGCATCACTCTAAGTAAGCGCTCCACCATGCCACGAGAAGCCGGTTCCCTACTGGGTCTGAAGGTGAGCTTGTCAATGGCAGTTTACACCAGCTAATATCATTGTCTCTGTATTGCACTTGAAGGGTTGTGCTACACTAAAGGTGTGGTCACTTTTACCGTTGCTCATTGAAATTTTGCTGGTGAAAGAAATTGGCGCCGGATGTGACAGATTATGATGAATAATACAGGAATAATGATAACGAAATAAATTAAATGATTTTAGTTCTATTGTTGATGTGGTTACAATATGATGTTCTTTTAAATTTTAAACCGAATTTAAAAATTCCAGATGCAATATCATTTTCAGCTTTGCTAATTTTTACATACCTACATATTTATTTATGTATGTTGCATTCAAATCAGAACCCTACTGGATCCCTGCATTTTTTACTTCCCCAACACTTTCCCAAATCTTTCCATTAAGACCTTCAAGCTTTTCCTCCATTTGTTCTTTTTTATAAAAACGATCTGTGGTTTTTAAGTAGTCAGACTCAGGGTTTGAAAGATTTCTTTATTTTAACAATTTATAGTGGTCTTAAAATATACATGGAGATTATATGGAATATATAGAACATGGAAACAATTTAAACATTTGCATTATTTAATCTGTACAATCTTATTCATAAGTATGTTTTTTTACTATTCTTGTTCTGGTGTTTTCAAGGTACTAAACAGTCTGTATACTCCTTATTTTATGTTTACGTACATACCTCTAAAATCTTTTTTTTCTTTTGTTTTTTCATACTTCCTATTAATGCATTTGGCAGACATTTTATCCAAAGCGACACCTGTTTCACATTGAACGCGTATAAGCAGAGCGTAAGCAGCACAATATTTTATTCCCAAGTTTTTTTAATCAAATTTTCTTTTCAAACATTTACAAAATGTAAAAAAAAAAAAATCAGGCACCATATTAACAGATTAGCGCATTTACACTGCTACAAATTTCACCATAAAATCATATAAGTGTTCCGTGTTTCACAGTCACCATATGACTTTCAGCACTTTGAAAAAAAATAAACAAAACACATTGTCCAAACTTCAAAAACCATATAATGCATATATAATGCCATATGCATGAATGTATTTTCATGCAGGGAAACACTGTCAGATCACAAAAGAGTGTGCTGCACATGAAAAAGGTGACACAATGGACGATACTTGTCTGTATTTGCAGTACACAAGCCGCGGTTAAACTGCAGTGTGAAAGCATAATGCACAGCTTCTGCACTTCTTCCGCCCAGCTTGTGCTTCCAGTGTGAAACAGCCATTACAGTGTATTCAAGTAAAGCAGTTTATCAGTTTGTGTGTTCTCTAGGAGTCAAACCTATAACCTTGGTGTGGCTAGTGCCATTACTTTACAAAATAAATATGTAAAGAAGCTTAAGAACAGTAGTTAGGTTGTTTTTGCAGATTGTGAGTAAACATGGTTGACTCTGTCATCTGTCTTGTCCAGGTGGTTGGTGGGAAAATGACGGAGTCAGGGAGACTGGGGGCCTTTATCACCAAAGTAAAGAAAGGAAGTTTGGCTGACATTGTAGGCCATTTACGAGCAGGTATTATGATTATTTAAATTTGGCTAACTTTGTAAGAAAATCGCAGTATTTTAAAATATTATTTCGACCATAGCTTTATTAATGTCTTTTGCTAGATCTCTGTTGATATTTTTGGTTGCATGTCTACATTTTTCACAGCTCATTATTCAGTCAGTCTGTCTATGCAGAACACCGCCAAGTGCTAAGTAGTTTCTTTTTTGATTTCAGGCGATGAGGTGTTGCAGTGGAATGGGAAGGCTTTGCCTGGAGCAACTAAAAAGGAAGTGTACAATATTATTCTAGAGTCCCAGTCAGCACCTCAAGTGGAAATAGTTGTGTCCAGACCAATTGGGTAAGCGAAACAAAGCACAAAAATCAAACATGGTTTGGAAATGATATAAAAGAAAACAAACCTCTGGATATATGAGTGACTCCAATGATTTTTCTTCCTGTTGCATGTTAAAGATGTATTCAACGTATTCTGTCCAAAAACTTCTTGAAAAAGGTCTATAGAGCATATCAGTAAGTAAAGTATCTGAGAGTGTTCTTCCTCCCAGTGTCCCCATTGTCACCCTACATGCTCCAGACCCTCCTCTCATAGTTAAAACTGTTCAGTCATTGCATCAGCGGTCCTTTGGTTCCCTATTCTTTCCTGTGACTGGACAGTGTTTCCATGATGTCTCAAAAGGGGAAATGCAGTCAAGTCAATGTTTATGTGTGTAGAAAAACTGACAGAGAGAGAAGCTAATGATCTGTCATCTGACATTTTTTTTTTCCTGTGTTTCAATTTTCCTACAGAGATACACCGAGACTTCCAGGGACATCACATCCTCCTCTAGAATCAAGTAGGTTTTGTGAAAATTCTGTCATCATTTACTCACATTTATGCCATTTGAAACCCGTCTTTCGGTGTGTTGAAAGTGGAGTGGAATTACGGACAGTCGTCTCGTCATTTTTTTTTACATGAGGGCAGTGTTAATCACGTTAATCACAAATTACTTGTGAAAAGAGTATACTAACAATATTAATATACTATAAATAATTAATATACTAACAATGAGTAATAAAGCGTAAAGATTTTACTATATTTTCATTCAAATAGTGTACTCCTTGTTATGTTATTATTTCAGAATTTACAATTACATGTTAATTCGTGTTTAAATCAATAATCTATAATTTTATTGGGATATTTTATTTTATTTCACACTTTTGTAAACTAAAATTTTATTTTTATAGAATAAAATTAGATATCATTTTAAAAAGTAAAAGAGTAAAACTGACTTTTAATAATTAAAAATAAATTAATCTGAATGACGAAATGATAGAAGAAATCTATCAAAATGAACTCCATTAGGTTGTGTAAATGATAAGAAAATTTACATATTTGCATGAATTATCACTTTCCTAATTTTGTCCTTGTTATTAAGACATTTCATCAATAAGCTTGAAATATATCTTTACAGCTGCACATTTAACATGTCAACTATTTAAACTTACAGCTGGTTCGAGTTCTATAGATGAATCACAAAAGATGGACCGTCCATCCATCTCTGTAATGTCACCGACTAGTCCCGGGATGCTGAGAGACCTCCCTCTGGTACTGCCAGGCCAGCTGTCGGTAAGTGTAAAACCGCTTTGCAGAGAAAATGTTTGGCCTTGTTTTATCAACTGAAAAGGAAGGTAGTTTGGTGATGACATTTTATCTGCTAGCTTATATTTAAATAATGCATAGCCAACATTTTGTGAACTTTGAGAAAGTGTTATTTCTTTTTACCAAGGTGAAATTATGGTATGATAAAGTGGGCCATCAGCTTATTGTGAATGTCCTACAAGCACGAGAACTGCCCCCTCGACCTGACGGACGACCCAGAAATCCCTACGTCAAAATGTATTTTCTTCCTGATAGAAGGTAAAAAAAAATGAAATATATTCAAATTCACAGATTTTTTCAAGTTTTTTTTTTTTTTTTCAGGTCAGTACCATTTGTTTGTTTCTTTGTTCATTTTGAAAGAAATTATACTTTTATTCAGCAAGAACGCTTTAAAATTTGACAAAAAAAATTCTATTTCAAATAAGTGCTGTTCTTTTTAACTTTCTATTCATCAAAGAATCCACAAAAATATTAAGCAGCACATCTATTTTCAACGATGATAATTAGAAATGTTTCTTAAAGGTATAGCGGAGGATTTTCCCGAATTTTAGAAAAGAACCGCCCTCTCCACTTTTTGAAAAAATGCACATGCTCCCGAGAGGGAACGCCTATTAAACGTGTGCACGAGAGAGCATGCACGAGCTAATCATAGCTTACATTAACTTTTACTAGCAGTGATTTTAAATGGATTTCTCCAAATAGCATGCCAGACTTTACCTGTCAAGTAGAAACGTCGCGACTGAGGCATCAGTGGGAAGCCCAACCTGTGTTTTGAGCGCACGCCATCGTGTGAATCGTGTGCACGAGCACGTACGACGGCCTTACGTAAACATATCACCAGAATGATTGACACTTAGGAGGACCAATAGTCTTGATGATCCACCCGGAAAAAGAAAATCCTCCGCTATACCTTTAAGTACCAAATCAGCATATTACAATGATTTCTGAAGGATCGCGTGATTCTGAAGACTGGAGCAATGGCTGCTGAAAATTCTACTTTGCTGAATCACAGGAAAATACGCATTATTTTAAATTGTAATTATATTTCACATTACAGTTCACTCTATTTTTGATCAAGTAAAGATTTTATCAAAGATAAAGGTCATTATGAGCATAATAGACTTCTTTCAAAATCACCAAAGAAATCTTACCAACCGCAAATTTTGAACGGTATTGTAGATAGGGGGTCTCAGAAATATTTTATTATTTTAAATATTTTAACTATTTGGAATGGTTTTGTATTTTCTTTTCTTTCTTTCATGATATATTTATCAATGCACTAGTTGTGTACTGTAAGATCTCATTTGCATTTTTCATTTTGGGTAATGCTGAGTTTATTAAATTCATTCCATGTTAAAAGATTGAATAATAAGCAGGTGGAAATGGAATCTGCTTTTTCTGTGCTGATTTTTGGGAGAAATTTGCAAAGTTTTTGCAGTGTACACACTCTTTTAAACACACTACATTCCTCTAGTGACAAGAGCAAGAGAAGGACGAAAACGGTGAAGAAGAGTGCAGAGCCAAAATGGAACCAGACGTTCCTGTATTCTCACATCCACCGCAGAGACTTCAGAGAGCGCATGTTGGAGATCACTGTTTGGGACCAGCCCAGAGTCCAGGAAGAAGAGAGTGAATTTATGGGAGAGGTGTGTGTGTGTGTGTGCATGTGTGCTTCAATTATTTTGTCTTGACAGTAAGATATCTATGTATCTATATATAGGTTCGGACATGGGCGTCGGAAGAAAAAAAAAAGTGGGTGGGTCCTCCTCCAGAAAAATGTTACTGGAGTAAATACCATTTCATGTAACTTTATTCTGGTGCCTTTTAATTAAACAAGTAAACTAAACTCCACTTAACGTCGGGCGGTTCTTTGCCTCCATGTCGTGCATTAAATGCACAGCTATCCATGGATTATCCCCCTAATACCATGGTCATTTGCCAGCAATTACAACTTAAAGCTGTTATTGATGTTTGCGACGCAATATTTGACTGGAAGGGTAGGCTACAAAGGGCGGTTACTTTCGTCAGTTGCGGCTCATTGAGAAATATAATGTAGCGATTCAGCGGAAATAGAGTTTAATTTATTAATTTTACTTAAAAAATATTAATTTTAATTCCTCAAGTGGAATGGATTTGACTGACGGCGCTCTGAAAAGCAAACAGACAAATGCGCTGAATTAGAGACGGTAAAAGTGAGTGGGTATAATATCATTGGTCTTAAAAAGTGGGTGGGTCTTGTCCCACCCATATACAATGGTTCCGACGCCCATGGGTTCGGAGCAACATATAATATATTTGTATGGATTCATTTCAGAAGTGAATTCAACGAAAAGTGCATTTGTGAAGTAATGTGTTCAATTCCCTTGACTCCACAGGACCCTTCAGGTTATTTTGGCCTCCAAATAGTTATTCTAACATGGTTCAAATTCCTCTTTCTGTCTTTCTCTTTGCCCAGATTCTGATTGAGCTAGAAACAGCTCTATTGGATGACCAGCCACACTGGTACAAATTGCAATCCCATGATGTTTCATCCCTACCATTGCCTCAGCCATCCCCCTGCCTCCCCCGCAGACATGTTCATGGAGATAGTCCTAGTAAAAAACTGCAAAGTAAGTATCAGCTAGTGTATGTGTGCTAGTGATGTGTGTGTCACTTGTTTTTAATTTATTTAGATAATTTGCATATGCTGGGCAACGATTAATCGCGATTATTTAATACATGTGATATATATCATATATGTGTGTGTGCTGTGTATAATTATTTTGTATATATAAATACACACATATGCATGTATATATTTAAGAAATATTTGCATGTAGGCCTATATACTGTATATAACCTATATTTATACATAATTTATATTATATACAGTATAAATATAAAAATTGTATAAATAAATAAAAAACATTTCTTAAATATATACATGCATGTATGTGTATTTATATGTGACCCTGGATCACAAAACCAGTCACATGTCGCACGGGTAAATTTGTGGCAATAGCCAACAATAGATTGAATGGGTCAAAATTATCGATTTTTCTTTTATGCCAAAAATCATTAGGATATGAAGTAAAGATCATGTTCCATGAAGATATTTTGTAAATTTCCTACCGTAAATATATAAAACATTTATTTTTGTGAGTGAATGCAGCCCAATCACGAAGATAAATGGACAACTTTAAAGGCAATTTTCTCAATGTGTCGATTTTTTTGCACCCTCAGATTCCAGATTTTCAAATAGTTGTATCTTGGCCAGATATTGTCCTATCCTAACATACCATACATCAATGGAAAACTTATTTATTCAGCTTTCATGTGATGTATACATCTCAAGGTCAAATAATTGACCCATGTGACTGGATTTGTGGTCCAGGGTCACATATAGACAAAATAATTATTCACAGCACACACACATATATGATGTAAACACAAACCTTTATTTTGCATGTGATTAATCGCGATTAATCGTTACCCAGCACTAAAATTTTATATTAGCACCAAAAATATATTTACTGACCATACAATGTCTTACAATTTGGGTCTAGAAGACTTGATTACATGTCTAGATAAAGTATGTTCCCTTTCGAAGTTGAACTCTGATGCTGCGTCATGGCGTTGACGCTATGGGAATGCTCCTGCGTGAGCCGGTGTCTGAAGCAGATGCCAAAAATTCGCATGGTCAGCTTATTTGTATTCAGAAGCCGCATGTTTGTTGAGCGTTTGTCTGTTCTTGTATTGTGTGTGTATTTAAAGTCTTTAGACAGGAGTTAGAAAACAGTGTCAGAACTGAATAACAGGATATGCGTGATACAGTGCACTTGCTTTTTTACGGCGGACGACTCACATGACATGCATTTTCTGTATGGGTGAGGAGCACACTAGGTCAGTTCTCGTGTGTACTAGGGCGAGGGTACTAGTCACGATATCAGATTTTTCTGATTTACTAGGGCTGTCACGATATTCTTTTTGGCCAAAAGAATCCACAGTAATGATATATCGAGATATGTATAGAGACCTTGAAAAAAATCTTGTCAGTCAAATGTATCTTTACTTTGTTTATTTTGTGTTTTGCTTTCTATTGCATAACCAGGAGAGAGAAAATACTGTCCAGTTCAACAGTATTATAAATAAGTTTTAACAACACAACTATTAACCTGTTAACTTATGTCCCCCTTTGGAACCCAAATCCCCAAAATGGCGTACCCAAATTAAAATACATAGTTCTTGAAGCCCTTGGACTTCAAACATTGAAGACTCATTTGTAAGAAAACATTTGGCAGCTTGTTGTCATATCGTCAGAATTAATTCAATCGAGATTTATTTAAAACATTTTTAAACCATGTTATGTGATTTCATTTAGAGAATGCTAATCGTTTTTAGCTTAGTACAGTGTCAAAATACAATGTATGAGAATAATAACATTTTATTCCAAAATCATGTTATAGCGTCAGACGAGTGATTGAAATAACTGTCTTCTACGAAGTGACGTGGCTTCTTATCACAGATTGAGGCAGAAATTGTTATTTTATAGTATTCTGCATCTGACTCTGAGGGGTTGGAGGTGGACAAGTAGACGGGTGATTCAGCAGAACAGCTTCCTCAATCTGCTGTACATAGCGTCAACGCCATGACACAGCGTCTCGTTCCCTTCACAGGGAACCGGGTTGCATACGTAACCCCCGTTTTAGATTTTCTAAGAAACAAACAAAAAAAAAGTAAAACTTTATTTACATGGTTTTAAAATGGTCAATATTGTGTGCTTCATTTGATGTTTTCTATGAGAAATGTACATCATGGAGAACAAAGTGCTTGTTTTCCTAAATTATTAACAACGTCACATGAATGCTCATCTCATAAACACTGATGAGACAAAACACTCATGAAATAGTCTATTTTTAACTAGTATTTCTTTTTTTTTATTTGTTTTTCATAGTTTTTGTCTTTTGGTGAAAAAAAAAGCCTTTAAATTTAGTGAATATTTTGTCATATCAAATTAGTTTTTGCTAATTTTAAGTGACACAAATTATTTTGTTGACGTTAATCAAAATTAAACCAAATTTTCATTCATTTTATTTATTGCTTTAAGCACTTATCAACATTCAAAAAAAGAAACTTGTGAATGTGAATTCTTCAGTTATTCATTTTACATTTTGTAGATGTGGTTTATTGCATTGTTACAGAAAAAGCATTTGGGTGAGTTAAAGGCAGGGTAGGTAGGATTTATTAAAAATTAAAGATCCAAATTTGTTAAAACTTTCTATATATATCAATACATAATTAAAATGTAAGAACTCTGAAAAAAAGAGTATAAAAATCAAGTGACTCTAGACCGTTTAATCTGTATTAAACACAGCTCATTATTTCGATTCGGGACGAATCAAAGGATTGGCTTAGGCGACTGTCACTCTCTCGCAACCATGGCAACCACCCTTTTGCCACACAGCACCTGCCCACTTGCGCGCGACCGTTTGATTTGAGGAGTGCGAGAGGCACGGAACCTGATCACACCTCCGTCCAGTAGATGGCGGTAATGCACTATGTTTGCAAGCTGCCAATAAAATCTATCGAAGAAGAAGAAGAAGGCACTGAACCTAGGAATACCAAAACAATGGCAGAGAAAGAGCAATCTAAATTTACAGTACCGGCATATGCAGTTAGTGAAGGCAAACCAGGCAAAAAAATGCCCCTTCCCCTCCGCTTGTCTCAGGTAAATAATGCGTCCTCTAGCTCAGCGGTCGGAGTCGCGCGTTCATGTGTTTTGGGGGCGTGGCTTTGGAAGAAGCACAGAAATGAGGGGGTGGAGTGAATGGAAATAATGAGATGTCTTTAAAACAGTCGTGAGAGGTCTACAGACACTCGATTTTGATACTTTCTTTTTCAGAGTACTTACATTTTAATTATGTATTGATATGTACATAAAGTTTAAACAAATTTGAAAAATAAAATTTTTAGACCATTTCTACCTACCCTGCCTTTAAGTAAGCACTTCAGTTTACTGGTGTTCATTGTTCAGCTCAAGCATCTCAAGCAGGATAATCCTCAGCATAATTTGATTATTTGAAACAATCTTTTTTCTTTTCTTTTTTTTATCTAAAAAAAAATGTGCATTGTTAGTATCTTGCTGTGCTATTTGTTTACTTCATATTTTTGGTTAAAGTTGATCTTAAAAAAACAACATTATTATCGTTATGCATATTTTTTACGCCTTGGCTTTGTAGTCATAACTCATAATCAAAAAAACACTTTGTTAATGAACATTTCCATAAGCAATGTTGTTGAATAGATTAACACTGCAGCTAACTGATCATCAGTACATGAACAGAAGCATCCTGAAATCACATAAGAAGATACTAAACATGAAAACAAAATCAACAACTACAGTATAAATAAATCAAGCAAATGCTCAAAAAATGCAACCATATTAATTATTCATACACCAGTGCATGCTGAGAAGAGGGTAATTGGGACTGAGCTACAGTACAAAGCCATTTATAAAGCAACAACAACAAAAAAAAACACAAAAGAATAACACAGACCAGACCAGACCAGAGAAAAGCTTTATCAAAATCCATTACTTAAATTTCTGAAAGTTATTAAAGTGGCCCTATTATGCTTTATAAGATATTGGGCCCTATTTTAACGATCTGAAACGCAAGTATCAAGCGCGAAACGCAAGTAACTTTGTGGGCGGATCTCGCAAATCTAAAATGGGTTGGTCTGAAGTAGCTTCATTACTCATAGGTGTGGTTTGGGCGTAACGTGAAATAAACCAATCAGAGCGACATCTCACATTCCCTTTAAGAGCAGGCGCGCTTGTTCCATGGCGGATTGCTACTATAACAGCGGATTTGCTAGGCGCACGCCAGGAGCGGTTCACAGCCGAGGAGACCGACGTTCTCGTCAGGGCCGTAAATGACAGAAAAGTGACATTGTATGGGGATGGGAGAAACCCACCCAAATTAACTTCGGTTAAACAGGCATATAATAATTGGGGTAAATGTGTAAGCTAGATTTATGCCTATTTTTTCACATCTTCATGGACACCACAATGATTTCCCTCGTGTGTTAATATTTTTCCTTGTAATAATGTATGGTTTTCTAAAAATTAGAACTGCTGCGTCTGTGTGAAGATGAGATAAGCAAAGTGTATGTGCGTTGTGCACATGCTACATTGATTATGGCCAAGCATGCGCCCTTAAAATAGCATATGAATAACATGCGCAACACACGCCACTGCCTTTAGAATAGGTTTTTCCTGGTCTGTGGTGGAATTGTTTTCTAAACTTGCAAAATAGCACCAGGGAACGTTTGCGCCAGAACACGCCTCCTATTTGCGCTGAACTGCCCCCCGGGAGCGCAAGTTCATTTCCAATTTACCAACGTGTGTCTGTGGAGGGAAAAGTCTGCTGTGCGTCGGGTGCAAAATAGGAATGATACATGCGTCGGTGTACAAAGTCAATTGCGCTGGGTGCAAAATAGGCCCCATAAGCTGTCATATAGTGGTTTATATAGCTGTTTGTGAATGTAAAAGGTCTGCAAAGTTTGGATGATTAAAGTGCACGATAAATGGAGAAATTGTCTCTCAAAAGACAAAATCGATTCTGAACTGCCTGTAACAAGTGGTAAGTAAGTCTAGTCTTAATTCCTGCACGTACTTACATAGGTTTGTAACAAGTTTGCATAATGCCAGCCTACGGTCATCATTGGCTGCCTGCGAACAATGCCCACCCTCTAACACTGTAGTTGTAGCTGAGGTCTGGAAGAATTTAGTTCGTGTTGTCGACATATCGAGAATTTGCTGTTTTCTGTGCTGTTAAAGCAAATCCACTTTGCTCAAATTGATACAGTAAAACCGACATAATCGTACTGTAATACTGTGTATACAAGAGCTAAGGAAGACTTCAGAGCTGATATTCAGATATGGTAATGGAAGTTTTGACATACTGTAAGCATAGGACCAATCACAACAGACTGAGCCATCGGACCAATCAGAGCTGAGTAGGCTCTCTGTAAGGAGGGGTTTAGAGAGACTAAATCCTCAAAGCGTTTCAGATACTGTGAGAAAATAAATTATTCTGATATGTATATTATGAGAAAATTTGTGTTTTTTGACCTTGGATTCATGAAAAACTATTGTAGGAGACATTCAAAACAAAAAATTAGTAACTTTTAAAATAGCATAATAGGGGCACTTTAAACTGGCTTAATTTTTACAAAAATACAAAAAACCTTTAAATCTATTGTTTTACACTATAAAGGAAAATAAGGTAAAATAGCTTTGAATGCAGGTTATAATGCAATAATACATGTTGTTTTTATGTTCAGCAGTTGAATTGTATGCTGTGTGTGTGTGTGTGTGTGTGTGTGTGTGTCTCAGGATCTCATCGCATCATTGAAACAGATTATGATGATGGTATAACAGTAGTGTCCTCAGGTGGGTGGGGGCAATGCTTACTCTGTTCGGAGACTAGAAACCCAACACAGGGTGAGAGAGAAAGCTAATGTCACGTATTATTACTGCAGAGGTGTACTGTAGAAAATACAGCTGTTTTTAATTTTCCTCCAAGCCTTTTATTTGCATAGAAGCCCATTAGTTGATATACAAATGAATATGATTCTTAATTGGCACAGATGAAAGCATAAGATGAAAAAGTTTGTTTTATAATAGAGTAATGGATTATAAGAGAAGGTTGTGTTAGTGTTTGAAGTACAGAATACGGTCTCTCTCCTCCTATGCTGGGCTGAACTGTAGTGTTAATTTGAACCACAGAAGTACCTCACATTAATTGTGCATGGACACTGTGGAGGAATGACTCTGTAAGTCAATCACTCTCTATAAAAACACACTTTTATTACCTTCATAAGACCTGTTTAATTTTGTTGTAAGCTGGAATAGCAAAAGGGTAAAAGTGATTATAAGATTGTATTACAGCATGTAACAGGATTAATATGGGTCTTATGACAATGGATGTTATCTCTGTTGCATGCCTGTAGAAAAGCTTGCTGTAGAATTTAGAGCTTAAAAGAAGAATATGCCGTGGCTGATATTTGAAATTTTATGTTTTATACTATGTTCCATGCATATTTTTAACATATGAGTACTGCAAGTTGTCAGACCTGCAGTAAACACTGTTTATTGTTTTATGCTATAGAGTTGCACCAGTATAACTTAATAGTCAATTTCAATATTGAGGAGTTGATAATGAGACTTTTTTGACATTTATGTTATCTATGCAGTAATATTTAGTGCAATGTTTATTTACATGTTTATAGTGCAGATATTTGAGTGCTTTTCATTTATATTCTGTTTATTAATTGAAAAAGACTATACTTGTTCAGTGTTAGTGCTTTGATGAGCAATCAGAGTTTATCAGAAGCATGAGTCATGAATTCTGGCACTCAATGCTTAATTTAGCTTTATTCAAATTTTCTTTCAACTTTGATTGGGAGAAGATTCATTTCCTTCCCAAATCTACATTTTAATGTAACTGCAAGTTAGAAATGTAAAAGTCAGATTTCTCTTACAAAGAGCATCAATTCCTGACAACAACTCAATCTGCTTCTCCAGTTCTATGTTAAATAAATTGTGCTCAAATACATTCACTTCACAGATGTTTTCATAAGTGAACTGTAGTAATGGAATCTGTATGTTTCAGTGGAAATTATACAGAAATGATATATACGCTTTTTACATCTCGTTAATGCTTTGTTTCACATCATGATTTGATGGATTGGGTTAGCCTAATTAAGTCTGCGTTTTTAACCAGCAAATCCTTCATCAGTTGTACTGTAGCATTATCTTTAGTTGTTTACAGTTGCATTCTGGGAAATTAATTTATAACATTGAAACTGTGTTGACTTGAGTACCGTTGGGCACCAAGCCTTAATGCATCTCTAATTATTTTTTTTGCTGGTTTTTAACTGCTATGTCAAGAAATACATAAAAACAAAGAGAGAGGAAAATGGTTATGGAGCCACTAAAGAGACATGGTGATGGTAAAGATATTTGTGAGAACGCAAACGTTTTGTGAGGGAATGAAAAGCATTTAAATAATTTTTTTCCTCCCATATCATATTTTCACAAAACACCACGTATAGTTAACTCTGCCTTGGATAACATTGATGTAATACGTGAAACCAATTAATTTTTGAAAATAAACACATTTAAGGTGACAATCAGATAAACATTTGTAAAAATACAATCATATAGTGCCTTTTTTTGTGCTTGTTTTCTTTCTAGCATGTGTAGAGCAGTAGCAGTTGTGCTGGTACCTCAGCACAATCCTTTGGCATGAATTGTTGTAGTAGTTTTAGAAATGTGAATGTGGGTGTGTTATTGTCACTCTCTGATGTCCCTCCAAAAAGGTGCATTGTTTTAACTGGAACAAGTCTGTGACACAAAATGTATATGTATTAAAGCAGCAGAGAGGAACTCCAGAGACAGAGAGAGGTCAAGCACACTGACCGTACCTGAGAGGCAGGCGGCCATACAGCATCGCTCGCGGTCAGTATCCCCGCACCGAGAAGACCAATGTAGAGCCCGGTCACGACCTGCACATGTCCCTATGCAGAGGTGAGCCACATCAATTGGATACCACATATTTACATGTTCAACAAATTCAACCTGACTGACCACTAACTGGGGTCACTTAATATTCAGCAATATTACTGATTTGAGTGCACATAAACTATTGGATGAGAACTCAACTTAGCTGGATGATGACATCACTGTTTTCTGCAGAGCTGCTTTATATAGCTGAATTCAACTCATTTCATAATTGATGTACTTTACACAGTTACTGAACCGAAATGAAACCATACTGAACTGATTTCAACTGAATAATGACTGTTTACTATTATCTTTTTAGAGCTGCTTTACAGCCGAATTGAATTCCGTTTGCATCATTGAATCATTATTTTCCTGTTATCACTGTAAAGGATACCTGTATTATTGATCAATTATTATATTTTAGAATTAAATAAAATGCTTGGAAACAAATGTTGTAGTAATGAAAACATTTTTACAGTGTTCAGTGTTTTTATATAGACACAGATTCTGTTCATACTTGCTTCCTTAAATGTTATATTGTAAGAATATTATGCTGGAGGTGATTTAGCTGCGCAGTGTCTTGCCCTCTAGAGGATGATTTATGTGGTGTACGACTCATCACCCTTCATCCTCTCATCAGGAGTCTGGATGAGATCCACAAAAACCATCATCATTCCTGCTCTCCCTCTCGTTACCATGACTCCCACCAGGAACATCGCTCCGGAGATTCGGACTATGAATATTCAGAGGACAGGTATCGCTATTTTAGTGCTTAATGCTCCAAATGCATATATAAAAATGTGTGTGCGTGTTTGTGGAAAACATTGTAACTCAGCTCTCTACATTGATTTGTGCAGTTTTATTATTTGAACGCTTTAGCTATATTGAACTGCATAATTGTATTCACATATGGATCTTTTTACTATTAATGATAAGTAGCATCAAGAATATTTGATGTTTTAGAAACAGAGTTTGACTTGATTTTCATATTGTCAACAAAATGTTTCATGCTGTTACTTTACTAAATACTAATACTACTAAAATGACTAACAGCCATAGTTTTTAGTTCATTCCCATTAATAATAGTACAAATATTGCTAAATACATGTCTATTATTTTCTACACATTTTCTTTTTTTTTTCTTTTTTTTTTTCCTCACCATCCTCTTACTTTTCTTTTATGTTTGGTTGTCAAATTTTCAATGTTTCATCATCACCATGGCAACCTCAGCGAGGTCCTGGAGGTGCACAGATCAATCCGAGGTGGGAGTGCTGAGTGCCTGCATACAAACAGGTAAAAATCCAGAGCTGTAAGCTGCCATCCTGAGTTACCTGTATCTTATTTCTTGACAATTTTAGAGCATACAAATCATTTGACTAAGACATATAATCAACCAAATTTGTTTTGTGCCTAATTCAAGAATCTTTGAGTTCTATGCCTGCCATGTTAAACAATTTAAACATTTTTGTGTGTTTGCTTGAGTAATAATTTTTTTTTTTTTTTTTGCTCTTTTTGATGCCTGCTTGTTTGTGCTAATTAAATTAGGAAATTAGCTAGGCACTGTAACACACTTCCCCCAAAGATGCCATTGTTAGTGAATGGTATACATAAAGATATTTACAGGTAAGCTGGTTGAAACTAACCGAGTATCAATGTTGTGCTTGAGCATATTCCAATTCTGTTATTGGAGCTTTCCAGACCCTTGTGATAATGCGAAATGTACCTCTGCTTAGTGTGATTTGTGTGCTGTTTTAGTCATTACATACATTGTTCTTCATCCCTTTCATTGTGTTGTACTCTCAAGGGTGTCTCATACAACCTTTCACCTCTGTAGTTAACAATGTTTTCCTTTCAAAGTAACTGTATGTATATTATTAATTGTCTTTGTTGAAAGATTTTTAAGGGGAAAAAAGCAGATTAACTACCATCAGGGCAATCTTTTGGTTTACAAAAGCATACTAAGTTATTACTTTTCAACCTGAATTCAAAATCAGAATGCGTTATCTACATATTTTTAGGTAAAGTCCAAAGACCAGTGAAGATTATTGAGAATCAAATGAGCAGAAGACGCAATAAATCACAATTTTAAATTGACTAAAGACAAAGAATCACAATATTTCACAAATTACAATATTTTCATATCATGACCCAAATATAAATATAACATTGTACACTGAAGTTGACAACCCCATCACACCGATAGGTCATACACTATATGGACAAAAGTATTGGGACACCTGACCATTACACAAACAGGGTCTGTAATGACATCACTTTCTAAATAGAGCTGTGACAGCTTCAAGTCTTCTGGGAAGGCATTCCACAAGATTTTGGAGTGTTCTTGTGGGAATTTTTTACCCATTCATCCAGTAGAGCATTTGTGAGGTCAGGTGTTGGACAAGAATACTGGGCTTGCGATATCCATTCCATTTCATCCCAAAGGTGTTTGATGGGATTGAGGTCAAGGCTCTGTGTGGGCCAATCAAGTTCTTCCTCAACAAACTCATCCAACCACGGACCTTGCATTGTGCACTAGGGCACAGTCATGCTGGAATAGAAAAGGGCTTTCCTCAAACTGTTCCCACAAAGTTGGAAACATGCCATTGTCCAAAATGTCTTAGTATGCTGAAAAATTAAGATTTCCCTTCACTAGAAGTAAGGGGCCAACCCCTAAAAAACAGCCCTGTACCATTATCCCTCCTCCACTACATTTAACAGTTGGCAGTCATGTACAGTAAGTAGCATACTCCTGCACCACTCCATCCAACGCTTGGCATTGTACTTGGTGATGTGAGGCTTGCATGTTGCTGCTCGGCCATGGAAACCAATTCCACGAAGCTCCTGCCACACAATTTTTTTGTGCTGATATTAATGCCGGTGGAAGTTTGGAACACTTCGGCTATGGAATCAGCAGAGCGTTGGCGACTTTTACACACCATGCAGCTCAGCACTCGGTGACACCGATCTGTGACTTTACGCGGTTTTCCACTTCGTGGCTGCAGTTCCTATAGCTTCCACTTTCTAATAATAGCCTAACACTTTCAGTTGACTGTGAAATATCTAGCAGAGATGAAATTTCACAAACTGACTGCAAACGTGGCATCCTATCACAGGTGAACAATGCTTGAGCTCTTCAGAATGACCATTTTTCCCAACAAATGTTTGGAAACGTTGACTACATGTCTAGGTGCTTGATTTTATACACTATACACTGGGTCTGATAATTAAGAGGTGTGTTCCAATACTTCTGTCCATATAGTGTATATTAAACTAAGAGCATCAGTAATTTCCCTTCTTGTGATGTTCGCATACAAAAAGCCACCAAGCCCCTCTCTTCTTTTACGTCAGTTTCGTAGATTTTTTACTTTCTTTTTGGGGCTGTTATGCATGCTTTTGTTTATTTCTTTATTTCTTCCCATGCTAAGCTCTACCCTCCCTGCATGCTTAAAGAACAAACCGCCACGGCGAACAGAGAGGGATGGAGTTATCCCTCTTAGTGCCATTCCACAGCGTGTTCTCAGGTTCACAGATGAGGTCAGCTCTGGGTAAGGGAATAGTGGTCAGCTGACTAAATCCAAACAAGATAACTGTACAATCAATAGGTAGTGAGGAGTAGTAATGAGAAATGAGAAATTAAAAATGTTTGTGTGGTACTGGAAAATATTTCAGTATTTATGCCTGAGAAATAATGGCAACAAGCAACTATTATAATAGTAATATTAGTCATGTGGCTTTTCTGTATGATACTAATTATTCATTCTTTCTTTCTTTCTTTCTTTCTTTCTTTCTTTCTTTCTTTCTTTCTTTCTTTCTTTCTTTCTTTCTTTCTTTCTTTCTTTCTTTCTTTCTTTCTTTCTTTCTTTCTTTCTTTCTTTCTTTCTTTCTTTGCAGTGATCTTCAGCCTTCATTAGACAGAGTAAGAAGTGCCAGCACGACTTGTTTAAGGCCAGAGTCAAACTTCCACTCACCTGAAAGAGAAAGGTATGTGAAAACAAAGGGGAATCCAGTACCTACGAGTATACTATTCTTACTCCACAACCAAACTGTGCCAGGACATAGTGTCTGTGTAACGTTTTAAAAGCTTGGGGTCAGGAAGATTTTATTATTATTATTATCATTGTTTTATTAATACTTTTATTCAGCAAGAACACATTAAATTTATCGAAAGTGACAATGAAGGCTTTTACATTGATACATAATAATAATAAAAATAATATGAGTAATTTTTGTTGAGCACCAAATCAGCATTTAAAGGGATAGTTCACTTTGAAATTAATTTTTGATATGTTTTAGCTTACCTCAAGGGCATCCAAGATGTAGGTGTCTTTGTTTCCGCAGTAGTTTCAATTTTGATATTTTTAGGTCAAACCGTTCTTGTCTGTCAGTCATATAATGCAGGTCTATGGTCACTGTCTCAAAACACAAGCACAGAGTCCAAATTAAAACAATTCCCCATCGTCCAAATTAAACAATTCCCCATCATAAGTACACATTGATGGCCTAAGACACGAAACGAGCGGTTTGTGTGGGAAAACGAACAGTATTTATATCGTTGTTATCTCTTGAACACAGCACACGTCCAAATGATCTGACGGCGCGGGCGGGTATAGATATATACATAGATGTCGCCTTGGCTACGGTTTCGTTCCAATGAACTGCAGTAGCGAAGGCGACATCTATGTATATATCTATACCCGCCCGCGCCGTCAGATCATTTGGACGTGTGCTGTTTTCAAGAGATAACAACGATATAAATACTGTTCGTTTTCTCACACAAACCGCTCGTTTCGTGTCTTAGGCCATCAATGTGTACTTACGATGGGGAATTGTTTAATTTGGACGATGGGGAATTGTTTTAATTTGGACTCTGAGCATGCTCTTTGAGACCGTGACCATAGACCTGCATTATATGACTGACAGACAAGAACGGTTTGACCTAAAAATATCAAAATTGAAACTACTGCGGAAACAAAGACACCTACATCTTGGATGCCCTTGAGGTAAGCTAAAACATATCAAAAATTAATTTCAAAGTGAACTATCCCTTTAAGAATGATTTCTGAAGGATTATGTGACATTGAAGACTGGAGTAATGGTTGCTGAAAATTCACCTTAACAATAACAGCTTTACCATCACATTTTTAAATATATTAAATGAAAGTTACTTTAAATTGTAATAATATTTGACAATATTACTGTTTTACTTTATTTTTTATTAAATAAATGCAATTTGGTGAAGATAACAGACTAACGATTTAAAAATCTTACTGACACCAAACTTTTAAACTGTAGTGTTCTTGGGGAGTCTGTTCTGCCTTTAACAGTTTTGGTTAAATCAGAGGTCCATCATCCTGGCCTTGAACTCCATGATACCTTTCCATTTAGCTATTACATTCCTCCTTTTGTTTTTTGTTTTTTTCCCACTCTGTTTGTTTTATGGATCAGTCATTTTCCATCTCAAAGGCATTCTGGCAATTTGGATAGGCCAAGCTCTCAGATAGCTAACAAGAAAACCATTGATGGTGACAGGTAAGATCTCATAATAAACCTCTGAACATATCTTTATCACTTATCTTTTTGTGTGTGTGAATCTATTTCAGCTTTTTCACTATTTTTACCTTTTTTTGTAGTTGGTTTACCCTTTTAGTTTATTTATTTTTTTGCATGTCTGATTATGTCATTACATTTTTTTTTGTATTTATTTCTTTTGCCCTTGACCTCCTTTGCGGTGGCTGTGTTTAGACTCCAGCCCACCTCTATCCTGAGGGGCAGCAGGAGGAGGAGAGAGCCTCCCCTCATGTCCTTTGGCCAGACCAGCTTAGGGGGTTCCTGCCCTAACTCTCCGAGAGCTGACAGGTGCATGCTGGGAGCCCCTCAGAACTTGATTTATCTGCTTTAGTTTGTGCACTGTTGTTTATTGTGATATCTTAATAATACAAAATCTGTTTCTTAAAAATGTTATTGCCATAAATTTTAATTAACTGATAACATTAAATCTCAAAGTTGCACTAGGTGATTATTTGTTATTTTGTTTTGTTGGCCGATACAACAGTGTTCTGATTCGAACACCTACCAGCAAAAACAGTCGGCCAATGAATAAATACCCTATTCACAGATGTATTTGTCACACACAATAAAAGTGTCTAATAATGCGAGGGGTTATGGAGATAATGTGGTCATGTATTCTTAGCGTGACGACCACAATCCCACTCTTTTAATAAAACTGCTTTTGCATGAGTCTTCATCTCATGCGAGTGAACATTATTTTAAGTTAAGGCTGGAATATACAGAGCCCCTAAAGGGACATGAAGGAAAACTTAATGCGAAACTTTGCAAATGCAAAATATATTTTTTCATCCCATCTCATATTTTTTTCCATCACCATGTCCATTTTATTGGCTCTGTAGGAATACAGAGTTGATGCTACAGTAGTTGCTGGAAGTCATAACCAGTCTACAGATACTGGGCAGTCAGAGCTGACAGATTTCTCAAAAAATCATGCATTGTATGATACGCACAGGTTTTTTTTTTTTTACTTCAGACCCTGATTCCATCTAGTTATGAAACATGTTTGATATTTTAAGATGATTTTAGAACACATATTGTTATCATTTGTCATGCACCTCTTAGCTATGAGGCACATGTTTCTGTGTGAGTTTGTTGAGGTTGGAACGATTTGAAAGTCTGGTAGTGTGTAATCTTCAGTCATAGTGTATGATGCCAATTTTTTTCACTGAAACCATTTTCAAAGTCGACAAAGTATTTGATGATGATTTGTTTTAGCCTGTTCAGATTTAAAAAGTTTTGTAGTGTATTCCAGCCTTTAAAGCAAAACATTTTGACACAAAAAGTGGACACAGTTATAAGTGCACCTTTAACAATAAAATGAATAATTTCTCCTTCAAATGTTTTCTTGTTTCTCCGTAACTACATAGTGTATTACAATGAAATATCATCTTTAAATCACATTATAAAATGTTTTTTCTCCTGTATTTTTTACAACAAATCTCTCTTTCCAGAGAACTTCCACGAGGTGGACATTATTCCCCAGCAGGGACCACGTCATTAGGGCGCAGAGGCAGACAACTGCCACAACTCCCTGCAAAGAGCAGCAGTATAGAGCAAGGTAAGCAGTTCACTCTCTCTCTCCCTCTAAATTATTACAAAATCAGACAGCAGTAATCTGAAATGCTATTACCATTCAAAATCACAGCCCAAACCCATGAATCTGTCCCAGTGCCTTTATAAATGCCAGATAATTTCATGACTCCTCTGTCCGTAGCCTTTTTCATGTGCTCCACAAGATCACGCATGTTGATCTTTCTACCTTACTCATTTCTGTCTCTTCTCATGCCATTTCTCATGCCTTCAACCCCATCTTCATGAAGAACATGTCAACAGTAAACCTGAGGAGAAACCTAACTCAGGTATCTCATTCCATTCTCTGCATTTTGCCCTAAAATTGATCACTTGCTTGTCTAGAAGAACTGAACAATATTATTTTTTACTCTGCTGTATATTCCATGTTCAAACCCCACAATATTTGGAACATTGTAGCTCTTCTAAGTAGGTTATTTGCTGGTCAACCAGCCACTTTGTTCCAAAAACAGACTGACCATCTTTAGCTGGTTTGTTCTTGGTCAAGATGATTTACTAGCTTCAAACTATCTAATGACCTGCTTGAACCAGTTAGAAACCACTGTTCCAAAACCACTTCAAGGCAAGACACCACCAGGTGAATTGAGTGACATAAAAATAACTAATAGATATCTGTCAGGGTTATGTCACTACGGTTTATTCTTGTTTGACACTACTACTGTCTCGTCATTGTTTTCGCTTTCCTGTCCATATAAGTTGTTTTGTGTGTGGAGCGTGGTGTTCGGATCTCAGCACTTTGGTCTTGTTTGGTTTCGGTTCTGTGTCAGGGTTCAGGCATTCATAGATTGCGGTTTCAAGTTCGCTCGGGCCATAGTCTCTTCTGTCTGCAAGTGTTATTGTGTTCTGTGTAGCATGTGGTTCATGTTTATATTAGGGATGGGCATTTTTGTCAATTTCTCATTTCGATCATTGACAGGTCTCAAAATACTTGGGGGGCGGGGCGTGTCCGTCATGAAAATGAAAATATTTTAAGACTATTACGAAAATTTATGTTGACAAATAAAAATATGACATGAAAACATTTCTATGAAAACATGAACGTATGACTAGAAAAAAATAACACTGCTAGATTATGATTATCGAAAAAGAAACATCTAAAAGGAATAGAGGCTTGAGGTAAGGCTGAAGTAAATGATCTTCAGTAGACTGAAGCCCATTCTATGACAAATCCTATGAGATTAATAATCAGATATCCTAGATACATAACATAAACATAACATTACAACTTGCATCTGCACATAAGGACACAAATGTGCATGTGAACTTGAGCGTGCTAGTTTTTTACAGTCTATGGTTTGAAAGGGAAACTCTGGATGCGCTCTTCCCTTAACAGCATGCTGATACACGGGCAACTAAAGCACAGAGAATCTACAACATTCTATTACAATCCTGTTCTCATTATAATGCTATATATTGCACTTCATTTTATTTTTCATGAAAGAAAGTGATTACAGTCATCACTGCGCGTTTTCGAAGTCATAACGAGAAACAATTTTAAATAGGCTAAAACATAGTTTTACTGTTAAAAAATGAGAACAAAATAAAACTGCTGCATTATTATCATCAATGATTTTGAAAAATAGCCCATCTAAAAGGAATATGAACGTCTCGAATAACCCAATAATAGTAAATAATGTCGGACATTGCATTTGAGCTGAAATTAAAAAGTGAATGAACAGTCGGTAAACTGCAGCGTTTTGCTAGCTGGTTATTAAACTCACCCAAACACATCTTATATTTGAGATTATTCAGATATAGAGAACATAAAAGTAATTTTACTACTTACATCTGCACAAAAGGACTTGAATACGCACATGAACTTAACCATATTAGTCTGATGTGTAATTCTTGTTGTGGACGCACTCTTCCTTTAACAGCGCGCTGAAAAACTAAAGCACAGAGAATTTACATTTACATTTATTCATTTTGCAGACGCTTTTATCCAAAGCGACTTACAAATGAGGAATACACCAGCAAGCAATTCATTGTGAAGAGGCAAATAAACACAAAAAATGCGCAAAATACAAAATTTCAGACATTGCTTTGAGTAAGCTAGAATAGGGAGGGATTAAAGAAAAGTTAAAGCATTGAATTTTGAAAGAAAAAGTAATAATACATGATGAGGTTAAGTGCTCACGGAAGAGTTGAGTTTCAGCTGTCTTTTGAATGTTGTCAGGGATTCTGCATTCCGGATGAAGGCGGGGAAATCACCAGCAAGGAACAGTGAACGAAAATGTTCTGGAGAGTGATTTTGCCAATGTGTATGAGTGCTGGTAAAAATGTAGGAGAGATGGCTTATAAAAGGTGTGAGGGGATTGAATCTGGAGGGCAGGTGGTAGGATGACTGGAGTGGAGAAGTTTAGATACTTCTGTCTCAGTGAGTGCAGAGAAGGATGAGAGAAGATTTCTGGCTGTGGATGTGGTTGGTCTGAGTTCCTGTGTGTGTAGAGCTGAGAACTGACTGCTGATGGTTGTTGTTTGGTCAGTGAAGAAATTAGCAGTTAAAAATGTGTTCTCATTATAATGTTATGTAGGCTACATACTAGTAGATTAGTACTGCACATCTTGCAGTTAACTGCATTACATGATCAAAGTGATTCCAGGCATCACTGCAGTGCGTGCTTTCAAATCCAGTTTCACTTTATTTCGCTGGTCTGGAACAAATCAGGCCTCAGGAACCGCCTCAAATGCTGCATTTTCATGACTGATCGCCGCTGTCACATACGAGCACTCAAGTAATCTTGCCCATCCCTAGTTTATATTGGCAATGAGCTTTCATGTTGTCATGTTTTGTCATGTGCTATGTAGCACGCGGCTTGTGCATTTAGTTGACTGCGTGCTTTCATGTTTTTATGTTTTGTGTGGACACACAGTCAGTGAGAGCTCTCATTGGCTGCATGTTCTTGTCATGTTTTGTTTGAGCACATGGCTTGTGATTGTGTTCACTGGCCATGTGCTCTTGTTGTTTAACTTGTTTGGTGTGAGCACATGGCTGGTCAGGTTTGTTTCTATGCGCCATGTTCTCTGCTGTCTACTTTCAAACCCCGCCCTTCTTGTTATCTGAATATTTGTTTATTTGCACCACCTGTCCTCCCTCGTTACCTGCTTTGTTTGCTTTCCCTATTCATTCTCCTCGTGTTTGCAGTCCTGTGGTAGATCGTCGTCTAATGTGGGCCATGTTTACTGGCTTCCTGTTGTTTCCTGCCTTGTCCTGTCCCATCCTGCCTTATCTTGCCTTGTTCAGCCAGTCATGTTTTCTCCTACGGGGTAGCTTTTGTTTGTTTTTTGATTTAATAAAAGCCCATCTCTGCATTCTTGAGTCCTGGCCTAATCCCTTCACCCCAATCTGTGACAGAACGATCTGCCCAACATGAGGACTCTGCAGAAAATGGGTTGCTCTATCTACCAGCCTCCACTGCCTGTAGCCCCTCTCCCTATGCATGCTCAAGGTCACAGCATTGAGTTCACTCCATCAACAAGGGACTAGTCTGAGGGAACTCACTCTGGAGTTCAGGAGTGTGGTTCAGTTCAGGCTGGGTTACAATGAGGCGGCTCTCAAGGACTTATTTAACTATGCCCTTGATGAGCCCATTAAAATGTGGAGGTTATTAGGCATGGAGCATCTGTCTTTTGAGGGTTTTGTGGAGTTTCTCACCTGCAGTGGGAGGAAACCAGCACTGTAGCAAGAGGTGCCCTATAATATGGTGCATACCCTTCCTCCTTCAGACAGTAAAACCTCCACTTCTCACCTCCAAGGAGGAGGAGAAACAAGTCCACCTCTAGCCACGCTGCAGCTCCTCCAGAGGCGGCCATAGACGCGGCAGCTCATCCTAGAGACTGCTGCAGACACTGCAGCTTCCCCTGAGGCACCCGAGACCACTGCATCACTCCATGAGGATGCAGAGTGCTTTGCAGCTTCTCTGCGGGCGGCCGTCTATGTCTCCTCGTCCTCGCAAGCCCAGGAGAAGGAGTGGTCCTGTTGCTCCCCCAAGCCCAGTGATCCTGGAGGACCTGACTCTGGTGGTCCCAACCAAGTCCGGTGGTCCTGGAGGACCCCAGACCAATGGTCTCTAATCCAGTTGTCCTGGAGGACCCGACTCCAGTTGTCCTGGAAGACCCAACTCCGGTGGTCCTGCAGGTCCCATATCTGGTGGTCCTGGAGGACCCAACCCTGGTGGTCCCAAGTCCGGTGGTCCTTGAGCTCCCTGTCATGGCCACTGAGGCTGTCCCTGAGCAGCCCGATCTCCCTGTCAGTCTTGTCATGGTCCTCCTGCCTCCCTGTTGGCTGCTTCGACTCCCGATTCTCCTGAACTACCCATTTTCCCTGTCGACTCCCGATTCTCCTGAACTACCCATTTTCCCTGTCTGCCTGCGCAGTTGGCCCTGCCCTTGTTCCCTTCCCTGCCAGCTCTGCCCAATCTCCCTGCACCACTCTCTGCCAGGACTCAAGACACACCTGAGCCTTAATGGTCTATACCCCTGGCTCTGAAGTTCTTGCTTCATTTTGTTGACATATCAGAGTTGTTTACAGAGGGGAACCTCTAGCCGATAAACAGGTCTCCTAGAGAATAGTAAACATATGACCGATGATCTGTCCTGATACTCCTCAGGAACCATTTGGAAGAGTGTTATCATAGCCCAGTGTTGTGCGTGAACGAGTTCAAAAGAACGCGTTCATTGAACACGCTCATTTTTTCGTGAACGTTGAACTGAACGCAACACATTTTTTAATAAAGAACTTGAACGTGAATTAGTTCCCATTATGTGTCATGAACGGCAGACATCACTGTAAATGAACGTTGGAATTTGTTTTCCATTGAAAACTGAGTGACATCTGTTTTCTCTTTTGAAACGCAACGAGAGAAAGTTCCTCCCTCCTGTATCCATAGCAACGCAACGCCGCGTAGCAGGCAACGACGAGAGCGCGGAGGGCTAGAGGAGCGAGAGACAGACCAAAGACGAGAGTGAGGGAAAGCGCTGCAATTTAAAAAAAAATGGCTAGTGGAAGTGATGGCACGGAGACGGACACCGATTCTCCTTATGAACATTTAAAACAATTTTACACTCTTGCAAACCAAGACCCCGACGGCAAAAATCTTACCTTTCTGTGTAAGATATGTCCACCTGCGCAGCAAAAACAAGTTAGGACATCAACAACGTCCTTCTCGAATTTGAAACGGCACATTGAGTTAAAACATCCATCCAGTGTAAATGCATATATGCACGCCCTCGAGGGTCATAAGGGAGGAAAGGGAAAAAAGACCCCCTGCCAACCCCAAACGCAAATGACACTGCCAGCAGCCTTCAAGAGGTCCGTGGTGGTCTCACAGGAGCAGGTAGATAAACTGACTATCGACTACATTGTGGAAGATTTACAACCTCTAAGCAAAGTTGAGAAACCCTCGTTCATCAGACTAGTGACAGGTTTGCAACCAACCAGACATGTGCCTTCAAGAAAGCAAGTGCAGGGACTACTGAATAGAGAATTTAAGGAGGTTATCAATAAATTAAAAAGTGAACTTGCCGAGCTTGATTTTGTTTGCACAACAGCTGATTGCTGGTCAGCTGTCAACAAGGGATTCATGGGCATTACAGTTCATTGGCTTGACAAACATGATCCATCACTCAGGAAATCAGCTGCACTTGCATGCCGTCGTGTCAGGGGGTCACACACATATGATGTACTGGCAAAAGTACTGGCAGAGGTGTACAAGGAATTTAAAATCCAGAACAAAATTGTGTGCACAGTGACAGACAATGCCTCAAATTTTGTTAAGGCATTTAACTGTTTTGGAGAGGGTGTTGCTATTACAGCTGCGGCTGCAGCTGCTGATGAAACAGTGGAAGAGGCTTCTGTCCAGGCAATTGACAGTTTGGATGATGGTGATGGTGATGATGATGATGATGATGGGCTTGAGCCAGCACCCCTCTCAGCGTTAGAGGATCCCTGCCTCCCCCCTCACAGAAGGTGCATGGCCCACACCTTAAATCTTGTTGCTGCCGACACAAAGAATGTAACTGACAGGCAGTACAACACACTGGCGAGGCCTGTGTTTTCCAAAGCATGCGCTCTGTGGAACAGAGTTAAACGGAGCTCAAAAGCCTCAGATTTGGTTGAGGAAAAGCTAAAGATTGGCTTTGTCACTCCAAATAACACACGATGGAACTCAATGTTCCTCTCCATGCAGCGCCTGAGTCACATAGCCACATTGACTCCACAGGCCAGCGACCTGATAGCGCCAGGTGATCCAGCTCCTGAATATGACAGGCTGCTTCTGCACAACGTCTGTGATGAGTTCGGCCTTCGGCGGTTTTCCCCACAGGAGATTGATTTCATCCATAACTTTGTGAGTGTGATGCATCCCTTAGCCGCTGCACTAAACATTCTTCAAGGGGAGAAAAACACATTCCTTGGGTACCTGGTGCCTACAATTGTGCAGCTGAAAAATGACTTGAGAGGGCTGCTGGATGAGAGCTCAAAGCCTACAGCTACAGAAGGTCTGGCTGCATGTCGTCCTCTCATCCAAACCATGATTCAGGCAATCTGCAAAAGATTGGATGACAGGCTTGAAGAAAAAGAGAACATCCTGGCAGCTGTACTACTCCCAATGTTCAAGTTGGACTGGGTGTCGGATGACATTCAGCGCTTGCAGTACAGAGTGATGCTGAAGCAAGAAGTGCAATCTATCTCTGTGGTGGAGTCTGAACAAGCGCAAACCTCTGCAACAGAGAGAAAAAGCAGTGCTTCCTCCTTTTTTAAATTCAGTCGAAGCCCAGTAACAGTCACCAAGTCCGAGGTGGACATGTACCTGGATGCCCCAACTGCTGACAACTTCAATGAGTACACAGTCCTACCCAAGCTGAAAAAGCTGTTTGTGAAGTACAACACAGCAATCCCGTCAAGTGCTCCAGTGGAGAGGCTGTTCAGCACTGGTGGCCAGATATTTAGGCCCAGGAGAAACCGATTGGGAGATGCCAACTTCGAAAAACAGTTGGTGTTGAATGCAAACAAAAAACTCTTTGGACTGACCTGAGGGGAGAAAGAAGTATCCAGGGGGTGGGGTTCAGTTTTCAGTTCGCACTAGTGTAACCATGTTCCTGTAGATCATGTCCCCAGCACTGAATTGAAAAGGTCACCAACTACTGTATGAAAGTTGAAGTTACCTACCTAAAGTTGCATAAAGTTCCATCTTACACAAAGTTACATCTTAAAAATCACTGTTTCAACCATAAAGATACGCAGTTTCCTTAAAAATAAAGTTTTTTGTGCCTTTGAGTTTTGCTTTCATTACCTTCATTCAAGAGTTTTGCTCATTTCATACACACACATATGTATATATAATATCATATATAGCAAATAATATATACATATTTCATATTATATATTCTTTTTTTAATTAAATGCTGGTAGATTTCATTGCACTAAGTATAGAACTGGTCTACCTTGTCTGTACTGCTGCAAGTTTCATCACCTGGTAAGAAACCCACAATTGCAGTGTCATGAGCAAATGTCTACAATGAGCAGCTTCAAAGAACGTATAGTGATTTCTAGCTCGTAGTGTGAAAAAAAGTATTTATTTGAATATCTCACGAAAAAAGTAAAATGAACTGAACTTTGAACTAGTTCAGAATTAAAATTGTGAACTTTGAACGTGAACTGTTCACTTTGAGCATGTATGAACTGAACTTGAACTAGTTCAGAAAAGCTGTGAACTGGCACAACACTGTCATAGCCCCTACTATGTCCACACTTTCATCTCCAGGTATAGACTGGAGGGGCGACAAATTAAGGAGTGAGACGCAAAATCTGAAAGCTTATTCTCCTTGCTGTACTGCCTATTCATGTAAGGAAACTGACTGATGCAGCCTCCAACTAGAAGGGAAGTGTTAAAATGCCATTTCCAATATGAATGTGATTTAACGAGAAGCATATTGATACTTCTCCAAGCCCCATGCCATAGAGGGCGACAGAAGAGGAAGTGGGACGCTCTGCGGTATTAGGTAACTCCTACCTGTCATGTCTAGCATATTTGACATGTGATCACAGAGGGAGCACATAGCTAACACCTCTGCAGTCCTGGTACCAGAGGCAGATGAGTGATCAATGAGAATGTGGGACACAAGTTGCGGTATTGTCCATCATCCATTTTTATTACAGCCCAACTGTTATAGGAGCATATTGCTAATACCTCTAAACTCCCGGCACCAGGAAGAACAGACAGATAAAGGCATGGAACATGAGCAGCGGAATTGCCCATCTTTCCTTTTTCTGTCCATATGAAATATGAAGGTCTATATCCAGTTCACTGGAGGGTACCAGATGACAGAGTAGGACACGGTGGCGTGAAATGCCCAATCTCTTTATCTAAGTCCTCTTTTTATGTGGCACCAGGGAGGCACATCAATATCGACACCATACTCGTAGTATTGGAACAGGCAACAGATGAAAAAGTGATGTGCAATCTTATGATGTGATGTGCATTCACTTCACTACAGCATCGCCCATCCTGCACTAGAATGGGCAGCAGGTAGAAGAGTGGGACGCGACAGCATTAGAGCCCAAACTCTACACCTGCAACACCCAATACACAGGGGAAGCATGTTCATATCATCTCCACAGTGCACGGCAATGGAGAGACAAATAAGGGAGTGATTATAACAATCACTCTACCTCCTCTACAACAGTCTAGCTTTACTGCTAAGGAGACATACTGAGCAGCAATACCCATTGAGTTCAAGGTCAAGACAGACAAAGGGGCAGGGTGCTAACAGTGAAAAACTTTCTACCCTATCTGTTTGAAGCCCTTTAAGTGGATCACAAATGTGAACACGCCAACTCTGCTAAAGAATGTGATTACAAGGGAAGCACAAAATTTATCGCCGTAAACCAAAGGCAATTGACTGAAAAGTGGAGCAAATGTGCAGCCACTTATTTCATATAAAGGCAACTGCGCTTCCCAGGCTCAGGGAAGGATGATACCTGAGCCAGTGCTACTGCAATTATCTAAATGTCATCCAAGAAGTGAACAGTTATGACATATATTATTCCTCTATCTCCTAGCTCAGTGCTGGTGAAATCTTACGCTTCTGCTTCTTCAGGAATCCTGTTTGATATAGGTCACATGAGGACCTACCCCTGAAAAGCCAAAAGAGGACACCAAGGGATCGTCTTTCTTTGCACTTTTGGCTGAGATGACTTCCTTTAATCCTCCTTTGGCTTCTTGTGAGGTTGCCTCCTCGAGCCCCCAGTGACCTGACCTTGTCTCCAGCTAGGGTCAGCAACAGGGTCAGAAGAGGGGGATGTACTGTAGAACCTCGACTGTGGCTGGGGATGTGGTGCATATGCGTTTTGAGATACTCCTTCACCCAGGTTGAGATCCTTGAATAGGTCAGCTTGGTAAGCTTGCAGAACCGACATGGTGTACAAAGCTCCACATTCCTGGCCCACCACCACATAAGCCTTGATATCGGGTCTGGATACGCTGCACTGGGGACAAGATAGCTCACAAGCAAATTTTCAGCCCGTTGCATCCTCGTATAACCATGTTCAGCAAGCCCCTTCATATTAGCGTATCTGTTTGCAAGAGGGGCGTGAACACAGGCCGAGAATGGTTTGTTCCACAATCTCACCACCTCATTATAGAAATTGGGGAGGAAGAGAAGGCTCACAGTTGCGCTTGTTATGACATGCGAGAAATCGCTCATCCAATCTACCTGGTGCAGATTCCTCCCCCCTCCACTGACCAATCTAGCTTTAATTTGGCCGTGGTGCGGGTCATTACGTCAACCAGATCCTCATATGTGGGGGTGAGGGAGGAGACAGAGTCACTCAGCATGTCCATCTCAACAGTTCCTCATGTCAACAACATGCTCTCTGCCAGGTCCGAAGAAGCCGTAAAGCGGGCTTTCGGATCTGGCCTGAGAGCTGGAGAGGTAGTGAATGATGTTTGATAAAGGGATAGACCTGTCTCAAGCTACTCAGCTGGCTCAACCTGTGACCCCCACGATCAAAGTCGCTGTGTTGCCTCGGCAGTGGTGGGACCCAATCCACGGGGAGCAAAACTTGAAAAGAGCCATGTTGGAATGGAACTTTCTCATTGTGAAGTGAACACAATGAGTACAACCAGCCCCCTTGAGGGCTGACTGAGCATGCTCCATTTCAAGACATATAGCACACAGATCGTGAGAATAGTGTGTTAGTGTTAAATATCTTTGTAACACATCTCCCAAATGCACTAGACATATTTTTTTCTCCTAACCGCAAACACACAGATAATCTTTACACGCACAGACAAACATATTGCTTCCTAAAGACAAAGAAGCTGATGACTAGGTGCCCGCATATACCCTGCCGACATGCCTGTGACATCACTGTGGTAGCCAATCAAGTTTGTTGGGTAACATATACATGCTTCAGACACCAGCTCATTTGGAGTGTCCCAATATCATCAACTCCATGACGCAGATTTTAGTTCCACTTCGAAAGGGAACCTTCAGTATATAGATAAGAATAAAACTGAAACTTTTGTTGCATGTAAGTGCTACTGTAGTAAACATTTCTGGTTCACTGCGAGAGAAAAGACTAATTTTGAGAAAAAAAGCCTTTAAAGATAAATAGCAAATAGATAAAGTGTAATAAAATAAACAATTCCAGTATTTTGGATGTTTTCTTTCCACTAGAAGAAGAAGACATGTTATGCAAGCAAAATATCCCAAAATCTCAAAATGCATGAAAAAACAATGGTTTTTGACTGTAGTGTCTTGCCTTAAGCTGTCTTTTCAAACAGGGAAGATTTAATGTGCATTTCCATCAAAAGTATGATTTCCTCAAAAATTCAGTTTACTGTCCCCCTTACTGTCTCATTGTAGCACTAGCAGTGGAGGAGCGGGCTCGTCAGTTGCAGATGAGAGTTCCCTCCTATCGGCCGGGCTCTTCTACAAGCTTTGTAGACCCAGAGGCAGAGCTCAAGAACAGGAGAGATGTGAGTCTTAAACTGGCTTTTAGGTCTCCAACTCATTTGTCTGGCAGTGCTGGTTGATGATTAAATAATTCTTCACAAAATTTAATTATTCGCCCACATTCCTTTTTGTAAGGTTTATTGTTTTTAAAAATGGTTCTAAATATTTGTTGTTTTCCATGGTTTAGATGTATAAAGACCAGAGGAGGAGTTGTGACAACATGTCTGCGAGGTCATCAGACAGCGACATGAGCGATGCTTCAGCCATCTCCCATGCTAGCAGTGCCTCACGGCTGAGCGCCACCAGCTACATGTCCATTCAGTCTGAGAGGCCGCATGGGAGAATAAGGTTAGCCTATAAACATGCACAGAAACAAACACACAGGGTCCACATTTAACACTTGGAAAGTACTGTGTAATAATGGCTAATGTTGGAGTTAATTTGCAGTTATTATTAGAAAATGCAACATTGTACATGGTTTAATTCAAAGTGTAAGAATAATAGTGTGACCGTCATTGATATAAGCAACACAAGCTACACAATCAGACATATAAACCCTCAAAAAGTAGTCTTTTAATGACTAGAAGTTTATAGCATGTCTAAAATGCTTTTGCAGCAAAACACAATATTTGTCAGATTATATATATAAAAGTATTTGGAAGTTTGGTGTAAAATTTTTTTTAAAGGAATTAATATTTTTTTATTCATTTTTATTCAGTAAGAATTCATTAAATTGATCAAAATTGACAGTAAATACTTTTTACAATGCTGTTCTTTTGATCTTTCCACAAATAAATATTAATCAGCAAAACCGCTTTCAACTCTGATAAAAATAAGAAATGTTACTCTAGTCAGCATATTAGCATGATTTCTAATGATCATGATAACTGAAAGATGATGAGGACTGAAGTAATGGCTGCTGAAAATTCAGCTTTGACATTACAGGAATAAATTACATTTTAAAATGTATTTCCGTAGAAAACAGCTATTTTAAATGTAAATAAAATAAATAAAGCCTTAGTGAGCATAAGAGGCTTTTTTCAAAAACATTACAACAATCATACCTACCCCAATGAAAATATAGATATATAAAAATGCATAAATATAGTTATGACCTTTAAAAAAAAGTAGCCAGTACATTTTCTTGATTAACTCTTCATTGGAAGTTGATTTTGTACCCTGCACACCAATGGGTGGGGTGTTTGGAAAAATAGTACTATATATATATATATATAATTTTTTTTTTTTTTTTTTTTTATAGCTACAAAATAGTTTTTCAACTTTTTACCCTCTCTTTCTTTAGCTCTCTGCCATTTTTCCATACTCTGAAAAATCATTCTGTTCTGTCACATTAAATTATATTGTTGTTCACTTGCAATGCTTATTTATTCCCTCTCCTACAAATCATAATATTTTTCACTAGTAAAATTGCTAAATTATTCTATACTAGCAGTAATTATTCAGTTCAGGTCATAAAAAATGTGTCCTCAGGTAGTGATATTTCATTTTTGTTATTAGTCGTGTTTGACATTTGCATGCTTTTAGCTGTCTGTCTTATGCATGGCTTGTTACTTTTGAAACATTTTTATTTTCTGCATGATTTACCTTTCTTTCTATTACGGCTTGTGCCCTATTGCATGCATGCATATTGCTTTGGGGGTCAAAGGTCAAAGTCGTTGGAGAGTTGTAAAGGAGAAGAGAAGAAGGAGAGAAGGATTTCATGGGGGGTGAATGGAACAGACAACAGGAGGAGTCTGGGAAAGAGACGTTTCTCTGAGGAGCTTAAACGCAGACGTCATACGGTGGCTGGTGATCTGAGGTAACATGGACCAGCTCCCCCTGCCCATGTCTTCACCTCAACCACCACCGGATAAAACTTTATCATTAGCTAATACCAGAAAAAACAACGTCTAGAATTGAGCAATCTTATCTTATTTGTGCTGATAGTGCTTTTTATTTGTATGCACATTCTGCACTGTTTTATCGTCTTATTTGCTAAAGGAACTATGCAAATCGAGTAACAGCACCCAGAAAATGTATATATAATCTTCCTCATCTAGAAGGCTGGCAGACTATATTGCAATCTGTCTTAACGACTTAATGATCCCAGTGATCCAGACACCGTAGTCGGCTCTTTAAAATGCAAAAAGCATGCTCGACTACACCACACATCTGGACATATGCCCAGTTATAGAGTTCTTCACAAGCTTTCGATCCTCAATTGATGAATCACTGCTGCCATGATCAGTAGAAAATTTACACAAAAAAAAACAAATTCCATTTACAGTACCACCTGCATACCATACGTGGTAATATTGCAACGTTAAAAACATATACTTTTTTTCTATAATAAGACTAATTTACATAGAAAGGAGTCAATGACAATGAAAAAAATGAAAAGAGGATAAAACCATTCCTTCTCCTCAAACAGAGCTTGTACATATATCATTAAAAGCCTTAAATTCATTTTCTCTCTTTTCTGCCTATTCTTGTCTCTTTCCCTAACACGTTTCGGGCTTCACTAACCAGTTATATATCTTAATCATTTATTTTATTTTTTATATATCAGTTTGAAGCCACACACTACTGTAGGTGTCACTGGGTGAAGTCTGCTTAGTTCAAACAAACATAGTTAACATGAAATATTTTGGGTGGCATTGACGTGTGCGATGTGATTGAATGTTTGTGAATTTTATATTTAAGCTAATTCTTTATAATTATAATGCGTGCAACTTTTATTACATATAAGTTGACTATGATCAATATTTGTATAAGGTAATTTGTCACAGCCGTTAGAATGAGTTGAGTCAGTGAAGACAAAAAAGTGGTTAAAAATAGCAAAAAAACTTTAAAGTAAATGTTGACCAGTTTTATTTCTAAAATATTTACTATCCCTTGTACTAATTTTAGTATCCCTTGTAAACTAATATTAATTTAAAATGTTGATGTTAAAAAAAAACATAATGTGCATGTTATGCGTCAAGCATACCTTAATACCTTAACTTTGACCAACTATTCATATTTTATTGGAATATTCTTTTCTGCTGTCTTAAAATGATCCTGTACACTACATATAGTTTGAGACAAGGTTAATTGTGCATGCTGTGTTTGATTTCATTTTTATCATTTGTATGTTTTGCTTCATTCACATGCCACTCTGTGTGTGTCTATGTGTGTCCTGTGTATTGTGTGTATTAGATCCCTCTTTGCATGCCTCACCTCATATCTCCCATGCTTGAATACTGAGCCAGCACTGGATCCTCCTAAACCCAGAACCCTGTCTGCTTACCCCTCTGTCACTGGCACTGCCCTCCAGCCTGTGGAAGAGAGACCTACCTCCTTACTTCCTATCCCCACCCTACATCCTACAGACAGTGCATTAGGGTGTAGACATGATGTGGAGAGTGCAACTGGACAGTCCTGCAGTACCTTGACACCGTCAGAGGGTGCAGACACACGGCAGCTCCTCCGAACCCCCAGGGGGCAGCAGAGGACATGGCTGCACTGTCAAAGTGTGCTGCTGTGTCATAATACAGACAGTTTGAACTACTGATCTGAAGATGTTGCTTTTTAATTAACACAGTTCTATTAAATCAGATGTAAATCAAGTTTTAAGGATTTCATGAATCAAAACACTTTTGTGGCTTTTAGTCACTTTGTGTTAACTAGCGTACTTCTAAACACAATTCACTTTAAGTAGGTCGACACTTTTAAACTCTTCCAGGAAAACAGATCAGCATACTGATATTGATTACATTTTTGTCCAATCAAATGCTTTCCAGAAGAATGAGAATGTCCCTACCCCAGTATTTTCCCCATAGGGATTAAAAAAAAAAAGTTTACTTAATGCTTGTGAAGTTTAAGAGATATAGAATCATGAAGCAAACCAACCATGTACAAGGTATATCAATAATCTTTTGTTTATAATCTTTGATTTAAAACCAAAAAAAATTGAAAATCAGACAAAAAGACAAAGGTGCGAGACTGTGTACTTAACGGCTTCAGTGAGGGAAAGAACTACAATCCCATGTAGCATTGCAAATGGCATAATCAGATAAAAATATTCATTTTAAAGATGTTTGATTATATTATATGTTTATAAACAATTAGGTTAATTACAAAATATGCATATTATGCATACACATATTCAAGTAGTTTAAGAGTGCTTCGTGAGAGCAATTTGATTCTCTGATTGGTGGAGATTTCTGCAGAATTATGGGTTGTGTAGTTTTTCACCAGGAATTACCCTGCTGAACTTGATTGTGTAAAAATATGTTGAAAAATGTAAATAATGAAGGCTGATGGCTTCACCAAAAGCATAGATCATTGATTAACAAAAACATAGCTCGCAGTTAGTCGGTCTTTTAAATGTTTAGAAATTACCATTTAAAATCAGTTCCCCTATGCAGAAAATGAATGAGATTTTTACTTTCGGTACTTACACTATTCCACCTGCAACAAAATAGTAAATCACGATTCATGACATCAACAAAAGGCTATTAGCTATTTTTAAAAAGTTTTTATTTATTTTATTTTTATTAGTCTCGCTCAAACTCAGGAAAACACAGGAACTAAAACTGAGCTTGTCAAGTGATGTCATAACTAGTGTTGACTAGTTTTGACTAATTTGTCCAATGATATTGTCCAAAAACAGATTTCGAACATTCTCTCTTCCATACTGGCTTGTGCAAAATAATTTGATTGGACAAAACCAGCTATTATTTTGTGCTTAGATTAGAATCAGTGATGTGGTTTGAAAGCTGTTTTAGCAGTGTACATACATCTTGGAAAATAATAAAGCATTAAGATCTTGAATATGGTTTTCAACAGTTAGTGTCTCTCTCTTACCTTTATGTATCAACTGATTTGTCTATGAACTATTCATCTCTCTTTTACTCTTTCTTTCTCTTGCTTACAGTCATCAAGTCAGAGCCTCATCTGGTCGGAATATGCTAAAGAGCACAAGTGTTAGCGGTGACATTAATACATCAGAGCGAACAGACGGCAGCCAGTCTGACACTGCTCTGGGAACAGTCGGGACCGGAGCTAAAAAGCGTCGCTCCAGCCTCAATGCTCGATTCGTGGCTATTGTGGGAAACCGTCGCAGCCGAAGCACCTCACAGATCAGTCAAACGGGTCAGTGTCTTTTGCGCACGTCCTGATTTTCCTGAGTCAGACTCGTTCCTGTGTCAACATATTTTGTTGATCCTGGAACAACATTCCTGTCTGAAAATTTCATCCTAACCATATCCCTACCCCTAAAACTAACCCTATCCATAAGGTATCCCTAAAATCAGAGGGAAATGGTTGGTGAATAGCACGTATGTAGAAGCTCCTAACCCTGGTTGTAAGCCTAAACTTAAGATAAACTGTAAACTTGTCTCTCAAATCTGATTGGTTGATTGGAATGTTGTTCCAGGATCAACAAAGATATTGATCCAGGAACATGTTGTACTTGTTGAAATCAGGTTTTTATCAGGTTTTACATTTATTAAAAGTGACAGGTAAGACATTTACAATGATGCAAGTATTTCCAATTCAATATTTCACACTTTTTTATTTATCAGAGAATCCAGAAAAAAAATGTATCATGGTTTCCACACAAATATTAAGTAGCACAACTGTTGTATAAAAAACCCATAATAATAAGAAATGTTTCTTGAGCACCAAGTCTGCATATTAGAATGATTTCTGAAGGATCTTGTGACACTGAAGACTGAAGGAGTAATGGCTGCTAAAACTTCAGCTTTGCCATCACAGGATATAAAATTAGAAAACAGATCTACTTTAAATTGTAATAATATTTCATAAAATTACTGTATTTTGATCAAATAAACAGCCTTGGTAAACATAAGTGACTTAGAAAATCCCAAAAAGTTTGTTTAGATTTTTTTTTAGGTTACCTGACATAAAAAATATATATATGTTTGCGTGTGTTTGTCCTAAGAAGTTGTTAAAGTGTTTTCACTAGACAAAACAAGAGGACACACAAAACGTAGTGTCATAAACATTAAACCTACTTTTCCTGTTTCACCCTTTGATCAGTATCCTGCTACGAGTTCAAATGTACGCTTTAGCTATGGTTTGTTTGTCCTTATCAAACCTGAATAGCATCTTTTCAAAAGGGGCACCTGTGGCCATTTTAGTACTTTCAGATGTCAGGACTGACTGCATTGTTTGGTATAATAAGACTTTCCATCAGGCGACTCATGCCACCGCCACAGAGCCTGTTTCTTTTGAAAAAGTCTTGAAAGCACATTAGAGTCGTCGTAAGACCTGCGGGGGATCTGCATTTTATTCTCTCTGTTTTATGTAAGACAAAAGTGACTCAGGAGGAGACATGCTTCACCCCCCCCTATCTGTTTTTAAGACGGATAAAGGGGTGGTTAACGCAGTACGGTTAGCTCTCATCCCAGTGGGAGCTACAAGCACTGTCAAATTATTTCGCTGTCTGGTTCAAACATCCAAAAGGATGTAGCATGTTAAAAAGACAGTGTGCAGCTTGACCGGAATTGTTTAGAACGGACATTGATCTCATTGAACTCTTTAAAAATTTATCACAGACAATCATGTTGGAGAGATACAGATTTTTCTTTTCTTTTCTCTCCAAATGAGTGTTACAAACTTCTCTTAAAAGTCTTAAAAGTACATTTCTTTATTGTTTGTGGAATCTGTCCATCTTCAGAGGCGTCCAATAAGAAGTCGAAGGGCAGTCAAGGGACAATCCAGCGCAGTCAGGAGACGGGAATGGCTGTGGAATTGCAGAGGAATATGAGTCGTCAACCCAGCCGAGAATCCAACAACGGAAGCATGAACAGCTACAACTCAGAGGGCAGGTAAGTTTCCTTCTCGTGCTTTATTAGATTATATTTTGCAATTTTTTAAATGCAGCACTTCCACCCATGAGAACAAGATTGGCACTGCATTGGTCACGCACTTCTCCAAACATCTGTTACGCGTTCTCTAAAACAACATGGAAAAATTTTGTTCTTGTTATCTTTTCATACCAATTGCCAGTTCTTATATGTACATGTCTGTCCCAAAGCAGGGGTCAGTTGGAGCAATTTCCTTTTCCTGTATTTACAATGATCCAAAATAATTTGACATTTTCCATATTTTTTTCCTTTCTGAAATGTCCCATCTTAAACCGGGATTATTATTTTCTAGAAATAGCAGCCTCATTAAGTGCTGTTCCTTTTATCCAAACAACAGTCAGTCAGGCATTGCCATTATGGATAAACATGTAAACATGCTTCAAAAAGACCTTCGGTTTGTTGGAACACCATGCCTGAATACAAATCCACATACTTTGGATACATTGATCATTTAAAAGAGATCAATTAAAAAAGAAATTGATCTCCAAAACTCTCCGATCCCGTTACTAGATTTTTTCTTTTTATGAATCTTCTATAAGTCAGTAAGAATAACACCTTTTTTCATTACAATGTTTGTCTTTTGTCAGTCAAATTTTCCCAGCAGTTCGAGTCGAGACTCAGTTCAGTGACTTCCTGGATGGACTGGGCCCTGCTCAACTAGTTGGTCGACAAACCCTAGCCACACCAGCAATTGGTAAGATTTTCTTCTTGTAGCATCCTATTCTTATCCCATTTGCTGTCAATTGTTTACCATTTTTTATTCTGTTTTATGCAACTGATTGTGATTAATTTGATTAACTACACAAGTAACTGCACACTGTATATAAAAATTAGCGAAGAACCAGTATAATTTAAGCCATTATGTTATCGAAGCAGACAAATTAAAAGACAATACTGTAAATTCCATATAATTTAATAATTTAATAAGCTGGCCTACAGTTCATAGCAATTCATTTAGCAATCAAGTTCTTTATAAGATTCACATTGGATGCATTTCAGTGATCCGTCTATGCTATTTTTAAAAAAATCTGTCATATGGACATCATTTACCACTGCATCGTGTCACACTGTTTTTAGCGTCTCTTTTCAAGACTTGTGTCAAGTTATAAACAGTTATGTTGTATAGTTTTTTTTTGTTTTTCTATATTTGTACTAAAAACAGTACATTACATTTACAGTCCTAATTTACTGACTTCAGGTCAAAATACAAAAGGTAACTGCCTTGGGAAATAATGTCAAATAATGTTTTTGCATGAACCATTTGAATAAATCCATTAAGCAAATGTACCGTTTAAATAAAATGGTCAATTTTACTTGGTTTTCTTTGCATATTCTGTGATGTCCAGGTGACATTCAGATTGGCATGGTGAATAAGAAAGGCCAGCTGGAGGTGGAGGTGATAAGAGCACGAGGTCTCATCCAAAAACCAGGATCCAAATCACTCCCTGGTGAGTCCTTTCTGATGTATTCTGAACTCACAGCTTGTGATTCTAACTCCATATGTACAGTATCATATTACTCAGCCACATAACTCATCAAGCAGTTCTAGGCGATACAGAAAACAGCCACATTTGCCAGAGCTAGTCATACTTGCTATGTTCAGTAATGTCAGTAGTATACATTGTGTTGATACCTGCCTAATTTGATCCATTCTGTTCAATCATAGCTCCATATGTCAAAGTCTATCTTCTACACAATGGGGCATATGTAGCTAAGAAGAAGACAAAAATTGCACGCAAGACACTCGACCCGCTGTACCAGCAAGCACTGCAGTTTGAAGAAAGTCCGCAGGGTAAAGTGTTACAAGTGAGTCATGTGGCTTTTTTGTCCTTTTTCTACGTTTAGTTTATTTTTGCAGATTCTGTCCACTTGATGAGGCAGTTGAACAGAACTTCTGTGAGAAAACGTCATTGAAGCCCACAAGGGCTGCATGAAAAAGACAATTGTCTAGTTTAAATAGATCACATTGTTGAGATTAGATATTATTAACTTTGATTATGTGACCTGAGAGTTCCATCCACTGATGAATCAATAAACAAACTGTTGATTTCATCCTGTTAGGTAATTGTCTGGGGAGATTATGGGCGAATGGACCACAAATCCTTCATGGGAGTTGCACAAATCCTACTAGAGGAGCTGGACCTCTCCAGCAATGTCATTGGCTGGTACAAACTTTTCCCGCCTTCTTCCCTTGTCGACCCAACTCTTGCCTCTATAACTCGACGTGCTTCTCAGACATCCCTGGACAATTCACCGGCACCTCCGGGAGTTCGATCGTAGTGGACTAACAATATAAAGCACAGTCAATACAAGCTGAGAGACAACAAGACAACAATAAGAGCCAGGCAGAGAATGCGATGAAATGACACAAAGCTTTGTTAAAATCTGACAATCACTCCTGTGACTTTGTTTTTATGTTTTCCTCTTTGTGGGTAGCACGTGTTCTGCCGAATTTGTTTGTTTCTCTCACTGTTTGTTGCGTGAGACTTAGTGCTGTCTAGCACACTAGCACGTGGGAAGCACCGCTTTAGGGTGACATAGAAAGCAGGGTGATATTCTGTCAAGTCTTCATTAAAGAAATGTACGTTAGCTAGTTTTTAACAGAGCATCAGAATGTATCAGCCCAAAAACAAAGGTGACCTCTGACCAAGGGATTGTGGGGCCTCAGCCGAGGCCCTGTCTAAACCCTGTTTGTACTGAAAGTCAAAGGTCAGCCACTGGAAAGACGTAGGGCGTCCCCTGGGGAGGTTGTCTGGAAGGGCAGGGCCTTTCTTGGTGCCTAAACCTGGAGGACCCAAAGCCATGGTTCATATCCTCCAAAAAGTTCCTCTGTTTGCAATGCTTGTGACAGCTAGCAGAGGCCACTCTCTTCTAGAAGTTATTTTATATTTGTTTAGTTTGATTTATTTTTAACATCTCTGGCACATTTTATGAAAATCAATTGGTTTGTGTTGTCCAATGTGCTGTGAAAATGACAAGAAATGCTAAAAAAGAGATTTCTTTGCACAGTATACATTTTGATTTACTGTTAACTGAAACGATTACATTATCCTACAGTACATTGCATACATCATCTTATTCAGTGAATTCAATCAGATTTGTAGGTATTTACACTTATCATTAAATGCTATTAAAAAGTATATATTTAGTTCATGAAAAAACACTATGTACCAAGGTAAACATATTTATGTACATGTAAGTTTTCTAATTTAGGGTCTTTGGTAAAAGAAATCTATACAATTATGTTTTCATCTGTTGAGTAAATCTTGATACATAGAGTTTTTTTGGACACTAAACTAACTTTTTAAATTTGTTTGATGGTAAGTGATTGCGTAAATGTACATTTTCCTTTTTAATATATATATATATGGTTTAGCAAAAGCCACTTTTAACTTATACCACCCTGTGGACACACGATTGACTCAAACTCTTCAACACTGTAAAAAGTTAACAGTTGGATCAACTTAAAAAAATTACTTCAATTGGTAACGATAAAATGTGATAATTTAAGTTGAGAAAACTTCATTTCTTTAGGTGTTACCAATTGAAGTCATTTTTTTAAGTTGATCCAACTGTTCACTTTTTACAGTGAACAAGCCCTTGCACATATGTCTTTTATTTTAAATTAATAATGCAAGCACAAAAGCTTGATTTTTAAATGATTGAGAAAAAATGCTAATTCCTCTTGTGTGTCTCTGTAAATGTTGAAGTGACCAATCAGATTTTGCCATCACAAACATAAACACCAATCATCTATCAGGCCACTGGCCCCTCCCTCCAGTGCAGTGGAGCAGCATGACTCGGATCAGTTCCCAGCTGCATGCACATTTTTGTAAAACAGACTACACAAATGTTAAAAAGTAACAGAAATAGATATGTGTTAGTTCAACATACTGTAGGCCAGCTTGTATGTTGCATGTACTGTACAGTTTGCTTGTACTTGAATATAAGAGATAAACCAAGAAAAAGAAGCCATTTGCTTTCACTCAGACTTTTCAGATCAGCTAAAAAAATAGTCCATGTCCTCCATTCGGTGCTGAATGTTGCAACATTTTTTTTTTTCAAAGTTTTTAATTATTTATTTTAGTCTTTTATATACCTTTGGGGAAATGTGCTGTACTGTAACACTGAACAAAAGCTAACCTCCTTCCTGTTTTACAGATTTTACTGAATCATAATTTACCTCAAAACCACAGAAATTAACCTATAAAATGTGTATACATCCCATCAAGTTATTCAAGAGTATACCGATATCAAAACAGGAAATGTCAAAAATATATCATACATACATAACCGTATACATGTTAAATATAAATGTAGATGCACAGAGACTAATTAGCGCATGTGTTGTAAAAATGAGATAACCATGTGGTTAAGCCATATTTGCAAAGGGGCCAAGGCTTACTTTTGAGAACAACCATCCCAATATGGGACCGCTGAGCGGACACCTTTATTATCATATGGGTCCAAATCTAGAGCGCTCACTGTCACTTTTAGAGGGCCGAACCACTCCGCTCTAAAGCTGTAGCCAGATCGTCATTTTCTCTGTGCTTTCGAGCCAAATTCTTCACCTCTGCTATGAACACGAAATCAGAAAAAAAAAAAAAAAGATTGTTTTTTTCATGAGACAGGTTTTATTTTACTTGATCAGTATTCTTGAGTAGAGGGGAAAACAATGCTGACTGTTTACAACTTCTAGTATGTGTTTCACTGAGATGATGAAAAAGAAAAAGTATTCACTGCAACATTTCTGTTTGTATACAGGTGTGGCTCATATGATGTGTGTATGTTTTATATTTAAAAGAAAAAGAAAAAAGTTAATTTTTATTATTTCCAAATAAAAGAAAAAAGTGTGTGGAAGAAATTTTCAACCCAATGTTTATGTTCTTCTCTTTTTCATTTAACTTTTTATTCGTCAACAGTGGTTAAACAAACAAACCCCAGCCCATATACTATCACAGATTTGAGAAACACTAGATTAGAGTTTTAAAATAAATACATTGAATCACTTTTGACCTTTCTGACCCATACATTTATCATGTAATAGTGCATTCATATAGTGTTGGCTGACATCTTTTAAGATTTGATTTAGGAAAAATAACATCTGTATGCAATATGTTTTATACAACCTCATCCATGATGGAATTGGCTATCCCTCCGGATTTCCCACCAATCATGTTTATCTACATGGACATGGTTCATAAATAAAACAATAGCAAAAAACAAATGTTAAATATGAATAATTTCACATGAGACTGTTATACATACAGTCCCGGTCAAAAGTTTGGAAACATTACTATTTTTAATGTTTTTCAAAGAAGACACTTATGCTCCTCAAGCCTGCATGTATTTGACCAAAAATACAGAAAAAACAACTGTAATAATTGTGAAATATCATTACAATGTAAAACAATGGTTTTCTATATTTGAATATACTTTAAAATATAATTTATTTCTGTGATACAACGCTGACTTTTAATCAGCCATTACTCCAGTCTTCAGTAATCCTTCAGAAATTAGTCCAATATGCTGATTTATTATCAATTTTGGAAACAGCTGTGCTACTTAATAGTTTTTTTTATAACCTGTGATACTTTTTTTAGGATTCTTTGATGAATAAAAAGTAAAAAAAGAAAAAAAGAATTAGAAATCAAAATAGAAATCTTTTGTAACAATATACACTACCATTCAAAAGTTTAGGGTCAGTAATTTTTTTTGTCTTTATTTAAAAAATAAATAAATACATTTAAAAATGTATATATATTATTATTATTATTATTATTAATAATATTATTCAGTAGAGATGTGTCAAATTGATAAAAAAGTGACAGTAAAGATTTATATTGTTAGAAAAGATTTAATAATAAATGCTGTTCTTTTTTACTCATCAATGAATCCTGAAAAAAGTATCACAGGTTCCAAAAAGATATTAAGCAACACAACCGTTTCTAACATAACTGAGTATTAAATCAGCATATTAGAATGATTTCTGAAGGAATAAATACAGAAATAAATTATATTTTAAAGTTCATTAAACTAAAAACATTATTTTAAATTGTAATAATACTTCACAATATTCCTGTTTTTTCCTTCCTTCCTTCCTTCTTTTTTTTTTTTTTTTTTTTTTGATAAAATAATTACAGGTTTGATGAGCATAAGAGACTTATTTCAAAAACATTAAACATAGTAATGTTTACAATCTTTTAACCGCTACAAAGGCGCACCTTTTTGGGCTTATATCTCGAGAACCCCTCGGTCAATATTCGTAGTGCTGGACGGGGCCTATCGGACGTATCCAACTCGCCCTGATCCCCGAGTTATAGCCGTTCAAAGTCGGCGGTCCCAGCGAGCGGCGATCCGGTAGGGGGTGTCCCCGAGGCCCGCCACTCTTGTGTTCGGGCAAGGGTCCCCATGGGACCTCCTCACCCGAATTTGAGCTCTCTGGGTTTTCGCGTTGTATTATGTGAATGGAAACAAATATATGGAAAAAGCAATACGCTCTATGCACGAACGCTGCTGACGTATTTCCGGTTGAATCTCAGCCAGCATCTTTACTTCCACATAGCGCGTTCTATACAAAGGGGTAAGCCAGCACCCGGAAAGCGTAGCTTCCATGGCTAGCAAGCTATCACCTGCTGTTAGCATTCCATTGACTCCCATTAATTTTGGCGTCATTTTGACAGCGAATAACTTCACATCTGAGGCGTTTAAAGACTCCATTTGTATCTTCCGTTATGGCCCCGTCAAAGCCGTTTTTGTAAAAATAGGCTAACAATTGCGTCATAACCACACGACTCTCTGTCGCATAGTATAGAGCAGTGGTTCCCAATTCCAGTCCTCGTGACCCACTGCTCTGCACATTTTGTAGGTCTCTCTTATCTGACACACTCAGTTCAGTTCATGGAGTCTCTCCTAATGAGCTGATGATCTGGTTCAGGTGTGTTAAATAAGGGAGACATACAAAATGTGCAGAGCAGTGGGTCACGAGGACTGGAATTGGGAACCACTGGTATAGAGACATTACCGTATAGACAGGAGGAGAAGCTTGCAGGCAATCGGGGGGGATGTGGAGGCAAAATTACCAAAATAATGAATCAGAATACTTACCAAAAGATGCTCCTGCTCCTAGCTCATGGACAGCTCCTACTCACGCTCTCCGTCTCTGCAAGTTTCAGAAGGGAATGATTCAGATTTCTCTTGGCACAGCTACTAGAAGACAGACGGATTGCTCACGTCACATCTACGTCGTCAAGCTCAGTTTGAGGCTGCGCAGGACGCTCAGCCATCAGGAAGTGAGTGCTTTTAATTGACTTCACTTTTCTCCGTTGAAGTCTGGTGTCGCTGTGTCCATTTCTTATCCTGTCTATGGTTCTATAGCGAAGTGTACTAGCGCCAAAACCTTCTTAAAATTAATTTTCTCAGAAACGGAGACAACAATTTTAGAAACCGATTCGCTAGTCGGATTTCGCATGATATGAGAGAATACTCACCCTCAAAGTTGTCAATGTAGCTTTAAATATATAATTTAAAGCCCTTCTCTTTCTTACTCTTAGGTGTGACAGCTAACTGCCTCACAATATTGTTAATATCATTCATGTTAACCGCTGGAAAATCTTGTAAACAGCGAGTGTAATTTACCATTATCTCCACCGAATGCAAAAACGGCTTCCGACGCAGCACCGGATGTAACTGGGCGGGCTGAGACAAAATGCGGAAGCGATTGTGCATAGAGCCTATAGGCTTATATGACACACCGTCCAACTTACAGCTAAATGTACTGTATAGGCTATACAACAAAGAAAAAATGGCATTTCGTCATTCTTCAAAATATAATTCATATGTAACAAAACACATCTGCAAAATCCAGAACATCAGAGGTCCGATGTAAAAACCTTGCCAGGCTCATATCACGATTTACAATAAATGTTGCAAATACCTGCGACACTAGTTTGGTTTAGATGCCGTTTCACTCAGATATATGTCTCAATAGTGAAGAAAATACTACTGCAACTTTCAAAATGCCCAATTTAAAGAGCAAAAATGCAAAAGGTAACACTCAAATATATTAGATCATTGTTTTGGCCAACACATATTGGAATAGCCTAAATTAATTGTTCCAATTTATAACATTTAAGACATGTGACAACTTGGAACCAATTGAAATGTGGCTTGCCCCAAACATTTGATCATATTGGAATTTTAGTCTGGGCCCGGTTTTAATACCGGTATTAAGCTGGGTTTAAATTGGGTAGGCTATTTGAAACCAACATACAAAACCATTGCATGGATAAATCCGTGTAATATGACTTTGACTCTATAAAACACTTGTAACATCTTCCCTGTGTGACAATTAAGTTCGTCCCAATTCGCATACTATCCGTCCTAGTATGCGAAAATAGAATTAGTAGGCTACGTCCCAAATTGTAGTATGTTGAAATGAGTATTCCAAAGATACCCGGATCGTCTACTATTTCCGGTGTAGTGAAGTGCTGAGTCCCAGCTTAGGACCCAAGCAATCCGATTGGTTCAAAGCTCGTTGTATGGGTAATCGCTTTTGTGCCTGGTTTCAAGATATCACTTTATAACGTTATAACGTTAAAACTCGTTATAACGACCATTAATGTCTTTTAACTTATATGTTTCATATAGTATATAACCGAAGCTATAGCTTATGTAGATATGATCTATAGATTGTGAAATTAAAAATTTCTCATTCTTAGTGTTTTTTAGTTAGCTTAGATAGTAGCATAGCATAGCCTACAGTTATCCGAAATGATTAGAGATAAGGTTTTTTTCACCATCTATGATATTTTTCGATAAAAAAAAATTTGATACCAAATATGATACAAGCATAATTCTGTTTAAGAATTAATTATGACATGCTTGTAATAATAGGCCTATATATTATGCCTTATTGCTTAATAACAATTAACAATGTCGCAAAACATACCTAAAAATGCTATTTATTTCAATTTAACTATATAAATAATCAGGATAAAAATAAAAGATTATTACATGAATTAGTTGATTACATTAAATCGCGAGAACAGCTTTAGATCAAATAGTTCAAGATGAATATAAGATTCATCCTAAGCTGGGACTCAACACTTCACCACACCGGTCAGAATCCGAAGTGTCCAACAAATCCCACAACCTATTGCGCGTTGGACGAGGATTCGATTAGAACTAGTACAAACACGAGTAAAAAAAGAAGAAAAAAATCTATGGAGGATGTGCGAGTCCGGCGGTTATGTAAGAAAGGTTTAGGCTAGATAGTTTGAGTGATTCATTATCAGTATAGGCTACCTGACGAAAATGTATTTATTCAGTGTTGTCTATATATTTCATCTGCAACATTGTGAACTTTTGTAAAGATATGTTCAGCCATTAACTTTTAAATGCATCATTTTTCAAATTGCAAGCACGTGAGGAGAGTTTCCGCTTGACCACGACTGGCAGATTAACGTGCAACAACATTTCTCTCCGAAACGGTAGGAAATTATATTACATTGAATGTAGTATTTTAACTGTGACAAGGCCGGATTGACAGCAGGGCAGTTTCAGGGACAGGATGTGCGCTGCCCGTTAAAGATGACGAAGTAGGCTAGTATGTCCCAAAGCTTACTCTTTTGCTACACACTCAAAACAAGTATACTTTTTCTTCACAAAAAGAGTATACTTTTAGGGCGCATTAGGTCGCAGCATTAGTCTCGCTCAGCATGCCATACCGATGCAGACTGCATTGTCGCCGTGTGCCTATGGCAGGCGTGAGACGGTTTCCCTCACACTCACCAGCAGAGGGCAGACGTTTGTTAGAATTCTTCCGAGAGTCAGCGCTGTGGATAATTATAAACTCATCACTCTCAGCGTCAGGGCTCGTTTTGTTTGCAAGAACTTAATTTTAGATTTTTAGAATTAATTAACAGCGAGTGCTAGCCCAAGAACCAATATGTCCACGTCAGGCTACTTCAAACAGAGATTGTAAGTAGCCAGACCTCATTAATGTAGGCAATTACTTACCATTAAAAAAATTAGCAAAAAGTCACAATTTGCAATTCACGTAACGTATGTTGTCCATCGCCATCTATGTTGCAGTGCAACATGACTGCATGTCCTCCTTCCCTGCCGCCTCGCAAACTGGCGTCACAGCAATTAGCCTGATACATGTCTCTGTGTTCTGCCAATGACCCCAGTGCTCCACTCGTGACTGATAGCAAGTGATGGTGCTGGTTGCAGCAAAGGGACATGGCAAGCAGGAATGATTCCATTGTGGGCCTAACTGGATCATTTTCTCTCAAGTTTCTCACGATATAAAATACATAACAGTAGGCTACGTGTCTCTTAAACAGCAGTCCAGTAGCACGCAGATGGTGAAGTGTATATTTCTATTCTTAGTCCTTGATGAGCCAGAATTAATGTGAGTCTGAGGGTAATTATGTCTAATGTAGCCAATTAGGAACTCCATCGCATGTTTTCATACTTTCTATAGTCTGAGTCATTGGATGTAACTAAGGTTGAGAAGCAAATGGAATGCAGCCCAAGATGAGCCACATGTAAATCATCACTCATCAGCATGAAAAAAAAAAAAAAAGAGGGGGAACTTAGACGTATTTGGAGATTTAACAGAAATATGTCTAGATTCTGATTGTCGATGCTGATGTGAGTCATGGAACAATGTTAAAAGGTCTTGGTATTTAATTGCTTTTGAAATAAATAATTTTTGGTGGAGAAAACAAAAACAAAAAACACGGAATATTTGGTTTTACCATCCTGGTAACGCTCATTAATTGAGCAATTATTTAGTTCAGACATGGAACAAATCCTGCGCAAGATTGCTCACTGTACCACACAATAGCCTATGCGCTAACTAATTCTGAACGCAAGAAGGCGCTTTGAACTGAAAATTAGAGGAAGCACGCAGTCAGAAGACGAAAGCCACAGTTTCCCCATCAGTGACAGCTGCTTGGGATTTATAACGGAATCTTTTAACTGACGCCGTTACATCCCGTTTGATCTCTTTTTACGGATTTACACTTTTCCTAGCGCTTGTGTTAAATATGTTGGTCAGATGTTAATTAAACTTTGTTTCTCACTCTTAAACACTAGTTGAGCAGCGACTTTTACATGACAGTTAAACTCGAGCGTCTATGAGAATCAAATAGACTCAAATTGCTCTTTTGCATGATGGCGGAATTCTCCAAGATAAAAAGATGAATAGCATGTAGGCCTATTAGCCATATTTTTTTTTCTGCTCACAGATGGATCCGTATGATACAGCAGTAGATCAGAGTTTAACTGTTGGGGAGGGCGAGCATGCCCACACAGAAAACAGTGTTTGTGTGGATTTTATTTTGGGTTCAGTCACATGGGCTGTCTGACAATTGTTAGGCTACTACGGAGGCTCTATAAAAGGGGAAAATGTGATAGTCTAAATATTTTGCAAAGCCTTCAAGGAGACATTTAATTCTAAAATCAATTTTCAGTTTATTCAGAGTTTAAATTATGCAATCACTTATACAACGAATTAATATAGCAATTCATGGGGCTCAATTTGTTGACGTTAGTCTCATGTCTTTTGAAAGAGCCGACATATTGTGTTGCTATGGTTACCTCTTCGTGCAAACCAAGTCCCTTTAAGATATAAATTATTTGGGCAAACGCGATTTCTGGTGTATTTATAAAATAAAATAAACGTTTAAAAACGCAGAAAAAAAAAAAAAAAACTTTCCGAGAGACCCCCGTCCATCAGTTTGCTTTGACATTTGAGGGGCTAAAGCCTTGACAGCTCATCTTAATAATTCGCATCTGTTTTCTTTTCTTTTTAACACGATGATTCCTGAAAGGTAACATTGTGGTCTGTCACTGAGGCACTGTGTCAATTCAACTTTAGGAACTACGATTTCAAGAACAAGTTGTTATGCAAATAAACATTTGACTATATAAACACATGAATCTTCAACCGTCAGCTTTATTATCAGCCGGCGAAACACTAAAATTCCTTTGTTCATGTCGTTATTGAATTACCGCAGGCTCGCGTCGGAAAGGACAGCGGATGCTGATTGGGAATATTTGCATGCTTATTACGGTAACGCGTTATTTGTGCCCTTGCACGAGCACGCAGAATGGCACAGTTGATTTCCTGTGCGCAGTGAGTGGAGCGACATCAAAAGCGCGCGCGCTGGAGTAACACGAGCTGTACACGCAAGACTCAACTGCAGACATAAAGTCACTTTGACGGGCTCTTCTTGTGGGTCAGCGCCACAAGCAGTGACATTATACACTTCCCATTTACTGAAGTGTGTCCATAGAAGCGAAGAAAGTGGCGTTCGCGCGTCACGACCGAAGGATAATTGTACTATATTTTGAGTCCTTTTGACATTTCGCGTTGGTAGTTTCTCGGCTCTCCCGTTGCGTCTACCAGAGATATATATAACAATACGCATGCTACGCGTATTTGGGACCGCTTTGGTGATGCCATGCCCCGCAACAACAGCGGAGATGAGAGCGGCTCCGGCCTCTGGATGAACACTTCTCCCGGGCACGACGCCGAAAGTTACGGATTGAATAATGTGGAATGTGGTAATAGAATGAAGAACAATTGTTCACGGACGGGGGACGGCCTGTTGTCCGCATCTCATGCCGGCACAGGTGCATCGGTTACGGAAAGAGACCGGGGGAAGCAGGGCGCTCGGCTGAGTCTGCTCGGGAAGCCTCTGGTGTACGGAGCGCAAAGCGGCCGGAGAAACGCGCGCTACCGGAGGTTTCAGAACTACCTGTACAACGTGCTGGAGAGACCCAGATCATGGGCTTTTATCTACCACGCTTTTGTGTAAGTGCAGCGTTTATTAACATTGTGCTTGTGTGATATGGAAATCGTTGCTTAATGTCTCAAAGTTTTTCAACTATGTACCTGTTGCTTTTAAGTTTTTTTCGTACTTTTGCCACGTATGAAAGGAAACGTCCCTGGGATGTGGGATATGTAGAGTATGTTTGATATAGGCCTACAGAGAACAAGATGTGGAATGAAATAGTAAATTATACATTTCTCTTAAGGAGAATATGATATTCGCCTTTAACTTCATGTTGTGATTACTCTGCCTTTTGAGATGATAACAGCAGAGCGTGTTCAGATGACAGACCACACAGAAAACATCACAGTAGGCTATCAAAATGGTTGTATTGTTCTTTTAGGATTGGGTCTTGAATTTTCAGTCAACGCAGGAATTGTAGTCTACTGAAAAAAAACTGACATGCTAAATGTTCATTCAGAATAAGACTGATAGTTTGATGTGGTCTGATGGGGAAGCCTTGAAAGACTCCAAGAGCTTCTCATTAGCGTTAGACACTGATGAACACAGACACAAATAGGAACTATTTTAAAAAAACATTCTTATGTTGTTCTAAATCTATGACTTTCTTTCTTAACTTGAACACAAAAGGGAGAAGTTTTGCAGCATGTCCTGGTTACTCTTTTCCACACATGATTTGGGGACTGGAGCTTCCAATATCATGAAAGTGGTGCTGTTTATCTGCTATATTCCAAGTCTTCATTCACGGAACAGACATATTTGGTTCACAAGTTTAACTTAATGGCTTCCACAGACGGGGAAGATATTCAGTGCATAACATCATACATTTGGAGGATTCCTCACATATTGCTTTTGTATTGCTCCAAAAGACTTGGAATATCAAAACAGGTCTGGAATGACCCGAGGATATAAGCTTGCATCATGGAGTTTATCTTTATTTGGATTCAGTCAAGAGGAGTTTTTTGTTTGTTTTTCAGTTATGCTTTTCATCTTAATTTCTTTAAGGCACATATAGATGAGAAGTGACCCAGGTTTATGACGTGGTCAGTCAAATTTCTTCTAAAGAAATCTAATTTCCAGTTTATGTGAAAAGGTCATTTGATGGCATGAGGTTTTGTGCAAATCTTGTGTCCATGCACAGCCTGCTGAAAGACAAGAACAGGCTTCAACATCTGCACATGTTATCTAACTCTTTAAGCGGGAGCTCTTATTTTCATTCCTTCAGTGCTTTGTTTATTCGTGCAGTTGCTCATAAATTCTCGCAAGTCCATTTGATTTTAGGATTTAATTTCACTTAGTGTTGCATTGTTTGTCCTCAGATTAGCCTTTTATAAGGCTAGTTGAGACAGGTTATGTTACTGTTTTTTTTCCTGTCTTGTTGTTGTGTGTTCCACAAGGATAAGGACAAGTCCCAATGCGTTTTATTCCTCACCAAGTGTTCTTTGCAAGCCCAAACACCGCACTCTTCAGATAATGAAGGATAATAAGGAGGAGGTGTGTTATGTGAGTGTATGAGAGATAAGGCTTTTGCGATATGGATTAATATATTGGTCTACATCAGGGAATATTTAGAGTATTATTAATTAGGCTACTTTTAAACGGACATATTATTATTATTATTATTATTATTAAGCAGATATTTTAGTATCTTATGATATTATTTTCTGTCAGATCTATTTCGTAAATGGCTGCATTTTTCTCTAGAATGCCTGCAAGTTTGTGTAAATTACGATATTGGGTCAAAATGCAATGAATGTAATCTGTTTTGTCTCTAGGGTGAATCTGAATGTTAATTAACGGTAAGCAAAGTACAATAATAATTTAGTAAAGTATATTGAGCAGAAGCAGGATTTACTTTAGAGAAGCCACACTGATGTATAAACTGTCTCTTTATTAAAACCCTTTTCTCTCACTGTTGTGCTGCACTCCTCATGAGACATCCTTGGGACAAACTTGGCGGTGCGACTTTCCAGGAAGCCCGACTTTTACTCAGGAAGCCCTACTCCCATGCTACCAGCATATTCGCTGCTTGGGTCACAACCGACTAAATGCGCTATGCTATTGGTAGTTATATTTGAGCCCCACTGGATTATGTGTTTTATCACTAATAGATCACACAGATAGAGAGAAAGAGAATAATTAATTAAATCAAAACAGAATATAAAATGATTCAATGATCTAAGCAGTTTGGGAACGCAAGCTCTGTCACGTCAATGCAACTCTGTGTTAAAAAATGTTACACTACATCCTAATGAAATCATTACAATTTTCACCTTCTTCCTTCAGCCATGATGCTTTTCAGCAGATGCTTGGCCTCAAAGCCTCATAAAAGTGTGACACTTGAAGGTGATTGACAGCTGCTAGAGGAGAAAGAGTCAGCAGGCATTTGAAAGGAAAGTGACAGAGGCCATGCTGCTCTTTTTTTATGTCAGTCAGTCAGGCAGAGAGCAGAGCCTTTTTTCTGAGGGGCTTTTAAAAATTGTGCTCATAATATCATAATATTAGCTAACTCTGTAAAAAGGAATCAGAAAAAAACTCGGCTGAGTGACACAATTTTCCCATTGTTGAGCATTCACACAGAATGTGTTTTTCCATTCGAATGCGCTTTTACATTGTTTTTCTATGTAAACGCGCACTAGATGATAACCGCTGGGCTAGCGTCTTGTGTCTTTTGCAATGTCTCGAGCATGACACGTTCTAAAAACGTGGTGCTCAAGTTAAAACCGTCTTGAGACCTTGCATTTTTGCCCCCATTCTACTGCCCACTTCCACTTCTTGTCCAAGACTTGACACATTTATTTTTTAGAACCTGTTAACAATTTTGATTTTCACTCTTGCACTGGCATTTCAGGCATGTGATAGTTTGACCCTTTGACGTGTGATCATTCTAGTCTGGTCCCTAATCAAATATAGTTTATCTTCAATGAGCCAATAGTAGCCTTTAAATTCAAGACGCTATTTATGTTTCAACCAGGGCTTGACATTAACACCCGCCAAATGCGGGTGGATTTTGCTCGTGGCGGGTAACATAGTCACTCCAACTAGCCACTGGCGGGTTTAATAATTGTAGTCTTTTCAAAAGGCATCTGAAATAAGTGTGACACTACGACACTACAACTCCCATGAGTATTAGGGCTGTCAACGAATATTCTAAATTCGAATATATATTCGAATAGTAAAAAAAAAAAAAAACCATTTCGAAAATGAAAATGAATATTCGAATGTGGAAAAACGCCCGCGGTAGCAGAGTCGCGGCTGTCTGCTTTGCGAGTGGGCCCGCTGCCTGAGGGGTCAGGGACAGGTAACAGAAGGAAGCTTTAACGTTTAACAGAAACATTACTAAAGTGTAGGCTACTGTACTGACTGAATAGATATTGCATGAATAAGGTAGGTTAGATACAGCAGTTTCATGCACTGCAGGCTTCCACTGGTTTGATTATTTACCGTTTCATGTCAAGGAAAAGTTCCATGTTTACCACAGCACAGCTCGCTCAGAGCGTTCAGTGTCGGTTCTATATACTGTAAAACTTCAATTAATATTAATAATATTTGTTTCAATCACTGAATGAAGCCTGCTATAAGAGTCGCGACCTTAAATTGCTTGCTTTGCATTTTCATATTTCACAACTGTTCAGCGTTTTCAACCACATGATGTTTATTTTAGGTTTCAGACATTTAAATACACATACAAGCAAAAATCAAAGCAAAAATATTTATAATTTGTCAAATACAAACTGATGTCTATGGAAGCAGAAAATCAATGCAAAATAAGCAGGGGGAAAAAAATGGTTCATTCATGTCAGAAACACATTGTATTTAATAGTCAAGTTTACTCTATTCTTTGCCCAGTTCACCAGCCACTTTCTTTCATGTATTTCTGAAGAAGTGGATGTATTACCTGTTGTACATCCAACAGACTCTGATTCTATTTCAAAATCAATAGTTTGTGAATATTTTAAATGAAAAAAATAAAAATAAATAAAACTGATACATCAGTCATTAAGCGCTATTGTGGTTGAGGCGTGTCAAACTTGAGGTGTCTCAATGGAAATAGAAATGTGATCGGCCATCTTAAAAATCTCACCCAGGGGGCTCAGCTCGAATTTTTTAAATAACAGAAGTCAAATGAAACACACCACTGCCATGTTTTAAGTCTGTAGGTGGAGTTGTTATTGACCTCTTAGTGGCTCTGCTGCTCTGTTTTGCTGTAACATTTTACCGTACTCCTCCCTCACACTTTCACACATTACCACACATTTACACATATGTAGATCACTGTGTCACCATTTCCTCTATACAGCTGTTTTCTAGTCAGGTAATGCATATTCAAAGACATAGTTCACCCAAAAAATGACAATAAAATATGTGTTTTTGCTAACGCAGTGAAAGCCAACACTGGGCCTAAATGACGTGAAGTGTGAAGTATGAAGTGTGAATGGATTAACCAGTAGCCAATGTGAAGTGATATCAAATTGCAGGAACATACTTGTACATGGAAGTAAATATTTTAATATAATTTTGACTTTATGCTTCTGTTGCCAAAAAGAATATGTGTGGGTGCTCTTTTATTTTTCTTCTAGCATATAGGAAAGAAAGTCTCAGAGAGTCAAACTAAAAGTCTGAGAAAGAGTTAGTGAGATAAAAGGCAAGGTATTTTGATCAAATCAAACTTTTTGTTTCACTTTTACACCACATTGAACAGGGAGACAGTTATACACACGTTTAAGGTTTTAGAAGACACTCTAGTGTTTTACAAACAGACACGTCCTCTCACAGACTCACAGACTCACACACCACCACACAGGAAGCTGCCGGTCAATTGTGAAACCGCTTTCACATTGTGAGCACTTGCAGATATAACTCTACCCATATACACTCAGATAAAGAGCAAACTGTACTTCTCCTTCTCATAACGAACTTCCTTTTAATAGACAAACACACACAATGAGTCACATATATATTTGTAAAGATCATAGTTTTAGTAAATGAGGCATTCAGGACTTTATGTGTTTTCCCTGGTGTCTCCGGGCTGCCCCCACTGTTGAATATATTTGCCACAACGAAAGCCTATTGCAGGTGTAGTATTTGAGCTGAGAAGAGAAACAGTCAGAGGAACTTTCTGCAGATGCAGTTTCTGTAGTTCAGATGAATCATATAAAAAACAATGCATAAATGTTGCTCTCTTTCTTTCTCTGTCAATGCCTATACAAATGAACAATGCTGTCTTTAATTCAGGGGTTTAGATTTAGTATAATGGCTGTGAAATTGTGTCCACTTGTGACGGTTTTAACCTGGCAACTAAACAAAATGCAATAGCCTCAGTTTGTGTTTCTCCGTGCTTCTTGTACATTTGATGACACTTTCAAAGTGAAATATCCACTGAGTGGCACTAAAAGCTATTCAGCTTTATCTGAAAGGCGAATGTTTTATTGTGTTGGTTGTTGTACATATTGTGGCAATTTGGAAATGAAATGTTGGATGAGTGGCCCTAAAAATGTTTATGGCACCTACACTAAACCCTATCCTAAACCTAACCGCTAATGTTAACAAAAGCAAATGTGAGATAAAAACAGAATTGCTTTAGCAATCATGCTGATTTTAACTTGCTTCTACAAGTCTTCAAGCTTTTTTATTGTGACTCTCTTCTTGTTTCATGGAATTCACATTTAATACCCAATCACTCTGCATCGCAAGTGCAATGCTGTACCAGTTGAGCTATCAAGCAAGTTTGTTACATCAGAACAGCCATACATGTGGAGCTGGTTATGTGATACAAACTTCACAAATGGTTGGGGTCATAACATATATTGTGAAAGGAACGACATGAAAATATGTCTTTGTTAATTGATAATCTGACCTTTCATCATAATTTGTGTGAAAAGCAATACAAATTGTTGGTGTTTCACTGCCTGTAGTGTTTATTTAATCTGGAAACTTTCCATTGAGTCTATGTTGGAAAAAACTCTATGCAAGTTGATGAACAAAAGGAGGACAGAAGGAATAGGGGTTGTGCAAAAAAGATCTAAGAGGACCAAACCTATTAGATAGGGTGACCAGACAGTCCCTGTTTTTGAAGACCTGTCCCCAACTGGAGTTCTACTCTCAAATGTCCACTGTGAAATAACACTTAAGGCTGATTTATACTTCTGGATCGGACCTATGCCGAAACATCTACGCTATAGGCAAGGCGTTGGTTTTCATTTATACTTCTGCGTTGTTGTCCGCGTTGACACGCAATTACAAGCAGAGGGAGCATGTGAACCCCGAGGGAGCGGTTCTAGCAGACCAATCACAGCGCTTGCATCCGCGCAGAATTGACGCGTTGTTACATTTTTGGAGAGGTGCACGTCAGGGTACGCCGAAGGGTACGTGTGCTACACACAGCCTACGACGTAGCAACGGCGTGAGTTAGACGCAGAAGTATAAATTGGGCTTTAGTGTGCTAGATACGCCACATGCTTGTTTAAAAACAATATCGTCGCATACAGTGTCATTTCATCTTTGTTTTGAGTTTTAGAAAAAAGGTGTATATATATATATATAGGCATATATACACACACACTGTACTGTATGTGTGTGTGAGTGTATTGACCACTGACTTTTTCATATTGACCCTGGTTATTATTTTAGAATATTGTCCACTTGTGTTTAGCCTTCAGATTTGAAGCATGCAATTGAATAAATGCTTTAGTGTGTATATGTGTGTATGTATTGGGTGTGAGTGTGAAATGAGAGACAGAGAGAGAGCCTTGTTTGCATGTTTCCAAATGAAAGAACCTCTCTTACCAGCTTTGGCTTGCCGTTTCCACTAGGTCCAATCCAACCCCCAATACCTTCCAAAATAAACAGTCCAGTGTTAATGCTTTTTTTATTTTTATTTTTTTCACCTTTCACCATGTTACTTGTGGAGATGGAAAAACAAGCATGAGTCTGATGAATGTCTGTTCAAAATCTGAATGTTCAAAATGTCTTGTACTTTTGAATTGTGTGTTTAGAAGAGTCTTCATAAATATTCAGTCAATAATGGTTTAGATGCCAAAAATGGCAGTTTATATATCAAAAGTAATTTTTCATGATATATTATGCATCATCACGTACTTGTGTGTCTGCTTTGAATTAATAATTGAAATATGCCCATATTCCCAGATAGTGTACCTTTGTTGACCTTCTGTATTTCTTTAGATTTATTTGCGATGATGAAGTTTGAAGTCAGAGGGTAGCTCATATTTAAGGCCTTTCTCTGTGAGAGTGAACCAGTCTTAGAGGTCAGCCATAGTTCCCAGAGCAGTTCTCAGGTCTGATCTAATCCTCCTTTGCCCTCTTCTCTTGCTATTAACCATTGAGAAAGAAAAGGCCTTAGCATGTTTCTGTAATACGCTACATGATGTGGGCCAACCAAAACTTTATTTTATTTGTCCTCCTGGAAGTATGGAAAATTTGCTAGAAATTAACTTATAATGTAGGATGTGCGTGTGTCTGTGTTTGTGTGAATGGGAAAAGGGTTAGAAATCATGTATGTCACATTCAATTAAGTTTTGCTTTTGAGCAGACTGCAGACATTAAAAGGTGAATATTTAATAAGGGCATACAGTGCTATGCATAAGTTTAGACACCCATGCTAAAGTTGACTAAGAAGAGGAATAAACTTGGAAACTCGTGTCTTTAAAATGGAAATTGAACTTAATGCCTTAATTAAAAAAATTTGGAAAAATCCAACCTTTAAGGACACCAATTTTCTTTGTGAATGAATAATGTATCGTAAATAAATAAATGTTCTTCCTTAAAATACAGGGTGCATAAGTCTGGACACCCCTATGTTAAATTCCCATAGAGGCAGGCAGATTGTTATTTTTAAAGGCCAGTTACTTCATGGATCCAGGATACTATGCATCCAAAGTTCCCTTGGCCTTTGGAATTAAAATAGCCCCACATCATCACATAGCCTTCACCATACCTAGAGATTGGCATGGAGTACTTTCCATAAGATCATCTCTCAATGCAAATCAAACCAGCTATTAGGCTAACTGAAATAAAACCATGCCAGTCTCTAGGTATGGTGAAGGCTATGTGATGATGTGGGGCTATTTTAATTCCAAAGGATCTTGGCTTTTTGTATGTAATGGAAACTAAATTAAAACTATAAAATAGCAAATTTGAACATGTATAGGTTTATGTATAGATACTTTCAAAGTTCAAATACATTTTGAGCTCCATCAGCCCCATGCTTGCTTAAATGATTTTCTTCTCATTATTTTTTTTTTCAATTAAAGAATTTCATTAAAGTTATGGGAATTTGTTATCGGTAATTGTATTATAAAATAATGTTCATTGTGTGTGACTGAATCCATTTTCACATTTATTTTGTTCAGTGTTTTCATCCTCTTATATGTCCTCTTATAATCTATCTCCACATGGGCAGCTCTTCATATTTTTTCATATCCCCACTTCCTGTACCCTCCCCCATGCTGTTCCTCCTTGTTCCCCTTTCTCCTCAGTTTACTCCGGCCCAGCCTTGACTGTTCCCAGGTCAGCGTTAATTATCTTCAAACCCTCAGTCTGCATTAAAGTCATGACATTGTGACAGGCCCAGGCGTCAGCCACTTCTGCCTAAGCTTCACACACATACAATCTGAAAGAACTGGGTTGCCAGTGGTCCCGTAATTGCCTCGGAAATGTTGATTTGCAATAAAAATGTTGTCTTTTTCCCCACTACTGTCATATAAAGTGTCCTTCAAATATGCTAGTATAATATAGATTTGGTCTGGGTTCTTCCTATTGTGGTTTACTGTCCAATATTTTTTGCAGTCTCTGGGAAATGCAGTCATGGAAACCCTTACAAAAACAAGTAGTATACTTCAAATTCATTTTATTAAGTATACTTAAGTAAAGTTTTTAAGTATACTTTATGTAGTAAGTATACTAATAGCAATGTAAGTATACTTGTAAGTGTGTTTTAATACTACTTGGGACTAAATTTACCCAATTTTTAGTGTATAAAAGTATACTTTTAAGTAAACTTTATGTGTAACAGTAGTAAACTTTGAGTACACAACTAGTTTACAACTAAGTTTTTCATTTGTACTGCAACTATAGTACAAGTTAACTTTTCCTGGGTCTGAGGAGGAGTGCTATTGGCGACAATACGGGCCAGGACCCCTCGAGGCTTGGGTTGTGGACCTGGACCGGTGTGGTATATAGGTTTTGAAGGCTGCATACCACACCTTCGACCTCTCTGAACTTCTCGACCACCGTCTCCACGGATGTGCCGAAGAGCTCAGAGGGCGAAACCAGCGCTTCGAGGAGAACGTTTATCTCTTTTTCCTTGATGTTTGCCACTTTGACCCAGAGATACCTCTCCATAGACACCATTGCCGCCATCGATCCGCCTTGAGATAGATCTGTTGTGCAGTGCAGTTCTGCTACCGTCTCAGGGGTGGAGCCCCTGACCCTGATCCAGGTCTTTCAGCAAATCGGCCTGGTAGGCCTGCAACACAGTCATTGTGTGCAGGGCAGCCCCGGCCTGACCTGCTGACGCGTACGCGCTGCTTTTCACATGTGACGTCACATGCAGCGGTGTGGTCGGAAGAGTTGGAGCTTTTAACATCAATGCCTCCCCAGCGAGAAATAGCTGGCCAGCGTCTCTTCAACTGGTGGCATCGACTCATACCCTTGCTCACATCGTCGTACCATTTTTGTAGCATAAACACCATCAAACCGATGAGAGCTTTGGATCTTCCAATGTTTCTCTATGGCGCTGAAACCTAAAGATTTCAGAGTTCCGGTCCCCGTGCAACTGATACTCAACTGCCATTGGCTCATCTGCGTTCGAGGGGAGGAGCTTACCGATAGGTCAATTGTCCCAATTCCCTTGAGAAAAGGGACAAACGAGAGCAGAGTTTTTTCATAGAGAAACTCGCGCAATGCTCGCATTCAGCCCCCTAGAGCACAGAGCAAGCATGCTCCTCGTCCAAGTAAATCTTGCACAGATTGTGTGTATCATCAGGTGTCAGATAGCGCTGACACGGATGTACGCATTTCCTAAAGGCTCGCAGTGCCATAACTGCCTTCGAAACGTCACAAACAAATGGCTCCTGAAGACAAGAAAGTGAATGATGTGTATAACAGGTGCCCTTTTGTACTCTGGTTGCACCAGTAGTGACGTCATAGGCTGTCGGCGGCCAATATTGTTGTTGTGTTTTGATGTGCTTCAGACACCAGTCATGCCAGAGGCATTCCCCATTAGCATCCTAGGACACAGTGCGAGTTCCTATTTAAATGGGAAACCCTTTTACTTTGCCTTTTCCTGTTCACTTCTATCAGTTCTTATACATGACATCCAGCACTGATATGTGGCTTCAAAAGTCTTACACTATTCTACAATTGGCTTCTGCCTTCACATGTGGTCCTTATCTTATTTTGTTCTTACTGATCTAAATAATCTAATATAAAGAACCTTTGTGCAATGGAAAGATTCCAATGATATTAAATGTTCTTTGATATTAAATGCCAATAAAAAATGTGGGGCACAAGTTCAAGTGAAATACTGCTGTGCCCCAATAAATTATCATTGATAAACCTTTCCTGATGTTGGATATTATACCGTATCCCGACATTAGATTTTTTTCCCCTGATATTTCAGCAATCATGTAATGTGTGCTATAAGAAATTATAGTCTGCTCCGATCCAACTTCCACTCCAATATATATATTTAAATGTTCCTTCTCTTAAAAGAGCTTATTTATCATAGAGACAATTCCTTCCAATCTCAGTAATATATAAATAATATTACAGGGGTGACATGTTCTCACCCATAGCGTCGGAGCGGCAGCGGGCAATCAAGAACGATCCTGAATACCGGGATGTCAGACAATCTTGTCACCTTAACATTTGGCCGTTCTTATTTGAAAGAATATCAAAGATGTGAGAACAGAAGGCTATCACTTTCATTGTTATCCTCAATTTACATTTAAGACAGAGATTCATTTACATGCTGAGCGGGAAGACGAATGTAATGCAGTATAAAATGTTTGAGCAGAGATTATTCGGGATTCTGTTTGACTCCGCTGAATCTGAAGTGCTGTCTGTACTTTGTTACTACTTTGCTGTAATCAATTTCATTTTTTGAGATCTTCGACGTCCACATCATTTTTTCTTACAGTGCTTATGATCGACTCTGTACTGCATGTAAAGACAATGATTGCCAATTCAAATAAAAAGAGTCTCAAAATATGTGGACATTTTTTGGATCGTGTGCCCCAGTAGGCCTAGTGATGAAAAGCTAAAAATTCTCCTGACTATGACCAGCAAACGAGGAATCAATCAGGAATCAGTCCCATAGCAGTCAGTGAATCATTCAACACCCTCTGTTCCACCTGCATCAACAAGGGCTTCTTCAGTTTCATTCCAGACTACACCTTAATCCACCCCAGCTCATGTTAAGACCATTGGGGAAATCAGAAAATTCTCTTTGTCACATTACAGGAAGATAGTGTGTCTTTGTTTTGGCTAGTATGCTACAATTTCTTCCTGATAATGAAAATGTAATGTCTTTCTATGTTAAAACTGATGTTTTGTTCAGGATTGCATTCGTCCACTGTCGTTTTGCTGTTTTTATGAAAAATAAAAACCATTGTGTAAACTGTTGTAAACATCTACTCTGCTCATCCAGCACAAGTTGCAGTCACACACAGACTGTGAAAGTGCAGCAGGAATCACAGTTCACTGATCGCATGGCGATGGCGGAGGATTCGTTGCGCAACAGAGCGTCTAATATCTTGTAAAATGCGTGCTAAAACAAATGTTAGAAAATAATATAAAATGATAACACTGCTAGTTTTTAAAATTCATTAATTTAACAATCATGTATACCAAAAAAACAACAACAAAAAACATTTATTTCTTATGATAATTCATTTGCACATGGTCATTCCAATTGGGACAAACTTTCTGAATACCATTTGCTTTAAAGAGATAGTTTAACCAAACCTTGATATTCAAATCATATAATTTTATATCATTCAAAACTTATTATGTTTTTCCTGTGGAGTTATTTTGCTCATCTTACACATAGCCAAACAGCATGGTGATTTTGTGCTGGGAGGTAATTTATATATTGTACAATGGTAGAAGTCAACAGTTTATACCACTTATCTCTGTGGTGCAATTTAAAAAATCTGAATCTGATCTGAGAATTTGTATCTTGGTTTTGATACATTGAGTTATACCAATTGTGTGTGGTGTAGACTCCATACAGCTTATACAGTGACTCATACAGTCATATTTTTAATGTGCAACTGTTCCTACTCTCAATTTCAACTCAGCTGTTATACATGCTACAAAGATGCTACACTTACCATTTGTTTGTGTTCATCAAGTTAAAAAAAAATCCAAGTGATTTTTTAAGTTGCAATCAAAAAATATATTACTTCACATTTATGTATAATAAACAAGCAAACTTATTTCTGTAATGACAACTCGGTGAGTGTTTGGCAATTGGCATGACAATGTTGATATATTTGGTCTTGGCGGAATAGATCTGCTAGGTTGCTGCTGCTGTTGGTTACCGGTATTGCTGCTGCAGAGTACGGGACTTGCTACTCCCAAAACAGACACCACACGCTGCTGTGAGCAAGTAAGACATGCTGCTGCTCTACAACATAGCGTACATGGATTACCCGTAGCAGATCTATACAGGTGGAGCTGGGGAAAGTGGAGGGTTTCTGAAAGCGCACTGCACTGCTAAGGCAAATGCTAACCATGTGTTTGAAGGTTGAGCACACAAACTCATTGGCTGCTGATACAACAGGAACCAATTAGCTGTGCCCTATAGAGAATATGACTGCAAGCGTTTGAGTTAAGGACCTAGCCTGTGCCATCTAGAGTTTCATTACAGAACTTTGTACACACACTTACCAAAAAACTGCAAATTTGAACCTATGTGAATACAAAACAATACCATTATAGGCTAATACTTCATTATAACAAATTTTCTACTAATATCAGTATAATTCTAGTATTAATAGAACTGCCACTGCATGGTGACCCATCAAAAACGTAAGGCGTATGACCCTGTTTGTGCTCGGTCATTGATAATGTGTTCACTGTTCTTCACACATTGTCTCAATCACTCCTAAGAGGGTATATGTTTCTGCTGTCTCACAAACAACTCGGTCCTTTATTGCACCATTATGTTTCTGAAAGAGTCACTATAATTGAATTTGGGAGATATTAACTGCTTTACTACTACTTTCATAAATACTTGGCTTGGTGCAAAGTCAAGTCGAGTCACCTCTGTTTGTATAGTGCTTTGTACAATACAGGTTGTTTCAAAGCAGCTTTGCAGTGTTCCACTGAAGTCAGTTCAGTGTTGATTCAGTTTCCTTTTAAAGATCATCAGTTATTAAATTAGTTCATTTCATCTATAGAGCAATTCTGCAAAAAAAAAAAAAGATGTCATCATCCAGCTCAGTTCAGTTCTCATACAACAGCATCAGTACAGTCAGATCAATAATATTGATGAGTATTAGGTGTCCCCAACTAAGCAAGCCAGGCGTCTCTCATGAATCACTTTACTTCATTTGTTTGCCTGGATGTGAAATAAATGGTCCCAAAAAACAGTTTGAACCTACCAGTTGTTTGGCCATTAATAATGTCAGTATGAAAACATTGGTTACGGGTGTGTTCCAGACCCCTCAAAACCACACAGACCTTCTTTCTGTCCCTCTCGCTATCTCTCTCTTTTTCATACACACCTGTTGTTTTTGGATGTCAGACAGGGTCACACAAGTTTTGCATTCCTAAAATCATCTGGAAGGGCTAATTTAGAGAGTAAGCCATGCTAATGTTTTTAGTGGCTGTGCTCACAAAGCTTTACAGCTTATTCTTTACAACAAGATCAGTTCTGACCATCTGATGTGATTACTGTGGTAAATTCTTGAAATATGTCATAAAATTCCCATAATATTTGAAGACTTAACAATGAAAGCAAATAAGTGACACCCACTGGTTTATGTAATGTAAGTACTTTGTTTTTGAGGTTTTTTATGTCATTAAATTCCACTTTTTATTAAGAACAAGCCCTTACTCCCTCTGTCGAAGGCTTTACGTTATTGCTGGCTCGTTTTTCATCAGGTTGTGGTTTCAGATGAGAAAATGATTTTATAAAATGTTAAAACAGTGCTGCTGGGAGTAACTTTATGACTTCATGATTGGGTGGAGTCTTGAACAAAGAAATAAACACTGGAATTCCTGCTACTTTTCCTCATATGCATCCTTACACACACACACACACACACACACGCATATTGGGTTTCCATGTTTTATGGGGACCTTCCATAGATATAATAATTTTTATACTGTACAAACTGTATATTCTGGATATAACCCGGTTCCCTGAGAATGGTAACGAGACACCACATCATGGTATTGACATGGCATCGATGTTGCCCTCAAAAGGGGTTATGTATATAACCCGGTTCCCTGAGAATGGGAATGAGACGCTGCGTCGCTGTGCCATACTTCAAGTACGCCTCCGTGGCTTCTTCAGCCAAGTGAATCTGGTGACGCTTATGTGCAAGTGTTACTTATAGAGATGATTACGCACAACGTTGCATCAGCTGACTTCGTCCGAGGCCAATGGCTTGGCATGTACTACACGTGACTCAGACACGGTCTCATGCCAAAGTGTCCCCACAAGGTCAAATATTACTTGAATTACCATCTTTGTGGTGAGGGCAGGACCACACACACACACACACACACACACACACACACACACTTAGCTATCTCAATAGGGACATTGCATAGACTTCTATAGATGTTATATGCAGCTAGTTAAAAATACTACCTAACTCTAACCCACACCCTAACCTTACCAGAAAACTTTCTGCATTTTTACAATTAAGAAAAAAAAAAAAGCATTTACTTTACTTTTATGCTGTTTTTACAAACAAGGATGTCCCCGAAAGGGGGGTTTGGGAGATTTTGTCAGATTTAGCTAATTTCTGGGTACAAATTTGTCCCCAAAATATGGTTATTTTAGACACACACACACATATACAAATATAGGGCTTCGATTAACAGCTATTTTGCTAATTGATTAGTCTGTTGATCATTACTTTAAAGGGATATTTCACCACTGGAAAGATGAATGTGTTTTTAAATTGGGTCATTTATGAAGTAGAAATGTGAAATTAATGTAGAAGTTGCTGCCTTCTAGACTGAGAAAAGCCAGAAAATTTATTTTTGGCTCTTGTGGATGAAAGACAACAACCCCCAGAATGTACTTGCTTCGCTGCCCTATGAGGCCACTCCCAAGCCATGCCTACCGGTTACAGAGGGCAGTATTGGAAGAAATGATACAACTAGGCTACTAGACTCGAAACTGAAAGGATGCTGTTTTATCGTGAGATCCCCCTATGGGCGGGTTGAAAACATGCGGAACTAGCTCCTACTACTGGCTGTAGTCTCGAGCCTCTGGCCAAAAAAGCCTCTGACGCAAAATGAAGATTTTTGCTTAATCAGAGTTTTTTTTTCCAGACACACAATACATAAATCTCTCGTCTCAGGGGGATATGAGGGAGGGAAGCACGGTCATTCGAAAGGGTTTCTACTGATACAAAGCTTAATGCTAATCGGTGAAGTTATTCAGTATTCCACAACTTGCACAATTTCTCCAAATATATACTCTGAACATTACTGAACATTACACATACTGGTAGTACAGTACATACTAATCACATGATTTTTCCTATACTGAAGTAGCCTAATGCAAGTAGAGTAATGTGTATTTTATTTATTTATTTATTTACATAGCAATCAACTTTCAAGTAAATTTACATGTACCTGAGTTAGCCAGTTTTCATTGGCAGTCCCTTTGCCTGATGTTGTTAGGCAGTAGTAACTATAAGGTGATTGTAACACAATCATAGGCTTTGATTTATGTTTCTGTCTGTGAGAGAAACACATGGACTGCAAATACATTACAATTGTCAATGAACAAAAATTTGACAATTTACAAATACTGTACACTGTCGCGAGTCACTCTCTCACTGATATACCTGATGATGTTGGAGTTAATTACTTAAAATGCAATTTATCATTGTGCAAAAAACCTTTGTGTGAGGTTGTTAAGTTGTAATGCTAAATATAATGGTAGAATTGTCTGTATTGTGACTTGCCTGGACCCGATGTGGGACCCACTAATCAGAGAGATTCTCGAATCCCAATCTGTATTTTGATTGGTTAAAGTGAATGGAAAATACCTTTTCTTTTTCCATGGTCGGCCATGGGATTGATGCCTATGCATGTAATAATCGGACATAAAAGTCTCTAACATTAACAGGTTATTATGTTCAGAGGTGTAGCCTGATTGTTAGTGTTCCTGCAGAGCTTTCTACACCTCTGATAAGTTAGCACTGTCTGTACTTTTTTATCATTTATAATTAGTGATTTACACTCCCCTCTCTTGCTTTGTCCTTTTGTGGACAAACTGTTTTATTGTGTTTGATGGTGATTTCATTCACTGTTGACTGATATGAATATGCACTCTCCATAAAGTACTTTAAGTTTACAATGCAGTGACATTTAATCACACACTTGCTATTAGGACTAGTGGTCACATTTTATTTTCTTTAACTTACATAAAAAAAACAGTGTATTACTGTGTTCATATTGTATTGCAAAACACATTTTCCGCTATTGAGATGGGATACGGGTAAAGTTAGGACAGACTTGGTGGGTTAAGGTGTAAGGGAAGGGTGGTCAACAGAGTAATTATAGATGCAATTACAGCTGTAATTACATGCAGGTGTTTTTTAAAATATAAGGACAATGTAAAACATGTATATGCACAATAAGTGCATTGTATCAAATTATTAATTTAAGTGTAGTTACACTTTATTTTAAGGTGATGTAGTTACATTGTACTAACTCAAATAAGTACTGAATAATATTAATTAACTACATGTACTTATTATAATGTTACGGTTAGGGTTAGAGTTAATTACTTGTAATTATGCATTATTTATGTTATTAATATAGCAAGTACACGTAGTTACGTGTAACTACATCACCTTGAAATAACGTGTTACCAAGTGTTAGTAGTAGTTAAAGACACTTGATATAAAATGGGACCAGACGAGTTAAGTTAAAAATAAATGCTCTCAATTAGGGCTGTGAAGCAATCATATTTTTTTATCTAATTAATGACATGATGTGGCGATTAATTAATCGCACATTAATCACACATCAAATTTGGCTGAGAAATTACGCCCAAAAGATCATTTAAAGTCTTTATTGTGTGAAATAAGAAAAGCATCAAATAGACATTACAAAAAGTAGCTTAAAGGGCCTTACACACCGGGACGAATATCGGCGCGCGTTATTCGCCAGCGTTTTTCAACGCGTTTTTTGTGTTCACACCCAAGCGATTTTCGCTGACGATGAGCCGAGTGAACATGCAAATTCATTCCCTGACATTAGATGGCGCGATTGTCAAACGTTCGTGGGAAAAAGTTACAAGCCTATGTACATGAAAGACAATTAAGTAAAATGAAACTCACCATCAAGGCCCATTTGCTCTGCAATACCACTCCATAACAGTTCTCTTTTATCAAGATTTTTGTAGTCGCGTTTGACATATAGTTCTTTATGTTCCGACACCAACGAGGCCAGCAGCTCTACATTCATCTTGCCTTGCATCTTCCTCGTCTTATTTCTTCCCAGCAGTGTAGACGCTATCTTCTTCGCCTGTATGTGTGCTCGGCAAGACCGTTTTGTGTTTGAGCGCCCCCAAGTTGTGTTTTACTGTAACTTCAGAAGCTCCAGACACGTGAGCAAAAGCGCCAATCTCATTGGTCAGATAGTTTTTGACGCGGCGCGTCAAACCAAAAAAACGAACCCGAGGCGTTTTTAAAAAAATGACGCTTTTACGCGTGGCGTTTTTCGCGTCGGTGTGCACACTCACATTGGCGCCCTTTGTTTAGTCACGAGGCGTTAAACGTCGGCGAATATCGCGCGCGAAATTCGTCCCGGTGTGAACAGGCCTTTAGAAATAAATATTTTATTTGATTCAACATAGAAATTTTTACACATAAACTTTTAGGTAACTGCCATGATTGTTTTTCAGAAGCAGCATCTGAATTAGTATTTAGATATATTTACAGACCAAAACAGTTTGGTTACCAACATTCTTCAAAATATGTTCATTTATGTTTCACGAAAGAAAGTCATACAGGTTTGAAATGACATGAGAGTGAGTAAATGTAAATAAACAGAATGTTCATTTTCATTTTTTATGAAGTGATACTTTTTTAATGAAATGATAAAAGAAACCACAATTGCCAGTAGGTGGCAGTAAGTGTCTAAATAAGTCATCGAGTCATTCCTTCATTTGATTCATTCAAACAGTGTTAAATGGCTCTCTTTGTAAATGATCCATTGAATCATTAGTTCACCCGACTGATTCGCTCAAAACACGGATTTATTCAGAGTTCAGCTCTGAGATGCACAGTTCTGTTCTGGCTTTACAGGTTATATATTCATTGGCGAAATTGAACAAAAACAGACAATACTGTGTCTAAAATATAACAAAATATTAACTTCTTATTTACTGAACTGTAGGGCTGGGTATCATTAAAAAAATGTCAATACCGATATCTTGACTTCGATACCAGTTCCTGAACGATACTTTTGTCGCTACAAATTTTATGAAATCCGTTTTTACAAGATTACATTACATATTACCTAAAAAAAACTTTGGTTGTATTTTTTTCAGTTTGGTGACTTTTTTTACAGACTCAATGACTCATATAGGCCACTGGAGGGGCGGAATGTACACTTCACGCTCAAGCGCATGCTTTAAGCTTGCCGCAAAGCACTGACAAAAGTAGCCTAATGATTATGAATTTGTCGGGAAAAAATAGCAAGGAGACATTTTTATTTTTTATAAATAAACTGTTTTCTGAGTCAGTGTTGGCTGCAAAGATGAAGTTGACGCTGCTGACTCGTCATCTCTGCTGTAAAGTGAACGTGACCTTTCATTTGGATAACATAATCAGAATATTTGTTTTTGATTCAAAGTGGTTAATTTAAAAGTAGACATTTCAAGCTTTCTATATGCCTATTTCTCATGTCTATGAGGCAAGTAGCCTATACGCATAGTTTCGGTTCATTTGTGGCATGCTCCAGTACTTCTTGCAGTCAAAGACGGAGCAACTTTCTGCTCTTAAGTTTATTCCGTGCACCATCAGTCCTTCATCAGAATTGTCGTGTTGCCGGTCTTCTTGGCAGCAATTATCTTGTCGTAAATATTGCATGTTGGCATTGCTGTTGGCATCGAGCCTGGTGAAATCTATACATGCTATAGCCACACTTTTGATCTTTTGATCTTTGATCTTTCCACATCTTTTACATCTATGGGGTTGAGACACACTAACATCCTCACGTGTGAGCCACGTCTCTGGGCATAACTGGCGTAAACAATAGGGGTGTCAAAATTAATCGTTTCTACGATGCATCGCGATGCAGACGAGGACGATTCGGTATCGGTTCAGTAATAGACCATAACGATTATAATGTACGGACTTTTCTGACGTCATTTGTCGCGTACGTGCATTGTGGCGGAAGCATACAATGGCAGAGGGAGGCGAGACGCGAGTTCGAGAATATTAAAAATGCTCCAACTACTTTAAAAGCCGACATCTGGGCACGTTTCGGCTTTTAGGAACAACCTGGTAAGCACGACCTGCAGAAGACACGCGCTGTACTGTGCGCTCATGTCACACACAAATAGAATATGCAGGAGGTAGGCTAATACCAATAACTTCATAAACCACGTTAGCCGTTTTCACCCCAAGCTGTTAACGCCTGGCAGAGTCAGAGAGATGCGCGGATGAGCTCCAACGCCGAATCCGCAGCCAAAACTAAACAGTCCACCCGCCCCAATAATATTCTCTGATTTAAGCATCCGCACCCGATGGTCAAATTACAATTATTCTGTGTTGTTACGCGTGATTATAAATGGATGATCGTCACCTTCAACAGCGGACTCGGCGACAGTTGATGCGCGGATCTTTAATGGTAACATAATAGCCTACACTGATTAATGAGCGCTGCTTTTAAATTAACATTTTTGTAAAACAAAATTTATTTGACAGATTTTCCTTTTCTTAATGGCATAAACAAGCTTTACTCCCTTGAAACTTTAACTGGAATGTCACTGTTTCTGTCACTGCGACTTCCCAAGCACACACACAAGTGCGCACACATCACTTTTGAAGAGAAATTTCAAATTGAGGATGCGGTGCATCGCGATGCATTGTGATATCGAATTGAACTGAATCGATGACATGATAATCGTAATCGAACCGAACCGTGAGACCAGTGTAGGTTCACACCCCTAGTAAACAAGTGTTTTTCCTTGATGCCTCGCCACACCCTAGTGAATAGTATAGAATAGTACGTAATATGTAATAGAATAGTACACTGTTAGACTTTTCAAGGGTTTTTACAGTAACTTTTACAGTAACTAAGTTACTGTAATTAAGAGTTACAGTACCAAACCGTATTTCAGTTTTACAGTACATGGTACTGTAATTGTGTAATACAGTGCATTACTGTAAAGACGAAGCTAATCAGTACACTACTGTAATTATTTTTATTTGTACTAAATATAAATTAGATTTCATAATTTTGATATATGATTCATTTTATTTTTATCCTACATAAGTACTACTGACATACAAACCAATTAGACAAAGTTATCACAAAATACCATTTTTTTTATTTAAAACATTTCATATATATCACAAAATAAACAGTCTGCCAATGCTGGAAATGATGTGTGAAATTTTTACACATTAATGGGTGAGTTTAGGGATAACGTTTTTTGTGTTAATTTTAACTCATTCATTGTGTTAATGGTTTTAAAAAAGTAAATATGTCAGAAAGGTTAGCACAAGATGTGTAAATGTGTTAAATTAACACATTATGTGCTGTCCTTCACTGCACACATTGTTAAAAACATACATAAAATCATAAACAAAACGTTAGCATTTGACAAAATGAATGTAGAGTCATTGGTTGTTTAGCTTATACAATTATTATAATGAAATATCAACCATTACATTAATAAAACTGCAGAATATAAATACATTTTTAAGCAGTCAGAAAGGAAATGTCCAACACAGGACAAAACACAGTTCTTTTCACAATACATGACACATAACCCCACCTTCAAAATAATTTCACTTATTTACAAAAATTTGTTGGATTAATTTTTTTGGTGGCCAAAAAAAGTATTTAATTGTCTTAATGTTTTTGAAAGAAGTCTCTTTGATGCTCAAGAAACATTTCTTTTTATTATCAATGTCAGACTGTCTACTCCTCCATCTTTTCTACAGCATAGGAGTAAAAGTCACAGAAAATTCCCATGATGCAATGGGAATCACAGTTATTTACTGTAAAGAGAAATAGCAGTATAATACTGGGGGATTTAAAGTAAATAACTGTAGAAATTACAGAAAAGTCTAACAGTGTACATTGCAAAAATACTAACAAAAATGGTAAAAAAAATGTACTATCTTTAAATATATTAAAATTATATTAGCATCATGCTTTTACCTATTTTCACTATACAACTTTTAACACACTTTAAAATAATTAAATAATTATTTTACTTAAGAATAATTGTACTTTAGTATATTTTCTAAAAATATATTTTCTAAAAATATACTTGAAGTATATACTGTATTTTAGGTATATTTTAAATGTGTGCTAAAAATGATCATTGTAACAATGCATTGAAAGTATACTTTCAAAATACATTATAGTATACAATAGTATTTTGTACAAAGTAAAGCTAAGTTTTATTTGTCTAAAAATGTACATTTGTTATTGAAGACAAAGTATGCAATTTGTAGTATTTGGAATAAGCCAAAGGTATGAATGAGCCTATACTTTTTACTCAAATATATCACACCACGATAGTCTTGAGGGCAAGTGCAAGTGAGAGCCGAGTTCGAGTCCTGGCTCGTGGACCTTTCCTGATGTCCCTCCACTCTCTCTCTCACCTCACTTCCTGTCTAGCTACTGTCCTATCCAAATTGAAGGCGAAAACGCCAAAAAATTAATAAAATGTATATATATATACACTTATGGTATATTGCTTATATGTTATATATTTGTAAGATACTCGTAATTAATTTGTAATGTACTTGTAACACAAATAAAGTACACTTTAATATCACTAATCAAGCAAGTAATTAGTCCTCACAAGGCATATACTTAAAGTATACTAAGTATACTTGAAGTTGGTCCAATTTAGTACACAAAAGTACACTAAATACACTTAAAGTTATACTTTACTACAATTTAATTACAACTAAAATATAATTAGTACAAAATGAATTGTTTCAAAATAGCACACTTCAAATTAACTAATCATTAACACACTTATACTGTATACTGATAATTAGTCTGGCTGCAAGTGTACTTAGCTTTTTTTTTTTTTCACCAGGGCAACCAATCATGCTGCATGCTTATTGGCTCATTGCCGTTGACGAGATTAACCCCTTAGGTATCGAAATTTAGGGCCGAACAACAAGAGATTTTTTGATACTCGATGGTATCGAGGAAATTCGGTCAGTGCCTAAAAATTAACAAACTCGATACCCAGCCATACTGAACTGTTGTATAAAATGAATATCACATTTGCAACTCGTGCTATTCAGGATAAAAAAAAAGCACTTGTGTGATATTGCTTAACTATGTCATATGATAAAAATATGAAACTAAAAATCATACTGGGGCATTTTTGCCCAAATATCTTGAATTTTAGAGGCCTTCTTACTGCATTCTATAGGCTACATTACGCAGTGAGTTGTTGCTCTGCTTCATGTTTGTCCCCAATCAGCTGTATGAAATATATGACCTACATAGGTTTGAGGCGGTTAATTATAATTAATTTGATTAAATAGTTGTTGCAGCCCTATAATATTATGCATCACATGATAACTGACACTCATGAAGGTGCACTTGTTAAAGTCCAAGTGTTTCTAGGCACTTATTCAAAGATCGCCACAGCAAATCGACAGCCACTGTTAAGGAGCTTTCATTCCTAATTACAGAGAGACACCCAGCCAGAGTAGGCGGTACTCAGAGAGACAGAGAGAGGATGTGTGTTTGCGAGAGAGGTACTAGAAGGATGGCATGAGACTGGCAGAGATCAAAAATATTCCTGACCTCGTCATCGGCTGGAGGCCAAACATGTGATCATGTGACAGCAGCTGCAGGGGCACCTCCAGCACTACTGGACCAACAGCTCTCACGCTGCTTCCTGCTCTCCATCTACACATTCTTTGTGTGTGTGTGTGTGTGTGTGCCCTTTATCTTCTGCAGTTTTTTTTCTCTTTTCTGAACTTTAAACTACTTTCAGTATTTCTGAATATGTACTCTTACCATCCTCTTTATTTCTCTTACTATCCTTTTTTGTTTCTTGCTTCACTCTCTTTTGCATTCGCTCCTTAGCTCTCACTTCTCATCAGTTTCTTTTTTTTGTCTCCTCTCTTTTTATATACACACCTTCATCTTTCTGCTCTTCCCTATGATGTCTCAGTTTTAGGTCCACAACAATTATTTACACCGTGAATAAAGGACAGTTGTGAGAGTTACAGTGATATGTCAGTGCTTTCTGAGGATGGACTACCACCGTTTCAGTCTGGGTTAAACATCAGTCAGTTCTGGACAGTGTTTGAATTATTGGGGCCAATATCTTTCTGTAAAATCAAAGATGTTCATTCATAGTGATGCAATATTTATTATCTAATGTTTTACTACTGTTAGTATTGGTTTACACCCCTTGAATGACTGACACACAAATTAGGCAGTTGAGTAGCCCACCTCAGCTTGCTTTATAATGATTACTAAGAATCTATGTCTGGATCTAAGGGATCCTCATCTAGCCTCCCTGTACTTTGAAAACTGGTTCTAGTCCTCTAATTTGTTTGTATAAGTTGCTTTCCAGGACTGGTGATTTTTGTCATTAGACACAACAACTAATGTCTTGGTTTAAGTATCAGCGGTATCATACAGCAAAGTATCATACTGTTAGATCAGCACGACAACCTTGTGCTTATGGCTGAATCCCAGCTGTGTTGATATTATGTGCAGCACATAATCTTATGTGATTTTTCTTGATTACTCTTCATTTTATTGTTTATTTGCAGCTCTTAATCAAATACAAACTGCATTAAACTTTAATCAAAAAATGTAAAAATCACTCATTCAAGTATCCTTCAAAAAAATACTAAATTCACTCAACTTCTAATGTCTCTTCTGGAAGTGTGTGTGCAGGCGTTCACTTGTTTATGTTTTTGTGTGTGTGAGGGAATACAGTACATGATTTTTCACCCGAGAACTGATTTTATTTGGAAATCAAGAAATTTCCTCAATGTGTTTCCTTGTTTGTTACCTTAGTGAGCGGATGAGCTGATTGTTCTTGATCTGTTCCTTTACGTTGTGCTTATATCTGCAGCCGGCAGGCAGAGCATGATGAGAAAAAAATCACATCATCACGCACTGACCAGAACGGACTCCATGTTCCCTCCGCCACTGAATGAAACACATATTCAGCACAGAAATGCTCTTCTATTACTGTAGATGAATTATAGAAGGGAATGGAATGAATGAAAACATGAATGAAAGGATAAACCAATGTCTACATGAAGAAATGGATAGCCCAGGCATGCGCTTTAGCTGCATATAAATGTCAAAGCTCAAATTGTTTCTTTAATATATTATACATTTATGCACTGATTGCTTTAAAATTGTCATTATAGACATTCTCTAGAATGTTTATTTGTTGTGGAAAGAAAACTGATTTGATGTCAATGACATCCATGAATGTAATTGAAAAAATTTACTAGGCAACCAGTAGTAGGAATTCAAATGATCAACCTAACCTCCAACCACTGGCGACTTGCGGCGACTAAAATTGCTGGCGGTGTGAACAAGGCTTTAATGTACTTTACACTACCTAAAAAAAACCTGCTTGTTATAAACTTGAGTGTTTGAACACAAAGGTAGCAGCACAAATAATTATAGTAATTTAGGTGTGAAAACAATCATAGATTAAAGGTGATTTGTAACTTAGATTGTATTTGTTCAAATGGGGGTTGACACACTTGGGAGTGTTTTAAACTTTCTGACAGAAAAGGAATTCCAGATAACTGATTATCCAGATAACTGATAGTGATTATTCCAGATGACTGATACTTTGAGCCCAAACCATGAAAAAAACATACTTGAACTCAAATGGTTGTCTTTCCTAAACCCTTAGGAGTATGTGCTTAGTTTTCAGATAAACATTATGGCCAAGCAGTAATTCAATACGTATTTATCAAATTTAAAAAAAAATTTGTTTTACTTTTTGGATTATTATTTATGTATTATTGGGAGTCTTCCAATCTCTAATGGGGGGTCTGACTGAGGTCCCTCTCATTCCCTCTTCAATTTAAACACTGGTCTTATGCTAACAAGATGAAATTTGTGTTTGAGAGAGACTGTTAAAACACCAATTTTCTTCAAAAATGTTAATCTGTCTCCATCTTTATTGTTCTCTATCTGCTTTGTCTCTTCCCTCCAAAAAATATCAATATGACTCATTCATCTCTTAGCTATAAGACCATTGCACCTTATTATCAATCTATGATGGCTATCCTTATCCCTTTCTATCACTGCAGAATTGCATCTAGGCCATATATTTGAGTATGTGTTTGTGTCTGTGAGTGTTGGTGGGTGTGTGTATGTGTGCTTAGCAACCCTCTATTATTCGTGATTGTTTGCTATGAGGGAGACAGTTTTGAAAATGTCACTCAGATTTTGGCTGTCATTGCATTTGAATGGGCTGTTATGTAAATGCACTATGGGATGTGAGCTAAAGTGGCTCTTAAATGGGGAAATTGCAGATTGTATGTGTATGTGAGGGGGAGAGGCTGTGGTGAATACTGTATACATAAAAAAATAAAAAAAAAGCCTCAATGTCACATACTCACCTAATTGAAAAGAACATCAAGCCTAATCAAATAGCATAAGCAAAAATACTTCCATTTAATAAAGGGCATTGAAAAATAAAATAAAATGGTGAGTGTGTGTTTGTCCGTTTATGGATTTCAATAAGCAGACTTGTATGACAGGATTCATTTTGTGTGTGTGTGTGTGTGTGTGTGTGTGTGTGTGTATGTGTGTGTGTGTGTGTGTGTGTTCTGCAAATGTAGTTCTCTAAAACCTTTAAATTGCTCAGAGCTGTATCATTATCCAAATGTTAAAAAGTTTTTTTTGTTCCAAGAGGTGTATCTGGCAAGTGCAATTACAAAGCAATCGCTTTTGCTTTCAAATGTAGAGAACATTTAGGGGTATACTAGCATATTTATAACCACATGAACTAAGCAGTATGAGGAACAATGCATTTTTGCCTGGAATGCTACACTATAAAAAGTGAGCAGTTGACTTAACTTAAAAAAAGTGTGGAGACCTTGCCTTAAAATGATTAAGTAAATAAACGTCATGCGTAATTGAATATTTTTCAGTACACATGAAGTTTATTTACTTAATCATTTTAAGGCAACTTTTTTAAGCTAAGTCAACTGCTCACTATTTACAGTAGAGATTTGTGTAAATTTAATTTTGATGTCTTGTAACACAGTGCTATATTGTAGATTTTAGACTATATGCAGTTTAGATTTGAGTTTAAGCTAGATAACTTTTCCTTTTTTTTCTCTTTTCTTTTTTTCTAATGTTTTCTGACTTTTGTAAAGATTACCATGTAAAAGCAATCTTGCATATTTTAGAAAAAGCAACAATTATTATAAAAATGTAGTCTGGAAACTATAGAAATCAGTGAAAAGTCCCCACCATGAAAGTAAAACGTGTGTGTGTGGTCCTGGTAAAGTCTGCTTTGTGTGGACCAATTGATCCCCCAATGATTTTAATACCAGTAATTTTTTAGAAAATCTATAAATCGCTATAAATATCGCTATAAATTATAGTAATAAATGTAAAAATGCTGATGTTAGGGTTGTGTTTAGGGGTAGGGATAGGGAATTTGTACTGAGTTTGTACAGTATAAAATCATTATGTCTATGGACCCATAAAACATGGAAACTCAACATGTGCGTGTGTGTGTGTGTGTGTGTGTCATGTGGTAATATGCTGTCGCTAATTGTGCTACTGTGTGGCTGTCTGTTAAGAAGGGAGAAAAATACAGACAAAGGGAGATAGAGACCCTAAGGCAGTAATAACATCTGTGGCCATCTTGAGCCCTCTCAGCTGCCCACACGGCTAATATGTACATGCACGCACACATTTCCAAGCTTGACATGAAGACAAATGCATCTATAGTACTGTTGGTCATGAATGGCAAATAATAAACCATAGAATATCACAAAATGTGACTGGTATGACAAGTAATATTGTAGTTAAAAATTGAACATTTTCAGTGGTTTAATGTAAACTATGCCCTGAGGAATGCTGCTCAGTATTTCAGCTGAAACATTAATGATTGTAAATCTATCATAGAAGGTTTCCTTGATGGGATGAATAGAGCCTTTCATTCACCATGTGAAGAAGAAATGCAGAGTCATGTGTGGATGATGCATTTAAAGGGGATATATCATGAGGAATCAAAATTCCCTTGATAGTTTCATATAATAGAATCCAATGTACTATAAAGACAGAATTTAACATTTCCTTTCCATTAAAATGATTTTTTTCTTACACTGATTAATTCTTACATTTAAATAGCTTAATATAAAGGTAAAAAAGATGGTGGTAAATTATCATAAAAAAATAAAATAAAGCTTAGAATGAAACTTTTACTCTCCTAAACCACAAATACTGATTATCATCAAATTTCCTGCTAGTTCCACTGATGATAAGATGTTTATTCTATGCACAAACAGTTTTATTTCTTTTCATTTTGTATTTTCTCCTTTTTTTAAATGTCCATTGGCTTAAATGTGTTCAAGCATGAAATAAGTGTTTGTTTGCTCAGCTTCCCCACAGGCACCCACGTGGTGGGCAAATAGAGGACACATTTCTTTGGTGCAGTAGTGCTTTTGCATTCAATCAAATCCCATGACCCATGATGTGTTGTAGTTTTGTTTTCTTCTCAAAACTGAGCTCTTGTTTTAGAAGGTTTGTGTGAAGCACCAAGTTTGTGTCTAATCTAAGCGTTGATTAGAAAGGAAGTTCAGTCAGATGAGATAAGTTGAGGAAAGTTACTGAGAGCAAGGCTGAGTTAAGTTGAATTGCAATGCATTCAGCTGTGAATTTGATTAAACATGAATTTGTACAGAGTATTCTTGAAATATGTAACCTGTTGCAACAACTTCACAAGTATATTTTAAAACTCAAATTACCAGAGGCACAAGCCAACTTGTTCTCTATTTTAAACAAATGTTTTTTTTTGTTTGTTTGTTTTTTACAACCATGATTTTTTAACTATTTACAATTATTGTTGCAGTCGATACATGGACAGAGTTTTTTTGAGTTAAAGCTCCAGTCCGTAACTTTTTTGAAATGATCCAAAATAAATTTTTGAGCAAGTACATAACCAGCCAGTGTTCAAAACTATCTGCTTGCCTTAGCTCGATTCTAGCTTGTAATAATGTTTTTAATTCCAGTGGAACCGGTGGATTTCCGCAGGAAATTTGAGCATGTCTTTGCATCATTACGTCACATCTGTACACATAAAGAAGGTGTCTCGGCTAGTTGGCTATATTGCGTGTGAGGATGTTGTAGGTGGAGATTGATAGCCTGTCTCAAAACACTTGATATAATTAAACGTATTAATTTGATGGCGGATCCAGAAAGGTTCAAATGACAAATACCAGTGACATGGAGATTCACCTGCTGTAAAATGTAAAAGACTTTGGACTTCGGAGTGGCTACAGAAAAAAAAGAGACTCCAACCGGGCCCATGTGAAAAAAAGGATAAATATCTAAAGGGCATTAAATGAAGTCACGCAATGTTGATGTTGTTAACATTAACAATTTGAGAACAAAGTATAATTTGCACGGTTTGACGTGATATAAGCGATCGTTAGATTTAATCAGCGCGATTTACTGCAATGCTTTTTTTCCCTTAGTTGGTCTGAACAAAAGTGGATGTTAATTACTTGTTCAGGTTACATTTTCCGGTGAAAATTCTTATGTTGGTCATACTTCTAAAAAGTAGAATCTGTGATTCCGTATGACAGTATCCACACCGGCGCGGTGACTGACAGCCGCACATTCTCCTCAAAACATTGGATTCATCCGCGCAGTGCCGTGCCGAGCCGAGGCACAACCCGCGTAAAGTTGATAATTCCGCGAAAAATTGCAATTGCAGATTTCTAACAGAGATGGCAAAGAGGAAAACCTATGGACTGCAGCTTTAAAGGGATACTCCACTTTTTTCGGAAATAAGCTCATTTTACAACTCCCCCAGAGTTAAACAGTTGAGTTTTACCGTTTTAGAATCCATTCAGCCGAACTCCGGGTCTGACGGTACCACTTTTAGCATAGCTTAGCATAGATCATTGATTCAGACGAGTCCAGTAGCATTTCTTTCAAAATGACCAAAGAGTTTCAATATTTTTCCTATTTAAAACTTGACTCTTCTGTAGTTAAACCGTGTACTAAGATCGACGGAAAATAAAAAGTTGCGATTTTCTAAGCCTATATGGCTAGGAACTATACTCTCATTCCGGCGTAATAATCAAGGAACTGTGCGGCCGTACCATGGGTGCAGCAGGCGTAGTGATATGACGCAGCGCCTAAAAATAGTCCCCAGCTCGGTAACTTCTTCCAACGTGACCGGGACTAAGTTTGTTTAACCTATTAGACCTATTTTCAGGCGCTGCGTCATATCACTACGCCTGCTGCACTCATGGTACAGCCGCACAGTTCTTGATTATTACGCCGGAATGAGAGTAGTTCCTAGTCATATAGGCTTAGAAAATCGCAACTTTTCATTTTCCGTCGATCTTAGTACACGGTTTAACTACAGAAGAGTCAAGTTTTAAATAGGAAAAATATTGAAACTCTTTGGTCATTTTGAAAGAAATGGTACTGGACTCGTCAGAATCAATGATCTATGCTAAGCTATGCTAAATAGCTTAGGTGATATAGATCTATGCTTAGGTGGTACCGTCAGACCCGGAGTTCGGCTGAATGGATTCTAAAACGGTAAAACTCATCTGTTTAACTCTGGGGGAGTTGTAAAATGAGCATATTTCCGAAAAAAGTGGAGTATCCCTTTAAGTGAAACATTCTCTTATACCTTGTATACTGCTCTGCATGATTAGGAATAAAGGTGCGATCTCATTTACTACCGTTGTTTGCCGAATTTCAATAGGAATCCACACGGTCGGGAATTTCATGTGTGGGGTGAAAAATTTACCTACTCAGATTCCCATAACAGGATCAAGTTGGTCGTGCAGATTTTGCTAAGTTGACCAACAAAAAGCTTTAACTTCTGTGTGAGCTGTGTTTCATACATCAGACAATGGACTTGTTTTGTCCGCATCATTTTGAGATCACATCTTAATAACTGCAATTTTCTTGACATCACATCACAATTTGGCTTTGGTTTAATGACCAGAAGATTTTAAATATAAGGATTAAAAATGCATTGCCATCCATTGATTTGCAGGCCATATTTAACTATTAACACTTGAGGGATCATATACTGTATACAACTTAGGGTTTCTGTGCATCTGTGCTGAAGTCATGGCCTTGTAGTTATTTAGCTGAAGTTTTATTTCACGAGTTTCACACTTACAAATAATCAGATAGAGAGAGTAAAGTACTGTAGTATGCATAGTTGGCATGCTGTTCAAGGAGACAGGAGAGGACTCCCAGCTTAGTATTTTGGCCCGAACCAAAATAATGTCTGTATGTATATATATATATATATATATATATATATATAGGCCTTTACTCATTTTGCTGATTGGGTAGACATGTTGATTACTGATTGTTGACAGCTGGTTGGAATGACGTGAATAATTGGATAGATAATTTGTACGTGTTCCTCCCGAACTTTGTTAATAAAACATAATTTGTCACATCATGACAAAAAAATGAAATTTATGTCAAATAAACCATTCACAGCAACCTCACTGAGCAAAGAAAATGCACAAATGTTATCAGTAGTAAATACACTCACACAAAACAACCTGCATTTATGACTATTTTACATCGCTGCACACAGACACACCCCCACACACACACACACACACGCTGAAGACTCTTCCTAAAAAAAAGAACAAAATGGATTTGTATTATACAACACCCACTCGCGTCTATAAGCACAAGTCAACATTTTTCCTCCTCAGGTGCAAAAACAGCCTACTTACACACACACATACACAAACACTTAGTCTCTCTATTTTCCATTCCTTATGCCACAAGGCACTTTCTTTTATCCACTAGCAGTTCACTTCACTATAGTCTGTCTCACGCTCATGTCTGCTGGCACTCACGAACTACATTGTCTCAGCTCATCTGCTAAAATGCTTTCAACTTAAGGTCAAGACATCAACAAATGCTCCAGCACTGAAAATATAGAAGTGAATATATTTTAGTGCACAGAGAGTTTATTTCTCTTTAGAGAGACACTGAATCTCTCTCTCTCTCTCTCTCTCTCTCTCTCTCTCTCTCTCTCTGCATGTGTGTATGAAAGGGGTTTTGTGGTATGCAGGAACGAGAACTTGATCCCTCTTTTAGGGTGCCAGTTTTATGTGTGTCTCACTCTTACACGCTCTCACAGTCTCTGGCATGGTAACGCAGCAATTCAGGAAACGTATAAGTTAAAATATGAGATTAGTGGTCACGCTTAAGAGAAATAACTATTCAAAATAACAGTTGTGTTCTTGCATGATGTCTTTAAATGCACATATCTATGGTCATAAATGGCCTGAGTGGATTTGAAGTTTCTTCAGTAGAAGTAGCATGTCACAGTCAACAGTAATTTCGTTCCGGATAAAAGATCCCTCGCTTCTCTCACAGGGGCTCTGTCATGGAGTAAATTAGATATTGCCAATTTGAGTGATCATACAGAGGAAATGTGTCCTATTCCTCCTGATTACTGTATAGCTGTCACGTTATGAGTTTGTTTGTTCACGTTTAGAGTTTGTTTTTGATCTGTTCTGGTCATGTCTGTGTTTTTTTGGTTGGATTCAGTTTGTTTATTAGCTCAGTTCTCTCACTTTCCCGGCCTGTTTGTCACCATGGCCACTGATTGGTTTAGTTCTGTTCAGGTGTGTTTAGTTACCTAGCCCCTCTCGTTTGCTGTCTATTTAAGCCCTTTGTTTCTTTCAGCTCTTTGTCAGTTCTTGTTCCTGTTTCTGAGATTCTGTTTTGTTAAGATTTGAGTTTATTTCTAAATAAAGACTACTGCACTTAGATCCTGTTTCATCTCTGCTGCCTGCAACCAATGTTGACAATATTTTAGCGAAAGACTTAATTTCTCTGAATTCCAAAGAGTTTTAAGGGAACAGTTCATCTAAAAATGAAGATTCTGTTTACTCACTCTTATCGTTCCAAACCTGTAGCTATAACTTTTATTCTAGACATTTGAAGAATATACAGTAATACTCAGTGGGGTCCATAAGTGTCATGGCAATGGGGTTTTATTGGCAGTATTGATGCGTCTGTCTATATGCATGATTTGATCAATGATTTCATTTGATTTCAGAGTGAATAACCACCTAAAATTTGGTCTGTTCATCATACAAACTGATCGTATTGCTTTATAACATTACTTTTACGCTACCTTACACTACCTTTATGTCCTTTTTAAAGCTTGAAATGTTTTGGAGCTCATTGGCTTTCATTGTATGGACAAAAACATCTAAATAACTATTCTTTAAATATTTTTTGTGTGTGTTTCACAAAAAAAGAAACGAAAAAGAAAATCATATAAGTTTGGAATGACATAATGTAAGCGATGACAGAATTTTCACAATTTCTTACATTTTTATAGTTTGATGTTGGCATGGCAGTTGTTCAACACCATTAGCTTTTTTTTTTTTTTTTTTTGTCTTGCAGGGGACATGCTGTTTACAGTGATACTTGGTGCATTTAATTATAAGCTCTTCACTAATCTTGGCCTGCTGCATACTCTGCCAGCTGAAACATCTGACAACCACACAACATAATGTGAGGCTCTAGGAGGGAAAAAAGGGATAGCCTTGACAGAATAACCAGATTAAACATTAAAGCCCAAGTCAGCACTCACTTGTTCAATGGATGTCCATTCTGTTCATATTTTAGTGCCAGATCAGCAGGCTGCATTTACTCTTTCAGGCAGGTGGTTGTGGTAAAGAATGTTTTATAACAGCTGCAGACTCTTTTATAACTCTGCAGACTTTTGATGGTACAAAACTACAAAATCTACATGGCAAGCACTTGCAGCATTTAGCTCTGTGGATTATATATATATATATATATATATATATATATACACATATAATAGTTAATTATACTGTATACTTCAGTTTAATATGTGTGTTGGTGTATTTTACTAATAGATTACTAATTTACAATTACTTTACAATTGCTTTTAGAGCTATATATACTCTCTTTTTTATTTGGAAAATAAATCTATTTTTCTGTCTCGAGAACTGTAACCTAATCTTCTTTTAGTTGTCTATTATATATCACAAATCAGACAGAAAGTAAAATCTACAACAATATTATGAGACAGTAAGACAGGTGGGCTTGAAACAATAATAATAATACTAATAATAATTTAATGGAATTTCCTTTTAAAGGTTTTGTCATGTTTTGACTTATTGTTTCATGAATAAGCAAATATATTATGATTTTTGGGGGGGGTAATTGTTACATTTATTAATGGTTTATAACTTTCTGTTGCAAACCTATTTCGTTAATGATCATTACTACCATCACTTTCCTTCATCAAAGTTTTAAGCATTCAGGAGGATGTCTACCGTTATGATCAATATACACTATAAGAATGTTTTATTATCAGTGTTGTTTGCCAAATTCTGTGAAAATTGGTTAGATGGAGCTGTTACTGTTGAAAAATACAAATGTCAGTTCACTTGCATGCATTCGAGGGTGGATCTTGACCTTTCCAGCAAAGTGGACGTGCAGACATAATTATGTTAAATAGGAACAGTTGCTTAAATGTAGAATCTAGGTATTTAACTTTATAGTAAGTATGCCTCTGGTTTCTGTTGTCTTTTTGAAATGAGTCTTGCAGAATTTCTGTTCTCTGATTGACAGTATAGTGTTATTTTCTCTGAGGCACTTTCAGATCATCTCTGAAACTGCATGTTAATAGCATCTTATCTTAGATTCTTATTTTAGATCAGATAATGTTTCTGACAGACATTACTGCTCATTATTTCTTCCTCTGCAATTCAGAGTGATTAGGGAATCAGAGGACCAGTAGGTGGGCTTATATTAGGGGACATCTGTACATGTCAGGGTTGTTGGCTCAGCAGGTGCTGGAATTATCCAGCAGGCACATGGAGAGGAAGTGCCTTGGGTATAGCAGGCTGCTGCCACCCTTGTTTTGTTTGTGCTGTTGTGCCAGTTCATACACTCTGATACACAATGAGAAATGATTATGTTGAAGGTGAGCTCTCTATCTTCTGTGTCTGTGTGGGTTTGAGTTTGTGTGCGTTGTGGCCTCGGGCCGATAACCGTTTTCAGAGCCTGTTTGCCCAGCTCTCGCTCTCGTCCTCCCTTCTTCCTTTAATATCCCTTCAGTCACAGAGCTACATTAGACTGACAAAACATAAACACCCTTCATTTAACACAATTTCGAATCACCATCACCCTAATTGCTGTACTGGGAACAGTTTAAAACTTTTCCATATAACACTTATAAACAAATAAGCAGTTCAGAACCACTGGTCTAGGATCAGTCCGGAAATAGAGAAGAAAAATGTTCTATTAAGTATCTCCTCTCTTCATTGGTCTTCTTGCGTAATGATGCATCCCATTTGCACACTGTTTTCTGTGGCTCTCAATGAGAGTGTTATGAAATACATTCATCCTTAAGATGAAATGCTGGGCCCTGAAGAACCTGATAACTATAGTGGTTGTATTGAAGAATATGCCGTCAGCGCTGCTGTTATGACTATTAATGGTGTAAACATTTTCTCAGTGATTTAACAGAAAGCAAATAGCCGCTCCGATGCAGCAAAATATTATTCTGCCTGCACTGAGGGACTTATGAAGTCTAAGCCTAACTAAACAGTGTATGTGGGCATGTGCTTGCTTGTGAGCTTTTCTTTGAGTGTGCAGTTTTCGGATATGTGTATGTACACCCAGTTGAGCACTGAGCAACTTTATAAAGGGAATGAATCCAAAACCACACTTATACTTTTTGCACTAGTTTATGGTTATTAATTTCAATGAAATTTATGGTTTAATTTAAGTTTATGGTTATTAATTTCAATGAAATTTCAATTTCAATGGGCCAGACCCAACAGAGAGAGAGCTCAAAGCCCACATGCGGTCATGGGGGTTGCCTGCAGCAGTTGTCAGAGGTTGTAAGTGTTGTAAGAGGATTTAAACCTGGAGCTTAACCCACCTCTGAACCATCCTGGATAGTGATGCAGTCGTCAATCGTCTTTGGGTTATGTTTATAACCCAGTTCCCTGATAATGGGAACGAGACGCCACATCATGGTGTTGACGCAATGGGAACGACAATACCCACACCGCCATACTGATAGGTGAAGGAGGCAGGAGGCAGGGGCTGCAAGTCTCCTACCCTTTTTAAAGAGGCAATGGCAATAAGCAAAGCCAACTTGAGAGTCAGAAGCTTCACAGAGGCTGACTCTAATGGTTGAAGGGAGAATCTGACAACCCTTCCAATTAAATAGAGAGATCTAACGAGGGAACCTGTGGTCCGCAGACAGACATCAGCCGTCTAGCAGAAAACAGGACACCAGGACATGTTTTCCCACTGAAACCCCTTCAATTTGGTTGTGGCAAGCTGAAATAGCGGCCACATAAACCTTAAGGGTAGCGGGAGACAGTCCAGCTGAGAGACGCTCTTAAAGTAACTCCAGTACTATACCAACTGGGTAGTTAGCTGGGTTAAGATGCCGTTGCTCACACTATGACACCTAGCGTTTAGGTTAAGGAACTGCTCTCATGAAAATCAACCCTCTCTTGTAATAGATTTTAGGAAATGCCTGCAGAAATTACAGCGTTACAACTTTATCCACAACAGCTCCAGTAATTCTCATGATCTACATCAGTCTCTGATCTGGGACTGTATTACTGTGTAGAAATAGAGAATACGGTAAATTAAGATGAAAAAGGCATCATCTCCTCATCTGAAGTGTACTATTATGGAAACCGAATGGTATTTCTTATGGTATCAATAACATCAGTTGAGAGACCAGAATCTATGAACTGGTACCTGTCAGGGGCCAGACCCACAGTTACAGATCTTTGGTCGGGGGTGAAAGATTGTCTGAGACAGAAGGTCCCTCCTGGTCAGAATCTCCCATGGAGAGCCTTCCAGGAGAAATACCAGGTTCGCAAATCCCCAGGTCTCAGGCCTCATCTACTGCACCAGCCTGAACAGGAGTCGTGAATGCAACCCACCCTGGTGATAATGTAGGCAACTACTGATGTGTTGTCCGTCTGCTCCTGAGATCTGGGAAGTGTCTTGCTAAAAACACAGCCCTCATCTTTAGGCGGCTGATATGCCGAGAGAGATGAGGGTCTTCCCAGAGACCCTGGGCTGGGCGACAGTGCCCCTGCCAGTAAGTGAGGTGTCCATCATAATGATGACACCAAAATGCCACTAGAGAGGGACCCAAGGTTACAAACCAGGAACTCCTCCATATAGAAAGGGCACAAACCGCTCAACGTGTGCCCTTACCATAAACATGGATTTTAGTATGGAATAAACCTATTTTTTTGTCAAACGGAAGCGGAGCTTAAAACCAAAACTCCCGATAGTATGTGTTAAGTTTTGGTTTAAGTCAAGAAATTTAATTCACAGATCGCTCCTGACCTGTTTTGTTTGTCACATATTACATTTATTTCATTAATGGGAGAATTCTCAAATTACGTTTGGCCACTTCGCGAGTGACAACCTCTACTAGTTTCTCATATGCTTGGTGGAAGATGTTGACTGCCCACCGGTTGCACTCGACTCGTAATCGGCCTTAGTGCTAGACCACCCCTGAAAGCAGTTCCGTGTCTGGAGTTGAAGACATCACAGAGCGAGCTTACAAATCCAGAACGGGACCTAAGGAGTCTGTAAACAGAGCGAGAAAAAGAGCAGCGCCCGTCTCAGGCTCGACTAGCAGGGCAGGACGAGGCAGGAGCAAAACTTAGTGAAGCGCTCGCAGTGAGGACAGTAAGCTTCCTCAAAGAGCTGATCGAGCGTGGTCTTTTCCGAGACAAAAATAAAAAAGACTCATGTCCATTGTCCCCAGGAATAGATCGGGGGTGCAGCAAGACACATCTCCTAAAGTTCTTTGACATGTTTTTTTTTTTTTTTTCAGATATGACAAAGACAGCCAGTTTGCACATACAGTGACAGACAATTAGCTTCTGAAGACAAGAAGCTGGTGATGCTTTCTCACAGGTGTTACTTAGAGAGATGATTACGCACAACGTTGCGTCACCTGACTTCTTCCTAGACCAATGTCTTTGCGTGTAATAAATGTGACTCAGACACTATTGCGTCTACACCATGACACAGCATCAGTGTTCCCTCGAAAGGGAACCAAAAAGCTTTTATCAGCTGTGTTTGTCAAGGAGTTTTCACATATTTGATTTTAGACATAATGAGATAAAATGCTCTTGTTGTTAACCTTACACAATAGGCATTTCTAAATATGCGTTCTTGTCTGTACTTGTGTCCTTGTGGACATGTGAGACGTCATCAGTCACTGCCCCAAGTACTGTTACAATTCAAAGTTCACAATTAACTAAGTACAGTTCAAATCCCTGGATGTGTTCTTGCTCCATCCCTTTTTATAAAGGATGCATCAGGAGGTGCGAACTTGAAACAGCCAGGAATCCCAGAATGCATCTCACACCAACCAGCAAACATCAAAGAGGGAGGAGAAAACCTGCATAATTTAAAAAATATTTCTGCTGTTGTGTCACGAAATGTAGTTGTACAGGTTAGAATGTAATTGTTTAAAGCTCAAATCTGCGGTTTAATCATAAAGATATAATGCATATTTAAAAATATTTGCTCAGATGTATCCGGTGTTGTGAGATCCAGGCGATCACCGCATCACAGAGCGAGCTTACAAATCCAGAACGGGACCTAAGGAGTCTGTAAACAGAGCGAGAAAAAGAGCAGCGCCCGTCTCAGGCTCGTCTTGCAGCCTCAAAGGAGGGCGAGGCAGGAGCAGAACTTAGTGAAATGCTCGCAGTGAGGACAGTAAGCTCCCTCAAGAGCTGATTGAGCATGCTCTGCATATACCCTACAAGAATAGCCTTACCTCGGCTTGACATTTTCCGGATTGCTACTGGCTATGACGTCTCTATAATGGTTAAATATGAGATATTGTAACGGAAAGAGCGAGCGCTGGGTGTGTGTGACGGAGGAGCCTCATGACACCATGACAGATATAATTCATCTTGTGTATCTAACAGGCAAACTTGAATTGAACCTCATGAATTTATTATTTGCATATCGTTTTGGTTGAGGGCAAAGTTAATATTTTTATATATACCATTGTACTAGAGCACTGACTTTGTATGTTTGACTGAATTGTTTGCTTGTCTTTATTTTCATATTGTAAAAGCTTCTTATACTTTATTCTTTTATAATGGCTATTAGTGTTCATTAAAACTGACATTTAACAAAAAGAGACAGGGTTATGTTTTATGTCATATTTAATTTTATTATACATATACATACAGCAGAGCTAATCAGAGTACATATGCACAGATTGCCTCTCCTGAACCACATATTAATATGTTTTTTTTAAAAATGAAAATGAGAAGAGACAGCTTTTCAAAGCCATTTACAAAGAAAATCTCACAGTGTGTTTGACCTTTAAAAAGGCTCCTATATTGCACTCTGGATGAGTCGGACCATAGGAAGTTGATGGCACAAGCTGCTTTTAAATACATAAGAAATGCTAAAGATATTGCTTTGGCTACAAGCTTTAGCATTTCTTATGTATTTACCTTCCAGAGACTCTTCTGGATCTCTCAATTAATTTTTCTCTCTCATTCATCTTATTCCTTTTTCTCTCCCTTTCTGCCTCAAAATATTTGTTTCCAACCAGCCACTTTTGTAATTCGGCTCATCAGTAAATTATGAAATGAATAGAAAATATCAAAGAATTTGCAAGTTACACTGAATTAAACATGAAATTTTGACTGAAGACTGAAAGTATTTTCTTGTCAGATGTACTCCAATTTGTTTTGTTTTTGTAGTGTTTTTTTTTTTTACTTCAAACTTTAAAAAGATATATTTTTTATAGTGTAGAAGAGTTGTTGTTTTTTTCATGCAAAGCCCAAAGTTTAGACTTTTTTAATTGCCTTTCTTTCTCTCCACCCCCACCTTCTTTTCTTCTTGTGTCATAACTTCACTAAGAGTGAAAATAAGTTTAACCACATTAAACTGCACACACACCATGCAGACACACACTCTCGCCCCCACTTGTCCGTAAGTGGAAAATTGTCTCTGACAGGCTGTAACCCTCCACCTTGGTTAGCTTTTAGAGTGGTCATAAAAGTTTACACACTGCAGCTAATCTTGGTAGCACTTGTTTTCCATTGTAAAAAGAAAGAAAGAAAGAAAGAAAGAAAGAAAGAAAGAAAGAAAGAAAGAAAGAAAGAAAGAAAGAAAGAAAGAAGGAAGGAAAAATATTATCCAACACAATTCGAAAACAGCTGCACGAGATGCTAGTAAGCCCAATGCCCCATTGTAATTCACGAAACGTCATCAATCAATGTGACCTAGTCTCATCATATGGACAACAAAATTATGGAGTATATAAAACAACAGTTTATGGCTTAGCAGAGTTTGTCTTGGTCGTGAAACACAAACAGGCAGTTATTTTTGGAATGATCCACCTACAAGAGCATCTAGACGAGTGAAGTATAATAAGCGGCGGCAATGTGTATAAATGTCTTGTTTAGAAAGTGATGGCCTGAAATAAATCAGCTCCAGACATAGAGTCTCTGTGTGTGTGACTCTGCACTCCTACCTTCCCTTCAGTGCATAAAGGTGTCATTCAGACCAGAGCAAATCTTAGTTGTGTTTGCGTGTGCGTGATTGTGTATCCACGGTTTGCTGTTTATATAATCAGCACCGCTGAAGATTAGACTCAGGCAGCTCTATTTATGTTTCAAAAGTAGACATATTTATTATGTAAACCTTGTAAGCAGCACCTTGCCATCTTAAGACTATACAACCATAATCATGCAAGATCAGTAGCCAGTTCAACAGCATTGTGTAAGAAACACTCGTATTTCATAATGCCCAACAAAATGCAGTAGTTTATTTAAAGGTGGCATATCATGGAAAACAGGATTATTGTTTTTTTTTATGTAAAAGTATATTTATGTTGTGTAACAAACACAATACAAAGCTTACTCTCTACAAATAAAACCATTTATTGAAAATCATCAGCAAAAAACATATTTGTTATATTGTCTTATTACATCTAGTATTCCAGAATATCATTCTGGAATACTAGATCATGATTGGTCAATCGCAGCATTCTGTCATCAAATATTTAGTTTAATGACCACTAAGCTGTATGACTATTGTTCCCTATTAGTCCTAAGCTGTATGACTGTTGTTTCCTATCAGTTGCTCACGTTCGATGTTACGTCGACGTGACGACGTAATTGGGATCACTTCAGGGAGCCCTATCATCTTCAAGTATATACAGAACAAGCCAATGAACGTTGGCGTGCGTGAATCGCGTCACTGCCCTGCCCCGCAGCGCAGGTATAAACAGGAAGCGGGCACACGCACCTTTGTCTTTCACTTCGGAGCCGAGCTTCCTGTTTATCTTTGATTCTGCGAGACTACCAAAACTGTGTTAAAGACTACTATGGCCACGAGCATATAGCTCAAACAACTGCTGTTATTACAGCAACAACATTTCTATTGTGTCGGTTCGGTGGGCGTTCCCCGTGAGAGTGACAGCACTGCTGTACACTGCGGCCATTCCCTAGGTACCTCAGCACTGTGTGAGAGTATTTTCTTCACAAAAGAGCAACACAGGTGTGACACTGTGTCCTTTACAGGATGTTATTCCGCTTGTGCGTTTCTGTGCATTCCGCCTATGTGGTCGTTCCCTGGCGCCAGCAGATGGCCACAATAGCTGCCTCTCGTGTTTTGGCATTCAGCACGCTGAGGCAGCCTTTGTGAATAGCTCATGTTCCCATTGCGGGAATATGACTATGGCAGCGTTAAGATCGAGACTTGCTTACCTCAAGGGAGGTGCAGTCCCCTCGCCTATGCCCCGATCTAGTGCTTATTCTGGACCTCAGAATAGACCTTCTTCAGCGCTTAGCCAGGGTGATCTGAGGATTAACGTGAGGGCTTCCCTGCCGAGGCAATCTCCGTGGGTCCCTCACGCCTCACAAACGCTGCCGCCGTTGGAGCCTTCAAAGGAGCTTAGCATGGACGACCAGTCGTGTCCTTTGGAGCTTCAGTCCTCTGGAGATGCATGAGGAGCTCGATGTGGACGGCGCCATATAGTGCCAGAAGCCGTCTTAGTGGCTCCTCCCTCCTCACCATCCTCGATGGCGGAGCAGATAAGGGATATGTGGATGTCCCTTCAGTGGAGCGTGCCATTGCGATGAAGCTGTGTCCAGCGTCCGCTTCTTCTTGGCGGGGTAATCCTCGCCCCCTGTCCAAGGTTAGTAAGTTTTCGTCCGGAGCCTGTGGACAGGCTGCTTCCATCCTCCATGCCACGCTCTTGCAGGTCCACCAGGCCCAAGCGCTCATGAACATACATGAGGTGAACATTTCCCAGGTTGGGTTATTCGACGACGCGGTCGAGAGCTTTGCCCAACAGTTCTCGGCCGCCCAGAAGCAGACGGAGGCCATACGACACATCCTGCACGCAGATCCTCCGTCTGCTCGTCGCCGAGGTCGACCTCCTGCGGCATCCTTCGCTCCCGCAAAGCCGCCACAGCAGCCATCAGCCAGGCGTCAGTGTGGAGCAAGCCGTAGGAAGTCGACCCCGTCCGTCCAGGCCACTGCCAAACCAGGAGGCAAGTGGAGGTGCAAACAACCCTGAGACGGGCGACCGGAGGTAGATCAGACTGCTCTTTAGGAGATGGTGAACGCGCCGCTCCTTCCGCCGGTGGAGGGCCCCAGTCATTTGGGGGTCTGAGAGTCTTGCGTAGGGCACTGGATGTGGCAACAACCGTGGGGTTTTCCACAGGTATCCCAATTACGTCGTCGTAATGTCGAACGTGAGCAACTGATAGGGAACGTCTCGGTTACAAATGTAACCCTTGTTCCCTGATGGAAGAAACGGGAGACGTTGCGTCCCGTCACCACGATTGCTGACCATTGCTGTACGGCCGTCACGATCTCAGCACCTCAGCGAAAAACAAAGGTACGTGTGCCCGCTTCCTGTTTATACCTGTGCTGCGGGGCGGGGCAGGGCGGGGCGCGTGACGATTCACGCACGCCAACGTTCATTGGCTCGTTCTGTAGATACTCAAAGATGATAGGGCTCCCTGAAGTGCGTCGACGTAACGTCTCCCGTTCCCTCCTTCAGGGAACGAGGGTTACATTTGTAACCGAGACGTTTTTTGTAAACATCTTCAACCCTGTGCTTGTTTCTCGTAGTATGTGGTCTCTTTCTTCTGACATAAAACAATAATTTTAACTCAGATCAACATTGCATAGCCCTTTTTATTTATTTACTTGCTAACTAGCCGTGTAATTAGCAGGATAATGTACAGTTAGACAGACATTATGGCAAAATAAACTTCTTCAGGATGTCACAAGATCACCCAGGTTTAACCCTCTGGGGTCTGAGGTGTTTTTGGGGTCCTTGAGATGTTCTGACATGCCCTGACATTTGTGCTTTTTTCAGTTGCTTATAAACATATTAATGGCAAAAAAAAATTACACACTATTTAGCACAAACAGGGCTACCATAATATGTGAGCAACAATAATGTACATGTCTGCATTTTTGAGAGAATAATGTTTATGCGTGGTTATTGAAAAAACTAAAAACTAAAGTTTCTGAAATAAGGCCATAAAACACATACTAAATATGTGCCAATAAGACTTTTGTCTAATAGATGTCATTGCCTAGTGTTTTTTCTTCAAAATGATGTGAAAATCACCCTGCCTAATCATTCACATAACACAATACATTGATTTGAATTTTGCAAAGCACTTTCTGTTTGGAAAGGCCATATGCGGAGTGGGCGTCACAGATCATGCATATGTAGTGGTTCACACCTTAGGAGACAATGGGGCCTGCATACTTAATTAGCCATTCATTCAGGTGAGTCACTGAGCCACAAGAATGCAAGAGCAACAGTTGGAAGCATCTCAATTCTTTTTTATTTTTCCACATATTGTGCTTGCAATTTGGCCTATAATATCCAAGGAAAACATGTCTAGTAATTGTGCAGTTAATTCTCATACTGTATTTTCAGTTTTGGAATATTTATCCTCTCCCCAAATTTGTCACTAATAAAACACAATAAAAATTATTTAAAGAAAAGGCTTATATTTACCTTTTAAAAGTTTGTTTACATCTACCTTGTAAATATATATTTTTATTAAAAAGGTTACAATTACAACAACAATTCAAGTGTAATCTTTCTTTGTAAAAACTAAAGTATACATTTTATCATACATATTTCAAAGTTAAAAAGGTTACAACAACAATAATTACAATTTCAACAATATTTCAAGTGTACTCTTTTTTTGTAAAAAAAAAAGATTATAGGCCTACATTTTATCTATGTATTCATTACTTTGAATATAGCCAACATTGGAACAGCTAACATCTTAGTTGATGACTTTATTTTTGACAAAAATAGTAGGCTATTTTATATATAGAAATTGCTAAACAAAAGCTTATTTGATGTGGCAGTATATTCTACAGTAAAAACTGTACCCAAATCTAACCCAAATCTAACCCAAATCTACCCAACAAAATGTTGTCTTTCATATTTCGCCTGACTGTAACGTTGTTTTCATGAAATATTAGTGCATATTGTTAATTTGCCGTTTAATACCTTGCTTATACAAATAGCCTACATTTTATTTAAACATATTTCAGTCGATTTTTACTCATCTCAGTATAGCAATACAGTTTGCTAAAACAACATCATTCATTCACACACGCGATTTAAATTTAACTTCTGGCAAAGATGAAGTTGATGATAGGCTGACTCGCGATCTTCGCAGTAGGCTAGTGAACGCACCGGAGAAATGCACATTTATTAGGCTACATAGTTTTTTTTGTTTTGGATGGTTTTGTTTAGAACCAGCTTTCTGTAAATATATCAATTTTTTTTTAGACATGTGAGGCGAGTAGGCTACGGGTTCATGATGATCTCCAGTTCAGACCTTATGTTGTGATTGCTAGCCTATATTTACTTTAAATCCAGGAAATTTGTTAATGAAAAAATTATTAAAATTAAGATACAATTGATACAAAACGAAATTCGTTTTAAAGAAAGGATTTGTACTTTCTGTTTTGAGGTCTCTGTGAATGTTTGAAAGTATTTTAGTGCTTAGAGCGCTCGCGTCCATAATGGAGAACTGTCAGGTAATATTGTTTTTTTCCTCATAAATGCGAACACGAAAAATAAAAGACAAAAGACTTTTAAGTAAAACTTACTCCGAAATTGTGTCCTCGGCGGAATTCGCTCTTCAATATGCTGCCGTTCGTCGTCTGTTACAATCTTCCTCTGAGGAAACAACCCGGTATCGTGCATTCTTCCTTCCTCGCTGTCCAGAATCATCTGAAGGGCGTCTTTATTACCGGAGAAGCGTGCCATACTCAAAACGCGATGAACTATCAGTGAGTCTGATGAAGAAACTGTGTTTTTATGGCATTGATCGGGGGGCGTATGCGATGCATACTAGATCACCTAAACTATTTACATGTGAATCGCGCCGGGGGCGGGGCGGCCGCAGCTCATTTAGAGATAATGAAGGGAGAAGGAAAAACGGTACCTCTCCTTGCTTTCAAGCGGATTACATGAGTTGAAAACATTTGTGTTTTATATAAATTACTTCATTTAAAAGAAGAGATTTCAAGCTTCATAAAGACATAACTCACATGCCTGTGTGAGAAGTATTCGCTGAGTTATGATTCATTTTCGGACGCGTTTCAGAATGGACTACACGGACAGAGAGAAGGCAGAACCTAGCTTCGTGTTTATTTTTCTTTATTTGGCAAAAAGCACCACACTTTGTTTTTATTGTGAGTATACACAAAAATAATACACATTTAACAGAATCGATTGATGTATGAAACTCCTATGGAAAATCAAAGTCAACAGAGTATTTATGAGTTTCTTTTACACTGATAAAAAAAAGCGAGCTGGTATCGCCGGCGATACCGTAGACCTCAGGGGGTTAATGTTGCAACAATAGTGGGCTGACTGTTAATTATCATTTATAGAACTAACAGAACATAAACATATGCAATATGAACTCAAGATGCAATATTCAGCAACTTGGCTTGCATATGTTGGTTGACTGTGGTTTGCCAATCAGAACAGAATTAATTACATAAAGAAGTCTTAAAGGTACAGTAAAAAAAGGTACAAAAACAAACAAACAAACTAAAGTTAATTCTAAAGGTTCAGTTTAGTATTGCCATTTCTGAAGTACAGCTTACACCGAAGTCACTTTCAAACTAAGCAGATTGCAGATGGTAAATGCAGCGAATCGGTGGCGAACTTTGACCAGTTGCGAAATATGTGCGGGAAAAACCTTTGCCCTTACACGAAATTCCCAATCACATGGATTACAATTGAAATGACTGGATTTCACCCACAAACAATGTGCTGAACATGTGATTGCACTGGGTCATGAAGAAGGTGGAAATGGTCAGACTGTTTTTGACTTCAATGAAAAAGTAAGTGTGGCCCCATTGAGCTACTTACTGTAAAAGAAGCTGTCAGACACACACATACTAGCTGTAGCCAGTGGAAATTTAGACAACACACATACATCCAAATAGCTTTGCCGTTCCTATGGAAAATACATCTGAAGAGGATTATGAGAAGACAGGCTGTCTCGCTCTGTCATTCTCTATTTGCCTCTATTTCTATCACTCTCTCTATTTCTCTGGATGTGGCCTCAGTACGGTCCATGTATTTTTATTAGTCTAAATGGTAGACTCTGGTCTTGCGTCCTCTGCCTATTTTTGGCCACTGTAATGGACCCTCATTAGCCACTGTATTAGCGCACGTAAGTGAATCAATTGGTTGGGCAGATGCACAGAAAACATGTGCAGAAAACTCCCACCTTGCTTGCAGGATTGATTGAACTATGGTGTTACAAATGTGTTGGTCACCTAATATCTCTAGGGGATATGGCCTCTGTAGTGTATTTATGTATGTCATTCCTGACTTCTACCTCTGAAATGATATTCTGTTTAATATAGCTATTCAGTCATGACGTCAATTTGTAGGCAGGCCTGGAAAGCTACTTTCCTATGGGTTCCTTTCAGAATGTCCTATAGGTTTTCAAATTTATGAATAAAGGTCTGTGGTTCAAATTATTTGAAAAGACTTTCACATTTTGTTTTATAATATAAATGATTCTTCAAAAGGTTTTGTTTGTTTCTTTGTTTTCTTTTTAATGTAAGTTTAGCATTTTAATTATGATTGTGTAACTATAACTAGCTCAATTTAAATAATTAAACCACATCCTTGTGGTAGTTGTATTCGTGTTTGTGGCAACTTTTCAACGTGCATTCAAAGCACAGTCACTTTTTAAAGGTCCTATGGCATGCTGCTTTTTGGATGCTTTTATATCCTTAGTGGTCCCCTAATACTGTCTCTGAAGTCTCTTTCCCGAAATTCAGCCTTGGTGCCGAATTACAGCCACTACGAGCCAGTCCCACAATGAGCTTTCCTTAGGACGTGCCATTTCTGTGTCTGTAGCTTTAAATGCTAATGAGGAGGAGAGAGGCGGGGCAAGGTGGAGGATGGGGGTGTGGCTTGCGATGATCAGCTTGCGGCCATGGTACCATGGGCTAATTTTTACAGTGGATGTATCGCAATGGCTCGTAGACACGCAGTCGTTCAAGCTTTCCAGTTTGACCCAGAATCTGATGTGGATGGAGAAGCACCTGAAGAAGTTGCAACTCAGCGGCTACAGCAGGACGTCTCTGAATGGTTAGTTTAAAATATTGTGCCTGGATACGGTACTTTAGTTGGTTTGTTTATGTATGCTGTTACAGTTATTATCATGTAGCTAATGCTAGCCTACGTTGTTGTTGGCTTTTCATGTTGCTCTGATTTGCTATCGTTCTAAAGCTGTATTAGCATCTATATCAGTAATCTTTGTAGTTTAGAGAAGACTGTACTCTGGTAAATTTTTTAATGACAAAGTTCTCCATGTCCACATAATTTGAAGTCATGTTACACATAACCCCTGATTTACTCCTGAAGATTTACCTCTGCTCAACACCTGCTTGTCCACTATATATATATATATATATATATATAACACTGAGCAACTGCCATGCTTCGCTCGTTTGCAAGCCATGATGTCTCTCTGGGAAAAAACAATATCGCGCTTGCATGGTCGTAGCTCATTTTCTCATGGGTGGGCCAAATTCTCTAGGCGGCAAAGCAGAGAAAGGGGAGGTAACCTTTCCCCATATGCTGACATATAGGGAAGATTCCAGATTGGCCCATCTGAGCTTTCATTTTCTCAAAGGCGGAGCAGGATACCCAGGGCTTGGTTTACACCTATCGCCATTTCTAGCCACTGGGGGACCATAGGCAGGCTAGGGGAACTCATATTAATGTTAAAAAAACCTCATAAAGTGAAATTTTCATGCCATGGGACCATTAAGTCTGACTTTAATTATTTTTGTACAATAAAAAAACCAAAAGTAATGCTAACAACAATCAATCTAATTTTACTCCTAAATGGAAACCGTGAATTTTAAAAACCCATTCATATGGACATTTTATTTGCATTTATTTAGCAGACACAAAACGACTTGCAACAGAGGAGCATAAGCACTTTGTTACAGTCAACAACATTCACAGTATACAATGTTACATTTATTAGAAAGCTAGAATAGGAAACAAGCAGAGGCTGAATGTACAGAAGAGAAAGTATCCCCCCCCCCCCAAGTAACCATAGCTTGAAATGCTAATTCTGTCCATGTGTTTAATTTAGAACAACAAACTGAACAGCTGTATTTTCCTGTATAGCTTTATTGAAATACAATAATGTTTTACAATATCATCTTGTCACTGTGTTGTGAACCAGCTGTTCTGCTTCATAGGTAATTAAACGAATCCCCTCTGAAATGCCCCCCCCCCCCCCCCCCCCTTTCATTAAAATATGTGTTATTATTGAATTAGCATATAGCTAAAACACAGACTCTCTGTGGTTTCAGAAAACGTTACTATAAGTGTTACTATATTTACATGAAAAATTAGTCTCAAACTCTATGAAGTTAGATTAACATGTCTATCATAAAATGTATACTGCCATTCACAATCATTTTTATTGGTTTGGGGGCATTTGCACTTTTCTTAAGTATCACTGAAAGAGAGTACTTGTACTCAATTACTTCTCGAAAGCAAAAACAGTAGCATTCACTCAATAAGGATAATCATTTACTCTCCTTCATGTTGTTCCAAACGTGTATGACTTTCTCTCTTATGCAGAACACAAAAGAAGACATTTTTAACAATGTTGGTAACCAAAAGGAACAAACTTCAATTTAATGAAAAAAAAAAAAAAATCATTATTTTATGTTCCACAGAAGAAAGTAAGTCATACAGGTTCGGAACAACACGAGGATAAGTAAATGAATGACATAATTTTCACTCTTGGATGAACTATCCCTTTAAGGTCTAAATTAAATGTAAGGAGTAAAAAGTATATTTTTGCAGGTCATCATGACTTTCTTCTTGTCCATGTTAATGACCTGACTCATTCAATTCTCTCAAGTAAATCCAAATTTCAAATTACACTTCTGACTGAACTTTTAAAGCAATAACACCCATTTCATCTCTATTTTTTTTTTACAAAAAAAAAGACAAGGTATCCCGGAGAGCAAGATTCAGCATAGTGCTTACAACCCTTGCTAGCGAGGGGAGTTTCTCTGCTCGATCCACGGATCTACCCAGCGCTTATGTTTCAAAGCACTAAGGAGGCCTGAGAAGGCTTAGGAATGATCTAACTGGGAGGCTTCAAGAGATGCCTACGACCGTCTGACCAGACTCAGGAGCTGAGAGCTGGTGCTGTCAGCCAATTTACCCATACTGCTGGGGACTCGCCTTCAGGGAGGCTTAATAGGGCCCACTAGCTGATAGTCAGTCTATTCTGCTACAAATGCTCTCACCATGAGAGGAAGCCTAAGCTATAAACATAGTTTTACAGTTAGAATGAGCGGTGGCACACCTCGCTTTCTTACGCATGACAACAAGGGAAGCCATCACATACTCACAAAAGAAGCCCAAACAACTTGTGCTTCTCTCTATCATTCTAGCCACCTAACAGGGGGACTTCAGGGCCCTAAGAAAAAAATGTCTTACCTTTCCTTATGACATAAGACATGACCCCATAACTTTATACAGGGAACAAGGTCTGTAGAGAGATACATTTTAGTGTTAGTTGCACACAAAAATTACTCCTAAAGAAGACCAACTCAGCTCACCTCACATACCTGAAAGAGGTGCTCTCATTAACCAAGCCAAGGCGGGCCATCAGAACATTGTTCTCATCATGGGCCCAACCTCAGGCTGGAACAACAATCTCAAAGTGTGGCAATGATAATATCAGGTACTATTTATGTGCTTTATTTAATGTTAAAAGTGTATAATGTGACTGAATGTCATTTAGTGCTCCCAGCTTTGTAGCTGTAAAAACAACAATGGATAAGTCACATCCAGATCTTGAAATGAAACAAATGGAAACAAAAACGTTCAAAATGTGAGGAAAACCTGTGTATTATTTGACAAAGATTGTTTTAGTAACTCAATAGCCTAATCCAAATGAGCACTGTTAATATTCCAAAAGGCACAAGCTCTTACTTAACTGTTTTCAGTCTGTGTTTTTAGTTTTTATGGCACATAAATGGCAGTTTTTTTTTTTTTTTTGTCCGGACCAATGAATGTGAAAAGGATCAATTTCCTAATCCTAAGGCACTCTTCTTGATAATCTTTCAAGGCACACACTAGCGTGCCATGGCATACTGGTTGAGAAACACTGCCCTAGGCTATAGGTCCCTGGACTTTACTTTGAGAAGTAGCTCACCTACTTTTAGGTTTGTTCTGAGGTTGCTACACATCATTTGTATACTCTGTGCTGTGTCTTCTGATCAGATATTAAAGCGAGTTAATACAAACAAATTTGTACTTATTCCCTCACCCAATAAGAATCGATAAGAGAATCGATAAGGAATCGGATCGATAAGCAATATCGATAATGGAATCGGAATCGTTAAATTCTTATCAATTCCCATCCCTACAAGCAAGCATATCAATGTTTTTATAAAAGCTAGCATTTAAAAAAATAAGACTATGAATTTATGAGTGAATGTGCCTAATTCTACCATTACTGCTTAAAAGCCATATAGAATAGAGTAACAGCAAGCACGGATAGCCAGTACTGAATTGATCCATTAGCTTTCCCTAATGACCCTTCTGTTTGGGTGAGAACTATGGCTCACATGTAAATTGCACTCATTTCCTCAGCTCCTTCCTTCCCTGTTTAAAAACATCTCTTCTAATCTCTGCAGTCTTCAGACTGGATACCAGCGTCTGGTGTCTGGCATTCATTGTTATTGTCATTGGTGTCTCATTAATAGTATATTGATGTGAGGTTTTTGGCTGGTTAAAGAAATATTCCAAGTCCAATACAAGTTAAGCTCAGTGAAAAGCAATTATGGTAAAATGTTGAAAAATTCTGACCTCCCTCTCTGTAAAAGGCAAACATTTAGATAACATTGGGGTACTTCATTTTAAAGGGGTGCCATTTTTTGGAAGATTTAGCATTTATGGTGTTAAAGTTGTGCAATTACATTTAACTTTACAGAGAAAAGATTAGTATGTATTTTTTTTTTTTACACCCAGAAATCATATTAACATACTGTTAATTACTTTTAAAAACGGCAAGTATTTTACATCCTCATTCACTTCCATTGTGTCAGTTGTGCTTGTATTGAACACAGAATATTCCTTTAATACACACTTTCATAAAGTCGGCCAGTCAAACTGTGGTACCCGCTGATCATGTGTTGTGCCTGTACGTGTCTCTCTCCTTTCTGCCCTCTCGCCTGTGGAGATACTAAATAAACTGCAATGACGCAATCTGCATGTACTGCCCCCCCCCCCCCCCCCCCCCCCCTCTCTATGTGTGTGTTTCTCTTATTATTATTCTCCTTTTATCAGTCAGTTAATTTGCCTCCTATTTTTCTCATGCCCTTTCACAGCTTCATATAAAGAAAATATTGAAATGTCATCGTCAGGATCTTTTTAATTTGTTGACTGTATGTGGTTTGTAATTTTTGTCATTTGTCAGTTCCCCCTGATGTTCATTTACATCAGCACCATTAGCACTGATTATCATTCAGAAATTCCATAGAGCAGAAGGATAATTACATCTTTACCCAGGTAAATTACCGTTGTGTCCTGCTTCTCTCTGTCTGTTCACAGGAAATGATGCATGCATGAGCATGTAGCATGGGACTGGTTTTGCATCAGCAATCAGATTTTCTATAGAACAATCCAACATCATTTCTCATACTTATGTAAACATAAATCTAACATAATTTATTAATTGCATTATACACATAACAATGTTCATCCTCACTGTAAGTGAACTATATCTAATGTGGCGCACCATAAGAAAGGGTTGTAAAAATTTCCCCCAATGTACTGCTTTGAAGGAATTTTCTGTATTGATTTTTCACACTTTTCTATAAAACCTAACGGAAAAGGTTGTGGTAATTTTCTGCCAGGCTTTTATCTGCTTTTCTATGGATCTTTTCTCATAGTGTGGGTCATTTTTTCTTTTACTTTGCATAGTTTTGTTCATGGTTTTCTGGGATGAGGGCATGTCATGCAACCTATCCCTATTGGCATCTGGCTAATTTGGCTAGCTTCTACCAAGTGACAGATGAATTTGCATCACAGTACCATAGAGGTCTTTGACGTCAGCAACAATAACATAGGAAGCATTTTTCTCTTGCCTTTTAAAAATTGATGAGCCTATTTTTTTACCATTTTAACTAATTGTGTTTAATTATATTGTTAGTTGCTGTTTATTATTATTAATCTTTTCTGCTGCTGCTTTTTGCTGCAAACCATTTTGGGTCAAATGCAAGATGATTTTTGGGTCACGGTCCATCAGTTGAGATTCACAGGATTAGATTTTTTTCTTTTCTTTACAGTATGTATTATGTAAAGTGTAAAGTCATGTAAGTGTATTGTTTAGTGATTGTAGTTTATGGATGACAAAACCATAAACCCCAATCCTATCAAGCTTCCTATCAAGTGTAAGTAAGTAATAAGTAAATGTATATGTATATGTTAGTAACTATATGTAAGTAAATAAAGTAATATTTTATTCACAGCCAGTTGTCTCATAAAATTAGCACATAATAAGTTCTATGATTTATTGCATGATTACTTTGATAAATAATAAATACAATATCAAAATATAGCTAAATATATAATGTTATTTAAATAGAAAATAACTATATATTATTAAGATCCATGTATTGTTGATATGTACATGAGGTATTAAAAATACATGGATTGGAATGCTTTCTAGTTAAGAAAAGACAGTTATATTACAAGATTTCCAAATAATTTGCTATTGAAACACACAGTACATTAATATAGTGATTATATACCTCTTTCATGGACAAAATCTATTTAACCTCACAGAGCAAAGAGTGTGAGAAGAAATAACATGTTGCAGACAGTGACACAGTATGAAAATTTTGATATAGCTCTTCTTTTTTTTTCTTTTTTTTTTTGATGACATTTACTTATTGCTTTCTATATATGCCTGACTATTTGTGTGAGAGTATGTTTTATACGTGAGTTTATGTCCTCTGGTATTTCAGTGTAGACACATGTTAATCCCAATTAGTGCTGGGTTAGTTTAAGGACAAGGAATGGCACATACCAATTGTTCACGGACAAAGTCAACCTGACAAATGCTGTTCATACACACACGCATAGCTCTCCTCTGATAGCCCATGTGTGCTGGGACCAACAGCTGCTGTCCCCAGGCAGTACAGGCATACAGGAAGAGCTTTTGCGGGCTAATACACAAGCCACTGGCGCGGGGCAGAATGGCCACTTAATTCCATGTGGGGACATGAGAGATAAAGAAGAGGAACAAAATCCAGTGATCATGTATTCTTTAGCACTTGCTTATTCTATTCTATTGCCACCAGACAGAGTGATCTGAGTGAACATGACAATCTTTTTTATGTCCAAGTATGCATGAAAGTGTGTGTGTGTGTGTGTGTGTGTGTGTGTGTGTGTGTGTGTGTGTGTGTGTGTGTGTGTGTGTGTGTGTGTGTGTGTGTGTGTGTGTGTGTGTGTGTGTGTGTGTGTGTGTGTGTGTGTGTTTTGGGTGGGTGGGTGGTTGGGTAGGTCATATTTCCTATTAGAATTAACACCTGCTGCCAGTAGACATTCATTCCAGGCAACAGACATTTACGATAATGCCTGTTTGTGAGTGTGTGTGTGCGTGTGTGTGTGTGTGTCTTTATAAAACTGCTGCGTAGAGGAAGTTATTGTAGCCTACTAGTTGATTAATTACAGAAGCTGTTGAATGAGACTTCTAATTGAAAGTCTCTCCTCTCTGTTATATTTCAGTTATGGAAATTCTTATATTTGAATGCAGTATTTTTACCTCCTCTTTAACAGACTTTTTTTCTTTTTTTGAATTTCCCAAAGTCAGTTATTTGCTTTACTGGTTTATTTATTAATTTGTCTGTATAATTTGTCATTTAGTGGAGTTGCACCTTTTACTGTATCTTTAAAAGCTTTAAGCTGATATCACTGAACAGATCATTCAGTGCGTAAATTAGTTCATTTATAGGTTTTGTTTGTTTATTCTGTCACACTTTAACTACCATTAACATACATTTAACTTAAGTTTCTTTTCAGTTTAAAACATTAAAATAAAAGTCATCTGTTCAGTTAGATTCAGATTAGATTTTTACAGATTTCGGATGAACAGTATCTGTTTGACCAGATCAGAGGTCTTGTACCCTTGATTAGTATTGATAAGAAACCATCTACTTTCTGCCTTTTTATTGAGTGTTGAAGATGTCCTGCAGGGTTTTCCTCACTGTAACTGTAAGATGTAAGAAGTGGTGGTTTATATGGTGCTTTGTAGTGGAGGCTTTGTGTATACAAATGTGTCAAATGAAATGGACTTAAATTACACTTTTATGTAGTAGCTACAATTATTCCTTAGTCTCTTCATGGAAATGTTTAGAAGAAAGTGCTATTTTTCAGTGCCATACTACAAAATGTTCTAATAAAATTTTATTAGAAGGGCACAACACACAACATATGGTATTTTCCACAGCACTCAGGATTTTAATTGTGGCTTTCATTATTACTTTCATTATGTTTCTTTTTCCTTATTCCATCTAAAAAAAAGAAAATCAAATGCAAATTACTTTTTCCCTTTGCTCTCTGCTAATCACATTATATTTAATAAGAAAAAAGTGCTTTTACAGACATTGACATTCTGCATTTCTTTCCTCTCCCTAATTCTGAGTCAAGGAATTTTATTAATGGAAAATTTTGGAGGGGCTTAGGTTTTCCAAAGCCTTTATGGCCCGTCACTTTTTAGCAATGCTACTGTGTCTGTATCTGGGCTCTTACGCACACACACACACACACACACACACACACACACACGCGCACGCACACGCACACACACACACACACACACACACACACACACACACACACACACACACACACACAAGGTATGTGTTTTCACATAAAGAAAATGTGTTTTCAAAGAAAACGTTCTGCTTTTTTTTCTTCTTCTTCTTCTTTTTTTACATTTTTAAATAAAACATTGTTTAGTATGTTTTTTAAGCCATTTTAATTACGAGGACTCAGGAGGTGTCTTCATGAACTACATTTACGTTGTAATACCAGTGTAATACCCATGTCATTATACAAATTTGTGTCCTCATAAATCATATAAACAAGCACACACACACACACACACACATGTTGGGTTTTGATGTTTTATGGGGACTTTCCATAACAAGTGTGATATTGCATTTATACAACAGTTCGATGGCAGAGGTGTTTAAATAAATAAGAAACAACAATTGGGTGTCTTAATAAACCCTCTTGTGTGTGGAACTACTTCTTTCCTCCACAGACAGTTTAACAGTTGAGCCCAAGCCTCCAATACTAATATCTAATATCGAAAACGTCACTTTATTTAATTTATAGCATTTATATGAAGTCATTATCGAGAGAGAGAGAGAGAGAGAGAGAGAGATGAGAGATGCGTGTGTAAATTACCTGCATCTGTTCAGCATCTCTCACTATTAAGAACGAAGCTGTGAGTTGAATTACTTCAAAACCAGCTATGGTTCCCCTCGTTGCTGAGAAATAGACCTATAATGTTGCGATTCAGTAGCGAAGCTATTTTATTAATAAAAGTTGCAGGGCAGCGTTGATTCTGTGTCTGTGCTCCTGAATGTTTATGTGTGTGCGCAGAGCGTTTGTGCTTCAGTACTTTGTGATATAATATAATGGTTATATGATTGGTTTGTTGTTCCGGTCTATTTAACACTAATAATGACTTTTGTTTTAAATTAATAATTACCCATTTTATCCTCATAAAATGTATAAATAAATTGAATAAAGGTATCAATATTGTCAATATTGACATTAATAGTATTTGGTATCAGTCTTTATTGAAAAAAAAGATTAATATAGAATAAAGAAAATAAGCAATATTGGGGAACACTTTATTTTACAGTGTCCTTGTTACATTATGTTACATGTAACAGTAAATTATACATAATTACATGCAACTAACCCTCAACCAAATCCTAATCCTACCCTAACCTTATAGTAAGTACATGTTGTTAAATAATATTACACAGTACTTAAATATTTAATTACACTGAAACAACGACACCTTAAAATAAAGTGTAACCCAATATTGCACTATTTGCCAACACAAATTAAACTTGTGTTTTGCCAGTGAGCTAATAAAGGTTATATTGTAAGAGGATTATTTTACTATATTTACTGCGTGTTTCTTTTTATCCATTTTTTTCTTTGTAATGCTATATTGTCCGGGTCGAATCACATAATTGGACTGGTCTTCCATCAGTTTGCTCTGGAAATTGAAATTGCAAGTTGTTTCTTCCAGAGAAAACCATAGTGTATAAAAGCATGCTGGTCATCACAGGGCAGTAGAACATTTCCTACAAAATGCTCTCGCCATTATCCAGTCCAATCCAGACAGCTGCTAAAGTGGACTCCAAATCACTTATAAGGCTGCATTTCTCCCTTATTCTATTTAAGATTATTTTTCAAAAAGGTTATAAATATAGTACAAAAAGGTATATGAATGCAAAACTATAAATTAATCGTTACAAATTATGCACAAAGACAGGGAATTCGACACAACAGAAATGTATGCACACACATGCGGGCACAATGCAGGTTATATTATTTTTGGAACATTGAGAGCCTATGTCTCTCATATTCATATTGAGATTCTAACCTCCAAACACCTGACAGTGACCCGGGAGGAAGAGCAAGACGGAGGAGAGAGGAATGAAAGAAAGAGAGGTGTACTGGAAAAGAGGAAGCTGAGAGCATGCATGTGTGAGTGGAAGGAGGAACAGATGACTGTCGCAAATCTCCTAGGCAGGCCAGATTTTCACAGAGATGTTGATCCCTCTGGCTCACATGTTTCTGTGTGTGTTTGTACAGACAGTAACTTTTCTTACTTTCACTTGTGTTTGTTAACTGCACATTTACTGTACACTGAAAAAAAGATAATTTAGACCAATCTTGAAATATATATATATATATATATATATATATATATATATATATATACATACATACATACATACATACACATATATATATATATATATATATACATATACATATACATATATATACATATACATATATATATACATACATATATATATATATACTTAAACTTTTACCCTGTCATTGACAAGTTTTTCCGGCAATTCATGTTTTTAGTGTTATATGGTAGGGGGCCCTTACAAATCTTCTAAAATAGTACAGTACCTCCAGATCCAAAAACAAGAAGATTGCTTAATCACAAAATCAAAACTGCCTAATGTTACTGAATGAAATGTTGAACCCACAAAGAGGTATAGGACTGTGACTTGATCTACTCGAATATAGTTTAGTTACTATAAATACAATTTCAAAACCTTAATATGTCAAGCAAAAATAATATTTGAACAAAATGTTTTATATGGGGAGTATTATTTGCTTTTAAACAAACGACACAAAACAGGTTTAAACCAGAAATCATGATTTTTGATTAGGCAAAAAAACAAAAACAAAACACTTTAAGTAAATGACATGGTCGTTTCACTTTTTTTCATTGTAGGTTTTGTGTTTTTGTTTTGTTTTTTATAATTGGAGTACTGGAAAAACATAGATCTAAGGGCTAGAACTGCACCACAGGAGGACAGATATTGAGAGGGGGGTATGATTGTGACAGAGATCGACAGAGGAAAAAAGAGGAAAAAGAAAGAGAGAAAAAGATGAAAGGAAGAGAAGAGTGTCTGTGACAGATGGACAGTTTTCGCAGACCTCATTGTGACCTTTACATCTGTGTTAAGAGTCTCTGCGGGAGTTCAGACGGGACTGACCCACTCAATAGCAGCAACCCTCTTCTAAAACAACCCCCCCCCCCCAAATAAACACACACACATGTACTGTACACGTACACATCCATACACTGATCTTTAATAGACCTATAAACTGGATGACAAACCAAAGAAGATGAGGCTACTATTAGTAACTGACATCTGATATGATATAAGTTTAGGTCATTGGTTCAATTGCCTGGGAACACACATAAATGGAACTTGAATATAATTGCTTTGCTTATAATATGGCAAAATTAATGAAAGGTAAATGTAAATATATTTCTGTAATGTCTGTAATATTTTACTGTACTCTCATGTCATTCCAAACCTGGATGACTTTATGCCATCTGTGGAAAACAAAAGGAGAAATTCTGAAAAATGTACTGTACTGATTGCATGAAAAAGTCACAAGTTATAATGATCCAAAGATGAAGATGAGTCAAAAGGTTCCAATACAAATGTATTTAATAATAAATTAAACTCAGCTTATCCACAACAGTGTGCACTTAACACAAACAACAACCAACAACTGAAGAGTGAACAAGGAGGAACTTAAATACACAGTGACTAAATGACAAGCAGCTGTGTCCAGAAACTAATGATTGGCAGGAAACTAAGACAAAGAAGAACATGTGACTAAGAAAAACAAACTAAACACACACATGTGATAACGTACATATTTTCTGTAGTTAAACGATAGCTAAAAAAATAAAATAAAATAAAAAACAGACAAAACTGTAAGTACTTATTCTCTGATTACCCTGAATTTTCACAACTATAGAAAGACAATCAATCAATCAAAATATAAAATAAAATAGAATAAACAACAATACAATACAGCACACATGGTCCCTTGATACCAAGTCCAAGAAGTGAGGGGGAGTAACAAAAAAAGGAATATAGGAAAATCAAGTCATGCGCATAGTAAATACTGTGCTACAAACATGACAATACAAGTGCTCAACTGGGAAAAACAAAAATAATAGTGCGGTGTAGACGGTCAATCAGGTAACAGAGACTGCATCCAGCCACAGATATTTAACGTGCTCTAAAAAGAGTAGCCTAACCAAATTCTTGAAAATGTAACTATGGAGCCACCAAGGAAGTGTTTAATTTTCTCAAAAAAAAAAAAAAAAAAGAGTACGAGAGGGAGCGTGAGGACCCTTACAGTGCATCACTAGTACTAGTCTCACTAGTAGTGAGAGAAAAGCTACCAGCTCAACGAAATGAGATGGCAGCGAGTAATCAAGAGGTAGCACTCCAAACAAGCTGACTAATAGAGAAGGATATTAACAGACATGGTAGCTGAGAGTAAGTCAAAAACAGACTCCCAGAAAAGAGATCAAGCAGGACAAGTCCAGATCATAAGTTAAAGCTGGTTCTAGATGACACTTGTCACAGCTTGGATTAATGTCCGGGAATGTACAAGCTTACTTTTAGACCACTGGACTCTGTGGACTAATTTATATATATATATATATATATATATATATATATATATATATATTATATTATATATCTGTTTGTGCACTGTTTAACAGTGTAAATTAGTCCACAGAGTCCACTGGTCTAAAAGTAAATTAGCTTGTATTAGCAATTAGCAAAAGTAATAGCAAATATTAACCCTTATCAAAGAAGGGCCATCTCAATGAAATCATCTATCTATCTATCTATCTATCTATCTATCTATCTATCTATCTATCTATCTATCTCTATATATATATATATATATATATATTGAGATGATTTCATTGAGATGGCCCTTCTTTGATAAGGGTTAATATTTGAAATAGTATCAACCAAGATAGAGAGCGGGATCGTGGGGAACCCAGGGAAATGCTTGCAAACAAAGTCCCGGACTTGCAAGTATCTGAAAAAGTATTTGAAGTATTTGAACTTTGAGGGCTGGGTATCGTTCAAAAAATTTCGATACCAATACCGATACCGATACCTTGATTTCGATACCGGTTCCTGATCGATACTTTTTTCGATACCAATTTTATGAAATCCATTTTAACAAGATTACATAACACATTACCTCAGAAAAACTTTGGTTTTATTTTTTCAGTTTGACTCATGCTCCTTAGTCAGTGCACAAAGGAACAAAAAAAGCACAAAGGAACAAAATATTCCTTATACATATACATAAGGTACAAAATATTTTTTTTATAAAGAGCTCATGCTCACCAAAGCTGAATTTATTTCATCAAATATACAGTAAAACTTGTAATATTGTGGAATAGTATTACAATTTAAAATCTTATTTGAATATATTTCAAAATGTAATTTATTCCTGTGTTGTCAAAGCTGAAATATGAAAACAGTTTTTGGAAGGTCATTTTTGATCACTTTAATGCATGCTTACTGAAAAAAAATTCTGACCAACACGTTTTTGAACGGCAGCTTGTACATTCAGTAGGTCATTATTGCAATATAAACACAGTCAGAGTGATCAACAAGGTATCTCTTCATTTACCAGTCGAAGACGCAGCAACTTTCTGCTCTTATGTTTACTCCGTGTCAAGGGCTTCATCATATCTGTCGCGGTACCGTCTTTGCAGCCATTATTTTACCACAAATACTGCATCGCGCGCTGTTGGCATCGAGCCTGGAGAAATGTAGCCACACTTTTGATCGACTTTTCCACATCTTTAGGGTATTGTGAGTGTGTGTGCTTGCGTGTCATTGAGTATGTGCGCGAGTTTGTGTGTGTGTGCTGCTCGCGTCCATAGGCTCGCGTCTCATGAGAATGTGCGTGGACAGTTTGTGTGCGCGCGCGCGTCTCATAAGAGTGTGCGGAGAGTTCCGCGCGTCTCGTGTGTGTAGAGTTTGAAAAACAAGTCATTTTTCGATACTCGATAGTATCGAGGCAATTCGGTCGGTACCTAAAAAGTATCGAACTCGGTACCCAGCCCTATTGGTAAGTTAAAAACACAGGACAATTGCTTAAATGAAGAGAATGTTCCATCAATGTGAAGATGCTTAATGGAAACAATCCTGTGGTCCACCCAGGCTGCAAAAGCCTTATCAATAAAAGAGGGGGCTAAAGTGCGCTGGGCATAAAAGAGGTGTTGACTTTAAAGTAAAATGGCGCCTGAGTTGACGCCAATGTTCTGGGTGAACATTACAACTGAACACCGATAGAACTCACAATGTAATATAACAGTGTATCTGTGTGTGAGGCTGTGAGCACAGCCCATAGGTCAGGTCTGGTGGATACACATTAACATTATACAGCAGAGCTTTAACTGCAAGGTTCTCCATGGCAACAGAAAGCCCAGCATCTGCTACATTGCAGATTTGAGCATTTTTAGCACCACACCAGCAGATGCAACAAATGCACGATTTTCCACCAAATCATTGCGTATATTAAAGATGAAACTACTAGTGTCAACCGTTAGTAATCATTTCTGAGTAGCTGCGTCAGTGAGGGTTGATACAGAGATGAAGGATGAGGATAAAGAATGAGGTTGACTTCAGCTTTGTTTAACAGGATCAGGGCATAAGAACAGCAGCAAAATGTGTAACGTGTATTCAATTTCAGCTGGTTAATTTGACAATGAGATCATAAAGCAATAGCTTCCAGATGCATCCACAGACACTTTACAACATATCTACCTTTATGGATTTTGCAGAAACAGGTTGGTTGGAGACAGATGTTTGACAAACTAGGCACACAAACACCTGCTAAACATAATATGATTTGTTTATATGTGCATAACTGAATCTTGTTTGTTGTTCTTTAGGGTTTTTATAACTTTATATAACGTTTCAGGTTGTGAATGCAATCCGGTTCCTTAAGGGGAACGTGACGCTGCGTTGGTGTTGACATTATAGGCAATGCTACCAGCATGACCGGTGTCTGAGCACGACGGCAAACTGTGACGTCATATGCGGACTGCCCGAAAGCATGAAAGGGTGCCTGAGTTACACGTCATCAACTCGTTCGTCTGAAGGAGGCGTATAGGCTTCCTTCAGACAAACATATCAATATCAACAAACATATCAAAGCATGGCAACAAGACACAGCATCTTGTTCCCCTTCTCAGGGAACCGAGTTGCATTCGCAACCTGAGATTTTCCCTTTCAAAGCAAAATTTCGACATTGCGTCTTGGTGTTGACGCTTTTGACGTTCAGGAATGCATCCATTGTGACGTCACAGTGTAACAGGCACCATGATGGTTATGGAATCATCATTAGCCTATTAGCCCTGTCGTGGGACACCTGAGACTTATATTTCATATTTTAAAATGAATAATAGGTTCCCATTTAATGACATCCTCATCTAATAAGTGGAAAAAACATAATCTTTGGTGGGAAAACAATAGCGAAATATTTGCAATGAATTTTATTTTATTTGTGATGTTTCTTGGTGCCTATGAACTGAATAGGCTCCAGCAACCATGTGAGTCTACATAGGACAAGCGGTTTGGAGAATTTGGAGTCTGAGCTTTATTTCTCAGAAATAGTTAAAGTGCATGAACTTCTCCAGAACATTTCTGAAAGTCTGACATAACCTTCTTTACAACTACTAACTTCAAATTACAACACAAGCATTTTAAAAGTTCAGCATAGGAACGACCTACATATACAAATGCACACACATTCATTCTAATCAACCAGGAATGAAAATAGCTTTTCTTAGTGAAAGAAGGATTGGAGGTGACAGTTTTCACTCTGTCTCTGCAATCCTGACGCTGGTGTAAGCTAGCAAGATTCATTCACTTGTTATTTTATATAATCATCTGAACATTGATGTGCGAACCATATATGCATGCACACACACAGAGTTTGTTTTGTTTAGACGTAATATCTTATCATGTTTGCAAGACCATGGTCTGCTCTAGATAAACGAAACCGTGCTGCTTTTGAAACAATGCTTGATTTCTGTAGTCTAATTTTGATCTAGTACAGGATCAGGTGAATACTAGCCACATCTGTTTTTCATTCAGACTGAGGTGTAATTGTACCTTTTTAGTTTCCTGGATTTTATTATGTTTGTCTGTTTGGCTCCGTCTTTTCTCTGTCTGCTCATCCATTTCACATTCAGCCAGCCATTATTCATTCAGGACGTTTGCTCAGACTTTCTTTCATTGCTCCTCTCTTATCTCAGCCTCTTTAAGTTAGAAACATTACAACTGAGAAAAATCTAGAGAATATTTGCTATATTATTCTCACATTTCCCCCATTATTTTCTTTCCTGTCATAAGATATAACATTCACAGTATTCGTTTGTTTCAGTATTGCTTAGCAGTCTTTAGCTCTTAGGACCACACAATTTTGGCCAGATATAGTGTTTTGCTTTCCTCCCCAGGCAGATCTGAGTGTATTTGAATTATGATTGGGCCTGTCTCCATTATGATAAGATTTGTAAATGAACTGAAGATGTGTGGAATGACTTATGTGAGCACATCTGGCTCTTCTATCATTAGATGGAAAATATCTTCACTACGCTCTGACCCGTGGGCTTCCAACCAAGTACCTAGATTAGTCAATTCCATTTTAGGATTTATATCATCTTTCCAACCAGACTCTGGCTGGTTCTTGTTAGCAATGGGCCCTTTTTGAATTCATAGTCTCATTTATATTGTTATTGTAAAATAAACAAAAGACTGCTTTCGGATGAATAGGTTTTCTCTGGCATGGCACATATCTGGTATTGCCAAGAATTCATACTCTTTATAGAGATAATTCACTGATAGAAATGACTAATAAATATCAATGACTAAATAATAACACTAGAAATATTAACTTCTGAATAAAAAAACTCCTTATTGAAGTAGGCAATGTTTAAAAATGTTGAATTCTTTAACAGTCTTACCTGTCCTCACGATAATGATTAAATATCTAATATTTCACTTCAGTTATCATTTTAGAGCGAAAAAAAGTTTGTTTTTGTTTGTCTAGGTGGAAATGATCCTTCACAGCTAAGAAGTTTTCCGCAGCCCCATATAAAAACAATTTTAGTCCCTTAAAAAGACAGCTGCCGTTGTGCAAGTGTTGGCAGGAACCTTAAGTAGCTGTATTAAAGACAAAAAATAATTTGTCAAGGGGTCTGAGCCCATCATGAAACTTCTAACATACCTCCTATAAAACCTTTCCACTCTTCTAACTGCACAAGGAAAATACTTCCAGTCAGCTTGGCCCTGTTACATCTGTCGGCTGCAGGTGCCATCATGTGCTAACTGATGGCAGCCTAGTCCCTCACTGTTTCCATAGACTTTGTTATTCCTGGACTTCATTTCCCAGAATCCTCTGCTCATTATTAGTTTATCTGTTTCAGCTGTGTCTTATTTCACCCTGTCTATTTAAATGCCTTTAGCCTTCATTCAGTATGAAGTCTTGGTTCGGTTCGGTTCGGTTCGGTTCGGTTCGGTTCGGTTCGGTTCGGTTCGGTTCGGTTCGGTTCGGTTCACACTCTGTCAGCATTTTCAGCAGTTCCTGGTTTCTTTATATTTTCCTGAGTTTTGGATTTCTTGTTCCTATCTGCCTCAGTGGATTGTATTTGTTTTTGGACTGTTTACATGTGCTTGACCCTCTGCCTGGTTTGGACTATGACCTTGGATTACATTTGTTAATAAACTGCGTTTGGATTTTCACTCTGTCTGCTGAATGCTGTCTCACCAACACATCCAAATTATTACAGGCCCACCCTAGTGAAAAAAAATAATATTAAAGGTATAGTGGAGGATTTTTTTTTTCCGGGTGGATCATCAAGACTATTGGTCCTCCTAATTGTCAATCATTCTGGTGATATGTTTACGTAAGGCCGTCGTACGTGCTCGTCCCTAGGTTCTGCGCATGCGCATTTTCAGGTGTAGGCCTATATGTGTGGTGAGCTAAGGTTTCAGCCATTCATTGAAGCTCGCCGTTCTCACCGGGTTTTTTCAAAATGTCTGAGGGTCGCAAGAGAAAAAGTGTCTACGAATTGTAGAGAAAGGCCTCTGAAGAAAGACGTTTAATAGGCGTTCCCTCTCGGGAGCAGGTAGAGTGTTGCGCATGTGCATTTTTTGCGCATGTGCATGTGCAAGTGGAGAGGGCGGTTCTTTTCTAAAATTCGGGAAAATCCTCCACTATACCTTTAAAATATATTTTATACCAAATATATTTAAAATACATTTGTCACGCTAAGTATACTACAAATCCATTAACATATTTACTGACATATTGCTTGAGACTTACTAATATACATTTGGAGTACTTTTTTTATTTATTGCACAATGCACATTTCTTAATATTAAGCCTAAAATGTGTTTTAATATCATTTTTAGTGACGATAGTATGATCTCTGTATAATATCATATATTGTAATAGTTGCATTTTTATCACAATCAAATATAATTAGTATTCAGTAGTAACTATTTCTGGATAACTAAATTGCATTAAAGGGATAGTTCACCCAAAAATGGAAATTAGCCCATGATTTACTCACCCTCAAGCCATCCTAGATGTATATGACTTTCTTCTTTCAGATGAATACAATCATACAACTCTTCCAAGCTTTATAATGGCAGTGAATAGAGTACAAAATTTTGAAGCCCAAAAAAGTGCATCCATTCATCATAAACGTACTCCTAAAACTCTACTCTGTACTCATAAAAACTAGTATGCAGTATAAACATGTGAAGGCATCATATTTCATATAAGCTCTGCGGCACTCTGAACAGATTTTGTGTGTACATATTTAACACAATTTGAAGGACTGGATTATTTTACTTCATTATTGAATGCATTATTTCATTATATTTCTGTCAGGAATTAGTGCAGCAGCGTAATAAATGGTGCGAGCAAACATCTTCTTAAATAGTAAATGTGAGGACTAAACAGTTCTAATAGTGCTAAATAGAGCTGACTTACAGCTTATCTAGGTAATTTCTGATATTAACAAGACATTAAGCTCTCAGTATTATGACCATTTCACAAATTGAAACACATTCGCATTATGAACAAAGAGCTATGCACTTAACAACATGCAAAACTGTTTTGATTGGAACAAAAGAGAAAGAAAGTGTAGTATTAAATGATCTAAAGAGTCCAATCAAAGATCACCAATTGAATGAATTCTCATGTTTTTTGTTTGTCTCAATCACAATGTTTCACTGTTGGTAACCAGGGAGGGTAAAAGCTGCTATGAAGTCTGATGATGGATCAGTGCCATAGCAGCTTTATTGATCCTTAATCTGCCATCATTTTCTGTCTGCTACCATGATCAATCATAAAGTAGATGAGAGTCCCATAAGAAACTGTGTGTGTGTGTGTGTGTGTGTAACTCACACAGAAAGTTCTGCCTTTTCTATGAATTCTCAAAGGGTCTGTATAGTTCATTTTTCATAGACCGATAGGCCATCTATCATGTCATGCCTACGCTAAATAGCTTTAGACTGAGGAGGTCTGTTATATAATGCAGCATTGATGGAAATCTATTTGGGCTAATACACATATTTATTGAAGAATTTTAGACAAATAACTTAGAATGACTTCAGCAGTATATGTAGACTGTTTCAATATCCCTGAGAACTGCTCTGCTTAAGTGTGTGTGAGTGTGTTTCATAAACCTGTGTTCCTCTTACTAAATAAACATATTGGAGCAGAATCGTATGAATAGGAATGTTCAGGCTCCCTGTTCAAACACTTCAGTAGTTTGTTTAGTGCAGAGATCAAATCATCAGCATTCAGAGAGTAGAGGGAAGGACTACGCTGATTGTTCAGTGGAGGAGAAAAACAAAAAAGGATAATTGATATGATTATGTCCTTTAAATTGAATGCTGATCATGGCTTAGTTCACACTGATCCCATTTACGATTTCGTTCCTTAAATTCGATCTTTAAGACCGACTGTTCACACTGTCATTTAGCAAGTGATAGATTTGTTCAGAAAGTGTATTAATCCACTTTATTAGCCTTAGTTGCTATAATACTAACTTGAGCTTCAACATAATGTCAAGATAGTTTATTATGCTACAACTGAGAGTATAAAGCTGGTCCTGAATAGAAGAAAATACTAAAAGTTTTACTCAGAACTTCAATTAAAGTTATTCAATCAGTTTGTCTATGGCGGCTCCTTCAGACTGATCTTGCTTCTGCAATGAAAATGAAAGAGCTCTGTTTAACTGAGAAGCCATTGCACACCCTGTCTTTGATTAATTCATGATAGAGCGGACGTTCTATATGAAGCTGTGCCATCAGACACATTCTTTATCATCATTCAGATTTAGACAAGGGAGATCCAGATAGACTAGAGTTAAAGCTCAGAATCCAGATTTATTTTCACGGTTCAACAAGGAGTTACTTCTGTTGACCCTGCCAAAAAATGTGTTACATTTTTAGTAACTTACAAAAATAAACTTGATCAAATATACATTACGAACAGTAATATTGTGAAACATTATACATATTTATGATTCATTTTAAATAAATGTTTTCTATTTTATTATATTTTGAAATAAATAAAAAGGCTTATGGCTAATATTTTAAATAATATTCCTGTGATGGCAAAGCTGAATATTCAGTTATTTTCTCCAGTCTTCAGTGTCACATATGGTCCTTTAGAAATTATTATGCTGATTTATAACGCTATAAACGATATTTAATTTGTATTGTTCATTCAATGTTATTAAATAAAAAAAATATTGTAATGTAACTCTGTCATTTGTTAAATACTTTAATACTACTTTTAATAATATAATGCTTTTTCAAGGCATGGACAAGTATGAACAACAACATAAGATAAGATAGTGAACCTCTGTCACTGGCTCTTAGCCATTGGAGCATCTTTATTATTCAACTCGGCATTTGTTGAATAGAACAGAACAGAACAGAACAGAACAGAACAGAACAGAACAGAATAGAATAGAATAGAATAGAATAGAATAGAACAGAACAGAACAGAACAGAACAGAACAGAACAGAACAGAACAGAACAGAATAGAATAGAATAGAATAGAATAGAATAGAATAGAATAGAACAGAATAGAATAGAAGCAGATGGGCAGAGAACAGCACAACAACACAAATTTCTAAAGGGCAGTACAACTAAAATGAAAAACATTTTCATTTTGAATCTGATCTGTGCTTTGTTGTAATGTTGCCTCTGTGCTCAGAGAGATTGTTGGCTGCAGGCGCTTTCCATCTCTGGATTTATTCCACTCCCATTTGGCACTAGTTTGTTTTAAATATTATAACTGAACATTACTTTACACAAGCACCCAGGTGGCTTTATCAGGGTTAAGAGTATGCAATATATACAACAGTTACAACCGAGATGGAATCATGCACTTTTGGGCTAATTCTACACATACACATGCATATATTTTACAAAATCTCACTGAAATCCTGATCCCACACAGCCACAGGTCATTGTTTCATAACTCTCACTCACAAACATACACAAAGATAAACACAAAGAGATTAGCATTTTAAGACATGTAGGGATAGAATGATAGAGTGCTGTATTCTGGATAAGTTAAGTTTCAGACCCCTTTGATGACCCTGTATGCCTTACAGGAACCTTAACTCCCCATCCATATCTGAATGACGTACATGCAGGCATATCGTCTCCATCTTAAACACAGTATATTCACAGTCTAATAAACAAGCTCAGTTCTTGAGCTCTGGCCACTGTGCCATAGTTACTGTACTAAAAGTACATGTTATTATACTATAGCATGGCCTGTTTTATTTTTATTTTTACATTATGTGTGTGTGTTTTTACACTATCCAGTGGCAAATGTTGAACAGTAATGCACATTTAAGGTATATTATTTGTTTATTGTATTGAGTTGTGGTATGGAATCTGAATTTTTTTTCAGTGTTTTAAAGTGTTTTAACTTCATAGATGGGTCAATGATAAAGAAAAAGAAATAGAAAACCTTCATAAGTAGTTTTGCATTGGCTATTGTATGGTCCCTTCTCACACTTTAGTTTAATTCACACTATTAACTATTTGCTTATTTGCAAGCATATAACGGCTTTTTATAAAGCACATATTAATACCTTATTCTGCATGACCATATTCTACATCCCTCAATCTCAGCCAATACCTAAACATAACAACTACCTTACTAACTATTAATAAACAGTAATTAGGAGTTTATTTAGGCAAAAATCATAGTTAATAGTGAGAATTGGACCCTAATCTAAAGTGTGACCATTATTTTTTGCTTTTCCATTTAGTTGTAAAAAAAAAAAATCCACAGTATCTTTTCTGACTTTCCAAAAAAGGAATAAAAAAAGGAAATGCTGTTATGAAGTTAATAACTGTGGAAATGCAAAATCACAGTCTAAAAAAAAAATTATTATTATTATTGTTATTTAAAAAATATGACTTCATTGCTTATTATTATGTGAAAAAGTTTTGTCAGCCGAATATGTGATTCCTTTTTCACTTTAGTTTAAACAACTGAAAAATAAATAACCAAATTTTCTTTTCTTTTTTCTTGAAAGTAATTTAGCAAAACCATATATAAAACCAACATGAATTCAAAAGTACATTTCGAAGAATTACTCACATGTGTAAACTAAAATTTGTCATCATCACAGGCACTCTTTTATGTCATTGAACCAGATAAAAGTTTTTTAATTGACATTTATGGTAAATGTCAGGAATTTTAAAAAGCCATTATCATCTTCCACTAATGTTGTGTCTTTCCCTGGAAACACACCTGCGCAGAGAACTACACAGCCCCCGTCCCCTGAGAGAAAAAGCGGCATCATTATGAGAGTGGAAGAAGGTGTCTGGGCGTCTCATTACCGTGTGACCCTCTGTCATTAATACCCGTTTGTGGAGAGGCAGAAAAAGAAGGCCGCGATCAATCAGATGAGATTTTGCTTCACATATAAACAGGTCTGATGAATGGTTGCCGTTTAAAGTGGGGCGACAGACTTACCACAATTTGCACTAAGTGTCTGGGCATAGAGTCTGTGCCTTTACTGCCAGATGGCTTTAGAATACAAGCCAGTATTTTCAAGTCTGTGTGAGCATATGTATTTGCTTAATATCTCATTCTAACATTTAAAGGGGTGGTTGAATGTGATTTCACTTTTTTAACTTTAGCTAGTGTGTAATGTTGCTGTTTGAGCATAAACAACATCTGCAAACTTACAACGCTCAAAGTTCAATACAAAGGGAGATATTTGCTTTTAAAGGAATACATTTCTAAGGACTACAGCAAACGGCCGGTAGGGACTACACGACATTCCTCCAGGGTTAGTGACATCACTAACCCCAACATTTACATAAACCCCTCCTCTGGGAACACAATAAATAAAGGGGGCGAGGCCATTTTATGTTGCTTTGGAGAAGAGTTGTTGTGGTAGTCATAGACAGTATATAAACTGGACACAGCGACCCCATAGGTTTCAACGGAGAGAAGTGAAGCAAATTAGAAGCACTCACTTCCTGATGGCTGAGCGTACTGCGCAGACTCAAACTGAGCTTGACGACGTGGATGTGACGTGAGCAGCCTGCCTGACAGTTGTAAGTTTTCTAGTAGCTGTGCCAAACGAAATCTGAACCATTTCCTTCCCTTTATGCCTCCACGCCCCCCCGAATGACTGCGAGCTTCTCTTCCTGTCTCTACGGTAATTTCCAGAGAGTCGCGTGGTTATGACGCAATCGTTAGCCTACTTTTACAAAAACTGCTTCTACGGGGCCTTTTATACATTGTCGTGTTTCTTTAGAAATAAACAATGGACAAATGGAGTCTTTAAACGCCTCAGATGTAAAGTTATTCGCTGTCAAAGTGATGCCAAAATGAATGGGAGTCAATGGGATGCTAACAGCAGGTGAAGGCTTGTTAGCCAATGGCGACTCCCGGGGGTGGTACGGAAATCGAGCGCTCGATTACCCCCCTGGTGGTAGTAGAGTGTCGTTGCCGCCATGCCGTCGAAACGCTGTTATTTTCACCCAGATTGCAGGTCCACTTTGTTCAGTCTTCCTAAGGACGGTGGAGTTAGGGAGCAATGGTTACAATTTATTTTTAACTCATAATTATGACCGCCGCTAGCGTAGCTAGCGAAAGCGGTCATATAGGGATTGTCAAAGTTTTTTTTTTGTTTTTTTTCCATCATCTACTGAATTTTTCGTCAACGATACCAGGGACACCGAAACACCGGGGAACATGAAATTTGGTGGGCATTTAGCCCCACTAGACTTTTACGGAAAAATTTCGTTTGGTCCCCGGGGGCCACTCCCCCCCCCCGCGCTGGGCCCCCCGTGAATTTTTCGTCAACGATACCAGGGACACCGAAACACCGGGGAACATGAAATTTGGTGGGCATGTAGCCCCACTAGACTTTTACGGAAAAATTTCGTTTGGTCCCCGGGGGCCACTCCCCCCCCGCGCTGGGCCCCCCAAAACCCCCAAAATTCATTTTTTTCCTAAATAACTACCTGAACCGTGGCACCGAGGATGAATACATTTTTATGGTATATTGGTCTTAAGGGCCCACGTCAACCTAGCCCATAATCACTCATTTGTGATTTGCGCCCCCCCCATAAAAAATTAAAATGCAATATTATTCTGCTTTAATCGCCCCTATCTTCAGTTGAGATGTTCAGAACTGCACCATATTTCATGTGTATGATTAACTTGACATCCTCTGGGGGTATCCTCTGCTAAGTTTTGTAGAATTTCATCCATGGGGGGGTATAAAATAAATTCATTTATGTGCACATTTAGTGACTGTACACTCATCGGCCTGTAGATGGTGGTGTTGAGCGAAGGGTTGCTGGTTTAGGATGATACTGTCACTAAGGTTGCCAACTGTCCCGAATTAGGCGGGACGTCCTGTATTTTGGGCCTAATTTATTTGTCCCGTGCGTGACCTCCCGTGTCCCGTTTTTTGACAAGCTGATAAACCACTGACTGATACAACAGCAACAGCAGCAGTGCTGACCACGACACTTGAGAATGATCACCGACACCTGTCATCATCCAATCACAGCTTTTTTTAATCACTGTTTTGAGACAAATCATTGTTTGATTTGCGAACATCCTCTGCCGTCTGGTCGCTTCCGCTTCAAGCCGGACTCGTCTCACGCTAATGGTAATTTCCTTTCACTGTCCACGTTTTGATTTCGGCTAATCAATTTTGGCGAATGCAAACAACTTGTTCATGAGTCTAACATCCAGCCACGCAAGAAAACATGTAATCTACCTGAGGGAATAATATGCTCAAAAAACATTTCTGATTATTATTAATGTTTTAAAGCTTTTAGAAAGTACATAGAAAGCTTTTGTAACATTATCTTAACTGTCACTTTTGATTAATGTAATGCATCCTTGCTGAATAAAGGCAATTACTTTCTTTATTTTTTTTCCCAAAAAATTATCTTACTAACCCCAAACTTTTGAACTGTAAGCCTAGTGTATAATGTTAAAAAAGCTTTCTATTTTAGATAAATGCTGTTATTTTGAACTATGGTTTGTTTGTAATGTGACTTTTTTCATGTATGACATTAAAATTATTTTTAGAATTAAATACATAAATAGGTTAAGCAATACAAATGTGTTTATGTCTGATAACCTTTTAAACACAAACTTAACTGCAGACACTGAAATGACGTACACTGTGTGATACAGTACAAATATTTTGAGTGTCCCTCATTTTCCTATAAATAACCACGATTGTCCCGCATTTTCCTTTTCTGAAGTTGGCAACCCTAACTGTCACACACACACACATGCAGGAATACAAACAAACGCAAGCATGCACACACACTGACATCCACACGCACAGACACACACCCATACATACACACACATACAAATCCACATGCACAGACACACACACACAAACACACACGCGCACACACATGTGCGCACGCATACATACACGCACTGACACACACACACACAGACACACACATACACACAGACAGACATGCACATACTACTACTTTTTTTAGGTATATACATAAACACGCAATACAGCCAAATTGCTCCACGTCATTTATTTTTGTGGAAAGCGAAAAGCTTTCTCCATATCCGCGAGTTCAATGCAGGAATGCACAACGGCTTGTCCTGAAAGATGGAGCAGTTCCAACTTTAAAAACAGAAACTGTTGGTTACCAGCCACAACATGTAGGCTAAGTATGATTTTTCCGTTGATGTGTTTTCCTGTCATTCCCGGGGTGGGTAATCGGGAGAATCGGGAGAATTCCCGGTGGGCCGCTTCACTTTTGGGCCGGTCGAGGAATTTAAATTTTTTTTTTCACATTTGTCACGTTAGTTACATTAGGCTACACACTAACGCATTCTGACACTGCAGCCGCAGCGCGCAGCCTCTGAATGGGTTGTACCATGTGAGGGAGTTCTCCCCTCCCCTCCTATACAGTTGGTTGGGTCCATAGCCTGTCTTTTCCAAAACGTTTTCTCTGGAGTAGGCTACCGCGGCACCGCCGGCGCCTACCGATAGCTGGGCCGGCCCTACCGTAACGGTACGCGTCAGGGAGGATGGATGGGAGGAAGAGGCCAGGAGGTTTTAAAACATTTTAAAAGATAATTGCGACTTTTTATCTCACATTGCGAGTTTACATCTCTTTACATGACTTTATTTCTCAGAATTGTGAGATATAAAGTCAGAATTGCGTGAAATAAAGTCACAATTGCGTGTTATAAAGTCAGAATTGCATGATATAAAGTTTATTTATTTATTATTAATTATTTAACCTTTACATTATTTGTTGAACCATGGTATTAAAGGGATACTCCACTTTAAAATGAAAATTCTGTCATCATATACTCACCCTCATGTTGTTTCAAACCTGTATGAATTTCTTTCTTCTGCTGAACAGAAAGGAAGATATTTAGAAGAATATCAGTAACCAGTTTCTGGTCTCATTGACTTCCATAGTAGGCTACTAGGCTATATATTTTTCCTACTATGGAAGTCAATGAGACCAGAAACTGTCTGGTTACTGATATTCTTCTAAATATCTTCCTTTCTGTTCAGCAGAAGAAAGAAAGAAAATCATCCGATCGTTTTTACAAGGAGGGACAGAGCAGTGTAGAATAATGGTTAAATATGTGAAAAATAATGTGAATTTTTAAAAACGAAGCATGAACACATAGTGCACCCCACGAACACAATCAAGCCTTCGAAAAAAACAATTCCCTGCCACTTTATTAATTATTTTATGTATATAAATTGAGACATGTCGACTACTATAGTACTGTAACCATTCATGGCAACAGTTTAAGAGGCTTTAACACCATTATATGAGGCTCCCCAGATTGGGTGCCAACAATTTAGCCAGTGAGATCTATGATCACACCGGGTTCCGCTCACCAGCTCTGCAAAGTGAGAGAGCGAGCGGCTGACCGATGATTGTCTGCATGTATGCTTGTCCTATGATCTGGTTCTCTTTGGGAGGCCCATTGGACACTTGCGTGTTTCAAGCTTTTTGATCCTGTCAGTAACGTGCTTGTCTCAGTGATTGAAAGAGCAGGTGTAAGTGCTAAAATGTACTGACGTTGTATCGAGAGGATCGATCCTCGCATTAAAATATTGATACCAAATGTTTTAACTAGTAATTTTCTTAATTACTGTGAAAACGAATGTGCAAAATAAACTTTGTGGGGAAAGAATTAACTGACAGCTCTCATTCAACAGAGAGCGCTGATTTTTAGAGAGACAGAAACATCACTATATTACTATATACACTATATTATATTAACACTAAAGGCACATCTAATGATATAATTGTTATAGTCATAACATATAGTCATGTTATAGTCAGAGCATTATATAATAATTGTGTAAGCTGTTTAAATAGGGATGGCTATAATTACTTTAAAAAAAATCTAATTTCTATTGCATAGAAGGTAAAAGTCAAACACACAATCCTAATTAGCATTATTATATTTATTATTATTATATATTAAAATGTATTACTAAATTGTTTTACTAAATATTTCTTGTGCATCATAAGGATTATCCAATGGCAACGTGGGGCAGAGGTATTAGAATTCTTATTTCTGGTACAATTCAAGTTCAAATGCCATGTTACAAACAAAGATATCCTTTGGAAACTCAATGCCATTGGATGAATAACAGGGTCTAATTTGATTCCATTAGTGATTTGACAGACTTGATCATTTCAAAGCAGTGGTGGCAACCTCATTTAAACCTTATAACATTACATATAAAAATACCTATAAATGAGATTTGAAGATGATTTGTTACTTTGATCAATTGAAGACAATTATCCAGGGTGTCAGTCCCATTCTATAAACAAAACTGCATGTGGTGCATTCAGATTACTGAATTTAAGACTCCTGATTGAAGGTGACTGAACAGTGAACAATCATTTTAAATCAAGGCCATGTTATTTATTTTTTTCTAATTTATTGACACAGAATAAGTTCCCCCCGTCTATATCTGTATCTAATATAATTGTGAAATTGGTGAAAGGGATTTAGCCATTGACCTTCTAAAGTGTTAGATGGATGTGGGACATTTATATTATGTATTGATGTTTTTTTTTTGTTTTTTTTTTTTGGAAACAGTTCATCAAACATTAGAGGTGATAATAGACTTTGTGGATTTATCGGCTATATCAGCTCTACCAAGATCCTTATATAGTAATTTTTGAGCCTCAGAGTTTGGTGTCCATTACTTAAAGGTGCCATGTGTAAAAAAAAATCAATTCATACTCCACATTCCATACCAGATGGGGGCAGTATACCTCCAGAAAGTGTGTCTACTCTATGAATATGACATCTTCAAGCTACTCCCCTTCACCTTTACCAGTGAATATGTTCATATTCGTTTTGTTCATATTACATTTTTATCGTTAGTTTGAATTACATTAATTTGACAGACAGCATTCGCTGATGTTGACCAACGTAACCAGAGCTGCCAACTATCACGCATTCACCGTGAGACACACGCAATTGACACTTTTCACACGCTCTCACCCCACACATCAATTTTCTCGCGCACAGAAAAATCCCGAAGCAAAGAGGACATGGAGACCGACAGACTAGACAGAGCAGGTTAGTTATGATATTATAAAAAAAAATTCAGCTCTCAGATTCTGTCAATTTTATTACGCAATTCAAACAATAAATACCGTTTTGGCGCTTGTAAATGTTACGTGACAGATCCCTAGCGCACGTGAACCGATCATCTCTAGTAGCTAATAGTAAAAAACACGAACACTGTTGAAAGATACAGTAGGCTACAACTTACCGAAATGTATTCCTCATACATAATATCTACCAATCAGTGTTTTTTATCAGCGTGAAGAGGTCAATAACATAGCTGGAGAACAATTATGTCAGATTTACCTCAGGAAAGCCATTTAATAAACATAATATAGGTTGTTATAATAAACAGAAATGTTGCAAGTTCGGAGTCGAACCTCATTTCTTTCATGGCCATTAGTTGTCTCCAGGGATGGAAAGCAGTGCCAATGTTTACTCTGGTTCTGTTCCTTTTTTTATCAGATTTTATTTGCGATTCCGAGCGCGTTTTATCCCTGCAGCGGGTGGGTGTGGTGGTGGTAAGGGTCTCTTGCCAAGGGCTGCAGCCATTCTTCCACTCTCTTCCCTGAACTGAAATGTAGTAGTGGGCTGTATTTTCCACACGATTGACATCAGGTTCAAGTACGTCCACAAGTCGTGCGAGTTATTCGTGTATTGCAGTTGGGCTGGTGGTGGTTATGTTGCTCGCATACCGCCTCCCATGGCCGAAACTGGTATTACAACACCTGTCGGGCCGTGGCTAGTAATGCTATTGCTAATTCAGGTTGATATCTCTGCAGCACTATAACTTGTCATTTTTTTAATGACATCATCGCCCTTATTTCTTCTCATTCTTTTGATGCGTGTAGCTCATTTTTTGGATATTTTTACCTCAATTTTTACACATGGCACCTTTAAAAGAGCAAAAAGGTTCACCCTTTTTCAAAGCTAATAAAGAAGATGTTCTGCATTTAAAATGCCTTTTAATACAGCATTACTTGTATCATTTCACATATAGCACATTTTTCCGCACACAGATGTGATGATTTTGTATATTTAAAAAAAGAATTAAACACACTTGTCTCAAGTTTATTTTTGCTACTAACTAAATTACTCTTCTCAGTGGTTTGTGAACAAATTGTCATGACAGAGCATTTACAGAAGTTATTCTACACACTACTAGGATTATAATGTTGTTTGGTGTGCCCAGCTGTTCCTCTCACTTCAAGTGTTCTGCCTTGCTAAATATCATTAGACGGTTGACGCATGCAATCCATCTGTCATGCTTTAATTGTGGTTTGTCCAAGGTATCGGGCTGGGGTGATACAGGGAGACATGGTGGGAGGTTGATGGGGTAATACTAGGTAGGTGTTGCAATGCAAAGGCAAGGCGAAGGGATAATTTGGGATATGGGTGGAAACATGTAAAATTAAAGAAGATTTTAATGTTTATTTGGGCTCTGCCTTGACATAATTATTTCCTGTAGGGCATTCAGTCATTTGGAAACATAAACCTCTTTAAACGGTTTTGAATATTTTAGCACATACTAAACAATTTGTGCAGACTGAGTCGTTAAATTCTGAAGCAGCTGGTTTAGAAGTGGAAGAAGCACTGCAGTAATCCTCTAGCCCTCTCAGCATCTGGACCCCTGCAGTTCCTCAATTACTATGCCAAGGCTTTATTTCAGGCACGGAAACTGCAGGGGCTGCTGTTCTCTCAACATGGCTAAAAAAAATCACTGTTTCTCCTAAGAAGCACTGAAAAACACAGTTTATATTAAGATAAAGAGAAGCCAGTTAGCAGGAGGGGATTTGATGTTTTAATCTGATGTATACATTCTTAATCATTTCTGGATATTTGGAAAGAAAGACTCATGTAACCATGAAAAACTTCCTCTTGAACAGCCATGAGCTGTACTTCCTTTTTCAATGAGTTTTAATTTAAAATCTTCACATTGACAGGCACCTTTAAACCGGATTGTGGATTATGAAAGGAATAGTTGACTCGCAAATGGAAAATCTGTCATGTTTTTTTTGTTTTGTTTTTTCACAAAAGGAGAACTTTTTAAGCATGTACTGATCCCAGTTTTTAAAGACTGAAATCTAAAAAAAGCAAACTAGGCTCATTGGAAATGTTTAGATTAAATGAAAACCAGCTTCATATATATATGGCTTTTTTTTTGTAGTAAACTTGTTAGCTCATCTGGTACAGTGTTGCACTTGTGGAGTGCTTGGGTTCAAGTCCTGTGAAACATGAGGTAAATAAAAAAAGACCACTTGTAGAAGCGAGCTAAAATACCATGGTTGCTTCAGCAAATGCATTTTAATCTCACGTTTGCTGTTTTTAACACTATCGTTTAGGGTAGCTGCCACATTATTTTCAAACGCAATAGAGCATTAAAAATATGGCCATATTCATGTTCATCTGTTTCTGATAAAACCAATCTCGCTCTTAGTTCCATTCATTTCGAAACTGTCTCAAAATGTGCATGCAACATAATATCGTGTTGCAGAAATGTCGCCACAAGTTCCTTTTTCCAATGACTCTGGCAACTGGGTTGGAAAAAATCTGCACTGTAAGAAAAAAAGTTGCCGGTTTAAATTAAGTACAATCAACTTGGATGTTTAAGTCATTTCAACTGCCCGTACGACTCCAGTGGTTCAACCTTAAAGGGATAGTTCACTTTGAAATTAATTTTTGATATGTTTTAGCTTACCTCAAGGGCATCCAAGATGTACAGTAGGTGTCTTTGTTTCAGCAGTAGTTTCAATTTTGATATTTTTAGGTCAAACCGTTCTTGTCTGTCAGTCATATAATGCAGGTCGATGATCACTGGCTCAAAACACAAGCACAGAGTCCAAATTAAAACAATTCCCCACGTCCAAATGAAACAATTCCCCATCATAAGTACACATTGATGGCCTAAGACACGAAACGAGCGGTTTGTGTGAGAAAACGAACAGTATTTATATCGTTGTTATCTCTTGAAAACAGCACACGTCCAAATGATCTGACGGCGCGGGCGGGTATAGATATATACATAGATGTCGCCTTGGCTACGGTTTCGTTCCAATGAACTGCAGTAGCCAAGGCGACATCTATGTATATATCTATACCCGCCCGCGCCGTCAGATCATTTGGACGTGTGCTGTTTTCAAGAGATAACAACGATATAAATACTGTTCGTTTTCTCACACAAACCGCTCGTTTCGTGTCTTAGGCCATCAATGTGTACTTATGATGGGGAATTGTTTCATTTGGACGATGGGGAATTGTTTTAATTTGGACTCTGTGCTTGTGTTTTGAGCCAGTGACCATAGACCTGCATTATATGACTGACAGACAAGAACGGTTTGACCTAAAAATATCAAAATTGAAACTACTGCGGAAACAAAGACACATACATCTTGGATGCCCTTGAGGTAAGCTAAAACATATCAAAAATTAATTTCAAAGTGAACTATCCCTTTAATTTTATGAAGCGATGAGAATACCTGTTGTGCGAAAAGCAATTGCAATTGCAAAAGCAATGTGTAATTTTTAAGCAATTGGACTAGTTTGTTGAACCATGCACGACTTCCGCCGTTATTTAAGTTAATTTTAAGTTAACTATTTCCTTTAAAAAGCAGTTTTCAGGTGGTTTTGCAATGTGAACATGCTGATTTTTCTACAAGGCCACCAAGGCCGTAGTGTTCTGCAGTTCATTAATTACAGTGCTCTCAGCACTCATTATTATAGTCTGCATTAAACTGACTGTATAGCTTAATAGCTCCCCAGGACTTTGACCCTAGTTAGGCAACAGTTTACTTTTATATAAGGCATCACACAAATCTGCATGATTATACCCACATAAACACCTGGCTGTTTGCTGCTGTTTATTAAATGATCAAAAAAGCATTTGCACACACCAACATATGTACAGTAAGCACACTAGCAGCGAGTAAAGGCTGGAATACACTACATGAATTTTTAAATCTGAAAAGGTATCATACACTTTATAAAAGGTTACATAGGAAAAACAAGATCATACACTAAACAATTGAGGATCACCCACTTCCAGAATTTTACATCATTCTGAACTCAGAATAATACAGAAGCATGTGCCTCGTTTATCGAAGACGAATGACAAATGAAAACAATGTGTTCTAAAATTGGCTCAAAATATCAAACATGTTTGATAATGATATCTTCCAACTGGATGAAATCATGCTCATCGTACTGTATATGCGATTTTCTGTGAAATCTGTTAACTCTGCTTTTTGTGACTGGCTCGTATATGTCGGCAACTAGCATTGAATCTTTGTGTGGGTGTTTAAATGTATTGTAATGTACAATGTAAAGCGACCTTGAGCTATGGAAAGGCGCTATATAAATAAAACTTCTTCTTCTTCTTTCCTGCAAATCAAGGCAGAAGTTGTGTGGTGTATTCCAGCCATAAAAGTTTAAGGACACTTACACTGCACATCAATTCTAAGAAATGTAAAAAAAAAAACCAAAAACTTTTGAATCCAGTCTATTTAATGTTGACCAAGGGCATTTAGAATTTCTTGCCAATAAAAAAAGCACAGTGACCAATACTGAATTTTTTTTTTTTTTTTTTCTCACTGCAAACTCTTACCTGGTAAAACAAAAGTAGCTCAGAGTCTGTGTGCTAAGATAAAGCATAGCACTTTGATACTGTGAAGATTAACCTCTGGCACAGCTTATCTAAGTGTGCCGCTAAACACTCAAATCTTTAGCACAGACTTGCTAAACTATATTTCGGTTTTGTTGTAAGTGTTTCTACATGTGTTGTCACACCAAACGCGTTTTTCAGGTTCGAAAACGCGAGTCGCACAGCATAGTCCCGATCACACAGAACGAGCAGTATGTTGCGTTTTTTATGTTGTTAGGCAACCACCGAAACAACTGTCCTGTCAGTCAAGTATATGTCAAATTAACTTTATTTACTTTCTGTTAACATTGTGGTAGTTACGGTTTGTGAAGTCGTTAAGCTCCTGGTAACCCGCGAGAGCACCACAAGTTTATCCTCCATCATCGCACTCTCCGGGCGTTCAAAGCAACTGTAGCTTTCATAACTACAACCAGAGAATGTCTAATAAGGCGAGAAGTTTCACTCTCAGTACACTTCCGGCTTCTGAACTGGTTGCAGTTCCACTCTGATTCCATATGAGGGCGCTCACAGGACGAGTGCAGAATGAATGGAGGTCTATGGCGCTATACCAACCAAAATCCACTTTTCTCAGGATAGAATTTTTTGTCTAGTAATTTGAATGTTGTATTCGAAAGGAGATGCAAATAAATTACACATTGCTGGGTGTTAGATTTTTTAGAGACACTTATTTGCTTAAAAAAATGTTTTAAAGTGTCAATGACGTCATACACGTCGTACGACCAGAGATACTGCTTTACGGCAATCCTTCAGTCACTTTGGTGCTTTCGCGCTCTGCACTTTATTTTCTCTCGAGGCATCGACAACACAGCTGACACAGGTAAACACACGTGCTAGACGAGTTTTTGTTTTGTTTGTTTCTGGTCCCGCTTCGGATGCCACGATGCCATCAAACGGTATCTCTGGTCGTAATCAGTCCTTCACTGACCAATCAGCGTTCATTAGCAGAATGCTAGCGTGTTATGGGCAACAACAACTCAACCTGTAAGAAATCGAAAGGACATAAGTACTCGTTCATTCAACTTTCGACCTATAACCCATGTTGAACTTGCAAAACCTACACTCAAATCTGAGATTTCTCAACGGCAATCGGGTGAAAGAGACACATTTAGCCGTCTAGCCCCATAGACTCCCATTCATTATGCACTCATGGCGATCGCCCCCAGTGGAACTCTGGTGGAACTACAACCAAAATTCGGTACAATAGGACTTAATAGGGAGTGGGCAGGCTCTCCGTAGATGGGCTCTGCTACAACGGAAGGCCCGTCTCTCCATTCATTCGATTGGACAGTGAAAAAAAAACGATGACGTCGATTTGCTTTTTTTTTTTACTGCAAAAACGCGAGGGGCCTGGGGCGCAAACACTGCACTTTCTCACTTTCTCCCCCTTACATGCTATGTGCACTAAAGAGTGGTGAAGAATACTAGTGAATTTTGGACTGCACTACACTGTTAAACAAACCTGTTAAAACAAGTGGTCTGTCCATAAAACATGGCCACATGGTTTGTATGTAAATGGTCCAATCATACACACAAAGATAAAACCCCAACAGAGTAACACATGACATTAAAGTAATGCAATAAACATGAATTAATAATGAAAAATGGAACACAAAGCACCATAATTTACATTACTGAAATAAGAAACAAAATTATTTATATAAAATGTCATAATCATGTTTTTTCTTTAAAAAAAATCATACATTTGACAGTATTTTACAGTACATAAATACAGTACAACTACATAATTACATATAGTATATGGTAATGTAAGTTACAGTTAACCAATGAACAAGTTTTCACTGTATCAATCAGCCGTGGCTTGTCTGTAAGGGCAGGTGGGGTAGCCCCACCAAAATATTCATCCAAACATAAGGGACTTTTGCACCTGGTAGTTCTAGGAACTTAATTCTAGGAACTAGCCACCAAGGTGGTTCCCCGAGAACTAATGGTTCCCTTAGGTAAATTTTCCTGGTTGCATTTGCACCGCTAATATTTTTGTTTAAGCACCTGCATGAATTATTCAGTGAAATCCCATTCATTATTTGAGCTGTAAAGAATTATTCTACATTATTCTTTTCTAGGTGGATGAACTTCTGGTTATGTAATACTGACAAAGGAATGCTAAGAGCATATTTATTGTGGGATTAAGTGTTGGTTGGGCTGGATGCAGGATCAAACATTCCCTGCATTGATTGCCCATCCATGGCATTGTCTTCAAATGCAACAAAAACTTTCCAGTGCACTGGAAATAAGTTTCTTCATAAAGAATATTAAGAAAGAACCGTTTTCTCAGTAGGAGAAAACCATCAGCACAGCAGTTGCTGTGATGCTGACAAGGAGCCAATGACACGCCAGCAGTGTGGTTCACATGGCTAGTGGGGCTGATGACAGCCTGTTACGGCTAGCATGGTTTAGACAGAGACTGAAGTTAAGACATGGTTGAAAAGGGAATTGAAGACATATGAGAGACTGTGTTCAGACTAATTGTCGGGTTATGTTGTGATTGTTTGTTTTGTTGCTTGGAAATGAAGCCTCGTGGTGTAGAATAATGTTAGCTAAATGTCATAATTGTACAAACAGATGCTACACTTGCTTTAAAGAACAGCTGGCATCGATGCAAATTTGTGTCTTTAAAAAGCATGACATACAGTCCCTCCCCATATGCACTCATCTATGTCTTGTTTATGTTTGGACAGTTTTTCTGTCTCTGACACAGGTAAGCTTGTGAACATAGTTTGTTTTACATTTGGACAAGTCTGTGGGTTGTAAGGTTAATTAATTAGTAATGGATAATAAGTAATGTCTATACTGTAGATAAGTCGGTTTTGCTTCTTTTAAAGCAGAACTTGGCAACTCTAGCGAACTCTAGTCACTTCTTCGCTGATTTTCCCTTTTGTTGTCGCATGTTTTCCCCACGAGCTACCCCTACAGCTGTGGTGGGCGTATATTTCACAACACTGTCGTAAAAAACTCACTTGCGGCGGCCTCCTCCCCCTCTCTACCGCTGCTCATGTGCGTTTGTTTTGATTGGAGCAAGCCAACTGTATCGTGTAGAGCTATGTCTACCCGAGGTGGGTAATACATCATACATGCGTGTGTGTTTATGTTGAATTGCCGTAAAGCAATTCGTGTTTCACGCTCGTTCTCGTTCTCGTTCTCGCTTCTCGCTTCTCACGAGACTTCCAATTTCTATCTTGCCGGGACGGTAGTCCCCAAGTTGCAAGGTTGGTTTTCCGCCTGGGAACGCTGGGGGGAGCAGGGAAAGTCACCAATATCACCAGAACAGGTTGTTTAACCATCCAAATGATTTCTAGACAGTTTTATTAAGTTAAAAAAGTTACTAAGTTCTGCTTTAACCCTCTAGTGCTCTTCGGTAATTTTTTTTTTTTTTTTTTTTTACTTCATCGGAATAGTACAAAACTTGGTAAAGGATTTTGCACTTGCTATGTGAACACACACAAAAAATCATGGTCATGATTCAAAAAGGTTAAATGGTCCGGAAAAAATAGTCACACTTGTACTACTCACGGTCAAAAATGACCCCATTGGAAATGAAGAGACGTGAAAACTTTTGGTACTGCCGCCAAACAAAATCTTACTGAAAGCACATTTTTTGAGACATCAAGCTAAAATTTGGAACACAACTTGTTTAGATTTATGGTTTTGATTTTCTTGCAGTTTTAGAGTAAAATGTATTTTTGAAAATTTCATTTAAAAATTTTAAATAGTATTTTTGTGCATTTTCTATAACAATAAATGTAAACTTCTTGTTTAAGTTCACTTTTTTTTATTACTTTTTTTAATTCAGCAATAATTTGCCACATGTCATCTTTAAAAAGAGGTCAAACTTAAGCCTGTGCTCTAAAGAATTCAAGATTTACGACAGTTTAAGTTGGAAATTGAATTTCTGTAATGGGGCGAACAAGACGAGAGACGTGCGGATCCATATGCAAGGCTTTATTCCAAAACATGGCCATAATACAGGCAGGGTCAATAAACAGCAAACAGGTATGGCAGAGGCATAACACACAGTAATCCTTAGGGCAAGCGTGGGTAGACGATCGGCGAACAATACCCAACAGGGGCAAGGCAAAGAGAGATAAAAGGTGCAAACAGAGGGCTAGGCTATCCAAAGGGCTAGGCTAAGGGTGAATCCAGGAAACACGGGCAAGAATCAGAACACAGGAAAACACAAAGGACAAGGCAAGACTAAGATAACTGGAGGGGCTCTGTAGCGAAGCTAACACTAGGGGAGTGCTAAACGCAATTCAGTACTCGGCAACAGGGAGAGAAAGTCCAAGGCTTATAAAGAGTGTGAGATAGTGTGTGATAGTTCTCAGGTGTGAGCGTGATTAGTGGAATCAGCTGTGTGTGTCGTCAATGAAATGAATGATGGGGATTGTAGTGAAGTGCAAGAGTCCATGCTGTGAGTGGGTGACCTCTGGTGGTGACCAACCAGAAGTGCAGTGACCAGATTCGTAACAATTGTCATGTCTACGCTCAAAAAGTGAATAACTGGATTACAACTACAGTGTAAATATAATGTAGTACCATAAAATTCTCTAAAAATACAAAATATTAAATAAAAAAACATGATCAAACTAAAATATAGTACATTGATTTCACTGGAATAATAAAGATAAAAATAAAAATTGGTCATGTTTGACCGCCATGCGAAGAGCACCAGCTTGTTTTGTCTTAATTTGCATTTTAAATAATTTTAGGGCACCTTTGAAAGTTTGCTTAGACCTCCTAAGGGACCCTGGACCACTGGTTGAGAACAACTGATCTATTTTGTTTTACATTTGGATAAGTCAGAAATTTTGTTGCTTTGGGGCAACTACTTGTAAGGTTTCAAGGTTACATTTGTAAGGTCACAGCCAGCTATCATCTAAATCTTGGCAGACTAGATCTGCTATGCTGCTGCTGCTGCTGCTAGCATGAGTGAAGGCTACTCTTGAAACATGCACATAATTACAGGCAACAGGATACATGTTGCTGCTGCAGGGAAAGTATATGGAGAACCACTTAGCTGATCTAAGCAGGTGGTGCTGGGGAAGCAGGGGATCAGGATAGGAATGATTAGGTTATGTAGATAAGACAAAAATTGGCCACTGTGCCGGCTTTTGGAGAGCTAATTAGCTGCTTGGAAGAATTTCATGACTGAACTGTGCATTTTGCTTTACTGAAATGAGGCAGTTAAATACAAATGTCGCCTCTTTAACTCACTTGGGGCTGACATGCCTTTGAGAGGATTTAATGATCATTCTCTGCACGTTCGATTCGTTACAGGCCTTCTGGCTTTTATAATAGTGTGCAGGACCACGGACAGCTCAGGAGTGTTTGCAGGATTGCTGGATCTTTTTGTTGCTGAGTGATCCAGTGAGCCTCACACATGCGTTTAGAGCGACCGCTAGACAGCACGTCAGTGAAGAAAATAGCTTTTATGTGCAAATACCAGATTCCTCTGCTTTGCATATTAATTATATGTGATTGTAAGACATGTAGACTTTTTGTGTCACTTTTTTACTTCTTCACTACTACATTGCTTGTTTTCTGCTTGCTTAAAAAGGCATAGACTTGATCATTTGTGAGGGACTGGATTTTTAACCATATATAATTTTACATGTACACGTTTAGGCATAAATTATAGTGACTGGAATTAGGATAAATATAATTTTGGTCTCCCATCCGCTGTTTTGAACATCAAATAAGAAATAATGATACGCCGTGATACATTTCTGTGTAGATAGGTTCATTAGTCACTCATCCCTGACACTCACCTTCAAAACAAATTAATTTGATTATGCAAAATGATGCCTATTAAGTGCCACTTCAGAGAGAGAAAGCGTGTGTTTACTGTGGTCTGCATGTAAATGTTAGGACCTTCTCTTTCAACATCAAAGGCTGTGACACTCTACAGACACCAACTGCCACCCACCAGGGCAGGAAATGACACGCAGGTACAAGAGAAAAGGTAGGAGACCAGGGTTGAGTAATTAGCTAGGGCTAACAGATGATTGATGAGGGGAGCTACTTCAGTTTCATGTACTTATTATTTTTCCCTTTTTCCTCTGAAAAAAAGAGGAACGTTTAGCCCTGGGCACTGCACTGAAATAGTCCTGTCTGAGTGAGCTGACAAGAGGCAGGAGAGTGGAAGAGCTCTTTAAATACTAGCCCTAAAGAACAGACAGGAACTGGCTGCTTGACAGATAACTGTAATGTCTACTGCAGTCTACTTTATCCGCTACTTCATTTCAAACATATGCGGTTATTGCAAGTCACCCTGCCATTTTTATTTCATTTATTTCGTTTCCACTACTATTCACATCTATTGGGATATTTACAACCTCTATTTCCTGTCCTCGATTCTGATTGGTCGAGTTGAACAGAGCCGGGACTTTTTACTGTTTGTAACAGTCCCCTTGTTTGTGTTGGTGAGTTCCAGACAAACTGTCAGTCTGTGTATTAGCACTGGGCATTTTTCAGGGAATCTTTCCGGTTACATCGTTATGCCAGCAGATGGTGTCAAGTGAGTCACTGAATCATTCATTCAGCTGATTCATTCAAAAACCTTTATTCATTTAGGAATGAAACAAGTGGTTAAATGAGTGAGTCACGGAATCATTTATTCAGTCGTTTTATTCAAAAATGCTCATTCATTCAGGAATTAAACAAGTAACTGTCTTTATGAATTAGTCACTGAATCATTCACTCAACTGATTCGCTAAAAAGCACAGATTCTTCCGGGAACGAAAACACCACCTTACTGTATGTACGCACAATGGCTCTGCAGTGGCTTTGTTTGGAACTATTTGCATTGACAGACAAAGTACCTCCTTGTGCCTAAAATGTAATTCAATATTAAATTCTTGTTCAATGAACTGGTGTCTACATTTTTTTTTTTTTTTATATATATATTTTAATATTATTTATTAGTATTTCGAATTAGTTTTTATTTTTATATTTTAATTTGACTTTAATTTTAGTCATTTTTTATGTGTTTGTCATTTGTATTCGTTTTTTATTATTTCACTTTAGCTTTCCATTTATGGTAACATATCACCATATTTGCCTTCAAGTTTTAGTTTTATTTCAATTTGTTGCCAAGGCAACATTTCATGATTTAGCAGAATTAATAGTTAACAATAACAAAACTAGTATAAAAGCAGTTTCACACTTTCAATTTGTTTCACTGAATATTAGCATGACTGTGATTACCCGCCGCTTGTGCTAACAGTCGAAGCGTAGCCATACTGATATTTGTAAATGCAGCGCTCTCGTGTGACGTTGCTTAATTATATTGTTCAGGAAGAACTGGAGATACGAGCAAATCCAGACATGAAGCAATGACATTGCCATATGACAGCCTATGGAAAACACTGCCCCTGCCCTCTGCCCTGTTTTCTCTGTAGCAGAGCTCAGCCGCTGTTTCCGAGTGGAGAGCAGGTCAAAGGGTGAGGCGCCCCATCACGCCCACTGCTTTCACACAAACGCTGCACTGACGCTGGATGAAGCCTTTAACCTCTGTTTTATAAGCCCCTTCTCATACGGTCTTAAATTACAGCTTCTTCTAGTTTACTCGGGTAAGTTCAGACAAAATCCAGCACAACCACATGGCGCCACTTGAAAGGAGTCTCAAGAGCAATGCACAGCTCCAATTTTCAGTCTTACAGTGGGAAAATTCTGTGAACACATCTGATGAAGATGATGCTTAATTAGCTCTACTGATAATTTTACAGAAGGAAAGTACAGAAAAGAGGGTGGTAAAGTACAGTATTTCGTAAGAATAATGATGGTCTCATCAATGCTATTGGGTGCAAAGCTCTTTGGTAACTGCACACGGCAGCAAAGACTGTTCATCTAAGTCAAGGGGTCAGTCAAGGTTGTATTTTCTCTGATCTATTCAGTTCTGTCGACTTGTATTAGGTCAAAGGAATGTGTTTCATAGGCCTTCAGGCAGTTAAGCTCTATGTTAGATGACTGCAGTTTAAATTTTACTTGGTTTTAGAAGATGGGTTTTATCTAAGTTTGAGTCATTGGTCTTATCGATCCTTTTAATACCTATGTATTTACAGTCAATATAAGTTACTTCAGCCTACTAAAAATGCTAGTACATATTACTGCAAATGTAGCTTGAGGAATTTTTTGTGAATGTCTTTGTTGCTTATTTTTTATTATTTTATAATAATTCTTTATTTTGATAAAATGTGTATTTTATTTAGTTGTGTTTATTTTTTCTTTGTTTATAAATGTCCTCAATGTCTCTTGGATTCTTTACCTTCATATAAATGTAGGAGATTACAGCAGCAAGAAAGTAAGGAAAGAGAAGGAGGGAGGCATGAGAATTTTCAGGGAAATGGACAAAGTAATTGAGAAAAAGACAGTGGGAACCAGACTAGATGGAGCAAGAGGGATAAAGCTAATGTAAGGGAGAGGGAGAGAGAGAGAGATCAGGCGGCTGAAGTAGAAGTCCAATAATCAAACACAGATGTCTCCCACCCCTTATTTGAAGGGGTCAATAATACAAATCTCCTGGCACAGTTATTCTCTGAACAGCGGTTTCCCTCATGCCATATTTCATATTGATGATGAGAAATTAGGGTTATGGTACTTAGAGTTTGAAATATTTGGAGAAGGGTTTCTGATTAGTGTCTAAACAGAGAGATAAAGATAAAATCAGATAATCATCTGATTATCAGATCATCATTTGAATTTTAATTTAATGTTGAATCTTAAAGACAAACGACATAAAATGAATTAACTCTTTCAATAATTTTTTTTTTCTTCTTCCTATTGTCTTTTTTATAGGTTTGTCCTGGTGTTTGGCTGCTTGGTGCTGTCTGTCTTCTCTACCATTCCAGATCACCAGGAAATGGCCTCTCATAGTCTTCTGATCTTGGTAAGAGCTTAACTAGTGTCAAACTTAAACCAAAAAAATTAATAAAAATGAAGCATGAAAAGAAAAAACATTGGATGAACTCTGTGTTAACTCTACTGTAATACCGCAGGTAATTGTATGTTTTGAGCCTTATATAATCTGTCACAGCATGCAGTGGAATCTAACAATTCAGATTTTATGGGATAGTGTAACTTTTTTTATACATTCTATATGCAGCTCTTTGCAGTACTTTCCTCTGCCATCCACCAAATTCAGCTAGCTTATGATGAGTCTCCACTTGAATTCAATGTTGGTGATATGTTAATAGTACCATACAGCAAAGGTTAATATAGTTATTCAGATCAGTCAAATCAAAATATAACTGCAACCAAATATGCCCCACTATTGTTTGTCAGAAGTTGATCCCTGGATTTAATACAGTATGATGGAACAGTGTCAATAGTTATTTGATTACAAAGCATTGAAATAAGCCTGCTACAGGTGAGAGGCTGGATCAGCGGATCAAAGGCTTATGTTATGCAGGTTTCTGTTCCTGGAAGTCTGCTGGTTTATGTACTGGTAATAATTGCCATAAAAAATTGACCTGATTCGTTTATTGACTCAGCTGACACCAAACATGATATGTATGATGTTGATGGTCTGTAGTCAGAGCTCTGAGGCTAAAGCTGCACACTTATGTGATCATAATGAAAGATATTTTATTCAGTGACACTGCTGCCTCTTTAATTGAAAATGCAAAGACAGGATACAGTCAGATAATAGTGGTCTTTAAATGACTTTGAGCTTTGTGAATTCTCTGTGAAATCATCCAAAATACACTTTTAAGTGTTTATTTTATTGTATTTTATCATTTTGCATATATTGCAATTACAGTATATATCTTTAAAGGCAGATTAAAAAAAGATTACAGATTTTGTAAAAAAATTACAAAAAAAAATTTGTTCATACATCATTTGCCTGATTCATCATTTTATTCCTAAAAACTTCCTAAAAATGTAATTCCTTAAAACTGTATTTTCTTTTTTTCTGGCTGTTGAGAGTATTAAAGGGGTCCTATTATGCTTTTTCACTTTTTCTTACTTTAGTTAGTGTTTAATGATGCTGATTGAGCACTTTTCAAGAACTACAACAAACGACTCGTTTGGACTACAACACACTTTTCCCGGATCTTATGTAGTCATAATGTTCCTCATTTAAATAATCCCCGCCCACAGAATACGCAAAAAAGTTGGCGAGGCCTGGATGAGCTGCGCTAAAGAAGATGAAGAGTGTTTTCGCTGTTATTTCCACCCCGGGTAAAAGTTTGTCCTAGGGCTGATGAACTTAGAGAGATTAAAATGTGTTTTTAACACTGTTCCTGAACATTATAACCTCAATCCTTGTCTGTGCACTGCACATTTTAGGGAGAACAGCAGACAGACAGAGTACAATGCACAAAAGCTTCTCCTGAAAAATGTAGCTTTTCACATTTTGTTGGGACAAACTGTTGTTTATGGATCACAACTTTTTTGTAGTTGTGTTTTCTATTAACAGTTCGAATTGTAAGCTTTATGTAGTTGCTATGATAGCTATGATGTAAATGAAGGGCAAAGCTTTGTTGATGTATTGTTTACTGTAGCTTCTGTAAGCTCTTGCTTTTGTAAGACCATAGTTTTCCAACAAATTTGATTAAATGTTGTAGAACATCGTATCTATAAGAAAATTACAAAAAAAAAACATACCACTCTGAAACGTCCTGTGAAATCCGTCCTTGCAAAGTTCGTGCTTGAAATCTTTTCTGGACGATGCTCTTTGTTAACATTGTCAGGGTCCGAATCATGCTTGAATTTGTTTGAAATTGACGCCATTGTTAATATTTAAATCTGAGTAGAGCTCGCGGTTATGAAGGGGTGTGACATTTCCCGAACATGCGCTAAGCGCTGCCAATCACAACACACTGGGCCAGCTTACCAATCACAACACATTTCGTATTTCGGAAGGAGGGGCAACATCGAAAATGACGCGTTCAACCAGACTGGAGATAGATAGAAGCTGTAATAATGTGAAATGTGTGAAAAATAATGCGTTTTTTTACCCTGGTAATCCAGAGTTCTCGCGAGAACACAAGTTGAATTTGCTCAGCGAGTTACTCTGGTGTCGAATGATGCTCATTAAATATGCCCCTCGATCTGAGCTGCACCAATCACATTGGGTTATCTGATATAGGCGGGCCAGAGGCGAGCTAAACAGATGACGACAGCGCTGTGACGTCAAAGTCATTAGTAAACATTGCAAGATGGCTATGGATGAATACCAGTTGTTTGAAACGGCTTTGGCCGTTACAATGAACGAGTTAGACTTGGCTTTTTATCTAAAATAGGAACAGAAGACGCCACTCGAATCGTTCCTTTGCAAGAAGGACGTTTTTGCTGTTTCGTCGACCGGATACAGTAAGAGTATAATCAGAGAATGTCTAATAAGGTTAGCTCCGCTGGTAGCTGGGGTTTATTGTTGTGATTGGTCGTAGTGTTATCCAATTGCGTGCAGCGAGATTTTCAAATGCACGCTTGGTGTCGCCCCTCGAGCTGGGCGATTTTCATTAGTCGACGCCAGACCATAATCTTTTAGATTTAGGTCTGGATTTCCAGGCTAGCGTTTTTTAACAATCAAGCATGAAAACATATTTTAGTACACCCTAAAAACAAAATCAAGATTTCGTAAAAGGGCATAATAGGACCCCTTTAAGAATTTGACAAAATGAAACAAGTATTTTGAACCTGCATGGCTTCATCCAATATTTGGATTTCTGTTCTGTAAATGTATGTAAATTGATGCAGTTTTAATTAGATAATGCATAATTTGCATATATTTGTACATATTATCTCAGAAAACTTGTCATACAAAAATATGTTTTAATGTACTGTGATTAATCAACTCGGGAAGTATAATGATGTCAATTAGGCTAGTTTAAATGTTTTACTCTATTCACCTGGGGTGTCTTGACTTAAAATGTTATGCACTGTTGTGCACAAGGTACAGTACTTCCCTGATTGTGCAATTCCAGGACTGATGTATGTAATGTAGTTGTTTAACAGTGTTATCATTTTAGCAACCAACCACAGATGACACTAGTACACACCCACACAAACAAACTTGAAAATGTCTTTCTTTGTCTTTGTAGGAGTTTGTGATGATCGTTGTGTTTGGGCTGGAGTACATCATTCGAATCTGGTCTGCTGGTTGTTGTTGCCGGTACAGAGGATGGCAGGGGCGACTTCGCTTCGCAAGGAAGCCCTTCTGTGTCGTAGGTGAGCTTTCAATGAACGTACAAGACTAGTTTCCCTCCATAAAATCAGAACCTTTTCATGAGTCTTTTCATGGTTATAGATTGGGGTTTCGGGACTTTTTTTCATTTCTAAACAAGGTCATAGAGTGAAATTTGACAGAAATGTAAAAAAAAAATTGACTTGTTGTGATTTTGTTCCTCATTATTTTCTTTTTGGTGACTTGCTATACAAGGAATATTTCAAAGTTGGAGTACAAATGCTCTAGAGTCACAATGTTTTCTGTAGTAAATTGAATAAACAAATGAGTAAAACTGAGGGTAAAAAATAAAATTAAATAAAAAGTAAAATTTTCTCACCAAAGCCAATTTTTACTTGCTTTTGGTAGTGTAACTCTGTGGTTCTCTCAGGAACAGGCATTAGACTCAGTTTGACGGAACAAACTTAAACTTTTAATATACATATGCAGGACCAAGCAGACAGGTAAGCAGGTTAGAGCAACACACATTACACATCACGTAGATCGGACAAACACTGACTGAACTGAAGGAACATAAATGCAAACACAGATGATGATATTAAAGTGAACACAGGTGACACAGATGAACCGATAATGACGGTGATGAAGACATGTGACAGCTGAAGACAGGCAGACAAGTCCAATGAAAACAAACTAAACAGAACACAACTGTGACAGAATGCCCCTCCCGGCAAGGCACGTCCTCGCGCCGTGAGGACAGAGATGAAGGTGGGGTTTTGGAGGAAGGAGAGGGGCAGGCGAAGGGCAGGAAACAGGAGTAGGCGAAGATCTGGTGAAGGCAGGCAGATTTCAAGGAGAAGAAGAGGGGTTTGGCTGAGAGGTGATGGGTCCAGAGGGAAGGATCACAACCCATGGTGGAGCCGATGGAGGGAGGAACCATGGAGGCTGAAGGGCAGGAGGTTTTAGGGCGATGACGGGCAGAGGCGAAACCGATGGGGGAGGATGACAGTGAGGAGACGGAAGTTTGCCGGGCCATGGTGGAACAGAGGGTTAAGAGACACACGGGGAAGCCGCTGGCTCGGGTGACTGAGGTGTAGACGGGGACACAGAAGGGTGCAGTGGAGACAGAGGGACTGAGGACCAAGGAGGAGCAAAAGGGAGTGAGGAGTCCAATGGAGCCGGTGGGACTAAGGGACAAGGGTGAGCCAGTGGACTGATGGGCCGATGAGGAATCCTGGACGCAGTGGTTGGAGTCAGATCCAGGGCATCCACTGTCCATGATGGCGCTGAGGACTGGAAGCCCCTCAGCAAGCCCATCATTCCACTGGTGTCTTTAGGATGACAGCTGGATGAGAGGTGGCGGGAGAGGGAGGTTGGGTGAGAATTCAGGAACAGACTCAGGAACCGATGGAGAAGGATGACAGGGAGGAGATGGAAGTTCGCTGGGCCATGGTGGAGCAGAGGTTTCAGAGGGACATGGGGAAGAGGGGATGAGGGTTTCGTCGCTGAGGGAGCTAGTGACGGCTCAACGAATAAAGTTCTCAGAAGGAAAAAAAAATCTGGCAATGGCAACAAATTTAGCCCTGTCGTCCATATGGGCTGGGCTGATCTTCTGTAACTTCCCAGTGTCCCTCTGAACCCTCTGCGGCGGTGGCCATGACAGGATGAGACTCAGGAAGGGTGGTCTCGGCGGGACGAGACTCTGGAAGGGTGGTCTCGGCGGGGCTAGCCTCAGGATCGGGCGTGGCGGCGGCCATCTTGGCCGATCGCGCTGACATCAGCGATGGATCTGTCATGCTGGATATCAGTCTTGGACGCCCAGAGACCGATCTGGTAGCAGGCCTGATGGCTGGCATGACTTGAAGACATTCATTTGGTGTGGTGATTTCGATGGCTGCTGGTGATGGTGGTTGTTTTCTGGACTGGGACGCGATGCTCACCAAACACCTGCCGATGGCTTCCATCCAGTTCAGTCCAGTCAGGTGTTTGGGAGGTCAGTGGCCTGGTGGAAATTGACCCCGATACAGAAAAGCAGCTTGAGGGTTTCGTCGTCGAGGGGGCTAGTGACGGTTCAATTTGATATAGTTTCAAACTTTTAATATACTGTACATACGCAGGGACAAGTGAGCATATGTTAAAGAGACAAACACACACACACCATCACTGGTTATGGGTTGACAGTTCAGATAAAAAGCTAATATTTGGTGACCTTAAAATATTTAGTTAGTTAGTTTGTGGTAGTTCTAAATCACATAAGTTTATTTAGTAAGGATGCATTAAATTGAAGTAACAGTAAATATTTTGTTTCAAAAGATTGCTATTTCAAACAAAGGCTGTTCCTTTGAACGTTTTATTCATCAAATAATCTTGATTTTTTTTTTTTTTTATTGGTTTCCACAAAAATATTAAGCAGCACAATGTTGTTGTTTTTTAATGTGATAATAAGAATAATTTTTCCTTGAGCACAAAATCCATACATTAGCATGATTTAAGAAGGATCATGTGACACTGAAGACTTCTGTAATTATGCTTAAATTTCTGCTTTGCCATCAAAGGAATAAATTACATTTTAAAATGTATTAAAATAGAAAATTACTATTTAAATTGTAATTAAATTTCACAATATTACTTTTTTTACTGTGTTTTTGATTAAATAAATGCAGTCTTGGTGAGCAAGCATAAGTGACTTATATAAAAATATAACTGTTCCCAAACATTTGAAGTGTACACATTCCTGTTCTCTTCTATGTTGTATTATTATTATTATTATTATTATGTTTTGGCAGCTATTTGTAACACTATTAATACCGGCCACCATTGCAAATGCATTGCTTTATCTAGCAACTTTCATTCTTCCAAAATGACACAAACCATGTTCATTCCTTAGTAACCAAGACAACAGCCTCATAACTGATACCAGTAAGGAACTATCTCATGCCTTTTAAATAATGTTACTGTACTTAGCCCTTGACCTCAAACCTTTTACTCAGCATACTCCAGCTGTGTCTGCCAAAAAAAAAAACAATGACCCCTCAACCTGTCTAATGTTCTCCAGACTGTTGTTACACAGTGTGAGCTCATTATTACTGGCTTTGCTTTTAACAAGGTTTTACTTTGTTTAAGTGTGTGTAGGTGCTTGTGGTGTATGTTCTTAAGTGCTAACACTTAGCCCTGGCCCTATCGATCTAAATGACGAATAAAGAGAGTAATGAACATCATTAATAATGAGAATAATGTGTCTGTGTGTTCAGACCATGCAAATGTTGTCTCATTCTACTCCCTAGTTTCCTTTTGTTAATATATTGTGAACACTAGCAAAGGTCTTGATGCCCTAAACAGCAGTGACACCGATGTCTGACACTTAAATTTACACTTGCTCTCATCCTTGACAGCTTGGATTGAATATTTTATAAATATCATAGTGAATATTTAGACGTGAATTCTGGGAATTTATAGTGAGCAAATGTCTCTGTACTGGAATAATTTTGACAGTGGGACAGTTCTAGAAATAGTTGACTCCCTTGTTACTATGGAGCCATTAAAACTTGTTAAACCCTGCAAAACAACCACTTAAAACATTATTATTATTATTATTTTATATGTATTCTGTTGGGTTTTCATGTGAAACATTTGAGTTAACAGGCAGGGGACACTCATTATTGGTGTTACTAAAAACTGCTGAAGGGTTTTCCTGCAATAGCCTACAACAATATCACATACATCATTCTTTCTCTGGCAGGGTTCATTCGTCAGTTTAACACACAAACACCATCTAATGGAGGCTAATGACTTGTTGAATCAATTAGGAAACGTACACTTCATTTAAACTTGACAAAGCAAAATAAACCCTGCCTGAATAAGTTTATTCTGGAAACAGCTTCCCAAACCATTTGTTGAAGAAAAAAAACAACTTAAAATATTCCACCAACAATCAAATGCTGTGCGAATGCAGTAGTTCCTGTGCATGTAGCTACTAGACAGTTGTTAGCAACAATGTTTACCCTCAGGTCAAGTAGGGCCTCTGGGTATAGAAATATTCACTCATAATTAGTTTTAAATGATTGAATGAATCACCTGCTATTAATTCGTAGTGGCATTCTATTTCCCTTAAGATCATATTGATGAAATTGGGCTGTAAATGTGTGTGTGCAGTATCAAGTGACTTCAGCCAGAAATAAATTGAAATACAATTATGTTTACATGCTATAAAAAAGTATCTTCTTAGACATCCAATTATACCTTCATTTAGCGTTGAAGTTTTACATTCATCATAGAAGTAGCCTAATGTTTATATGACAAGTTAGTTCACCACACACTATTTAAAGAGAAAACATGTTTCAGATTTCCTTTGCTGGCATAAACCTGTCAAATTACTGTAAATATATTCTGTCATTCAGTTTAAGCCAAAAAATATTAACCTATTATACTGCATTGCAGTGGCGCCCTCCTCGGTTCAAATCACGTTCCGGTTCAAGTTACGCACCGCAAAATGAGAGAAAGGGCACTTTACTATTAGTGATTAAAAGAGCAGGGGCTCGAGCATTTTTTTTTTTACATTTTTGTACATGCATGGCTCGAGCATTGCATGGACAATTTAACTTTTCACTTTTCAACAGGCCTGATTCTGGAGGATAGTGCTCTCTTTCATGTGAAGGACTTATGTATTTTTCATTGAGTTCATGAGTCATCTTTTTACTTCATCCAGCTGGATAAAGGCGTCATAATTTATACATATAGTGCACTTCTACACCCCTAAATAAGCATTTTCCCTCCCAGCTCGAGGCTCCCTGAAGACTTTAAGAACACATGTAATGTGATGATTTGACTTAGAACGACAGACTACAGCAGAGAGCAGATGAGTGAGGGAGCTTGAAGGCCCATTTGCTGGAAAGTTTGAGTACATTGACTACAAAGAATATAAGAAATTAGAGGGGGGGTTAGAAAGAGAAAGAAAATATTATTGCAGTTGAGTGCTTTTGAGTTGTTTGTGTTCTTTGAGGGTTTAATGTCACGTCTCCAAGTGGATGTGGTTTCTGTGTGAACTTCCCGTGTCCTTCCTTTCTTTCTGTCTCTTTCTCCCTCTTTCCCCCTCCCTAAGCCCCCTTTTTCCACAGAATATGGGCAAGATACACTTGCAGAAAAAAAGTGTGCAAAAATTGTTAGTTAGCAAAAAATTGGAAATCTTTCCAATTAATTAATGAGAAGTAAATTGTCTACTCTGAGCTGATGAGATGTCATTCTCATTTACCTGAATTAAAGTTCATTGACAAATTTTCTGGGTTTTTTTTCCAATTTTGAATTTGCCATAATTACAGCAGACATTCTGGAGAAAATATAATTGGTGGCCTTCAAATCAAAAAGGTTGAGATCTATTAATTAATGGATGCTTTTGTCTAATGGAAATTACAGCATAGTTATTACAAGGTCTCCTAAGAAGTCGCCGTTTTCACAGATTGAACCAAAAAAGTCAAATGAAATGATGCAGGTTAAATAGCCTCACATTTTAAAACTTTTAACATTTATCTTGAGAAGGAGAAAGTGTAAGTTTCCTCAAAAATATTATTGATGGGCCTGATCATCTTGTAGGGATGTATTTTGTGATAATGGTCACTCAAAATCAAATTGTCCTGAGGACAGTGTAACAAGAAATAATTATTTTAGAATTTTACATACTGTACAGTTAAAGCTCATACAAATGGTGAATGACATCTTCTGCGATCATGTTAGGACACTTGCTACTCATGTAAACTTTGTTTTCTGTTCTCTTCTCTAACCATCAGACATTATAGTGCTGATTGCATCTGTTGCTGTGGTTTCGGCGGGGAGTCAAAGCAACATTTTTGCAACATCTGCACTGCGAAGCTTGAGGTTTTTACAGATCCTGCGAATGGTACGCATGGACCGCCGTGGAGGAACTTGGAAGCTTCTGGGATCTGTAGTTTATGCACACAGCAAGGTAAGTTTATTGACTAGTCATCATCCAGAATTATTTGCTTAATTATCTTGGTTATAAAGAGCTTGGAAAAATTCTAAATCACACATTGTTTAACAGCAAAAACTCCTGTGTATCCTGTGTATTCATAGCCATATCAAAAAGTACATTTTGTTCTTTTGTAAATATTTTCCTGCTGTGCAGATATCCTCTAAATGTCCTCAGTATCTGCTTCTCCTTCTAATAGGAATTGGTCACTGCCTGGTACATCGGATTCCTTGTGCTCATCTTTTCCTCTTTCCTGGTTTACCTGGTGGAAAAGGAGTTTAATAAAGACTTTGCCACATATGCTGATGCATTGTGGTGGGGCACGGTGAGTCTCCACTCCCCACATCTCTGCACAATGGTGTATGCTCTCTTGAGTCATAACAAATAATATTCTGACCTGTAATTAGCTTCACAAAACAAGTTATTTATATCTGATGAGGTGCTAGACATGTGTTCTTGCGACTCTGATGCATTATTACTGGGTAATTTTTTCCGGCTCTAGCTAATGGTCAACATTACTAGAAAATTGCAAGATGTGCTAGTTTCAGTTTAATATGATCATTGACATCAAATTTCAGTTCTAGTTTCAGGCTCACCCTTTTTCAGCCTTTTGTTCATTGCCTTCCACCATGTTTGGGGTATTGAAACCTTTTCCATAAAGGTTATACAGAGGCCCATTAGATTCCATTTCCATGGAGATGGAAAGTAATGATGGGACAAAATGACAAATGCCATCTCTGGTCTCGCTTGAAAGCCCTTGACGCTTCATAGAAAAGACTTCAGGTTTCATTCAGATTGTTTCAACCCAAAAGGAAAAGACAAAGGCCACATATATGCATAAGTGAAGAGATAAACCCATACAGATATACAGTATAGATAATCATTTAATTGGGGGGGGGGGGGGGACATGGCACAATGTTCAATGCAAATAATACAGTTTACCAGGTCATTGTGCATAGTTTGAGTAGCTACATCAAACACATCCTATATCCTTTGTTGTTGAGGTCAATGTCAATCAAGATTTATGCTAATTTGACCTCAAATTACATCTGTCACTCGGTAGAAGCTAGCCAAATTAGCATGGACAAGTTGCTTGACATGCCATCATCCTCAAAAACCATTAACAAAATTACAAAAGGTAAAAAGAAAAATTACCCAAACTATATTAAATACCATCTCACCAGAATGGATAAACATGGTTGATGTCAACCATATTCTGTTTTATGTAATGAATTAATGGTAGGTTAAGATTAAAAACAAGCATGAATTTGCAAGAAGGATTTTTTATTTTATTTTTTCATTAATTAGATCACCCTCACTACTATTGGATATGGAGATAAGACTCCTAAAACCTGGACTGGACGAATGCTGTCTGCTGGTTTTGCCCTGCTTGGGATCTCCTTCTTTACTCTGCCTGCGGTAAACTTTGCACGCATTTTCTCATACCTTGTTCCCTTACACTGCTTAAAGTATTAATTCAGTGTTTGTGCATCTTGTCACTTCTCCAGATACAACACTAATAAAGAACCACATTGTAAATAATTTGCATAATTGATACAATTCCTAATGTCCTTCTTGGTTTCCAGCCTGCTCCACACAATGAAATCTTATTCGCACACAGCCATCCAGGGTGAGGACAGATCTGAAGACTGTCATCGTCTCTAGGATGGTTAAAAAAGAAGCCCGGATGTTTGTTACATCCAGGGTATGCCCCCTTGGGAAGAGACTGTTGCACCGTACCACGTCTCTTCCTCGAAGCCCTATGGGGACTACTCCCCTTACCCCACCACCTCTGGTGTTTGGTAGTCTCTGGCACAGCTACCAAAGTGTGGCGCCCGCCTTCTCTTCAAAGCCCTTTTCTCAACGACTTTTCACAGGTTTCCTGCCAGCTTGATGTTTCAGGACCCCAAACAATTGACCCCCCTTTTTCAAACAGAAATTAAGAAATTTATTCCTCTCTCACAATATTTGGCAGCATGAAATCTTTTTGGACAATGGATTTAAACAGAAAGATTCTTCAGAGAACCTTCCAGAGGCTAATAGGCTTGTGCTTGCTTGCTTGTACTTCACAACCTTATTGGCTAAGAATTGTCCAGCCTTCGACTTTACAGCTATTTACTGAGGATGCTTTTATAATCAACTTCAGTTCATCTACAGGCATATTAGGTGTGCGGTATGCTTCGCCTCTAGGCACTAGAGCACTAGGCACTAACTTCTTGGAAAGGTATTCTAAGAATGTGCCCCTTAGGTCTTACAGTTTTAGTTTGCCTGGGGAGCGCACAACAGGCTTTGTCCCTGGGTATCGCCTAAAATGAGTGTGCGTTTCTTGGGGTTAATTTTTTATACCTTTTAATGTTTGTGTTGTAGCAGGCTGGCCCTTTCCACACAATCATGGATATTATTAATGTTGAATTGGATTGAACCCAGGCTTTGACTACACTGTAATCTGTTCCCTGTGCATATTTCCCAACCTTATTGGTCAGGCATTTTTCATTATAGTGACATGGGTATTAATGTTCCCAGAGAGTCAATGCCATGACGCAGCATTGAGGTTTACTCTAAAGGGAACTTTTTAGGTTATGTATGTAATCCAGTTCCCTGAGAGGGGAACGTGACACTGCGTCGCTTTACCATACTTCACACAATGCCTGAAAACGTCTTCCCTCAGACAATTAGAATCTGGTGACGTGCCTTTCAGGCGTCTATTTATGGTCTCGTTGACACGCTTGCACTACGTCACCTGACCACGCTGTTGGCCAATAGAATTGGTGTTTTTCCACATGTGCTTCAGACACCAGCTCAGGGAACCAGAATACATACTGTATGTAACCTGAGAAGTTTACTATAGTCCTATTGTCTAATTCTAACCTATAGTATTACTGACATGGTTCTACTTCACTTGCATTGCAGGGCATTTTGGGTTCAGGTTTTGCCCTAAAGGTTCAAGAACAGCACAGACAGAAGCACTTTGAGAAGAGAAGGAACCCTGCAGCCTGCCTTATACAGGTTAGACACAAGAGCTGTGAATCTGCCTTCACATTTGGTGATATTACACAATCTTGTACAGTAGAATTTGGTTTATAGTGTCATTTTTATGACAGAGAATTTGATGGAAAATGTCATTCCTCTAAGTCAGTGGTCCTCAAATTTTTTGGGCCACGCCCCCCTTTAAACCAAAAAAAAAATCTTGAACGCCGTTGCAACAACTGTTCCCAGTTTTTTTTTATGTACTGTTACTATGATTTGTGTCTGAATGCACCCCAGTGGTTTTGTTGCCTGATAAATCTTTTATGAAATGTCTGAGACTGGGAATTGTTTCACCTAACAGACAAATAGTTAGGTTTAGTTCACAGCAAATAGACTTTTATTTGTTTGGACCAGTGTTTCGCTAGTTTTAATGTGGTTTAAATGTGGTTTTAATACCAGCAATTAAGAGTTGTACAAATCTCCTGAATTTGTTGCAAAATATATTGGAGGAACTTCCCTTCTCTCTCTGTGTGTGTGTGCGCGTGTGTGCGTGCGTGCGCGCATTGTGTTTCTGCTCACTATGTTTTACTCTCCCTAACCCTGAATAAGGCTGCGTGGCGATATTACTCCACCGATGGTAGTCGTCCTTACCTTGAGGCCACTTGGCGTCACTATGAGTCTACAATCCCTGTCCCGAGGCATGTATGGGGTGCCTGCTCTGACCGAAAAAAAACCTGTGTAGTTTTTTTACTAATCTGCTTTTTTTCCTTTTTTTCCCCCTTTTTTCTTCCCTTTCTCTTCTATGGGCTTGTTCTTCTTCTCTTTTCCCTTTTTCCTTTATCCCTTGTTCTTTTGGTTTTATATATTTTTGCATGTAGTGTGTGTGGCGTAGCTATGCGGCTGATGAGAACTCGGTTTCCGTTGCTACCTGGAAACCTCATTTGAAGGCGTTGCATACCTGCAGTCCTACAAAGTACGTACAAACCCCCTGGCAGGTGCTATTCTATATCCTCTCTGTTCCCTTGGTTCATTCATTTTTTTTTCATAAAGGAATACTTTCCTCTTTCCCTCTATTTAGTTGTTAAATTTCCCCGTGTAACTTTATTGTGCCTGTCTCCCACACAATCCATTTTTCTTTTCACATCCTCTTCATTTCAACATTCAAAAAACTACATATGTCATATGTCCATTTCGCATTTGTCTGATACATTCATTGCCATCCACAAGAATCATTATAGACCAGGTTCTATTGTAGATCTAGCTGTCCGTAAAATCACCTGATTGCAGTCTTTTTCTCAAGGTGAAAGGGAAAAAAATAAGCAAATGGACAGTAATGTTCCTCTCCATTTTGGATTTATGCCCACATTCTGTTTTATAATGGCACATTCATGGATAACGTGAATATGCAGTAGTTGTCCATCTTGGTAAATAGTATTAGCGGCAGTCAAATTGACTACCTGATTGAGAAAAAGGTTTGATTGCCTTTGCCTTGACCATGAAATGTAACTAGACCTGCTGAAAGCATTACTTTAAACATACAGAGAATAAACTAGATATTCAGAAGGGCTCCAAATACATATGGCAGATTTATTTGCTTGAGCTTCTGAATTCCTTGCAATACTCTGCATGTTTTGATTCGCATGTATATGCATTATGTTTTAAACTGGCTGTTGCTTTTGGTGCATTAGTATGCATGAAATATTTTATGATAAACTGGGTGAATCTGAATTTATGGCATGTGCAGTTTATAACAAGACTGTTTACTGTAGATTCATTTAACATCTCACATTTAAATATTTCTCTTCCTACATCACCTTTTTGACACCCACAGAAAGGATCAAGGAGAGTCATCTACAAGGTTTGTGTTATTTCATGTCCTATATATACTAGAAATAAATTACAATTGACACAGACTTAAAATTGCTGTTGTTATACTAGTGTAATACCTCATTTGTATTGCACACTGTGACTTTATATCCCAAAAATGGGCCTTTATTTCTTGTAATTCAGACTATATTTCTAGGAATCATTAGATTATAGTTCATATCTTCTAACTGTGTCTTTATACAGTATCTCAAAATGTGACTTCATAATTGGCAATATGACTATATTATTCCTCATAATCATGACTTTTTATCATAATGCAAATTCAAATCTTGCAATTTGACTTTATACAGTTATATCTCAATTACGACTTTCTTTCTTGTAATTGCTACTCACAATGTTGTTTTATTTTTTCAAAATTGCTAATTTATGTCTCACAATTGTGACTTTATTTCTTATATGAAACTTAATCTCGAAATAAATTTTCTACGTTTTATTCTGAGGTGTAAACAGGCTGCCATATTTGATCAGTATTTCCCTCTGATGTCTGTTTACTGCAATCTGATAAGTGCACTCTATTTTTCATCAGGCACATACATTGGGCAGATGGAATATGAAATAGCAATGAATTGAGATGTTTTCATGCTTTCATGTTTTGTCACTTACCAGACAAATGTGTTTACTGGGGGTTTGGCTTCAATTAGAGAGAGAAAATAATGGAGATGAGAAAGTCAGGTCAGACTGTTTGGAGGACTGCATTACACGCCAGCTACTAAGACATAGTGTCATCAGTCCAGATAACGGAAAGAGCTAGTGGTGTCATTTGCATAATTGCTAAGATAGAACTTCAGATTGTGCCATAATAGTATTTCCAGTATGAACAAGGCCAGACAAAATCATTTCCACATCATTATGAATTCATTAAGTACAGAACAAATACATGAAATTCATCCGTTTGCCTGAGTGTGAACAACAGATTTCAAAGAGGTGTTTGGATATGATACTTCTGTGGGTTCTAACCAGTTTTTTGTGTGAAACAACCATCCATCCACTCATTTATGATGCACTACTCATCAATGACCAAGAGACAATGATACCATAATTAGCATAGTTGCTAATGTGACATTATTGAACAGAAGTGGATGACTCACTGCAGTGCTGCATTTTTGAGTGGCCGCTGCTCTTTTCTTTAGTTATGTTCAGCTGTCTGACCTATAATGAGTGAACTAGTCATTTTTTTAGATAATAGAACTAAAGATAAAACAACCTTTTGTAAAAACCAAAGTAGATTTTCTAGTTTCTCTATAAAATTTCATGTTTTGAAATCAAGTTGGTTACGTAGTTTCACTATGTTGAACAACAGAAAGCTGCTTGGGTCGGAAGTGACCTCTGTGTGAGCAGTGTTTTTTTTCATCACATTATTGATAGATAGACAGACAGATCTATATCTTATTTTATGGAACATTGTTATTACTTCTGAAGGATTTTTATCCCTCTGTCCTTGCCGTTTCTCTAGAGTCCTTCATCTTACATTACATATTGTCTTGGCATATCATATCTGAAGGGGCCTTTCATAATGATTGTTTAGAGTTTATTTGACTGCATTTCTAATACTATGGGAGTCTAAGCAAGCAATGCAGATCTAATAAATGGCTTGGTCTCTGCACTTTTTCTACTTCATACTGCTCTTTAATGGCCATTGCCATGGCTCCTGGCTGGAAGGAAAGTGCTGTTCTTTCTTTCACTCTCTCATTCTCTCAATTTTCCCCCTTTTTAGTCAGAAACTGAGTTTTAAGGACCGAGTAAGAATGGCAAGCCCCCGTGGACAGAGCATTAAAAGCAGGCAGACGTCCGTTACAGACAGACGTTCGCCCGGAGCTGAGATCAGCACTGATGGATCGAGTCCTGCCAAGGTCCAGAAGAGTTGGAGTTTTAATGACCGCACCCGATTCAGACCCTCTCTCCGTCTCAAGAGCCAATCACGGTCTACCCCTGAAGGTGAAGCAAATTCTGATTGGAGGATTACATTGAACCACTATGTGCTATAATTTTGTATTCTATGCTGTCTATGTAGTGTAGAAACATAATGAAATTCAAGATGAATTAAGACAATACAAATTAAAATCTGATCATAACCTGTAAAATATAATTTTTTTGTTTGTTTATTGAGAAAATATGTTCAAATGATAGACTGTGACTAGACCAAAAATCTCATAATTTCAGGAGATAACTAATATAATTACAGTCAACCATGATGAGACATTAGAGAGCTTATTGACATTGTAATGGTTATGATATTAATTATCGTAATATTTGGTGGTCACTAAAAATAATTTTGTCCCTTTGATTGAGATCATTGTAAATTCAAATTGAGCGGGACTAATACCACACCGACCAACCGCGTCCGCCACATGATTCTGCTTGTACAACTTGTACAACAACAAGCATAACGGAACAAAATCATTTAAAACAAGAGCCAGAGAAAATACATTACATTGTATTGACATTTTAATATAGAATCAACACAGAAACAAAATATGTGTGAAATGAGATATAGTAAGACTTTAGCGGATATTCCGTATCATAACAAGCGTGTCTCAACCGTCTCAACTGAAAAAAAAAAACCGCAACGCTGGCAAAACGCTCTCAAGCGCCCACAGCTAGGCGTTTTCAGCAGAGCGCCTAGCGTTTTCAGCTGAGTAAAAACGCTTTGGTGGACACACGGCCTTATTGAGGGGAACTATCTAGTGTAGGCCTACAGCAGATAAACAATAAAAACAATGCACTGAATTAGACAACTCCATCCACTCACTGGACTACACTGCTTAAGGCTCTGTTTACATCCCCTGTGAGGTTAAGACAACTCTTCTGTTGTAAATTATGTATTATGTATAATTCAGACACATTAATGAATGCATATATCAAGGCATGGTATGATTTAGATGTAATCTGAAGTCTTTATACACAGTGGGAAGGCTGCAAGGCACTTGATGTCATATACATTATAAAATCTGAATAGTTTAGTCAAATGGTTAATGAAAAATTATTACCTAACTTTAATTGTATTAATATGCTTGTGTCTTGTACTGTGTTGCTCTGCGGCCTAAAGGCCCTTGCACACAGTCCGAAATTATCGCATGCGTTTTTTTCGCTTTCGTGATTCGGTGGCTCTGAATTGTCAAAACACCATTCAAAATGCTTGCTACGGATGTGAAAAACGCAGAAAATCGAACCTGATTCGATTTTTTTTTTTGACGGACGAAAGTTTCGGAGGCAGTGTACAAGCGTGATTGACATAACGTGAGGACGCGAATTTCGGACTCAGTGTGCAAGGGCCTTAAGACGTGAAGGCCTTAACAAGCAGGGGCCCCACAACAAAAGCCTACAAGTACCCACATAGGTTATTTCAATAGTTCAGTTCAGACATTCTAGTAGCTATAAATAACTTTGCAACTACATGTCAACTCTCATTAATTTGCAACTACATGTTTACCACGTCTACTTTTTAATCAGTAGTTTGAATCTTAATTTTTAATATACAATAACCCAACATGCAGTTTAAAGACTTGATTACGTGTATAAAGAAGTCTTTTTGGGGGCCTTGTGAGGGACACATGTGCATCCAATAAGTGGGGTAACGTCTGTGAATTCTACAGTCAATAATTCTTTTGCCTCTAAGCACAAAGTGAGAACCTTCATATTTTAGCCAGAAGCGTATATTCCTTCCTCTGTGATGCCCTATGGTTGTAAATATCTTTCTCCTTTATTAGACCGATCGATTGCAGCCTCTCGAGTCAGTTTGTGTGAATTCTTTATGTAGCATAAAGCAAGATGGATCTGCAACCAACACCAATTTTCCTTCTAGTCCCTGGTTTACATCATAGGTGTAGCCATAGATAACTTTTAGTGCAGAAATGTGCTTGAATCTGGGTTCACCTCTTTAGAGCTCCCATGGTGTATCTGTATTGTATATGCACTCTGAATGATTTAAAATTGTACATACTCTTAGAAATGTATTTGAGTAAAAGTACAATTGATCAATTTCATTTGGACTGCACTACTTTGTTAGTTTATATTCATTTGCAAATGTTAAATTTTTCCCTCTGATGTTGCTCTCAGATGTTGTTTTAATTAGATCCTCTTTCCCTTTTTTAAAATCGAAAAGTATGAAAATGCTTTATGTTTGCCTTTCTCTTGCTTATTACTCTTCCATTGTTCTCAATTCTTTGAATTTGATGATGACTTTCACATACTCTCTCCTTTCTGACTGACTCTTTATTCTTTAAGTGCTGATGACTTTGGAATTTTCATTGTGTTTGTCACAGGTGAGGCTAACGTTGGTATGGATGAGGGTTTTGATGAGAAAGGGTGTCATTGTGACATGCCGGCTGAGGACCTGCCGTCCGCACTGAAGACCGTCATCAGAGCAGTGAGGTAGTGATTCTTTACTTCCCTTCATGCTGCAATATTTCAGAGCTCTGAGACATTACAATTAAAGCTCAGCATTTCATGAGCTATCAGTGATTATTGAACTGAATTCACTAAAAGTTTTAGCATATAGTATCAACCAAAGCTATAAATATTTTTTGTGGCCTGTAGGCTAGATGCATGATAAATGTTTTTCAATCAATTGTGTTAATTCTGTGCCAATTCAATTTGACAAACCCAAACAAATCTAACCTGGTTAAGCATGCCACATTGTTCTCCGTACATTGTATCAGAGTTTGATTTTAAGTATGTGTCCATGAGTGTGTGCACATGAAATTATGACAATTGCAGCGAACAGCTAATCATGGAAAACATGGATTCATGTTGCCCAATTTTGCCACTAGATCTGATGAAATTAGTGATTTTCCTCACCTGAATATCAATATGCCTAAATGCTAAACTTTTGTCTGAAATATGAAAAAAGTGCAACGCTTTATAGAAGATTAAACATTAAAGGTGCTGTAGGACATCTGTGAAAATGCTAACTTTAGCCTGATAGCAGTAAAAGCGTTCGTCCCACCCTCCCTGCAAATCGCCGTCCAAAGCCAATCCTCCTGAAAGCATGAACACGCACAGCCCAGAAGACCGGAGACAACGTTACTGCAATACCAATATCACGGGTCATTCACTGGTGAGAAAACTTTATAGTACAGTTAGTAACAGTACTACAAAACCAAACGTAAACAAATTCTTAAAAACAGAATTAGATGCAGCAAGTTTTCGGTTTGTTTAGCTAGCAAAACTTGTCAGTGTTTAATAATATTTCTTACATGACAGGGTTTCCACGATGAGAGTCTGCTTGGCTCTAATGAAGATATAGATTGTAGCTCCTTTGCCAGTGCCACTTGTTGTCGGTTCAGAAGCAAAGTTAGGTTGTTGCTGCTTGCCTGCCATTCTCGCTCTGTCTGCACAGCATGCGTGAACGCGCTGATGACTTATGTCTGCGTGAACAGCCTGTGCAGTGGTAGGCAAACACACGTTGACTGACATGGAACACATGCTATAGGACCGTTCGGACCGAAAGATACGATTGAACGAACATTTTATGGTCCTACGCCTTCCACAGACGACATATTTTTATACAAATACGTTTAGACCGCTTAACAGAGTGATTGCTATCAGGATATGAGGAGACTTTCAACCAGCATAACAAAACATGTTTCTGCAGAGACTCATCTACGGCACCTTTAATATTAATATCAACCATGACAAATAATAACTGCTTACAGCAAACACTGAACCAGAGTATTTAAATGTTGAGCATGCAATCTCATTGGCTGCAGGATCAGCAGGGGCCATTCAGCTTGTGCCATGCAGTAATTATGAGATTACTTGCAGTTTCATGACTAAACTAGACATATATAAAATAAGCAGAAACAATGACATGGAAAGAGAGACGGTTAGTCTCTAAGCAGGTTAGTCGTACAACATTTGTTTTTATGACAACGACCACCTGTACAACCTATTTAAATCCACGATTAGCTCAAAGTAACTAAACTCAAGATTGCCTGCTTAAACCTGCTTTATGGTACAGGCTCAAGCAAACTCAAAAATTGCAATGATTTAACAACACCACAAAGCCACAGAGTTTACACTTTTCATGGAAATCAACCTACAAAAGGTTTACTTAAAACCTGTAGCCTAAGCTGAGATAGGAGAAAGTATTTTAACATAAATACACAAAACTGCACACATCACCTTTAATGAATTGTCAGCTTGTCAGTCTTATTTAATTATTCTCACAGTCTCTGTGAGCATGAGATGAATCAGCGGATCATCTCATTTCTCTAATTTCACTTTCAAGAAAGAGTACTGTCATCCACACACTTCACATATCAAACACGCAAAAAAAATTTTCTTATAGGTGAGGGTCAGTGATTTCTATATTGACAGGATGTGCTAATCTTTTCCAGCCTCTCTATTTTGCTTTTATTATGAGGAATGAAAAATGTTCTCAGTCTTCTATAGGGTGTCCCGCTTGACTGAATATTCCAGCCTGTAGCTGAAGTGCTTTGGTAACCCTGTAGCTTTCAGCTGGGGCCTGGTTGGACCCTGACATTTATGTGATGCCAAGCTCAGGCTTTCCCAGGGTGTTAGATTTGTCCATGCTGTCATTTGGTCACCTTAGTTTCAGAAACATTGCTGTGGTCATGCTGAGTCAACCCAAAATGCAAATCAATTGTTTCAAGACATTGTTTCAGTTTCTGAATTGTTCCATTAGATAATTAAGATGCTGAGAGTGCATCAATTCATCCTTTACTATTTCACTCAGAACAAGAAGACAAATTGGCGCTGGCATATTTGTTTTGAGCTGTATACTCCTTAATAAAAGTATAATATTATCATATGGTTCTGCAGGATCATGAAATTCCATGTGGCAAAGAAGAAGTTTAAGGAAACTCTACGCCCATATGACGTGAAGGATGTAATAGAGCAATATTCAGCCGGTCACCTAGACATGCTCTGCCGAATTAAGAGTCTGCAAACAAGGTAAGACAAACCAACTACTGCCTGAACATGTTTTTCCTCATATGCAAACTATACACTAACATTTAAAAGTGTGGGGTCTGGAAAATGTATTTATTTATTTTGACAAGAAATTAATACTTTTATTCAGCAAGGATGCATTAAATTGATAAAAAGTGACAGTAAAGACATTTATAATGTTACAAAAGATTTCAATTTCTCTTCCATCATAGAATCCTGAAAGAAATGGTATCACAGTTTTCACACAAAAATATTAAGCAGTACAACTGTTTTCAACATTGATAATAATAAGAAATGTTTCTTAGAACCAAATCAACGAATGAATTTAGATCAGCATATTAGAATGATTTCTAAAGGATCATGTGAAATCAAAAGGCCACTTTTATGACCTCTACATCATATTCACACTGGTATGTCTGGTTCATATTAATGCCATCATGTCACATGTGTTCTGATGGTCCGAGGCAGTGGTTCTCCTTGGTCATATATGGGTCACTGGGTGGTGGTGGGGAAGCCCTGAGGTTCTGCCAGACAATGCGATGTTGAGCGTTTAAGCAGCTATGTATCATTATTGCATATCATTATGTACCATTATTCATCATGGTTATAAACATTTTCAACTCAAAACAATCCCTGCTCTCAAATATGTGCACTGAAATGCTGTATGTGTAGAAGGTCTGAATACTCGCTATTCTTGATCGACCTGCAAATATATGGAAGTAAAATAATGACTAATGTCTTTGAAACAAAAAAGCATGTTGAATTGCACAAAAAAATAAATAAAGTGTTTCATTTACAGTGCTTGCATTTTTGGGGGCTGAAATTCAGCAGGGTTGTATTTTTAATTTGTTAATATTAAAATGAAAACATTTCCTACACAATATCATTATTAAAAATGTAAGATTCTGTATTCTCCTTCCAGATTTAATGTCCAAAATATTCATATTTCGCAGCGGGTGATGACATAGACCAAAACAACAGGCAGAGTCATTCATTCATTCACAAAAACTTATTTACAGAAATTGAGCAGTATATATACAGAAGGACACGAAAGCTGCGTTTACGTTTAATTAAAAGTCTTCACGATTACTCTTATCCCCGTGTACATGTAACCAGTATTCTCCACCGCAAAGGAGATATAATGTTATTCACCATGCCGCTGATGTGCAGACCAAACATTTCATCTGAAAAAGACTGTAAATCAGTTTTTGTGAATGAATGAATGAATGAATCTACCTGTTGTTTTGGTCTTTGTCATCACCCTCTTGTACCACCTGCTGGTTTGGTGGACTGTGGTTTGGGTTTTTTTTTTTTATAAGTGCAATTCAAATTTTTTTGTTTGTTTCAGAGACATTAGTCATTATTTTACTTCCATACAAACAATACTCAAATGACATATTGCATCTACTGAGCTTCTGAATTGTGCAGTAAGTGGACACTTTGCTATCCTGTGAGACGAGATGCAGTCTACATTTAAAAGTAAACAATTACAACAAAAAGGCAGACAATATGTGCCAAGTGGCTCTTTTTAAGCCATTTTTGTCTTTATAAGTATCATAGTTCTTATGGGCAATTTATTTTTATTTGTTGGTCATATTTTCATTATATTTCTTCACTGAAGCCTATAGTGAAGTCAAATGATCAAGGTTTCAATGTGAGACTAGTGCCACCATGTGACCAAAACCGGATATTACAGTTTATGACATTCTTCATAGACTAAATGAACAAATCAAATGAGCTGTGAGTCTATATATTTTTGAATTCCTCACTGTATATTTCAGTGTACAAGATACATAATGAATTACAATCTTGAATCTGGTAGTAGCCTATACTTATAGTAGCAGTTAAGTGTCATGGGATTTGTTGTGGGTAAGATTTTTACATGATGTCATTGACATTTTGTGTTTACATTTTTTTTAGTTCTCTGTCTACTTATTGGGATGTAAATATTAATTTCTTTTCACACATTTCATTCCTGTATCTTTCTGCACATGTCTCTATCTCACTTTCAGGGTGGATCAGATTCTTGGTAGGGGCCAGATGCCTGTGGATAAGAAGGTCAGAGAAAAGTTGTTATCTGATGGAGACATTCTGGAAGATGTGAGCATGTTGGGAAGAGTGTGTAAGGTAGAGAGACAGGTGAGTATTGAGACACTTGGTTAAACAATGCATCACACAATCCAATGTACATTGAATCATTCCATCTCATTGAATCATTGAATGATGCACTGGTTTTCAATATGACAGAATGAGACAGTTTGTTGCTTCAACTATGGGCAGTTTTAGCCCTGTGGATGTTTAGAAAAAAAGTCTCTTACAACACACTTGTCTTTTTTTTCTGAAAGTAATAAGTCTCATTTTTATTTTGAAAGATTACTTGTGTTTAAGAACATTCTGGGGTGAAGTTGATAATGCTAGAAATTACTTTTAACATTTTTATCGTAAAATGGCGGACTCCTTAGTCGTGATAAGGCTTTTTTATAGTTTGTGTTTTACGTATCCTAAATACACACAAACATATAACATTTATGATTCACAGTTTTTGAATGGAAATGATTCACAATATACAGTATAATTATCTAAATTTTAATATAAATATACAGGAAAATTGCCAACTTGGAATAAGGCTCTATTTGCATTCTGAGCAGTTTTGAAATATAGAGCTTTTGCATTCCATTCGACTTTGTAGATATAACTTTTTTTGTTTTCTAAATAAAAGGTCCCAAAATGTACACAACATAAAAAAAAACTAAAAAAAAAACATCACATAATGTTAATAAGTGGTCACATAAAAAGAATATGTGAATAACTAAATTTTGACAAAAATATCAGATAGAACCTTATAATTCCAAGGTGATGAATTGTATTTACTTAGATTTTTATTGTTTTCTTATTATGTCATTGTCATATGTTTCGCTGTTTGTTTTGATTGTCATATTAAACATAATACTATTAAACCAGTGGTTCCCAACCAAGGGGCCAGGGTCCAAAAAGGGAACTCAGCACAATTCCAAGGGAGCCTCAGGATGACTTAACAGCATTGAAACTAATAAATTATTATTAACATATTAAAAAACTAAATTAAAGTGCTAAAAGCATGTAAAATCAAGATCAATCTTTTTTTCCCTTCTAACTATTGTTTATATCGAGAAACATACAGTTCTTTAAACTTCTAGAATCTCAAAATGAATCATGATTAATTTAATATATCAACAGTCCCAGTTTCTGTCAATAAAAAAGTTTGAGGAAAAAACAGCTTTCTTTCATGAGAACTCTCTAAATAGATTGCAATACATTCACAGACAAGCTGCTGTGAACATGTAAGACATACCGCTGCTGCACAAATAGCATATATGAAATTACCTGTAGCACATCTGCACAGGTGGAACTGGGGGAGGTGGAGGGTTTATGATTGCTGCAAGCAATCACAGAACCAAACTATTTAAATGTTGAGCAAGCAAGCTCATTGGCTGCAGATGCAACAGAGACCAATTGGCTTGTGCCATGTAGTAATTGATGTGATAGCTAGCAGATAACGATCTATCATCAAGAGTTTTGTGACAGATCTAGATATATGGCCTTTGAGTCAAAAGGTTTAGAACCACTGTATTAAACATAACATAAACATAATGTTTTCTGACAAACAATATTTCTGTGTTCCATATATCATGTCTATAGGTACAGTCTATTGAAGCTAAGCTGGACTCTTTGCTGGACATCTACCGGCAGGTTCTGCAGAAGGGTTCGTCCTCTGCCCTCACTCTCTCCTCTCTTCCTCCTTTTGGGTTGGAGGAGACGTCAGACTATCAGAGCACCATCCTCAGTAAAGATCTCTCTTGCTCCTCCCAGGTCAGTCAGTCCATCTGTGGCAATCATCCCAGGGCTCTCCAACTAATATTAGCCCCCAATGAACTCAACCTCAACCAGAACAACTCCACAACATCTTCCCCAGGGCTCAATCCAGCCTCTGCCTCCCCTTTTAACCCATCAACCTTCCAGGTTCCTTCAACCCCATCCATGGAGTGTCCATCAGCACAAGGCAGTCCATCTCAAATCCTCAGTGCCAACAGCTTTCACTCCTCTGTAAGCCACTTTCCATACGTTGGTCAACCAGCTCCACCTCTTCCACCCACAGCCTCTTCAAAACTTCAACTCTCCACTGTTCCTCCACAACCAGGCCATGCCCGCAGCATGGGACCCTCTAGGTCAGACCCTGCCGACTACGCCAAATCCTACTTTAGAGGAGTTGGGATAGACTTTGGACTTAACTCTAATATGGGCTGCAAGCTTCAGCAAAAAAACAGACCAAATGCTAAAGAAGACAGTTCTTGGAGGAGACATATAAGCATGGATGCAGAGGTGGAGATGGACCCCCTTGTTCCAGTTTCGCCTCTTGTCCCGGTTCAAAGCCAATGCAGTGAAGACAGAGGATTGGGGAAGTCCCTCTCTGTGCAGGACCTCATGCAGCCCGCTCTAGAGGGTCTGGACATGCATTCTAGTCAGGCTAGTTTCTCCACTAGTGTTAGCAGCAGCCAGGACTCTTCAGCTGGGGGCATTGAGATGGGAGTAGCGGGCTGGGGAGAAGCTAATCTCTTCATCAGCGATAGAGACCTGGAGGTCGCAAAGACACATACTGAAGGGTTTGACTTTCTTTCTCAGCCCCCAATTGATGTATCCTACTCCTCGGAACTGCTTAGGACAAGCACTACGGCTGGTGCTAGTCACAACCTAGCACATGGACATTCGCCTAATACGGACAGCAATGAGACTATGAATATGCCACATGTTCGACTAAAATAACTCAATCTCTAAAGTGTTCTTAGAAACCCCCTCTGATGGAATGAAACTTTGATACGAGAGCTTATTTTATTTTGTAGTTTTTTTGTATTTTTATGAGGAAAAAGTACATTTAGATCATTTTTTTACATGTTTTATTCGTTTGGTTTATTTAAAAGAAACAATTATGATTTTGTATCGTCACCGTACATGACATATCATAGCATGCATTGTTCTTTTTGAAATGTACTGTAACATTTTTTAAAAAATCGAATAGAATTAATTAAGATTAATAATCAACCTGCTGAAATGATCAAAATCATAGATGGCATGAACTATTCACTGGACTGCATGAACACTGCATGTCTTCAGCATACCGAAACACAGTCTCATTACAAAAAGCCTTGTTGACCCGAAATTTACAACCTGCCTAAAAATGGTCAGAACATATTTTTCTCTTTCTGAATTTATCATATTGTATTAAAAGGTCATTCACTTTTCTTATGTAAAAAAAAGTGCCAGAAACTGAGGGAAACTGATGCTGCTGAACATTTTACAGTTTTGATAAAGCAAATTACATTTTGAGAGAAGCACCTGAGAGTTTCCATACGACATTAGTTGCTGTTTTTGTAATTAGTTCTGATCACATCGCAGCTACAGCCCAACTTAATTACACCTACAGCTCCTACCTGTTAGTTTTGTGAATATAAATTATTAACAACAATAATAAAATAGCAATTATGAATCATTTTAATACATTGTATGTATGTGTGTGATTTATCATAATTCATAATAAATATTATTTTATTTTGTTGTTAATTATAGATTGTAATATTTGCTAATAGTTATATTTTTATAGTCATTGTTTTCATCATTTTAGTTGGCATGTGCAACAGCAGTGAATATTTGTGTCAGATCTCTCCAAAATCTGACGTAAATACAATAGCATACATGCCTATACTCATCAAAGATGCTTGTGAAAATATCTTCTGAAATATCTTGTTGTTTTTCTTTGTCTAGTCATTTAGAAGCAGACATCAGAGTTCAAATGCATTTTATTGTTGGTTAAGAACCGACACATTAGATAATGGAGAATCATATTCTCGTTAAAGTACATGAGTGCAAGTGCAAACAGGATAGCTCATGCTTCTTCGGAGCGCTGTCAGGGTAGACAGTAAAGTGCGCTAGCTACTTTAGCTTCATGCACACAGAAAAAGACTACAAAAAACTACATCACATCACAACACATCAAATCAGAACAGACTAACACAGAATCTTCAACCTAATGGACTATAAGCCAGGTCACATAAGCAATGTTAGCAAGAGGGTTTAGGGATTGCAGACAAGCTGGGATACAGGATAAACAAAGCTTACTCCACACTCCCGCTAGAGGCAGATCTTCTTAAAGTGCTTATAACAATTTAACAATAGAGCAAATACCACAACGAAGACTTAAAATTCAAACTGAACATACAGTTAAACATAAATATACTATCATAATCATTGTCAAGCAGGCGCAAGTTTTACTTTTCCTTCTTCTGCTTTTGCGATGCATTGTGATAATTAACCAAGCTTTGTTTATGGAGTTGAAAAGAGGAGGGATGGTGTGGCTGACCCAAGTGTTAGCAGCCCAGCACAACATTCATTTGTTCTTCTGGGCCTTTTGGGCAGATTTCGTGACCTTCCCGGAGGAAGAAGTCTTCTTCTCAACACCCTTGATGACGCCCACTGCTACGGTCTGACGCATGTCACGCACTGCAAAGCGACCTGGGAAATGAAGAAAAACAGAGCTTAGTTATGATTATAAATCAAGGGTCTTCAATCTCTTTGAGGCCAAAAATCAAGAAACTCCCTGATTCATACTGCATTTTACGCCTTCCATTTACATACTACAGTACTGTAAATATAAACAACTTATTAATGTATTAACATTTAAATGACATTTTAAGTTTACTAAGAATTTTGAGGTGCATTTACTGGTCTGCAAATTCGGGTTCAAGATGGTCATGCAAATTCGCCATACTTTGCCATACATATTTGGGTGCAAGTTTCAATCCTGGCTAAAAGTCCTTTGCTGTCCCCCTCTCTTCTGTCCTATCACTTCCTGTCTAAACTGTCCTGTCAAATAAAGGATAAAATGCCCCCAAAATAAAACTTTAAATAACTATTATTAATCATGTTGTGCCCGCCCTTGAAATATTCTTGAAAAATCACTAGGAAAAAAATGAAGGAATCTTTGCAGTAGGAGTGACTTTGGTTAACCCTCAGACGGTCCTCGGTCATTTCTGACCGATAAATTTTCTGTTTTGAATTTCTAAAAATCACAGCTTCATCGGAATGTTATGAAACTTGGTGACTTTTATGGCATTAGGTATGTGAATACAAAAAAAAATTGAGGTCATGATCCCAGGAGACATGCTAAGTGGTCGTAAAAAAAATAGTGACGATTTTGGTCTTCGGTCAAAAATGACCGACCCATAGGAAATGAATGGGAAATTGACAAAAAAAAAAAATTCTCAGAATTTTTGTGTGTACAATCTACAAATCGGCCACAATCCTAAAAAAAAGTACACCGCTGTAAAGGGGTGACACTCTACAACATCAAGAGTACAAAAAAGACACACCCACCCACACACACACACATACACACACACTTTTATACACATAAACACCAATAAATTTTGATTACAAAAAATCTGTTTTGAATTTTTAAAAATCACAGCTTCATTGGAATGTTCCGAAACTTGGTGACTTGTATGGCATTAGGTATGTGCACGCACAAAAAAATTGAGGTCATGATTCGAGCATGCTAAGTGGTCGTAAAAAAAATAGTCACACTTGTGGTCTTCGGTCAAAAATGACCCCCATAGAAAATGAATGGGAAATTGAAAAAAAAATTAAAAAATTTTAAAAAAATAAAAAAACTTAATATTATTTTACAAAAAGTGTTATAATTGAATGAATTGCATTTTTTGTTACAAATTCTGTACAAAAAAAAATGTAAATGTGTCCATAAACAGCTGGGGAATTCACATGCCTCTCCATAGAGAACTGATCTAGTGGTTACACCATGCTCCTACGCTTTCTCTCCATACTCTCACCAGATGGTACTAATCTGCTTCAAACTTTTTTTTTTTGAAGGCCTAGACTCTATATTTAACTAAAATACTGTATACATTTTTTTTTTTTAAATACATATATTTATATAAATTTTTTAATTATTTTCAATGGCAAAAATAGACCATAAATATTGCATAAATATTAATAAATTCAATAAAATGATCTCAAAATACTAAATTAAAAAGAATAAATATTATAGAACAAAAATAAATTGCATTGGTTTTACTATAGGATGGAGGAAGTTTCATTTTTAGGCCTCCGGTCACTTCTGACCGGGAAGGCCCAGGATGTGACTCCGAAACGAAGACCGTCTGAGGGTTAATACATTGTTTTATAGTAAACATACTAGAGGAATTGGTAACTTTAAATCCAAATTAAGATATGACCCTTACCAAGAGGAGGATACTCAGAGAAACTCTCCACACACATGGGTTTGCCTGGTATCATATCTACAATAGCAGCATCCCCAGACTTCAGGGACTTGGGATTATCTTCTAGCTTCTTCCCAGAGCGACGGTCAATCTTCTCCTTTAACTCGGCAAACTTACAGGCGATATGAGCAGTGTGGCAGTCAAGAACTGGGGCATAACCAGCACTGATCTGACCTGGATGGTTCAGAATGATCACCTGACCAGACCAGAAAGAATCAAAGTGAATAAAAGTGCAGTTTAAAAAGATAATCCCTAACAGGCATATTCAGAAAAAATTGTGTCAGTAGGCTTTGTAATTGAAACCCTATAAAAACACATAAGTTTACCTGAGCTGTGAAACTCGCCGCCTCCTGTGGAGGATCGTTCTTGCTGTCACCTGCAACATTCCCACGTCGGATATCTTTGACTGAGACATTCTTCACATTAAATCCCACATTATCGCCTGGAAGAGCTTCAGATAGAGCCTCGTGATGCATCTCCACAGATTTGACCTCAGTGGTCACGTTCACAGGTGCAAATGTCACAACTAGACCAGGTTTCAGAATACCTGTCTCTACACGTCCCACAGGCACAGTACCAATTCCTACACAGTTTAGAGTGCAAAGGTAAAAGAGGGATGTTTGTTGGTATTATTTACTGGAAATTTCAGTCTTTGTGATGTTAGTTATTTTCTTTTTTTAAATCCTAGTGGGATTATCATACTTAAAGGTGATGTATATAATACTTTCTCCAATCCCATCCTAATATACATAGAAGTCATACATAGGTAATCAAGAAAAAGATTAGCTATAATGTGCATATGATCTTAAAGTTTATTTTAAACAAGTGTTCTTATTGAGACCCTTTTTAAGTTTGGGTGTCCTTATACCTCCTATTTTGTACACATCCTGCAGCGGGAGTCGGAGGGGTTTGTCAGTGGGGCGGGTTGGAGGCTGAATGGCATCCAGAGCCTCCAATAGAGTCGTCCCAGAGGCACTCCCATCCTTACGAGTGATCTTCCAGCCCTTGAACCAGGTCATCTACAGACAACATATTATTATTAATTATTAATGGCAGGTATTGAACATTTGGAAGCTCTTGGGAAACAATGGAGGGGTCAGTAAGAAATGAATGCTTTTAATCAGCAAAGCTGCATTAATTTGATCAAGAGTGACAGTAAAGACATTTATAATATTACAAAATATGTCTATTTCAAATAAATGCTGTTCTTTTGAACCTTTTATTCAGCAAAATTGCATCACATTTTCCGCAAAAATATTGATAACAAGATTTTTTTTTTTTTTTTTTTTTGAGCACTAAATCAATGAATAAATGTAAATGTAATCAGCATATTAGAATGATTTCTGAAGGATCATGTAACACTGAAGACTGAAGGAGTAATAGCTTCTGAAAATGTAGCTTTGCCATCACAGGAATAAAATACATTTAGAAAAAAAAATATTAGAACAGAAAACAGTTCTTTTAAACTGTAATAATATTTCACAGTATGACTGTTTTTACTGTTTTTGATCAAGTAAATACAGCCTTAGTGAGCACACATCTTTCAAAAACAATAAAAAATCGCATTGACTCGTAATGTTGTGTATATTGCGTAATGCATATAATATTGAATCTACAAATAACATAAGTATAATAAATAAGAGGTTGGCTTGCAAAGAGCTAAATTATTCCAGTGATATTAATTAATATCTAAAACTATTGAGCATATTGATAATATGAAAGATATACATCTTTAGGTGATATAACACTAACATTTGGGCTGGCCTCCAGCATGTTATCCCCATTCCATCCGGAGATTGGCACAAATGCCACTGTATCGGGGTTGTAGCCGATTTTCTTGATGTAAGTGCTGACTTCTTTCACAATCTCCTCATAGCGCTTCTGGCTGTAATTGGGTTCCGTAGAGTCCATCTTGTTGACACCCACGATCAGTTGTTTGACGCCCAGGGTGTACGCCAGCAAGGCATGCTCACGTGTTTGTCCGTTCTTTGAGATACCAGCCTCAAATTCACCAACGCCAGCTGCCACGATCAACACAGCACAGTCTGCCTGTATCAAGAGAAATGAAAGGTTATTAAAATACTTTGATGGAATAAACTTTTTGGTGTGATATACTTTTTTTTTAATGTGATAATATAAAAACCTGTGAGGTGCCAGTGATCATGTTCTTAATAAAGTCTCTGTGTCCTGGAGCATCAATGATGGTGACATAGTACTTGCTGGTCTCAAACTTCCACAGGGAGATGTCGATGGTGATTCCTCTTTCTCTCTCAGCTTTGAGTTTGTCAAGGACCCAAGCGTACTTAAAGGAGCCTTTTCCCATCTATAAAAGGTGAGGACAAATATAAGTTTAGGGAAAGATCTGTAACTGGATTTCTTGAACGAATTGCCTCTGTCACACAAGTGCATGATGCAACAGTTATTTTCAGTCCTCCAATTTGATAGGTCAAACAGTGTTCCAACAGCACAGTTATGTCACTGTTTGTATCACTTCACTGGTTGTTTATGGTGTTCCAGACCAGAGTAGCCTATGGAAGTGGAGCAAAAATGGAAGTGGAATGGCAGGCAAAGTTGTGCCATTTTGCCTGGAAATTTGATACTACCAAATTCCCCCTGTGGTACAAATATAGCTTTTATGTTGTTTATATGTCTTTGTGATGTTTTAATATGTTTTAAGACAAACCATGTGCAAATTCATAACTCAACACCAGTATTTTCTCCTTTAAACTGCGGTGAACCAAAGATAGTCTCAAAAACGCAGTTTGAAATCGCTGGTGTTTCTGACATCACGAACTACCTTGTTAACAAGTCAACATGTGATCGACAACGAGTGCATCTCTGAGCTGGAGTGAGTGAGTGGAGGCGGGGCTAATTTGTATATTCATAGAACCGCACATAGGCCTACTAAATGAGGCAAGGGTGTAGAGTTCCATTCAAGCTTTTTGTTCAGGGAAAAAACGCTTAAATATGTCATTTTGGTGATCAAAGACAAGTTTTAAGGGATACAATTATTGACTACAGGGGGACTTTAAGAAAGAAGCTATTTGTCTCAGTGATTTATCCATACATTGAATGTCAATGGTGTCCAGTGTTGTTTTGGACCTTGCTGACTTTCATTGTTTGTACAAAAACAGTTCTTCATTCTTCAAAATATCTATTTTTTGTTCCACTGAAGAAAGTCTTGTGGTGAATACACGATGACAGAATATTATTTTGAAGTGAACTATCATTTTTGGTTATTGGATCTAACTTATTGTTAATAGAATTGATTATAAAGCAAACTTACACTAAAAATCTGTGATTAATGCACTCTTGCTTATTTGATATTGCTTGAGGTCATATTTCACACAGTGGGCCTCTTTGAATAATTATATACATATGATAACACGGCAACAAATTGTAGCTATATTTTTTTGGTCTTGCATATTTGGACTGCTATACCTCTGCAGCTTCCTTCTCAAACTTCTCAATGGTCCTCTTGTCGATGCCCCCACACTTGTAAATGAGGTGGCCAGTGGTGGTGGACTTCCCTGAGTCCACATGGCCAATGACCACGATGTTGATATGGAGCTTCTCCTTACCCATCACTGGGCTCTCGTTGGGTTACAGGCAGCCTACAACAGGAAAAAGGGAAACTAAATAATTAATCAAACTAATAAGTTATTTATGGTCCAAATGCGCTCAGATGTACTGCAACAACCACATAATAGCACTTTATACTTTTGCATATTTTGTTAACTCTTATTTATTCAGTTAGTTTACAATAGGTCAAATCAATATTTGGCTGAAAGTTATTTATAAAGTTATGAATTTTTTTTTTTTTTATCAGTATAGCGATAAGCCATATTAAAAGCAAACACTGTACAATAAGCTACATTTACAGACTAATGATACCTCATCATCATTGCACTAGAAAGTAAATATCTCATATTATTTTGTATGTAGTTATATAAAGGGTTATATAAATGTGTCCTTTGATATTGAAAGGAATCTAGTGTATAGAGTTTAGAAATGCTGTTAGTACAGCTATGACCTCTAAAATAATAACGTTTTATGAATTATAAAATTACTCATTTAAACTAATTAATATTTGAAATCATCCGTCTGCAACCTTTGACCTAAATTATTCAAATTCCTGAGATAAATCGGCTAATGTCACAGTATCCTTGAAAGCTTGTCCATGTTTTTCCCAGTGTTGTCTGGGTTACAATGTAGCAGCGCGGGCCACCTGCCGTATGCGGCAAAATGTAGACTAAATAAAAATATTTTATTTCAGAAAATTTCAAGTACTTTTTTCTTATATGACCTTTATTTGAATAATAATTCACAATCATTCCGATATTCACCTCATACCGAGCAAATATGACATGGTTATGTAATGTCATGCATGTACAGTATGAATGCCACACCAAGAAAAGCGTGTGTCCTGATAGTCTGCTTGCCAAAGAGCAAAGATGGGACTGGAGAATAAAAGGATATAAATGTTGTTTCCACAACAGACCCTGTCAGTTGCATCAGCGCCATGTTCCGTATTATGTCCTTACTAGAAATAAAACTCAAACACAGCACATCATGCATTCGCAATACCCAATAAACCATCCGACCGCATAGCTCCATCGGCAAGTAATTATAAAGCGTTAATGTATAGAGAAAACGTAGAGAGGGTGTGTTTTTCAGGTGTCCAACCTTGGAGAGGTGCGCCTGTAGTCCAGGGCAGCAGAGCGATAGTCGCGTATCTATCAGATACTGCTGTGCCGCTGATGTCATGAAAGGAAGTTTCTAGCTGTTCCACTAGAGGGAGCTGTCGAACAGCACATGTAGCTACAATAACCACGTGTGTAGGTATTTGGGTTTTCGATGTGTTAAAGGGATAGTTCACCTAAAAATGAAAATTCTGTCTTCATTTACATGTTCCAAATATGTATGAATGTCTGCTGAACACAAAAGAAGATGATTAAAAAATATATATATTGATGCTGGGAAAAATAAAATAAATAAATATATATATATGTGTGTGTGTGTCCCATTTACTTCCATAGTGGAAAAATATTTGGTTACTGACATTCTTCCAAATATCTTCTTTTGTGTTCAGCAGAAGAAAGAAATTATTTTAAGGTTTGGAACAACTTGAGGGTGAATAAAAGATTTTTATTCATTTTTGGGAGAACTATCCCTTTAACTTTTGCATGAGGTAGAAACTGGAAGAAACTTTTTTTGATTCCCAAGATCATATTAGAACTGTTTTGGATTATTACATCAATTCTTTGGCTATATTTCTTTCTTTTTTATGATTAGAAATTATTGTTTAATTGCCTTATCCCCAAATTCTCAATCTTAAAATAGGTAAAATAAATCATATATCACCTCTTATCTCACATGGTAAGGGAGAAATTTCAAAATGCAATAAATAGATTAAATAAGTAAATAAGTAAATAAATAAAGACATAAAATGATGCAACACCTGTCAGCATCCATGATTAATTGACCTCACTTTGTGTTTGCTGAAACAAGTGATTTCACTTGAAATTCTCCCCTTACCAGACATAAAAAAGTTTGCTGCATTAGTTTAACTAGTTTAACTTAATTAGATAGTTCACCCCAAAAAAAAAAAAAAAAATGTTGTCATAATTTAGCCCACTCACCCTCATGTTGTTCCAAACCTGTATGAGTTTCGCTTTCATTTTGCTAAACACAAAAACAGATAATCTGAAGAGTGCTGGTGACAGTTCACGGCACCCATTGACTTCCATAGTATTTTTTGCTACTATGGAAGTCAATGAGGTCCATCAACTGTCTGGTTACCAACATTCTTTAAATGGGTTTGAAACAACTTGAGGGTGAATAAGGTGAACATTATTTCATTTTTTAGGTGAACTTTTCCTTTAAGTAGGCCTATTATTTTTCACTTAAATAAAGTGTAATCAAATGTGCCCTTAGTGCTGTCTATCTAGTGCTGTAATCAATGCTATTTAAATTTGTTTAATTAGAAAAAAAATCTCAGTCATGCAAGATTTGAAATTGCACCCCAAAAAGCACAGCGCAGTCCTCTGAGCTACAACATCTCATATTCAGATGAGAGCCTGAGTCCGTCTAGAGTCTATTGCCCCTGCCTTCAGCTATACTTGGGCCATACAATAATTATATGGCATTTGATATAATGAAGATGACCATAAGGCAAAGCCGCTGTGGTACAATGTAAATACATACACTCATTGTTTGATGAGTGTTTGGTGCTGTTATCATTACTACTGCTGGTTTAATCATCTTCCCGGTTGTTATTACATGAAGTGACTCGAGCCAGTTCATATGGAATCCCACTGTACCTGCCAGTAACTTTCCAAGAGCCCTGAATGTCAGCCGGAGATGAAAAACAATGTCTCTGGCTTGGGCCTTAAAAACAGACAAGCAAAAGTTTAAAAACAAAAGCAATATGCTTAGATAAACTGTGCACTATAATGGAGACTTACTTGTCTGAGTCTGAGAGCTTTTACAGCACAACAGTTTTGCATAAGCAACAGGATAAACAGCCAGGTCACATTTTTAGATATGTTGTCTTTGTTTTCTAAAACTTTAAGATATGATTCTACAAGCCTGTCTTTTGTAAATAAAAGAGACTAAATATAGCTTTAAGTGGGAGTCTTCATTGTTACCAGTGTTATGTGCGTGATTAATTATGAACAAACTGTAGCAGGCCAAAACGCGAGGGAAACTTTAAGTTCTAAATTAAGAGTTGTAAATAGATCACCATCTGTGTCTCTGTAGTGCCATCACCCCTCGGATCTCTCACAGCTTACTATATAAAGTCCTTCATATATATATCCAGCATCATCCATACATCTGATCCATTGAGCTGAGAGTATGGAAATGTGAGATTCCACGGTTAAACTTTATCTCAATGTATTCATTAACCAACTCCCCCATAGCATATCTATTGCAAATAATTGTCTCAATAAATATTTTGAGATTTCATTGTGTGGGCTGGTTGTCTATACAGAGATAAATAGAGAGATAACGCCTATTGTTATACTAGGATGGTTTATAAAAGAATTTGTGTTGAAACTTCAGTCCAAGACTTCAGTCCAAGGTTTATTTATATCCCTAATGAGGTCAGATAAACTCTTACAGCCAATGACATATGCTTGCATGTACAATATACATCAATTCATCACTGCTGAAAACAGAGCTTTGAGTGCCTATGTGTTTTTTATTTTTTTATCAGAACCATGTGTTCCCCCTGATTCAGTATAATTAAATCTGGCCATCAACAATGTGAGTTTTTATATATATATATCATCTCTCATTTGCTTCAAACAAGATTCTTTAATTGTGAAGATGCAGAACATTCAAGCAACAGTTCATTTCTATATAAATGCGTGAACTGTACTTCAGTTCTAGCTAATTTCATCGAATCTCTCTCTCATTCTCTCATCCTTGCTGCCTCTATGATTGGGTGATATTTTTATAAATCTAGGTCCTGAGGCCACCTGGGGAAAACAGCACCAAATTCAGGCCATGTAACAAACCCGGGCCAGGCGAAAAAGGACTTTGACGATGATGCGTCATATCATCACAACTTTCCACAAACAGAAACAAAACACAGGTCATGAAATAGTGAAACAGGACTAAGCTCAGCACCTCAGCTAAAGAAACCTGTTTCATTCATCAAATCTGGACTGAGATGTAAAGCTTTTTTCCATTGGAAAGGAATATCGAAGATATGGTAAGTGTCCCTTTTTCCCTCTTTCATTTGCTTCTGTTTTTTTTTTTTTTTTTTTATAAAGGAATGCATCCGATTACATAACTGAAGTATTGTGGGTTCAGTTTTCTCATTGATGCTGGGATAGGAAAACATCGGAGATCTCTAAGAATGAACCTCGTGACACAATTTTTTCTCAGGATCAGCAGTTTGTTGCTATTTCTGAGGGACCCAGGACCCTGGAAAATGTTTATTTTACATCAGTAATCACCATGGAGTTTTAAATGGAACTGCATGCTTCAGTTATCCTGATTGTCATAGTGAACAGCGGATCAGCAGAGATAATCTACTTTCAATATGTAGTTACAAAATGCCATCTGTTAGAGGCTTCATATGGTCACACATTACACTGTAATTTACAATGGAACACAGTCCACACCAAGACAAACAGAAGGAGACAAAATGTCTAGCAAAATGGTTTATCATAAATCTTCACGTCATTTTATTGGCAGTTTACAGTGTCTAGTGAACAGTGTTTTTGCCTGGTTCTCTTTTCTTTTGCATTATGCTCAGATTTGTTTGTGTTAATGACATTTATCTGCAATGCTGTTTCAATCCTTCACTCCTCCTTTACTTTCAGCTCCTTTTCTTTTCCTTTGTCCTCTGCTCCACTCATCTCATCTCAGAAGCACTAAGATGGTGACCTACTTGTAATTGTCAGCGAGATTAAACTCAGATATGGTTGCTATGTCCCCGAAAATGCTGGTGCACTGGAACCAGTTTCTATGATTTGAGATCCCATAGGTGTATTTCTTAGTTTTGGAAAGGGATTTTTTTTTTTTTTTTTTTTTGATATGTATTAAAAGAGCTAATAGTGTGATTTTACCTTCACACTATTATTATTATTATTTTTTAAATTATTTTTATTCTTCACTCACGGAGGATTTGGGTGTCGGTTTAAAATCAGTGTATCTGTAATAAATTTCGAAGAACGGTTCCTATACAATTTACCAAATGTATTTTTTTAAACTATGCATTGTCTATAATAGGCTACATTAGCCCCTAGTCCTGGATTTAGCTGTTACTTTATGGATGAGATTACTGACTTTCCCACGGTTTTCCAAGTACTTTTTTTTCTCTACCACTCCGTGCGCGTGCTTGCCTGACTCGCGAGCTCCGGAAAGAAGCAGCGGGTATGACGCTGAAGGAGGGAGCGCGCATGTCGGGATAAGGTTTGTTGAGCTGGTTACATACACGGAGAAAGACATGTAGACTTCGAAGAAAAGAATGACGACGTCTAACAAGTTTGTGATTGTTTGGGCTTTGGTTGTGGTTTCTCAGTTCTTCCTCAAGTCGGAATGAATGAAGTTCAGGTAGGTTTAGACTCGTTTATCCGGTAGTTTTGTTTTTCAAAATGTAGAGATAAACTTCCTTACTTAGCCTACAGAAACTTAAACTTGTCAAGCTTCATTAGAATTGAAGTCGGTTACAGCAGTCAATGGGAACAGATCGACTGTCAAAAAAGAGGGAGACATGGTATGATTTGGACACCTGCTACCTGTTATACAGAACAATAATTCAACATTTTAAGAATGTAAAAAGAAAAACCTGTCAATTGGTTAGCGGTAAGCTTAAAATAATGTTTTTTATTATTTTAATATGCATTTTTTTTTCTGTAAATAAACAGTACGAACAATTTACGGATAAATATTTAAGCCATGTTTTGGTAAAAAAAGTATGAATAGCCTTGGTAACTTATGAGAAAATGGAATTCTCAGAATTCCTTACATGAACCATTAACCTACTACATTTGTGTATGTTGTTTCTTATTGTGTTATCAATTATGTAGGCTGGTGTTTATGTTAGATTTTTTATCTTACCCTGATGGTGTTTTTGTGGATATCAGTGTACTCTGTCATGTTAATAAGGGCCATAATCGCAGAGGCCTTCCATCGCCATCTGTGCTAGTTTCAGTACATTTTACAATATCAAAATATTTTATTCGATCATTTAGATATAGATATATTACACTTATATATTACAGTTTCTTGCAATCTCCGCTGGCATTTTTCTTACAGTAAATTTAACAAAATATTTACAGTGCAACATGAAAGCATTTGAGAGGGTGTTAATACTGAATCATGCATTTACACAAAACACTGATATAAATAGTGCATAAAATACATATTTGGGTAAATGTATTGAGAAGAGAGATAATTAGTTGATTTAAAATACAGACTGACAGGTTTCTTGATTTCTCTCTGCTGTAGGTAAGAGCGATTGACACTGTGTCAGTCACTCTGCAACATCTGTGTCTGCAATCTCAGCCAGTGTGAATGAGGACGTACTATGCACCTGGATATATACTGTTTTTTTAGTCCCAGTTTTATCTATTTTACGTACTGAAATCTTCAAATCTGTTCTTTTTATCTGTGATCATGATTAAAAGTGAAAACAAAAGTGAACGGGCACTGAGAAGTGCATCTCCTCACAGGAACGCCTATAAGTCAGACTTCCATTCCATCAAATGCTCATTTGATGGGAGCGCATCAATCAGCTCGACTTCTCCCTTCTCTTGTGGAGGCAATGAGACCCGTGGCAGACCGTCAGGCGACAAAGTGAGCAAAATAAAAAATATGTTCTTGCAAATGGATGAAAAACAGAATCAAGACAGTCCCAATTTCGCCAAACCTACATCACCCAAATTTCCACTGGATTCCACCCCTTACAGATCCAGCCTGAGTAGCGTTTCCAGTCTAGATTCAGCCTTCTTTGAGGCACGAAAAACAGAGGATGTTTCCATTGACAAGGCAGCAATGGCTGAGAAGTTCTCAATGACCAGAAAGCTGTTTGAGAGTGGCCTTAAAGAGCAGTCTCCAACGGAGAGATCTGCCTCTGTTAAAGTTATCTGGTCCCAACCATTTGAGAGACAAGACAGGAAAGTGTCAGTTACTGGAGAGAGAAAGGACAAACCTAAAGAGCTAGAGGGACCGGCAAAAGAAAGGGAGTATGAGGAGAAAGGGAGAAGCGAAAGTGAGACACCATCACATAAGCTGAGTGTGTCCATGAATGCCGGGCCAATATCCAGACGTCTGGAGAGTTTTATGTTGGACAGTGATAGTGAGTCACTGTCAGCAGCTCCCTCAACTGAATCCCACAGTCCCATAAGCCATTCCCAGTCACCCTCTGCTGCTAGTGACCATTCTGATCCCCCTTCATCACCAGACAGCTGTAGTTCCCCAACCTCTTATTCACTATGGACTGATTCTCCGGCTGAAACATGTTTGCCCAAGTTAAATGGTTCAGATTCACACAGTACCCCTTTAAATGGAGTCTGTACGGAGAAGACATTACATAATACTAGTTCCACAGCAAAAGAACATATTAATGAGTCTTCAGAAGATAGCGTCTCCTCAGATCCCACTCTTCTGGATACAAGCGAAAAGATCCATCACTCGTCTACAAGGAGTACCACTAGTCATGGATCTGTAGCAGAGGATCCTGCACATCAACAACAGCAAGTTGAAGGCAATAACTCTGAGAAGGTTTCTGGTTTGTCCACAGTCAGAGCTGAGCTGGTAGTGGTGAAGACTGAATCATCCGAGAGTGAAGGCAATGAGGAGGAACGTGTTGAGGATGATGTTTTTGAAGAGGCTGGAAAGGAGAACCAATCCCCAAATCACAATTCTGAGAGGGTGTTGACCAGCAACGAGGAGCTACAATTAACATTCCTTGAGAAGGAATCAAAACAGAGCGTTAAGGAACATGAGGAGGGATGGAGGGCGGGTGAGGAATCTGTACAGACTGGAAGAAAGGAAGACCATAGAGGGGAGGGAAAGTTTCTTGAGGAGAACATAATGGAAAAAGAAGACGAGGAGGAGGAGGAGGAGGAGGAGGAGGAGGAAAAAGACAACAAGGAAGTAGAATTAAAGACACGCCGAACTGAAGAGGAGCCCGTACTGGAGACTGTTATGAAGGAAAGTGAGCAGAAAGCTATTGATGTTGAAGATAAGGAACAGCAGGATGAACAGAGGAAAGGAGACGATGAGGGAGTAGAAGCTGTTGAAGCTATAGAGGAGGACGATGATGAACAAGACATGGAATATGACGTCTTATCAGGAAAAGAGAGGCAACAGCAAGATGATCAGTGCTTGATGGGGAAAAGATCTTTAATTTGTGGTATTGAGAATGCAGCCTTTGTGGATGACAAGGACAACAGGACCGATTTGGAATGTCAAGTGAAGGAGGAATCCCAGGAATTTGAGGAACTTCCAGGGCTCTCTGATGAGGAAGACCTCAGTCCAAAGAGAAAGATCAAGTTCTCTACATCACCAATCAAGGTACAGTATGTCTCAACTAGTCTTACTATTTGGTAGAAACCTATCAATTAAAGAGTTTAAAGTACTTCAAATTATTTTTTATTCAGCGTTAGCATTTTTTTTCTGTTGGTTTGTACTCCCTCTGGAATGGTTTAGAAGGTTTTCGTTAGAGCTTGAAGGAATTAGCCTGCCGGCAGTGACCCAAATCTGTTTGCACATTTACCAGATGCCCGTGGCTCAATTCGGTCACCACCTTAACTCTTAATTTTATGAAGCATTCTTATGGTGGTACTATTGCAGCTATTATTCAAGGTTTATATGACAAGATCCTACTTGTTTGAAGGTATTTGGCACCCACGTCTTTTATTTGTTTTGCCTCAAAATACAGAAAAACTTTTTTAGCACAAGGAATATAGCTTACCTGTCTGAAACGATTAAGAAATTATTCTTTATTGTGGCTACACCAGTGGTTCTGGATCAGTGTAAAATATGATCTACCTGGAACATTTAAGGTAACAGCTCTCAACAGAGGTCATGCCTGAGCTTGCATCAGTTCAGGCATGTAATATCCTATGTCTCTCCTGTACTGACAGACTTTTTTTTTAACAGAGAAATGTGTAAGGATTTAATTCCTTAGAGGCTTTACCCCTGGCCTCAGTTGATATGACTCAAATACGAATCGTCATGTAACAGACAAACACGATTCTCCAAAACAGACCATTTACTGTAAAGTGATCACAACAACATATGTTTCCTCACTAAAGCTGTTCATAAAGACTGACTGGTGAGTGAATTTAATCTGTTAGCATACAAGTGATTGTAGCTTAATATTGAGGTCAGCATCAGAATGCACATTCACATAATCAGATTCAAAAACAGACACTATCCAAAAATGTACAGCTCCAGTCTGATTGGCTGGTTTCGACACCATTTTCAACAGTCCAACTGGTATAAAAAAAAAAAAAAAAAAAGTAGTTAAGAAGGTATATGTTGATACAGTGAGTAGATAAATTAATCTCTCTGTGTATTTGGTCTTTGTTTACAGAACAAATATCTTAACATTCTTAAATCAAGAGATGTCTTCTTTTCTGAGAAATGTATCAAAATTAAGTTTATGCTCTAAACGAGAAAAAAATATATAGGGTAAGAAAAGGTACTTTTCCTATCCCATTGGCAGTTATATTTTTTTAACTTGATTTTGACAACTTTATTGTACATCTTTTGTTTGAGGTGCTTAACAGATATTCACAAGCAGAACTATGTTTGTGAATCATGTCTGATTTATTTGTGTTAATTTTTAACACAACGTCTACATAGGTTTCTACTAATTTATTTGTGTTAATTTTTAACAAAGTCTACATAGGTTTCTACTAATTTATTTGTGTTAATTTTTAACACAAAGTCTACATAGGTTTCTACTAATTTATTTGTGTTAATTTTTAACACAAAGTCTACATAGGTTTCTACGAATTTATGCTGTGTTCTTCTAACTACTTTGACAATGCTATGCACATTTGATTATTTAATTATTTGATTAATTAGTGTTAGGCCTAACTTTTTTCCCATTGTATTGTGTACACTATTTAAGATAAACCTGCCCTAAACAGCACATAAATACAAATCGTATAAAGTTTGTTGCTCTATATGTCTTTTCTGGCCACAGGAGACTTGTGCCAGTAAGTACAGATTTGAATATTTTAGTCATATAACTGATCAAAGCAAAACACACAACTCTTTGATCTTCATCTGTTTGAGACCAGGCACTGGATTGCATAAAACAGAAAATGCATTGTGCTGTCATTCATATGTCTGACTTTGGGAAAGTGGAATGCTTTAAAAGGGCATTGTATAGGGACGGACAAGTATCCTGTGTGTGCCTGTGTAACTGCTGTTCTGTGGAAGCCCATGCCTTTGCATTTTATTCAGAGTACAAATCTATTATTCTGTTCATTTGTGAGAACAAATTAAGTGTGTTACAGTGCAGTTGGTGGCAAAAGTCCACTGTTTTGCCCAAAAGACCAGTCAGTAACTATTGGCTGTATGTGTGTTTTATTCCCCGTGGACTGCAGTTGTTCTCAGCACTCTTAAAACATCTCTTAAGTTTGGAAACCAGGTCATGTATTTCTTCAGAGCCTCACAGACTGAAGATGCCATGGATTTATTGTCTGGGTCAGAACATACCAAGTCAGTAACATTTCAGATTACCATAGCTGAATGTTCAGTACGTCACGTCCGACATCCCTTCCTCCTTGGTGTGCCCTCTTTGAGCATGTGGATTAGGTCAGTGTCAATTCGCTGTCAGTGTATTTATAGAAGTGGGATGAGCAGCAGTTGGTAACTAAACATTTGTCTTGCACTATGATGTGTTTTCTCTCTAAATCAGGAAGCACAGGTCTCCCTATGTGTACATATCATAGTGTTCCAACATTTTCCCCCCTTCACCCTCAGGATGAGCCTGTTTCTTTATTTGTGGACCTCTTGTGTTTACTCATCCTGTTTCCCATATATATAGGATCCGTAGGAAGTGAGTTGCCTGTCTCATATAGGTTGCGAATGAGGATTTCCTTTCAACAGATGTTTGGACTTTGATGAGACAATGGCTTTGAATATTAGCTCATAAACTCATGGTTTGATCCCAGCTGTTCTAGACAAAATGTGTTGTCTTCACAATCCATCTTTAACCCAAAAATGCAGATTCTTTTTCACCCCAAAAAGAAAATTCTTTAATCATTTACTACGTTTCAAAGCTGTATGTTTTTTTCCTTTTCCTTTGGAACATAAAAGATTAATTTTGAGAAATGTCTCATAATTTTGTGTGTGTCTGTGTTTTGTTTTGTTGTCCATACTATGGAAGTCAATTAGTCACCAAAACTCAATTATATATTGCTGACTTGTTTTTATTGCACACCAATTTTTAACGCTGCCAATGGATCAGTTTCCTAATTAGAACAGTTTTATTCTGTAAGAGTTCTGATAATATTTCTTGATCATACTGCTTTTATGTCATTCCAACTCTGGCTTTCAGTTTTGATGCTCAACCTGAATGCTGTGACATCTGTTGTTTCTTCCTTATTGTAAGTCATAGTTCCCTGACAGTCTCTCTCAGTCCCAGTAAGAAATAGTCCTGTGTTCTTGCTAAAAAGCCACAGCTTAAAGGAGTGAGAGAGGGAGGGAGGGAGATAGAAAGAGACACTGTGCTTGAGCAAGTTGGGGAAGAAAAGGACATTGTTCAGAGGTGCACGCTTACTCCATGACAACTAGAGACACTAGACAAAAGAAAGTAGAGAAAATAAATGAAAGAAAGGGAAGAATGGCAATGTGGTATAGAAAGAAAGATTGAGGAAAGGATGGGTGGTGGAAGCAAAAGTGAAATGGTACAAGAAAAGAAAAATGGAGAGGGAATACTGTTACTTTGCAGTGTATAATTGATTCAGAGGCAGTGTTTTCCTTCTGTTTAATTCTGCTGCTGTACGCAGTCTAAGTCTGGTGCCAGTATTAGAAATCCATACCATTGACTGACCTGCTTTTTAACTGCCTATATGTCAGCCTAAACTAACCACTAAAGTTATGTGGACATGTCATTCATCTATAGTGCCTTCATAAAGGTGTGGTCACATTTGCTTTTGTATAGTGAAATACTTCAGGTAGAATGCAGTCATCTCAGTAGGAATCTGTCCAATCAGGAATTTTGCGCAAAGTGAAACAATTCCTCATGCATGTGTAGCATCCCCAATATGTAGCAAAGAAGTTCCCCCAAATATTGTCAATAAAGCCAGCTTCCAAATCAATTATACAGACAATTATGTCTGTAAGGCAGTGTGTCCGAACCACTGTGCAGCGTCAGGTCTGCCGTGGAAAATTATAAAATTCCCAAAAATAAGTAAAAATAAATGCTACGAATAAGAATATATCATCACTGTCGGGCAAAAAATCATTATTTTTGATTTATAAAATCAATGCTATTTCGAAGAAAGCAGTTTCCCCAAAGCGTTAAGCTACTACGCAATGTCAAGAGAACGTCTCGAAAGGGAACCACAATACCAATTTCGACGACACAGTGTTTAATTTTTTTTAAAGATATGAGGTTTCCGCCCGACAAGGACGATATGTAAATTTGTTGTTTTATCATCACCAACAACATCATAGCTACCTACAGTATATGACTTTATTGTGTTCCTACCTGACTTAAGCTCAAGTTTCACATTAAATGTGAGTACTACTTTAATATAACATCTAGTTTTAAACTACGATTTAAAGCAATGCATGTTAGTGCAAGTATGTTTTATTTTTATATAGTGGTGTGCCGTGGCAAAAAAAAAAAAAAAAGGTAGGGAAACACTGGTGTAATGAAATAATGTTTCAAAATCGTGATTAAAATGGAAATCGCAATATTGATTTATAAAATTGTGATAGTATTTTTTTGTCCATATCACACAGCCCTAGCCCTAGCATCAAAAGGCATGCCAAATCCCCATGAAAATATAATAAAAGTCATCCACATGGCTGTTGCACTGTATTCTAACTGTTGTTGCTTTATGTGTGGAACAGCACATCATTTAAATCATTAACTGAAAATCTTGATATCCTCCCTAATTCTTCTTGCCGTGATCACAAGAGTTTATGAGGGAAATAGTGATGTCTGATTTGTGGACTAATCACTCTTAAATCAGATCTTTTCAAAGAAATGTTTGGTCAAGTTCACGAAACTGATCTGAATGATTTGTTCACAGATCAGATAGACTCAGTTCTTGAGTTTAGCTCAATGAATGGTTTTCCAGTCTTAGCTGTTAACAGCTCACTGAAGAGAAAGATAATCAGTGAGTAATGGCTTGAATTTCAGTCTGTTCCTCACACAAAGTACTTGCATCTCTTTTGAAGACTTGGCACATAGAGCGGGAGTCATATGGACAACTTTTGTGGTGTTTTCATTTATGTTTTGAAGCTTGAATGCCTCATTCCGTATTTATAAGTATGGGCCAAATTGCTAAATTATGCTACCTTCACATGCTATCGGAATTAGCGTAAATATGAGTTTCCTAGTAGGAAATTAGACATGAATGCCCTCTCAAGTTGTATTTACTTCTAGGAAACTCAGAGATCATTTTGAGTTTGTGAGTTGGGCATGCCATAAACTTTAAACCACAACAGCTACATCGCCTTGTCTTGCTGTTAAAGTAGTGCATATTTTCATAACCTTTTGAAGCATATTGTATGTTTTATGCACAGCAAAAATAGCTTGTATTGACCAAAATTCCAGAATTGTCAGCAAGCTGAATATCTAGGCCGTATAGCATTTTATGGCTGTCAACGAATGGGACACTTAATTTAAATTAAAAAGATTTCCTCAATAATTAAGCAAGAATATACCTGGTGCCCTCTATGATTCCTGCTCTTTCCGACAACAAAGCACTTAAACGCGGCAAGCTCATAATCACGATAGCATGTAAAGGCAGCATTAACATGTAAAAGTGGGCAGTCATAAACAGGAAGATTTATGAATGTCTATTTTTTTCACGAATTATCTGGGTGGACCTTTTCTTATCAGAACATTGTGTTACAGCAACATAAATTGTGCAATCAATAAATCACTGATTCATGTATTCAATCAGATGTGGGTTTGCATAGGTGTGGTATTTAATTGTTTTTGCTCTTTCGCAGGTGTACTTTACCTTCTCTAATGAAGATTATGATCGCAGTAATGAGGATGTGGACCCCGTGTCTGCATCTGCTGAATACGAGCTGGAAAAGAGGGTTGAAAAGATGGATGTTTTACCTATAGACATTCAAAAAGGTTTCATTTACACTTTTATCCAAAAATGTGTTCCTGAATTTACTGTCAAAACTTGCATGAGTACTGTATTTTGAGCTGCCTTTTTTGTGTGTAGGTAATGATGGCCTAGGAATCAGTATTATTGGGATGGGGGTTGGGGCAGATCAAGGACTAGAGAAGCTGGGCATTTTTGTGAAAACCATCACAGAGGGAGGTGCAGCTCACCGAGATGGACGGTAAGAACTTGTCATATTTCACTTATGATATTCAGAATTAAACCTTCTCTGTGTGGTAGTGAACAGTAACTAATCAAACAGATTCTGGTGATTCTGTATCCAAATGAGCTTTGGTGTTTTTTTCTTAACAGAATTTGGGTAAATGATCAGATTGTGGAGGTAGATGGAATCAGTCTGGTTGGTGTCACTCAAATCTTTGCTGCCACCACTTTGAAGAATACCAAAGGTCTGGTCAAGTAAGTATTGACACACCAAACTAAGGTTAAATTGAGTTGTGTGGAACTGTAGCTAAAGTTCAGGACCAGTGACATTGTAGCTTTCAAGCCCCACCAGAAATTAGCTGTGATCTCACACTATTGTGCAACTCACTCCAGGTTGCTCTCTAGAGATTTTCCCTGTACTACCTTTACTGTACGTTATGGACAATGAACATGTATTACCTATTAAGGAGGAAGTGTCGAGTAATGATTCACCAGGCCAAATCTAATCGCATAGTCAGTAAAATACCAAAAGGTTCATAGTCCCTGAACCTCATGAAGGAATTTTACGTCCTCCAATGCAGGTTTCTCATTGGCCGGGAAAAACCAGGAGTGGAGAGCGAGGTGGCCCGTCTGATCAGCGAGACTTTACAACACGAGGCAAGCCCTGAAAACAATGAGCCAAAAGATGAAGACCATTACGAAGCCCAGAACCATCAGCTACAGGATGAAAACCATATTTCTCAAATCCACGACCAATATCAGGATCAACAGGAAATTGTGCCACTAGCTGAAAAGAGTGTTGTGCAACAGGTCTGTGAATTGAACATATAAAGATAAGCTTTTTGTCATGAATAAATGAGTCACTAAGTAATTGTTGGGCCCATATTATGATTGATACAGGATAAACAGAAAGAGACTGAAAAGGAGCAGGGGACAGAGGATGCGTCCAATGACTTGGCACAGGAAGTGTTTTCACAACTGAGGAGCCAAGGCATTGATCTACCTGAAGATATCGATCCTACTGAGCTAGAACAAAAATTCAAAGAGGTATAATGTCAATTTGCTTCTATTTACATACACCTTATTCATCATTGTTAAGTGCTCACTCTTCAGTCTCACTTGAATTCTGTTTTTATAGCTGCAGATAAAACACAGTATCACAGTCACAGAACTCAGTCAGTTGAGAGAGAAGGTAGGATTAAAAATGCTATTTTTTATTTATTTAATAACTTCTGGACCTGGAGAGCTGTTTAACTCTTTATGTGTATGTTATTTCATAGCTGCAAGTGAGTGAAGCAGAACGTAAGTCTTGGGAGACTCGAGGTGCAGCTCTTGAAAGGAGTGTTGAAGAGAGCAGAGAGCGCATTGAAAAGTTGGAAAAACACTGGCTTGATGCTCAGGCCCTCTGTAAAACCATCAACCAGCGTTTGAATGAAGCCCAGAGTCAACATGATTCCCTGCAACTCAAATACAATAAGACCCTCACACTTCTACAGGAGCACCAACAGAGGTGTGTTTGAGCATGCAATGTGTTGTCATAGCAGAATCATTCTGGGAAGTGTTGGTGTGGCATTCTCAGAAATGTACTGATTTGCGGAAATATGAATCAAGCTGAATTATTGGAAATTCGTATGCTCCAAACAGCAATAGATGAGACAAGAATATTAAGCAGAAATGCATTTTGTCATGCTTTGTTAATGGTGGGGCTCTTCTTGACCTGTAGAGAGTCTGAATGTGCAAGGAAAGAGGCAGAACTGAAGAGAAAACTGGAGCAAAGGGAGGGAGAATACAAGAGCAGTGTGAGGCAATTACAGCACAAGGTAAAACTACATCCTGTTCATGTTCATGTTCATTTCTCTTCTTTTGAACATTGTGAGGCCACAAACATTAATATCATTCTGTTGTGAGTTTTCACTGGTTATGTGATTGAATGTGTTATACTTGCGTCATCACCTTTATTTTTATAGCACTTGATACAATACAGATTGTTTCAAAGCAGCTTTACAGTGATCATCAGGGGAAAGAAAATCAATGATGCAAATATAGTTCAATTTGACTGTAAAGCAGTTCTAAAAAAAAGTGTTTTAATGTTCATCTAGATCATCAAGATAATTTTAAACAGACCTGATCATTCATTAAACAGGTAAAGATTATCAATTATTAAATTAGTTCAATTCAGCTATAAAGCAGCTCTGCAGAAAACGTCTAGAGTTACGACTGTAACCCATGTTCCCTGAGAAGGGAACGAGACACTGCGTCGGTTACGACACTTTGGGGAACGCTCCCCAACATAGTGCCTCTGAAGCATGAGTGAAACTAAGCCAATCTTGATTGGTTTTGCATCATGATGTAACGTGTGGCGGCATACACGGAAGCTACAAAGGGACGCCGGCACACAACAGCGTCAGCTTCTGTGATGAAGCAAGTCGCTCCCAGGCAAGAGGAAGGCATGGCAGAGGGATGCAGTGTCTCGTTCCCTTCTCAGGGAACATGGGTTACAGTCGGAACCTGAGACGTTCCCTTTTGAGGGAACTCGAACTGCGTCGATTACGACACTTTGGGGAAGGAGTACCCACTATGCCACAATGAGCCCTGATGCTGCACACAGGCACACTTAGGACAAGAGGACTAGAGTGCCAGGTGTTGAAGGAATGTCCAGACTGTAAAATCTAATAAAAGTGTGAGGGGTGGCCCATCCAGCTACTTTTCACACTTCTTGGATCGGGGCCCCTGAAAGGATGTCTCTAGAGGACGCCATGCCTCTGGTTGAATGAGCCCTCATGGCCCAAGGTGGGCAAACTGCGCACCTGATAAGCCATAGATATAGCCTGAACGATCCCGTTGCTGATGGTCTGTTTAGGTGCAGGAAGCCCCTTCTTGGGCGACCCGAAACACACCAGCAACTGGTCTGTCTTCTGCCATGAAGAGGACCTCTGAATATAAATCTTGAGAGCTCTGACAGGGTAGAGCAAATTAAGTCTCTCTTCATCCGCCGTCACATGAAGCGGAGAATGAAAAGCCTGCAGAACCGTAGGCCGTGCCACATTAGAAGGCACTTTAGGCACACAGCCCGGCCTGGGATGCACGATAGCCTTAATGTCGATCACCCATGAGATATTGAGAGCGCCCAAAGGTCTTCTACTCTCCTCAGAGAAGTAATGGCTAGTAAAAAAGCTTCCTTGAGGGAAAGGTTCTCGGCCTCAGCTGACTCCAGAGGTTCGAAGGGGGCCTCGACCAGCCCTTCGAGAACCACTGCCAGGTCCCATGTGGGAATCCTGGTGCGCGCCACAGGTCTCATCCTCCAAGCCCCACGGAGGAAATGTACGACCAGCTGATGTCTTCCCAGAGGCCCATCACCCAGAGGAGCGTGGAAAGCTGCACTGGCATCCACGTACACCTTGAGTGTGGACGGGGTAAGACCAGCCGAGAAGCGATCTTGGAGGAACTCCAGCACTGAAACCACCAGGCCGTTAACTGGGTCCACCTCACGTTCTCTACACGAAATGGTGAAAACATTCCATTTCAGGCCGTACAATGTCCTCGTGGAAGCAGCTCTAGAGCTGAGTATGGTCTCTACTACTCCTACTGACAGGCCAGCCTCTTGGTACTGTGCCCCCTCAGGGGCCAGACCCACATAGCTCTGGCCGAGAGTAAAATATTGAGCCCTCTCCCTGCATCAGCAGGTCCCTCCTGATGGGAATCTCCCATGGAGGGCCGTCCAGGAGCGATATTATGTCTGAGAACCATACTCGGGCCGGCCACAACTGGGCTATTAACAGTAGACTGACCCCGTCGCGACACACCCTCTGTAGAACTCCCGGGAGCAGAGCGGGGAAAATGTCAGGTCACGTCTGCACCATGGCATCCAACCCCAGCGGGGCTGGATGTGTGAGGGAGAACCACAGTGGACAGTGTGTCGTCTCTCGAGACGCGAAGAGATCCACTTCCACTGGCCCGAACCTCTGACATATTGACTCCACCACCTCAGGGCCTTAACGGAGTCGCCGAACAGGCCAGAAGGCGAAATTGGGGCATCAAGGAGGAAAGCCCTGTCTTCCTCTTGATGCCCGATAAATTCAGCCAGAGGTGTCTCTCCGTGTCAACCATAGCCGCCATAGAATGGCTGATAGCATGGGCCGTTTCTTTGGTGACACGGAGAGACAAGTCGGCAGCCTTACGCAATTCAGCTATATCTTCAAGTGTTGGTCCCTCGCCCTCATAAATATCCTTAAGAATGTCGGCCTGGTAAGCTTGCAGCACCGCCATAGTGTACAGACTGGCACCAGCCCGCCCGCCATATAAGCCCTGCCCACTAAATTAGATGTATCACGGCAGGGTTTGGTGGGCAGCACCGGGGTCTTCAGGGATGACACAGCGTCGGGTGAAAGATAGCTAGCCAATGGCTCTTCCACTCGCGGCATCATCCTGTAGCCATTATCTCTCGCCCCTGCGATGTAACTATAGTCAAGGAAACGGGGGTTGGACAAGCGAGATGTATATGGAGTGTTCCACGATTTACGCAACTCATTGAGGCTGGTCTCTGTGCTGCAGGAAGCGCTCGTCCAACTTGCTTTTGCTTTGCGCTTCCTGCCTTTCAAGTGACCAACTAATATTTAAACGGTACGATTTAATCTTCTCCAAAATCCCCGCCTTCGATGCTGAGCATGTCCGCTTCCTCGGAAGCAGACAGTTCAAGCATCGGGTTCTCCACTTGTGAGGAAGATGCCGCTGTGCGGGCTTGAGAATTCTGGCAGAGAATTCCTGAGAAAGTGCCTCAGCAGTCTCAGGAACTCCTAGCTGATCCATTTGTGAGCCCCATGATGAGCGCCACCGCGCCGCCTCAACTGGGTTCGCGAGCCTGACAAACAATTGGTGTGTGTGTCCACCCGTGATGTAACGAGGGCAGTGATGTAATGAGCATATATATATATAGAGAGAGATATTACAGACAACATTAAATAAGACACACACGACAGAGAGCGCTTGCTGAAGAATAGAAAGCTGACGCTGTTGTGTGCGTCCCTTTGTAGCTTCCGTGTATGCCGTCACACGTTACGTCATGAAGCAACACCAATCAAGATAGTGTTTAGCTTAGTTTCATTCATGCTTCAGAGGCGCTACGCTGGGGGGCGTTCCCCAAAGTGTCGTAATCTATGCAATTTGAGTTATCTCGAAAGGAAACGTTCAGTTTCATCCAATTGTGTTTTTGTGCAGTCAAATCAATAATATTTTTGAATATTAAATGTCCCCAACTAAGCAAGACAGAGGCAACAGTGGCAAGGAACCCAGACTCCATCTGGTGACAGAATGGAGAAAAAAAAGTAGGTGGCTCTTTTAGAAAAGTAGAAATACCCTAATTACTCCAGTACACAAAGCCCTATGCAACTTTCCGTTTCTGACGCCTGCTTTTCACAGAGAAGAAAATAAGTTAAATTGTATTTACGTTATCATAAATAGCAGTTCAGATTTCTGTATGCGCTATGGTGTATAATCAAACAACACCAAATACAAGAGTACAGAAGAGACATTCTGGATTCTTCCTCTACTATCTCTCACATTTTGCAAAAATATAGCAGCAGCTCTGGTCATATGATTAAAAGGGTGAATCTTATTGGTTGGTCAGCTTTATTTATTATTATAACACCTCCTTAACACACATTAAAGGCTGTTCAAACACAAACACACACACACACACACACACACACACACACACACACACACACATATATATACTGTATATATATATATATATATAATTTTCGCACCAAACATTTGTCTTGGTGTGAACAGGTCTTAGCCACTGGTGGTTACGGTTGGTATCACACATAATGATTAAGCTAAAACAGATGTTAGTTGTCCATGCAAAATCATAGCAGAAAAATTTAGCCTTTTCTTCCTGATGCTTAAGAGTTATGAATACACATTTATTTAATTATCAGTTTAAGAAGCATTTAGTGATTATAAGAAAAAAAGAGAACAGGATAGAGTCTTATGAGTGTATATGCAGGTAATACTTCTTTGCATTTCTCAGATAGCTTGTCTGGAGGGCCGCACTGGATCAAACCAACCCGAAGAGTCTTACAGCCCTGCAGGAGAGAGTCAACCTAGCAGTCCGACCTCCGGTTCATCTGAAAGAAACGGACTGTCTACAGACGACCTTCAATCTGGTACAAAAGTCCAATTATTTATTCTGTGAAAGCTGGTCAAAATAAAGGACTAACAGTTATATCTTGCTCTAGTTACTCTAGTTTATTTGGCTTGTAATACCTTGATTAATTATTATTTTGTCTGGAAAATATTAAACAGGCTAGCCTGAAAGTGTAGTCTTTTCTGGTTTTGAGATATTGGTGTCTGTCGTTCCTCAGATGCAGACTGGGGAGATGTTCCTCAGACGGCTCGTCTGGACTGTAGTGTCTACAGAGCCAAAGCTAAGCTGGCACAGGGATCCCAACGCAAGCGGCCATCTCGAAATAAACTCAGAGAGTCAGCGAGAGGCTCACAGGCACCTAGCCAATCACAGGTATGTTGAACCACAAACATTTAAATACCTCACAGAGTTTCATTGCAGGTCACATAATTGTAAGGTTAAAGGGATGGTTCACCCAAAAATGAAAATTAGCCCATGGTTTACTCACCCTCAAGCCATACTAGGTGTACATGACATTCTTCTTTCAGACAAATACAATCGGAGTTATATAAAAAAATGTCCTGGCTAATCCAAGCTTTATAATGGGAGTAAATGGCTGGTGAAAATTTTAAGATTAAAATAACTAGCTTCCACCAGACGACCGTACGCACACTACGCAAGTCGACTTGCGCCACAAGAGTAACCCGTGACGCATGTATGACGTAGGATGTAGGAGTATCGTAAGCTTAGACACCTCTTTTGCGGTTTAAATAAATAGGACTGTGCAACAAACTGAAGCTCCTCTTCAATTATATAGAAATCCTCGTCACATCTCTTAAAAATTTCTAATTCGCGACCGTTGTTTTGTTTTGCTCTTTCTTCTGAGCTTCCACGTTCGTCATTACGTCGTGCGTCGGTTCAGGGGTTAATCTTCCACCGTAAATCGATGCGTACGGCCATCTGTCGGAAGCTAGTGATTATAGTTTATAAAGTTTTAAATATGGGTATTTTCCTTACACAAATGCATGGCTTCACTTCAGAAGGCCTTTATTAACCCCCTGGAGCCATATGGATTACTTTTAGAGTGAATGGATGCACTTTTTTGGGCTTCAAATTTTCACTAGCCATTCTCTCCCATTATAAAGCTTGGAGGAGACAGGACATTTTTTTAATATAACTCAGATTGTATTCGTCTGAAAGAAGAATGTAAAATACACCTAGGATGGCTTCAGGGTGAGTAAATCATGGGCTAATTTTCATTTTTGGGTGAACTATCCCTTTAAACTAGCCTCTACTGTAGGATTTAAAAGAAAGTCTCACAATTTCTTAAAGTGTAGATGGATTAGACTTGTTGTTTGGGAAAATAACAGTGTGGTCTGTCCTTCTTTTTTTATTTATTTTTAACAAGATTTTCCAGGTCCTTCTTAAGGAGGAGACTTTTGAGTATTTAATGCTGTTATTTACAAATATACACTTTTCAATTATTGCAATTTTGCAATAATTTCAATTTGATTTCTTCAAATCAAAGTTTATCAAATTAAATCAAATGTAAATTTTATCTCGTTTATAGGAATCTGTGTGCATACAAGATAACAATCAAGAAAGAACAAACAGTGAAAGAAGGCGATCTTACCTCGAGAGCCTAGCCATACCCATTCCATCTATACAGTTTGGTCATGACCAAACAGGTGAACCAGGCGGAGGCGATGTATTCATTCAGAGCCAAACACCCCAAGGAGGCAGCAGCACACAAGCTAGCCTGTCTCCACCTAAAGACTCTTCTACCCCTCAGTCCCCATCCTCCTCACAGTCCTCCTCTAGTCTATTTATCAATCTGAGAAACAGGAGGAGCAAAGGCAAGGAGCGCAGCAAGAGCAGAGCGAGCAGAGGTACAACCATAAGAAAAAACTTCTCCAATGTTTTCTTGAAGTACTTTTTCTTTATATCTCCTACTACCACTGGTTTACCTGCTCAGCTCAGACTTTTGATTTTTATTGTTCTTTCATTTTTCAGATGAAGAGAGTGATGGTTCACCAACACGAAAGTCCAAAAGACGATTCCCAGATTTCAGGTATGGCCTGGCAAGCAAATTGCTCTTGTGTGCCAATATCGGTGATATTACAACAGGGAGTAGATGGGCCACTTGTAGGAAAATTAATAGGAGAAATCATACAGCTAGAAGTCCCTCCTTTCACCGTTTTTTTTTTTTTTCTTTTTTTTTTCTTTTTTTTTTTCTTATGTTGTTTTAAATTGGTATGGCTTTCCACCGTCTACAGAACACTAAAGAAGAATTTTGGAAAAAAGTTTTTATGAAAGTCAATAGGACCCAAAACTTTCAGGCTCCCAAAAATTTATTGCGAATTTAATCCATACAACTCGACTGGTATATTCTAAGAACCTCAAACGTCATGATATTTGGTAACAAGAGGTGCGAGAACCAATGACGTTGACATTTGAGCATTGACGTTAAAGGGATAGTTCACTTTGAAATAAAATTTTGGTATGTTTTAGCTTACCTCAAGGGCATCCAAGATGTAGGTGTCTTTTTTTCCGCAGTAGTTTCAATTTTGATATTTTTAGGTCAAACCGTTCTTGTCTGTCAGTCATATAATGCAGGTCGATGGTCACTGTCTCAAAACACAAGCACAGAGTCCAAATTAAAACAATTCCCCATCGTCCAAATTAAACAATTCCCCATCGTAAGTACACATTGATGGCCTAAGACACGAAACGAGCGGTTTGTGTGAGAAAACGAACAGTATTTATATCGTTGTTATCTCTTGAACACAGCACACGTCCAAATGATCTGACGGCGCGGGCGGGTATAGATATATACATAGATGTCGCCTTGGCTACTGCAGTTCATTGGAACGAAACCGTAGCCAATCGACATCTAGTGTATACATCTATACCCGCCCGCGGGCGGGTATAGATGTATACACTAGATGTCGCCTTCGCTACTGCAGTTCATTGGAACGAAACCGTAGCCAAGGCGACATCTATTTATATATCTATACCCGCCCGCGCCGTCAGATCATTTGGACATGTGCTGTGTTCAAGAGATAACAACGATATAAATACTGTTCGTTTTCTCACACAAACCGCTCGTTTCGACTCTGAGCTTGGGTTTTGAGACAATGACCATAGACCTGCATTATATGACTGACAGACAAGAACGGTTTGACCTAAAAATATCAAAATTGAAACTACTGCGGAAACAAAGACACCTACATCTTGGATGCCCTTGAGGTAAGCTAAAACATATCAAAAATTAATTTCAAAGTGAACTATCCCTTTAATGTTGACGTTTGAGCTTTGTGTTACCGTATTTTTAGGTATTTAATGTGATTTGAGAGTGAATAAAGTCTTTTTGATCTGCACATTATACAAAGTGATCATGTCTCTTCAGGAGACTTTGAATATATCGAATCATATATATTATATTAATTTCTCTGTAACTTTGTCCTTTTTGGACCTCATTGACTTTCAGAATATGAACAAAAAAGTTTGGAATGACACAAGGGTATTGTGACATAAAACACAAATAATTGTGAACTTCCATTAAAATTCATTTTTGACAGAGGCATTTAATGTGCATGCTTTTATTATTAAGCATGATTTAGCATATATTCTTAATATAATTTTTTATTTCAGAGATTTCTTTCACCAATCAAGTACTTGTAAAACACAAAAGAATTTAACAGTTCAGACTTGTGCTCTTTCTTTTGTGTTGGTCTGTAGTGGTATCCGCAGGTCTGGAGGCAAAGGCAAAAAAAGGGAGAGCATCACACTCAGAGGATCTGTAGGGAGCAGGTTTGAATATTAAATGTCCTAATATTAGCCTACAACATGTACTGAAGTTAAGTTTAAAATCATTACAAGTCTGTAGGTCTCCTCTGATATAGATTACTTAGAATGTCTTCTGTTGTCTAAACTAAAGGGGATCAGGAGACTTACTGGATGAGTCAAGCAGCAATGTTTCCCCCTCTGGCTCCATCTCTTCCGTCCCTTCCTGTATGCCATTTTCCTGGTTTGGGGACAGAGAGAAGGGAAAAGAGAGAGAGCGAGAGAAAGAGCGTTCTGCATCCAGCTGCAGTCTTCCTCGTACTCCTTCAGAAGGATACATGGATGATCGTACAAACACGGTGAGTAGGGACCAGATGATGAGATGGTTTTTTTTTGTGTAGACCCTCAAGATGTGTTTTTCATAACTGTCTTGAGTAAGAGGAAGAGATTAGTTAACAAGTTGTGTCTTCAGTAATTGAAAGCATTCATTTTAAGGTGGTTCATTAGGTTATACCCATTTAAGAGGAATTCAGTTTGCGGTTGGTTGCATTCATTTAAGGTTAATATTTAAGCAATCCCATAACATTCAGCCTTTGATCCTAACAGGAAGTGAAGTTGTGTAATTGGGCTTATTCTGAAGGCTGTACTGTACTGTTGTGGTTTTGAAAAGACAAAGTTTTAGGATTTTCTTAAAAACAAAGAAACTTTATTATTATTAAAGATTCTGCAGTATTAGGTCACTACAACTCCTTTGTACAAAAGGTCAGATGTTCTTGCTTCCATTGAAGTACAAAGATGCTCTTGAAGAATTCTCAAATCATGCAGGACCCCGCTGTATGTAATTTTGTTTATGCAGAATGTGTTTTTCGCGATCTTCTTTCTCTCAGACCAACCTCTCCTGGCCATCTCTTCTCTCTCATTCCTTAGATTTGGTACAGTATGCATTCAGTCCCCCAGTTCATGTGTCTGTTGTGTGAGGACAGTAGTACGCTTAGTTGATAGCGGTTGCTACTAACCCTAGTGGTCTCATTTTTGGTGTGGTTATGTTTAAAGATGAAATGCATCATTGTAGTAAAGGCATTCTTACATAACATAACCTTTGGCCCACACTGATAAAGCTCAGTCCTGTTTCATAATGGAGCATTTCTATGGTATGTGTTAGTTCAGTGACGTAGTTTGTATCTGAGAATGTACACTTCCCTAGTAGGGAAAGATTGTTCTTGGTGGTTTTCTAATAACTGTATTTAATACAATTTTAGTCATCCATTATTTTCACTATCACATGCATGCTAGTAGTTGTAGTGTGCGATAGCGCTCCATTACCAGCTCTCACAAGTAATACAAAATAGTTTTGTGTTTCTACTGGTTTTGGTTTCTGGAACTGTTCTCCACTGGTACTGCTTCCAAGGCACTGAAGGTAATATCACTGCTTGTCACTGCCCCATTTTTCCAGATTTAGTTCAAACAAGCAATCAAGAGAAGAAATTAACAAAGCGATGAATATAGTAAATAAATGTGTCAATCACACGATTATTATTTTTATTTAATTTTTTTCAGTTACACTTTATTTTAAAGTGCCCTCGTTACGGTGTAATTATACAAAAAAAGTACAACATGCACTTTCTGTTTAATTAGGGTCAGAGTTTGGTAACGGACAGATGTGTAAAATAAATGTTACCCTTTCTTTCTTTCTTTCTTTCTTTCTTTCTTTCTTTTTATGTAATTAAATTATAATTGATTATTTTGGGTATTTGTGGGAGGGTGTCATAAAGCAGAAATTGTTCATTTTAATTAATTAAAAATATTAAATGTATTAATTAAATAATTAATTAAATAGAATTTACATTGATATCAGTAATTTTTTTATAAATCACTTTTTACCTTTATTGTAAAACCTTTTTGCAAAATTAAGATGTGTACATGTGTTCAGGGTATAAGTAAAATATTTGTTCTCTTTTTTTATTGTTACAACATTCATATCATTAAATTTACATAGTTTCATGAACTGCACGTAAACTATATTTTTAATTTTCTTCACTTCATCTTGAACAGTCTTTTTTTCATTGACCCAATTACACAGAAACTCTCAGTCTTGTTTAAAAAGTAGTTTTAGTCTGAACATTGAGGAACTGGTTAGATATATTTGTATTGATATAACACATTTAGTAACCCTTGAGCCACTAGCTTGATCTTTATTAAAACTGAGAAGAGCATGCTAATTCATCCCAAACTTCCCTTTTATAAACACTATATCTGTAAAAACTGTTTGTGAGAAAATCATTTGTGTCTGTTTGTGTGTGTTTACGTGTGTGTTTACGTGTGTATGTCCCCATGTCCTACTTGTTATAGACCTTATCTGTGATGGATGATTCAATCGCAGGTAGTCCTCGCTCTGTGTTGGCGGGGTTACTGAAAGAGCCCCGTCTCCTGGGGCGTTCACACACACATACCTTCTCCTCCTGCGAGGTGAGTGGCCGTGGGGTCACCACTGCATGAGCTATCCTGTAGTTAATGGTTAGCATTCGTCACACACTAACAGGTATATATTTAATCAGCACTGAACGTGAACTTCTGGTTTGTGAGGTGTTTTGAAGAGGAGAGCATGTATCACCGGTGGAATGTGTGTGTCGTGATGAAGGAATGGAAAGAATGAGATCATGCTCATGAGAAAGAGAGGTGGTAGTTCAGCATGCATGTCTTTCTGTTTCACTTTTATAGCACAGTATTATAAAGATATGGTCATGTTAGTGAAATGTCACAGAAAATTTAAGGGCAAAAAATGTCAAAAGTGTAGCAAGCAATGCATGAAGCACAGCTCACACAGAAGTCGTGAAGGAGTCTGTTGGTCAATGCGGCGAATTTGCTTGACCAACTTGAACTTGAGTGGAATCTGCATTGGGAACTTTTTTTGTCCTCACTCGAAACTTCCAATTGAAATGACAGGATTTCGCCTGCGGTATGTGGAATTTCCCTAATGATTGCAACAGTCTTTCTACGCCCTGTTGGTAAGATGTTGCCACAGGTAACATTATTTCACAAGTTGTGTTAGGTGTGTCAGTAGCTCAGTGTTAAAGGAATTAAAAATCAATCATTACTAATTCCCCCTCATGTTGTTCCAAACCCATTTGACTTACTTTCTTCAGGGAAACGAAGATGTCCTGAAAAATATTCATACTGCTCTTTTCCGTCAAATCCTCGACGAAAAATGGCTGGTGAATACCCAATTTTATCACCATTTTATTATTTTTTTATGTATAAAACTCACTATATATATAACTTAACTTAAATAAATGTGCAAATGAAAACTGAACAAATTTTTTTTTTTTTTATCATTTTCATAACAAAGCCATAAAGATGTCCTAAAGGTTGCCTGCCACAATGGCCTTGTAAATGAGGCAAAATTACCAGCCACTGTCCAAAAAGTTGCAGAATTTTGCTGGCTGTGAGTGTTAATTCCCCACACAGGAGAGCCAATGCTTTTTAGTGTCACTGACATGAATAATAATTTAAGTGAATGTCTTAAATTTAGTCATATTCTTGAGGGCAGTACTCCAATACTTGAGTCCTGGCTTATGGTCCTTCCTATTTTTGTTCCCCTCTATCCTTTCTCCCACTGCCTTTTTTCCTATATTGTCTCATCAAAGAAAAAAGACCAAAAATAAAAATAAAAATAAAAGTTAAACAATTGATTTATATATTGACGGATTTATGATGTTCCAGTATTGCAAGTCACTTTGGAGAAAAGCATTCCCTAAATGCATAAATGTAAATGTATAACATCAGAGGATTCCCAAAGATTTTATGGTTGATCAAAGGTGCTTTTTGTTCATTTATTGTGGAGCTTGGCAGCCCCTGGTCACTACATGCATTCGTTTTATTAAAAAGAACTGTGAGAAGATTTTTCAGAACATATGCCTTCAGTCTTCAGTCTATCTTGGTCTTCTTGATGTCTTCCACTGTTTCTGACCTGATTTTAGAAGTGTGCTCCAGATTCACAAGTCTGCCCTGGTAGGAATCTCTGTTGATCTGTGAACAGGCACTTTTAATTCAGGCACACAAAATTAAAAGGAAGTTTGCTTGAAATATGCTGAAGGTATATAGGTTAGGTGTTGTTTTTTTTGGTTTTTTTTGCATGGCAGGTTGGTGTAGTGTAGTCTTTTGCACCTAATGACCAGTGGTGGAATATAACGAAGTACAAATACTTCGTTACTTTACTTAAGTAAAGTACAGATACGTGAAAAATTTACTTAAGTAGAATCAGTAGTGCATACTTTTGACTTTTACTTAGTTACTTTTTGCAGCAATTATTATACTTTCTACTCCACTACATTTAAAATCAGGTACTTTTTAAATTTAAACGGGTTTTCATTGTGGTACTTCTACTTTTACTAAAGTAAATATGTCTCTGGTTATTTGTACTTTTACTTAAGTACTGAGATTCAGTACTTCCTCCACCACTGCTAATGACTCCTCAGTATAACCAGCATATGCATACTCTTGTTCTCAGACTCTTGATGATGGCCCTGCTCCAGCTGCAAAGCAATACATGTGGCAGAACCGCCCCCTTTCAGAGTGGACCAATCAGCAGGTCTGCCACTGGTTGATGGGCATGAACATGGAACAGTATATAGCTGAGTTTACAGCTAAAGGTGTGGATGGCCAACATCTCTTATGCATGGACAGCAGTAAACTTAAGGTTGGTCTGTGTATTATTATTATTATTATTATTATATATATTTTTTTGGTTGTAGTATTGGTTTAAATTATATTACACTGAAAAATGTGTTGCCTTCCAGGAGCTTGGTGTTTCTAGCCAAAGAGATCGTTCCACCATGAAGAGGAGACTAAAAGATATGAAGAAGGCTCAGGAAAAACTTGAAAAGCAGCAAGTTAAAAAAGAGAAAGAAAGGGGGAGAGAGAAAGAGGCCAGGAATAGAAGTGGCCAGCCAACAAACGTTGAATCGGCCTGCTGAGGTAGTAACCAAACCCGTTCAGTCAAGAGACCGCAAATCCGGTAATGATAATGTGTGCTGATAGATTGTCTCCCACACACAGTTGATTTATAGACTGGTGAGAAAGTAACAACAATGGGTGAACACTAGAGGTCTTCTGCCAGTAAAGCCTGTAAATGCGACTTTAATAAGTTTGTCGATAACATCTGTTTTTGACACAATCGAATTCTGTCTGCCACACTGACTTTTAACATGCATATAATGGCACTTTGAGAAAAAGGGAACTTTATTAATAATCTAATCATCCAAAATGTTGTTTCATTGGCTTTAACTGAGTTGCATGTGTTGGTGCTGTACGTGGTACTAAAAATGATTTTACTGCTGTCCACCAGAGGGCACCGATGTTAAATATGTGGCACTATGTAAATGATGTTGAGATTGTGAGTCTCATTCTTCAGAATTAAGTGGCAAATTATCACAAGCCAAGCTGCTAGTGCACAATCTGCACTTTAGCCAAAAGTCAACTAATAATCCGCGTGTGGATGTCTAAATGTGATGTGCACACATTCCCAGGGTTAGTAGAGCACACCGCAGGTATGGCTCCCTCTCCTAGTGTGCACTTTCAAGTGAACACTTCATCACCCTATAGACTTCTTTTTTTTTTTTAAAGAATCATTTTTTAAATGTCTACTGTACATAACTTTTAGTAATGTACATTTTACTGCAGAGAGGAGAGCAATTCATTGTCTTCTATGTCACAAATGATGATGATTTTACATGTGTATTAATAAATGAATATTTTACAACTACAGATTTTTATTTATTTTTATCTGTTTGATTTTAGGACATTTGTTTTGTAACTCATGACACATGCAAAGGTATTTCAAGCGCTGTCAATTAAATTATCTTTCAAAATAATCTTGGTACTTTCAGTTGTAACTTGATTTTGCATTCATTCATTCAGATGCATCAAAAATGTTGCATCACTGACTCTGCATATCAGGCCCATTTCATGTGGAAATATGAAGATAATTTCATGTTGTCAGCTGTGGAAATTATTTATTGCCATAATAGCCTTAATAGGATCCCATGAACCCTTCCATTTATAAATGAGCCTTTCCAGGGTTTCAAACTTTGGGCTGCTAATAATGTTTGAACCAAGTACTTTTTTATTATTATTATTTTTACTGCGAATCAAGGCCAGGAGCACTGATTTAATTGATTAAAAAAAAGAAAAGAAAAGCTAAGTTTAACTAAAAAAATAATTAAAGGCACAGCTGAATGTGACATTAATATAACAGGGCTCAATGCTGTAAAAAAAAAAAAAGTGTATATATACACATTGACGAATAAGGTTTTTAAAAGTGTAAAAAAATAGAATGGAGATATAACTATATTTGAAACCATTTTTTAGTTTACCTAGGTGTTAACAATAAGATTTTGTGTTTTGTACAATCAATTAACACTGTTTTTTGTCATTTTTTACAAGATGAAAATATTAAATAAATGTATATGTCATAAATGTAATCATTTATTGGACTATACTCTAAACACTCCAACATATTCAAGTAAAACATTGCACAGGGAAAGGAGAAAAGGGGAAATGTAAAAAAAGAGCCCTATCTGCTTTATATTTGTATTATTGTAGTTCCTTTAGTTATTAAAAACAATATTATTCCATTTAAATATTTACTATATCGGTTTTACCGAATGACCTTTTGACACTTCAAAATCTTTAAAATACCTTTATATGTAGTAAAATATAATTAAAACCTTTTGGATTCAGTAAAAGAGATCAAGTTGTACTACCTTACATACTTTGGATATTATATATATATATATTTTTTTTTTTATAAGGCCTTTGGACCAAAAAATGACCCGTCACGTCATTGACCCATATATAGTTAAAATAATATAAATATAAATATAAAAAAAAATATTATATACATAATATGGGTTTTTCACCCATGTAACCTTTTATTTTAAGACTAACATTTTACAAACCAGTGAAATTTCAATATTGTCAATTCCAATTTTTACACCACAACAAAAACTACTATCCTAACTGATATAAAGTTCAAACATTTTTAAAGACAGTACAATAAAATAAAATGTTTATTTTTTATTTATTTTTATTATTAAAAAGAAACACATGTAGCAAGTAAATGTACTTTACACTAACACAATTTTAGAGTTAAGAGTTGTACTTAAGAGCAAGGAACTTAATCCTTGCTTATTGCAAGAAAGTAAAAATATTGTAGTTTCTGTGCCTGTCCAGCATACAAAATAACACCCATTTCACAACACTACTTTTGTCAAGCCAATCACTAATCATGTGCTTATTACTCAACCCTAAGTATCAGAGACATTGTTTTGTGTAACTCAACCTTGATTTGTCTGTATACTTTGAGAACATTTTAGTACCATTAAAGTACATAATATTTCCTTTTGAAAGGGAACCAGTGACAGCTTTTGTACCTTTTCTTCAGAGAGTGTGCCTTCTGTTCAGGTATCTGTTCTTTCAGACCCAGTGTATTTTTTGTGTCTTAATATTTCATCAATCATCGTGATAATCATCAAACATGAATATTTCATCAATTTACATGTTGTCAAACTTCACAGCTTCTTTACCTGTTCCGCAACACAAAGCCTTAAGCATTGTACTGTCTTTTTGCCAAGTTTAACTAAAAACATTTGCACCTCTTACGTTAATTTTAAGATCAGAAAAAATCTTTATTTAGAAAATTAAAACTAATCTCTAATAATCAATTTCATTACTTCAGTGTCAATTGCGTGTGAGCTAATACATTTGTAAGTGGCTAACATTTAAACAATACATACAATTGTCCAATTCAATGTCACTTTGCAAACAAACAGAATTAATACTTTTCATTATTTGAGCATTTTCTTTGCCAACAGCTGCTGTTTTTAAAAATAAAAGCAACTTTACATTTAAACAAAGATACTTTCAAATGACCTTCAAAAAGCAAAAGAATCCTTTAAAAGCTGATCTAACAATGGATTGTAGCAGTCAATTATAACAAAGTAGTTCCTAATAAAATATGTCCCAGTTTTAAAGTACAGTGAACACCTGCCTATGAAAATGAAATATGTACCTGACTAGTTTTAACAAATAAGCAACAAATAGAAAAAAAATATATAAAAAATCCAAAGACACAAATATTTACATTCATCCAGGCAGTTTGAGCTGGATATCAAGAAGTCCTGGCCCACACAAGCCATTCATAAAACAAAACAAAAACTTTTAATCTTTGGCCTTTGTACAACAGAAAAATCTGTTGAGAATAAATACATTAAATGTATATACATTGTTGAAGTGAATTTAAACTATGATATACAAATTGGGTGGAACATGAAAGCAAACATCAATATAAAACAAAACTCAAGTAAAAAAAAAAATCCTTGTTCACTATACGCCTTCCAGACACCATTTTGTAATACAATCTTTAAAAAGCCGTATCCCGAAAAATAAAATCTCAAATGTTTCCTTTAATGTTTTGATGCAATATTACCAGTAAGAAGAGATCAGTGAGTGCAAAAGTAAGCATTAAAGGCCTTGGGAAGGAAGTCTTTGGTTTGCTTTCAGTTTAGCATTTAGCTATGAGTAGCTCTCATTCTCATTCCAAGAAGTCATCCATTGTTTCTTCTCCGGAGGATCCATTTCCTTTTTCCCCGGCATATAGTCCCTCTTTTCCCTCTTTATCCGCACAGCGTTATAACTGGGGACGCTGTCATCATATTTGGAGCGTTTGAAAAATCCACACTGTTCGGAAAAACAGGCAATTAGCATAGCGTCGTGCTAACAATGCTCAACAGCGTCATTTTTACAGGAAAACGAACAAAGACAAAGTGATGTTGTGTGTGCAGCATGCCTAGCATGAGGTCAGAACAAAACATTCAATGTTTTGAGGAAGACATAAGCAAGAATCAGATGCTCCAGAAAGCGAGAGAGATGCTCCGGTAAATAACCCAAGCAGGCCAGAGAAATGCGCAAGTTCCTGAATCAAGCCACATCTACAGGCTTAAAAGAGCTTTAGAGACTCAGACATTCAGTCATACCCAGTCACACGCACCTGAAGCTGAGTAAAAGTGAACACAAACATGTATAAACCCTTTTCCAACAACAACGACTTCATACATGATTAGTTTGCATTCCTCATAGCATTTTGCTTATCACTGAGCAATGAAAGCCATGGAAACTGCCACCATTACCCCACATTTGGCATTGACAGGCAGCATGTGCACCAGCCAGCAGTAGGTTAGCATTGGCTAATCCAACCTTTCATGCTAGCTCTGAGCACACAGGTCAACTTGATCTGTGAGTTCTTTTACCCTAAGAAAGAGGTTCTCGTTCTCTGTCTGTTTCACTTTACGCATCTGAAGTCAGCCTCTCTTTTTCAGGTTCTTTGTCGCTTTTGCCGAAAAAACCACACTAAAAGGGGTAAAGGTTTCTGTTTTAAATACGTAATGTCATATGAATGAAAATCTGTTTTACACTTTGTCAAAGTTGAAAAAAAATGAAGGTAAAAACAGGTTTAGGTATTCCTAAATGGGTCAGGTTGTGAATTTAGTCATGTGACCTTACCTTATAAAGCAGAAAGACCAGTAAGCCCAACAAGAGGAGTCCTAGTAAAATGGCCACCAGAATGACCCACCAGGGCATACCACCATACTGTGCTACTTTACGTTCAGGAAACACAGTAACGCGTACCTGTTACAGGACAAATTGTATTTTTAAAGTGCATTCTTTATTAAGCCCTGCAAATTGATTCAACATGGAACACATCATGGAAGGAGAATGAATAAATGCTGTAAATGCCCTCACCTGGGCTGGCTCATTTTTCAGATGTATATTTTTAGCTGAGGTCTCGAGTGATGCCTTGACAATAATATCAATGTAGTTCAATTTTGCATATTCCTGTAAGAAATAGTTGAAATTAGCAAAAGTATACTTACAAATGATAAGGGTAATAAGGGTATGTTTTTAAAAAAAAATTTTTTTTTACTTTTGTCATTGTCATGAATTAATTTGATGATTTATGTGATATACCCATCAAGAAAAAACAAAAATACATCTTGAATACACACGGGTGAACGCATCTTATATGATGATGATTTTCATAAAAGGTTTTTAAACATAGTTTGCTAAGTAAAAAGTATTTTTTACAGACTTCATCAATTTTAATCCCACCACATGGCATTTTACCTTGACCTAAACACTTTTTTCTAATATTAATAAGCAGTGAAGCAGTTTTGTAAAAAAAAAAATATATATATATATATATATATATACACATATATAGTTATAGTTATAATAATAATAAGATAGATAGATAGATAGATAGATAGATAGATAGATAGATAGATAGATAGATAGATAGATAGATAGATAGGTTAATAAATGCTGTAAAAATGTATTAAATAATGTTAACAATTGAGACCTTATTGTAAAGTGTTATCAAATAAAGTTTATTTTCAAGAATTTTCATTTTAATAAAGTTTTTTTTTTTTAAATCTGGCTCATCATAGAAGTTCTGCATTCAGATCATTGTAGGTATGAATTCTATGTGTTCTTGAATAAATGTAACCATTTAAAAATGAGGGTCACACCTCTAATGAAAGATCACACTCACCTCCAGGAAGGTAGCGTTCCAAAGGTAAGCTCTCAGGCTAATGACAGCATTGCTGTCCATTCCGAGTAGAGGACATTTGAATGTTATACACTCCGCCCCATCCTCACAGGACTAAAAACACAACAAGCCAGTGATTACAAACAAGAGGCTGATTATCAATGATAAATGTTCATTAAGTAAATGCATGCAATGCATTCCGAAAATATCCAGCCCCCTTCAGTTTTCCAGCCTTATGCTTAAATGTGTCTGAATACTTGTCAGTGTGTTCAGATTTGTTTCTTTTTGCAAAGTTATCACAAATAAGTTTTTTTGCTTTGTCATTGTGAGTCATTTAGTGTAGACTGATGTGACACATTCAGCATAATGCTGCAACATAACAAAATGTGATAACAAATGAAGGGGTCTGAATACTTTCTGAATATTTGAGTGACTTTACCAAAACTGTGTATTTCCTCTTGTCAGTAAAAAGAGAGACTGTTCCCTCTTTTGCCGGAGTTTCCCCAATTTCACGTTTAGTTCGTGACACTGAAGGCTCCTAGATAACACAAAATCAGTTAATTCCTTTATAGAAGCATATATTTTATTTCTATTTATGAAACATGAGGGAAACTAAAGATCATTTTGACAGTTTAGGACTACCTTCAAATTGAGTTTGTTGACCTCATCTGGACTGGAGCAGCTGAAGCTCTCTAAATCGGTTGAGGTTATCTTCATGAGGTACAGCAGCCACTTGCCTTGGGAGTTATGCTTAGGCCATTGGATAATCATAGATGCCGTGCCGAACGACTTGAGGGGTTTGCCCAAGTTTGTAACCTGTCAGTCAGTATAATGAACAGGATCCATCTTTTAACAGGCTACTAAATATCTTCACATGTTTGATAGCTAGAATGCAATTAAAAGAAATACTCATACAATCAAAGGAAGTATAGTAAAAGTACAAAATTCCTTCAATGATGTTAGGAAATCTCATAGTTACCCTGAATTCATAGTCAATTGGACTGCCAACATCAGTTGCCTGTTTCATGGCACTCTCTCCTTTAACTTCTCCAGTAAAGTAGACCTGAGATGGCTTAGCTACCCTGCAGATGACATAATATGATGTTACAAAGACAGAACATTGATAATATCATCATCAGAAGTGTAACTGAGAAATAATACTGCAGTTTGCAAACCTACCCTGTGAGAGACAACAGCAGCTGGATCTTAACAATGGCTTTGGCTTTGACTGCTTGTAACTGCGTCTGATTACTTGTCCTGCAATTAACGAAAAGCAAAAAGGATACATCAATATGTAAATATGGACATGGCTAGTGCTAAATTAGCTTTGATAATGTGCCTTTACACTCTCCAGTGTTATGTTGTCACTCACGTTTTGAGTTTAAGGTCAATTTCAATTTCAGTGGTATCCAAAGAAATTCCTCCCGTACTCAGAATGATGTAAAAAGTTGTCTGAAAAAGTGTTTTTTTTTTTTCATGAATGTTAAGTCCAGACCGAAAATACAACTATTTTCAAATATCATTTTAAATATTTACCTCAGCATTTCTAGTGAACGGATTTCCAAGATCACAATCAGCTAGAGACCCGTTCTGATTGGCTAAACAGCTGATCGGTTTGTCCTGTAAAAGATTTAAGAGCACTTAAAAACCAATTCGTCGTAATAATAACAAACAACGAATGAGTTCGATATCTGGCAGCTGGACTTACACTAGATTTAGTGCGAACGGCAGAATAAGAGAGGGATTTGGGGAACGAGGCAGTCAGCTGCGCTTCATAAGCATCTTCACCCTTGTTGTTCACCTTGAGCTCCAGGGCAATTTCCTTCTGATCGCTAAGAGACAGAATGGGAACTCCATTTTCTCTGTGAGGAAAGAGAAACAGAGAGATTAAAGATACACTCTTCTTCATGGCACTTCCTTTTGCCATTTGAGTATTTTGTTCGTTCGCTTTCAAGAATTACGCAACTGATGTCACTTGAAACAAGACATGAGTGTGCAGATATGACATAATAATATGACATGATAGTCGTTTAATTGAAACCCCCCACAAATATACAATAACAAATAAAAACTCACTCAGGTAATGGGTGAAAGATGTCCCTGTTTGGTTCCCTAGTGTGTAATTTATACTGTAGTTGCAGGTCACTCTGACATAAATGGTCAGTACCACATCCTTCCTTGATAAATTGAACCTGAAAGGCAGTATGATTCAGAATTAATACTGAATGAGATGTAAAAGTATAATATAATGTAAAAGCTGAGTGGTTTTTTTTTTTTTTTTTGGCAAACTGTTAAGAGCTATACATTTAAAAATAACTGAACAGTAACAAACAGAAAATTGAATTTTAAATAGGTAACTCAATACCTGTAGCCTATCTGATATGATTGATTAATGTGAATAATGGTTGTGTAATTAATATGATTATTATATGATAATACTCTACCATTCAAAAGTTTGGGGTCAGTAAGATTTCTTTTATTTTTAAAATTTCAGGATTCAACATGGATGCATTAGATTGATCAAACGTGACAGTAAGTCAACCATATTCAACTATGATAAATAAAAATAAATCTTTCTTGAGCACCAAATCAGCATATTAGTGTGATTTCTGAAGGATCAGAAATCTGAAGACACTGACTAGAGAATGGGCTGCTACAAAATCTTGAAAATTCAAGATGTTAAAATAGAAAACAGTTGTTTTAATTGTCTTTTTGAATAAGGTACTTCTTTCAAAAACATTTTTAAAACATCATACCAATCACAAACATTTGAACGGTAATGTATGTAATATATTATTCATATGATATGGTATATCGCTGAAAAACAAGACGCAAAGCTCATTATTGTTATCAACACTTTGGTTAAGAAGATGGTGGTTACATTGGTGGTAGTAGTGGCTTCTTGACTGGAGTCCAGGATGGGAAGCAGGTTAGGGAGAGCAGTCTGTCTCTTCCTGCGAGTGGTTGGCTTCAGGATCTCCACAGAGACTTCAATGGGAATGCCTCTCAGTTTGTCTTTTAGGGTTTCCTTTGAACATGATATACTTGCATTATTAAAATCCACTAACATAATACCATTAATGACACTCCCGATGTAAAAAACAATCACCACTAGGTGGCAGTACTTCCTTTTCACTATATTATGGTAAAACTGTTGAGTTGTTGTCTACTTAAACAACATGTACGGAGCCCTGCACATGACATGCAGAAAAAAAAAATGAGTAGGCTAAATCGTACACACGATTTACTAATTCGTGCCCTTGATTTACTTTTTTTTTCTTGCATGTCATGCGCTGGGCTTCGTTAACATGGCACTCATAGTTATTATATTACCCTCTAAATGGGATGCTGTAAAGCTGCTTTTGAGCTGCTGTACCTGCAGTCTGAGGTCTCTCGTAACACAGCTTTCTGTGCCCTGACCCTTGAGCTCTACGGTCCCTTTGCTTTCATACTCATTGTTTGAGCTCGGGGTGAAGATGACTCTAGAAGGAAGATTAAGTGCCTTCCTTACAGATTCAACCCTGATAATGTATGCCACCTCTGCAGAAGAGAAAAAGACATGTTCATCAGCATACAAAGCAACAAAAAAACGTTGGCATTTGTTCACAGAGATGAGATTCTGGACAACACAGATGAACAATTACTGAGAAACATGAACTCACGCAGGTTAGGATTGTAGGTTTTGGGGTTGGCAGAAAAACTGAAACAGGCTTTCACGCTAAGGCTAGAACACACAATAAAGCTTTGCTTCAGAAAAGGTTTACCATTTGGTAAAATGTTTAAAGGGTTAGTTCACACAAAAATGTTCTGTCAGTGGAGGGACAGGAAGCTCTCAGATTTGATCGAAAATATCTTCATGTGTGTCCCAAAGATGAAAAAAAGTTGTACGGCTTTGGAACGACATGAGGATGAGTAATTAACTAACTTAAGTAACTATCCCTATAAGGATTGCTTGTTTCGTTTATAGTTTTCTCACCATATATTGTCACCACAGTTTTTCCGAGTAAGGTCTAGCTCCTTTGGCGTGGTGGTGACAGTCTTTTCAATGTTGATCACTGACCGTGCCCTATAGTGTAAAACACATAATTAATGCATTCAGTGAATTTATGAATTTATCTATTGTGCTAAATGAATAGCAAATTTTGTAGCCATTTTACACCATTTTATAAAATGAAGACATAATAATGCATGTTAATACTATTATTAAATTATTTGTATTATAATATTAATGATAAATATAATCCATGATTAATATATAATAGTGTTCTTACATTGTTAATAAAGAATCCTTTAAAATAATGATATGTTGTCTATCAATATGATCATACCTGTACACAAGCACTGAATCAGAGAGAGATCCAATAGCCAGATCTGGGTACGAATTTTTGTCCATATCCATATTCCCAGCAAGAGAGTATCCAAAGAGTTTCACATTGTGATCTTTTCCTTCAAGAACCTGAAATTATTGAATATACGTTATTTTTTAAAAATGAGTAAATTAAAGAATGTGTTAACACTGAAAGACAACTGAAAGAAAAGAAAAGTGAATATGGCTAAACCTGGGATTTTTTTAGGCCTCGAGTTGAACCATGGAATATATGTACGTTTCCAGCTCCATCGCTCTCATATGGGGCACCGACAGCAACATCTGAGGAAATTAATTCCAAGTTATATTAATAATTATATTAATAAAAAAATATCTTTGTGATTATCTTCATTTCTATATCATTACTATAAAAGTGTTTTAATGTTATCTTCTATATAGATTCACATATAAGTATAATGTTAAAAAAATTTGGATTTGGAGTAAGTTATGTTATGTTTAGCGTATGTTTTTAAATGCATGTTTAATGTTTTTATTATGTATATGTTTAATGTGAGTTCGTCACGATTTATGTTCATTATGGCATCTCTTCTTCTCTATTTATCTTTCCTGGAAGGTGTTTTGCATTACCAGCACATACCATGATAACCATCCAGGTTCACATCTCCCATGCTTTCCACAGCCAAACCGAACATGGAATTGGCGGCTCCCACAATCCTCTCGGGGGTGATCTTGTCCCAAGCCCCTTCCTTATTAAGGTAAACATAGATGGCCCCACCGACTTCATCCTCTTTAATAAAGTACTGAGGTGCTCCGACTACAATGTCCTGCCACCTGTTTTAATAATCAGTGCAGCAAAATGATACTGATTGGTGACTAAAACTATCAAAAATGTCAAATATATGAAATAAATATACATTGTATTAACTGAAATTAAGTTCAAATCAAATCAAATAGAATTATTAGATAAAAAACTTAAACTTAAAACCCCTTACCAGTCAGGGATCACTGGTGATCCCAGATTATTTTAGTTCAAAATATGTTTGAGCTTATATATCTCAATATTAATAACAGTCTGGTTAATTTTGAGTCTTGAACTATAAACTCTCAAGTGTTGGCTTTCTAGATGTATGTGTGTTATGTTTCTATTCAGAATTACTTATGAGCAGTAACCTTTTTATTTTGGGCATTTCATGTATGCAGCACTTGCCAAAATTGGGGGTGACTGGGAAGGGGTTAAAAGAAAAATGTGAAATGTTGCTTTGACAACTAGGTGAAATAAAATAATCAAAGGTTAAGATACTAACAAATTAAAAATATTATAAACAAAAACTGAAATAAATAAAAATTCATACTAAATGAAAATATTACAAAGATGAAACTGAAAATATAACAATTTTATTAATTATTTAATAATATAATATAATGATGTATTTTGGATCTTACCCATCTCCATTGATGTCTAGCACTGCAAGGTCATAACCAAAGGAAGAGGCAAGTCCGGTACCCTCTAGTATGTACTCAGTCAACATGGATGATTTACCTTCTTCCTTCTTTAATAGCACAACTGCCCCACTGTGATTGGCTCTTGGAGCCCCAGCAACTATAGTCAACTGACCCCTCTTGGTCAGCATTTTTCCAGAGTCCAGAGAGAAACCTGTCACAGATACAACCAATCAGAAGATTTGCTAAAGATTTGTTAAGCAAAAGAATACTGAAATTATGTCAGTGATTAAGAAATATGCAATGATAACCTACGAACAACATGAATGTGAACATTCATGGTTCTGATTGACTTGGACACTCCATCATTTTACCCATGCGATGTGAATGAAAACAAGAAACCAACAACAACAACAACAAAATACAGTAATGTAGCAACGACATTCACATTTTGTTCACAAAAACGACACAATGTATAGAATGTATAATGACCAGGATTAACGCAAATAATTGATAAAGTTGGCGTCCAGGAAATCCCACAAACCTAAATAGCTATTGGATGCCACATCATAAATGTTCTCCTTGGCCACCTGAAGGGGAGGTGACTGATACACAAACTGATCAGGATGATTACTAGATATGCTAGACATGAACAGCACACCTACAGTTGCACAAACAAGATTTGTACTCAATAAAGCACAAAGTAGAACAGCCAAATAGAAGCAAAAAGGAGTAAATCCAAACAAAAGGTAAGAAAGGCAATACATATCTATGCCTTGCATCCTACCGACGCCCATGTTAAAACTGTGCTGAAAAGTTTATTCACTTAATCGAGTTCTTTAGCGAGTCACATGATGGACTAATGATCGGGTGATATGGATGATGAATGGATTGTTATGTGAGGATGGACTCACCTAAATAACTGTTGGCAGGGACAGGCACCAGGGCTGGATCGAGTCGGCTTTCATCTCCAACCTCATATGGGCCGTCATCAAAAATATTTTCATCCCACAGAGAGCTGTTCTTCTGTTCCATCCGCACCACTCCTGATATCCATCCAGTGGAGGAGTGAGTGAACAAGGAAAGGAAAAGGGGGAAGGGTTGAGGATGGAGAAAGTGAACGAGTGAAGAGATGGAGCAAAGATGTCAAAATTGAAATAGTGGGGGATAAAATACAATACGTCAGATGCAATGAACGGACAAATAAAATCTCTGATGTACTAACGTCATGAGGGCGCCGCGAATGTGGGGAATTATGGGTTTTGTTTGACATTGGCCATTGTAATTGTTCTAACCTTAACAAATGATTTAAACTGGATTTTTATATTATATAAACTGAATATTGAATATGCCAAAAATAATACGATTTACCATGAAGATCTCAATACATACATGCAGTATAAACAAGCACTTTAATCCTCCAATACCTTTCCAGTTGTAAGCACCCGGTGCTCCAAACACCAGATAGTGATAGTCTTTTGTGAATGTAGCAGACAGACCCTGCTGGCATGAACCAAACCGCTCGTGTCCTCTGTTTCTCCCGTTACAGAACATCCATTCCCCTCCATCTTCATCTGAGCCTGCATCAATCGTCAGGTCCTGACTTAGTACGTAGCAACGACCCGTCACGTCACGTAGCTCCTGATTTGTGTTCACAAATAAGCGCCGCTGGTAGCGATGCGCACAGACCTGGAGAGCGACACGGTGAGTTCATATTAAATCAATGAAATGAATAACATAATTAACTAAACTAAATAATAAATAAACACATTTCTTTGCACTGTTACAAACAGATATTTCAGCCAAATGACTGTTCATCGGGTTTGGTGTCGGGTTTTTAAGTTTGAAAGTCTCTTATACTCACTAAGGCTCATTTATTTGATCAAAAATACTGTAGAAACGGTAATATTGTGAAATAGTATCACTATTTAAAATGACTGTATTCTGCTTTAATATATTTTAAAATGTACTTTATTAAAATTTGTTTAATTTTTTTTTATTAAATATATTGTGTAACATTCTAAATGTCTTTACTGTCACTTTTGATCAATTTAATGTGATAAAAGGTTAAATGTATTTATTCAAGTCCATTCAAATTTTTATTTAGCAGGAACGCACTTATTTATAGAAGGACAAACTGTACACACTTATCTTGTTGTTGATTTGGACATGTAAAATATTTGAATAGGATTTTAGAAGCTAGGGTGGAATACATGATTTACAGTAAATTTACTGTATATTTCAGCTTGTTCCTCACACAAAACTGAAGAGGCCTTATTGTGATAAACACTAAACACTTTGGACCATAATTACATTTGTTTTTAGTGACATGAGGATGAATAGATAATGACAGAATTTTCATTTTTGGGTAAACAATCTCTTTAAGGGATATACAGACATGACAACTAGCTCTTGTACAGTAATTTACATTAAAACTATGGGATGCACAATATATCGGTTATCGGCTTGCTCATTTCCTCTATTTTTTACACTTGCAATGTCATCTTTAGCTAATCTTAAAATGAATATCCATTTTTTTTATACTGTAATTCCTAAATTTACTTGTAGCATATAACATGATCGATTTTAATATCTTAATATGAATCTAAATATCTGCATTTACCGGTCATCAGCCATAACATGAAAATAATTATTGGCTTACAGGTATTGGTCAGAGATTTAATATTGTTGCTTCTCTAATTTAAACGCGCACACACACACATACACACACACACACACACACACACTCTCTCTCTCTCTCTCTCTCTCTCTCTCTCTCTTACCAATATCTTTCCTCCAGGTCCCTGGCTCTGTACAGTAACTCCCATCCACTGGTTGTGCTTATTTTCGGTTTGCAAGTTTTCTACATGCACAATAAAAATACCTCACTTAACACACACACAAACTCATTATAACGTATAATGTGTCATGTTTTCATGTGTTTGCATTTACCGTCATTGTCAAAAATTACTCGTTGACATGACTGACTGGGAGAAGTTATGTCACAGTTGTACATCCCTCCTGTCATTGTTGACGTTTGCTTGGACAATGCTTTAGCTCTTGGGGCACCAACCAGCAACCTGTAAACCAACAAACAAATTTACTCATGGATTTGCAATATTGTGAATTTAATATAAAAAAATATATGATCTTTCATTCTTCTTCTTGCTAAAGCAGCTCCAAATTACACAAAAGAGACTCATAGCAGATAACATACTTGGCATGAGCATTCTGTGAATAGGGTGAATATGCTTATCAAGAATTTTTTTTTTTTTTTTGGAAACATGAGCAATAATGTGGTAAAAATGGCGATCTTATATTAGTTTTAATAAATGATAAATCTGATACACTCTTTTCAACGGACTCAGTCAACAATTAAAAGTCTGGAGCAATATTTGCGCTTGTTACAGTGATTTTGAATAAGTAAATGGCTTCATGGCATCATTATCTTTTATTTCCCCACACATGGGTTTTCAGTAGGATCCTCAGTAGAAACAATGCAGATTCAACAGCCCACACTGAAAACACATGCACACTGTGTATTAGAGAGGGCACTCATTCTATTCTTTCCACTGAAAAACTCAAGAGAAGATATTTTCTCTTCTGAATAAAAGAAAATGTAGGCCACAGAAATCCTAGGTATCCACCACTCAATGGCTGTATCTCTGGTTTCACTTCATTTATGAGCGTGAAAGGCTCTTTTCTTTTCTTTGGATTGACTGGTTCAGCGATAACATTCATCCCAACACATCACAGATTTTAGCTACACAAGTTCTCTTTGTGGGCATAGACAAAAAGGGTCTGACTGAAAGAAAGCCTACATGTCCCACAATTCCCTCACCAAAATCCTGAAGGAATAGTAAAAATGGGTAATGTCCTAGAACTTCACAGATACACTGTTTTACCTTTTGCAGATGCATACATTGTTTTGCATAAAATAATAGAACACTACCCACCCACCCAGAGTGCGAATTACCCCACCCTAATTGGGGGGTACTGCTCCTTCACTTCTTCTATGACCATCATGGTCCACTACCATATCAATCCCCACCGTGATCGCCAAGTGCAACATGTTTTGTGCAACACACATACAAGGTCTAAACATGCGACAAACTGATAATCAGTAGGCTACAGAATATCTCATTGTTATTATATATCCAAAAGAGAACTGTTTTGATCAACTCCCAAAAGTTAGAAGTTAAGTGCACTGAAATACCATTCTAATTACTAGTAAAAGTAATACCTTTACAAGAAGCCTATTGCCTATTTCAGGGTTTTCCTGGCTCAAAATGAGGCGGAGGTGGTAAAATCATAATAATGTATTTTAATAATAAGATAATTAAATGTGTATTTTTTTTTTTTTTTTTGATCATCATATAGCCTAATGTGTTTCCCACATTTTTTTGTTGGTGGAGCTTGGTATCTCTAGGGGGTCCGGGGGCATGCCCCCCCGGAAGAAAATTTTGTACATTTTAAAGATAAATTCATTAATCTGGTGCACTTTGAGTCACCCGAATCCACTGTTAAAAATAAATAATCCACCCGCAAACCGCCTATATTGTTTGATTTAGATATCTGCATCTGATCATCACATTACAATTATTCAAATTCTTAGTGTTAAGCATGATAATATGGTAACATATCACACTGAAGTAGGCTGCTTTAAAATGAACATTTATTTAAAATAAAAGTTCTTCTTTTGGAAAAATTACATTTCCTTAATAGCTTAAACAGAGGCTTTACTCCCTTCAAACTTAAATTGTCAATGTTTCATTACATCACTGTTTGAAAACACTCAGAATAATGTTTTGTTATAAAGGGCATTTTCCCCTAATTTCTATTAAATGTATGCTCCATCTTTCATTTCAAATTCTTAAATTTGATAAATATATTCAATTAAAATAATTAGACACTAGGCTGTTACCAATAAAATTAAATAATTTACATTGAAAAATTATAACTGTATTAAATTAGATTATTTTAAATATTTTTGAATATACAAATAAGGAATATTGAAAAGAATGATACTTTATGAAACTAGCATTTTGTCATTCAACGTTGACACTTGCTTGAGAAGTTGAAGTCGTTCTCTATCTCCGTTGCTTCTAACCACGGTGGTTAAAAATGGTATGGTCCACAATAGGGGTGTCTGAAATCGCTTTACATTAAAATGTTCCTACAGTGAAAATAGGAGTTGACTTGTATTGTAACTGTAATTATATTTTTTCACAATATCAGAAAAATTATCTGACCCCCCCAAAACTGATATTTCTGTCCCTTTGGGGAGTACTGGGTCTTCATTGGGGGGTATAGTACCCCCCCAGTACCCCCTGTAATTCGAACTATGCACCCACCCCCTCCCCCCCCACCCCACACACCACACACACACACACACACACACAAGGCATTTAAGGGTGGGAATTCCCCCCATTTTCATAAGTGTATTTCATGCCTAGATCTACTGATAATTCCATCAATCCCAATTCCTTCTGTGCCTAAGAATTAACAAGCGTATAGACCAAGACTCTGTGTCTGGATCACAAAAAGAGAATAGCTTTAGAGTCACATTTTCCAAACAGACAGAGACAGCACTGTTTTTCTGAAAGGGCAACACAAACTTTTCTGTGTTGGGCAAAAATAGCCACTGAATACCTGCTATTCATTCCACTCTCAAGAGCATACAGATTGCTATATCTGATGAAAATGCTCATGATTACATTAAATCTAATGCAATGCACAGGCTGAAATGATCTACATTACACATCCAACAACACTACAAAGAACATTCTAGTGTCTTTTAACATGATAAGAAAAACAAAAAAAGAAATTACTTACAAAACATTCATAAAAAATATTCTCATATAAACACCCTGTAATGGTTCATTACAGTTCAAAACTCAATTACGCCAAAATTCAATTCAAAATTGACTTTAATCATGAACAGACAATAAACGATAGAGGACTGACCTGAACAGAAAGTACATATGTGGGAGATATAAAAACTGATGATTATAAATAACCACAGAAACTGACAGGAACATGATCAGAAACCAAAACTAAACAGAGCAGGAAAACGTGAACTAAAGGAAACAGAACAGAATATTAAAATAGGAGTCCAAGACCGTGACACACATACACACACACACACACACACACTGGCAAGGCAATTCATAACTATTTTATGTTTGGTAGTGAATTTATACAATCTCATTCATACATTTTCATACGATCTGCTTACGCCTCACTGAGGGTTCTGTTTAGGTGCGGACCTTCATGCTTACTTTTTTTTCTAAAACTCATACATTTTCGAAGAAATCAAACCATACAAATTTATACGGAATAGCCAGCTCGTAAAATAGTTCAATTTTCTCATGAGATCGGGTTGATACATACTCTGTAGTTGCAACATTTCCGAAAATGACTGCACACAAAACCCCTACATTTCATTAAAAGCTTTGTTATTGAACCCGCATCCCATCTAAATTGACCTACATGTTTCAGGAAATTGCTATAATCTGGATCACAGTCAACTCCTAAACAGCATCATTCCATTCTGCAAACCCCAAATGATTTGGGTAGAAACAAAACAATCCTGAAACACGAACAACTTAAGGCTGGAATGCACTACACAACTCTTGCCTAGATTTTTGCCACAATTTACAGTCTGGAGGAATCAACGCTACTTGATTAGCTAGCTAGCCAGTCTCCAGATATTGGGCAGTTTGAGTTGACAGATTTAGCAGAAAATCATGTAGTGTATGCTGGCCAGTGGGAACCTATCCAGTTGGAGGATATCAAACATGTTTTGCATATTTTAGAGCATATATTGTTTTCATCAGTCATCTGTCTCAAAGCAACGAGGCACATGTTTCTGAATGAGTCTGTTGTGTTTGAAACAACTTGAAAGTCTGGTAGTGTGTGATTGTGGGTGATGTAATGTGTCTCCATTAATCACTCCCCAGGGGGATGTAACCAATATATAATATACAGGATAAACAAGCCCCAAATTCCAAGGTAGAATAAATAAATAAATAAATTGGAGAGAACATCACACAAGAACTAAACATTTTGATTTTAAAGGGTTAGTTCACCCAAAAATGAAAATTCTGTCAGTAATTACTCACCCTCATGTTGTTCCAACCCCGTAAGACCTTCGTTCATCTTCGGAACACAAATTAAGATATTTTTGATTAAATCTGAGAGTTGTCTAACTCCTCCATAGGCTTCTAATGAACCGAAACTTGCTGGCCCAGAAAATGTATTAAAGACATCGTTAATATAGTCCAAGTGACTCCAGTGGCTCAATCTTAAATTTATAAAGCGACGAGAATACTTTTTGTGCGCAAAAACAAACAAAAATAACGACTTTATTCCACTTTTCATTTCCTTCTCTCTGGGCCTCGGGTCTTTTTGCGTAGTGTTTAAGCGTAGCGCGTGCACGTCACCACGTATCACACATGACCAGCGTCGGCCAATAGTGAGCCTACGTGTGACGTACAACACAGACGCGCTATGCTTAAACACTACGCAAAAAGACCCGAGGCCCAGAGAGAAGGAAATGAAAAGTGGAATAAAGTTGTTATTTTTGTTTGTTTTTGCGCACAAAAAGTATTCTCGTCGCTTTATAAACTTAAGATTGAGCCACTGGAGTCACTTGGACTATATTAACGATGTCTTTAATACATTTTCTGGGCCAGCAAGTTTCGGTTCATTAGAAGCCTATGGAGGAGTTAGACAACTCTCAGATTTAATCAAAAATATCTTAATTTGTGTTCCGAAGATGAACGAAGGTCTTACGGGGTTGGAACAACATGAGGGTGAGTAATTACTGACAGAATTTTCATTTTTGGGTGAACTAACCCTTTAAAACTTAAAAAAAAAAAGTCCACAGCACAACCGAAAGATGTAAGATTCATAAAGTGAGAGGGATAAAGCGATAGAAGGAAAGAGAGATGTGCAGGTGGGGGAGGGGTAGCCTGACTACGTCAGACTTCCTACTTCCGCTAATTTCATTTCGCTCCTGTAGTCAGTCTGAGATAGCAGCCTATCTTTCAGTTTTCCACCGGCCTGAAAACAGCCGGGCCAATCAACGAACAGAGGGCGGGCTGAGAGCCGTGACGTAGACGCTGATTGTACCGTGGATGCGTAGATTTACTTCACATAATCTGCAAAAGTCGTTCACAGCCATGTTCACTCCGGTATTTCGCTCGATGGTTTTGTTTTCGCATCATACATGCGTTTACAGTGGAAGTTAGATGCGGCTGAGCATGCGCATAACACACGCCATAACCAGACGTTATGTGATTGGCTTACGGGTAACCAATGATTTTAAACTTCAGACAAGCGCCCCCCCGCGAGAGAGAAAACACTTCTCTATTATGCTATTCCAGACTCTGTCTACGAAGCAAAGTGAAGTAGAAGAGTCTGGTATTACCAGGCTAGGGGAGGGGAGAACAGAGAGGACAAGTATTCTATTTACTGAGAGCTCATTCAGAGATAGAGCTTCATGTGTCCTGAGGCCAGAGTCCAACACTGGCATTCAATCATGATGCAGACACAGAGAATTATGTCTCATCTGTTAAATATGTCAGGCTCTCAAAATAATGAGAAAGAAACAATTAAGCAATTACTCATTCTTGAGAGCAAATGGTCTTGACTTCTAACACATTTCATATAGTTTCAATAACATGCAGGTTTGGCAAATGGAAAACCGTTACTCTGATCTTGTAAAATATTTTGCAAAATACTTTTTTTTTACTCTTGCAACACTAGCCACTCATGTGTTGGGATGTTTGACCAAATAGATTATTTCAATCAGTTCATTAAATCAGCAATATGCCTGCATTAAAAGTTTATAGGCTAAAGGCTGGTGAATTTACGATACAGTCATATAGACAATAACCAATAGGATAATATCTATTTCAACTGCAATATTTTTGTTATAATTCAAATCTTAAGAATCTTTTGAATAATTGCAGAGCACAAGAGAGTTTGGCACTATTGTCAATAAACTTAATGGCTAGCTAAATATTATGGTGCATTTGAGTGTGCCATGTCAGAATTATCATAATTTTAGTTTCCAACTTGTCCTTACATAATTTTGTGAAAGCTCCAATTTGACTGTGACATCATGTAAAAAACAAAATGGTTGCTAACGGTAGCAACTTCTATACAAATTTCTGTTATGCCACTTAGCCAGTGTTGCTTGTTGCACTTTATTTGATTATACAAGAGAATAGATGTGAATTTTGCTGTCATTCCCAACAAATCCACACTAAGATTCATTTTGGCATTTATGAGCTTTGCCGTAGAAACAAATAATTTCTGAAACGTAAACAACTTAAGGCTGGAATGCACTAAACAACTCTTGCCTAGATTATTGCCACAATTGACAGCCTGGAGGAATCGTCTAGTTTATTAGCTAGCTAACCAGTCTCCAGATATCGGCCAGTTGGAGTTGTATGCTGGACACATACTTTTTAGCTTTAGGAATTCATCCAGTTGGAGGATTTCAAACACATTTTGTATTTATTAGAGCATATATTGTTTTCATCTGTGTCTTAAAGCAACGAGGCACATGTTCCCATGTGAGTTTGTTGTGTTCGGGACAACTTGTCTGGTGTGATCTTCATTCGTTTGATGCCCATTTTTTTCTCTGTTACCATTTACAAAGTCAGCAATAATGTGGCAAGTGTACGGAAAATGTATGATAGTGTTTTAAAATCTGTTCAGTTTTTAAAAGTCATGTAGTGTATCTCAGGCTTTAGGCCGTGTGTCCACCAAAGTGTTTTTAACCAGCTGAACACACCAGGCACTCAGCTTTTTTTCAGTTGAGACACTTTGGTTGCTATGATACAGAATATTTGCTTACTAGATCTGAATATAGAAATGCCGACACAATATAAAGTATATGCTCTGGCTTGTTTTCGTTGTACAAGCAGGGTGACAGTTGGTCAGTGTGGCATTTTTCCCGCCTCTCCTCCTCTGTGATTGGAAGGCTGGGTAAAAACAGTGATGAGCGCTGTTTGACCAAAAGTCGAAATCTTTTACACTCGGCACCCAGAAAAAAATGCCAAGCACTCAACGTGAAATAAATGCTCAGCACATGGTCACGCAGCTGGTGCCGTTTTTAAACTAGCAGCGCTCTCATTGAAAACAAAAAAATGCTTTGATGGACACACGGCCTTAAGGACCATTCACACAGAACCTGTTTTTCAATGTAGCTATCAGTAAACACGCTTGACAGATGTTTTTAACCACTTCTTTTAGCAATATTATATCCAAATTCCAAAACACTGCATTAGTCTTTAATTCAAAACTTTATCTGAATGTTTTGTCACATCTCTTCACCAACACTTGTTTACTCACTGTTTTTTTTACTTGAGAAGCAGTAAATCATGGTAATATAGTGTACTAGGCCAAACAATTTTATCATAATTTTGTATGGAATGTTAAGCATTGATGTTTTAAAGAATGTACAGAGGAGGCCACTGATATGGTGCAAGAGCTGGTTCTGCTGAGGAGGTTTGGAGTGTCATGGTTCACATTACGAACTGACAGCAGCTGAATTACAGCTCCAGATGTGCTTCGAACATTTCAAAGACTCAAGGCTTAAAGATACAGAGTGCAAACTGATATTACCTGACCTACTGTGCACAACATAGGTGCTGCTGGAGAACAAGATTTTCCGACTCCCTTAAGGCGATGATAAATTAATGACTACCTATAAGTCTAGGAATAGATATTCGCAAAATATGGTGTTGGATAGAGCCAGTGCCATCGCTAACATTCACAGGGCCTGAGAAAAAATAGGGGGAGTGGAGCTTTGATCTTTTGGGGGGGTTGATCTTTCTCCATGGCAGAATATACTATTCAAGACCTTAGAGACAAGTCTAAGTGGCTCCCTTATCATAGCTCCCGGAATGTTACAGATGCAGTAAACTGCAGGTTTACGTACATAAAACCCATTAAATATGGTAGTCAAAAGCAGGCACGGCGCCAGGATTCCAGTTTTGGATGGGCCAGACCAATTGTGGGCCTTAAATAAAAAACGTTATCAAATCACTGTTTAACCTAATAAAAATGCCTAATAACTAATACAATAGGCTACCGCCAATTCACAGTCATCCACGAAGATTACCAGCTACATCCGATCCCGAACCTCACTGTCTGCTGAACTTGCGCAGAAACATCAAAATAGACATAACCAGTTTTTTTAATTGTTTTGAAAACTCGACTGTTGCTAGGTTTTTTTTTATTTTTTATTTTTTTATTATCAACAAAAAGTCTTTTACAAACATTTGTATATACATTGAAATATAGATACACACTAGGGGGCTATTGCTAATTTACATGAAGATATTAAAGCATTTACAAATTTTCAATGTTTAATTGCTTTTTGCTTCATAGAAAATCGGAGTGAATCAATATAAAGCTCAATTTCTTTCCGGAATGAAATAAAACTTTTTTTTATAAAAAGTTTTTTTTACAGGAGAATTTACATTTGTGAACATAAAATTTTGCCATTAAAAGAATAAAATTAATTATATAAACCCGACTATGCTTGATTCTACTGTTCTCCCAAAGACCAAATAAAATATGTTTCCAAAACAACATAAATTGGTCATCAATGTTTCTTGTGATAAAATCACAGACATTTTGCCAAAATGGTCTTACATGGACAGTGCCAAAATAAATGAACCACAGTTTCAGGGCAACTGTCACAAAAGGTGCAATTAACATCAATATCACTTTTAAATTTTATAAAGTAATGTTTTACAGGGTATATTCTATGTATCAATTTGAATGATACCTCCTTAACTTTGTTTGTAATTAAATATTGATTAGGTATAAGCCAAACCTTTTTCCACACAATATCTTCTGTAAAACGATTCCAATATGAGTAAATATAAGGCAAAGACACAGAATTTCTTTGAAATAACTCTCTTAAAGATCTGTTCTTTGCGTTAAGGGAAAAACATATATTACCTACATAAGTACTTACTATAGTAGGTGGGGACAATTGTTGAGTATTAATTCTTTTTTGATGTCTAAACAGCATACATATTTCAGGAGAAATTGCACCAAAAACTTTTGCATATTCCCTGGTGTTATAGGAATCTTATAATGCGTCAAAAACTCATTGTAAGTGAAAAGAAAACCCTTTGAATTAAATAACTGATCCACCAATATGATGCCATTATCAAACCAATGTTTCAAAAACAACGATTTGCGCTTATATAATATATCCCTATTGTTCCATAATATAATACTTATGTGGTGAAAAATTATGCTTGAAAATCAGTGACCATGATAAAAAGGCCTGGCGATGAAATTCCCGAAAGTTTCACGGGTACTTTATCAATATTATAATTACAACTAAGAAGAAAATGTATATTACCAAGGTTAGAAAGAATATGGGAGGGTATAAAGTTCCAGATTGAGTAAGGATTTCTTCGACTGTTGCTAGGTGACGTCACCTCGCCCCATAGGATCCACAACGAGCCGTAATTAGAGCTTGATTCAATAAACGTCTTAAGCTATGAAACTTTGAAAACTAAACATTTAGACTATTTTAGCACAAATTGTGAGCTTATTTGCCGATTTTTAATTATTCTTGACAAAGTTAAAATATATTAAAAGTTGTTTTATTTTTGAAGAAAAGTTTTGGGTGGGCCTGTTGAAAAGTGGGTGGTCCTAGGCCCGTCAGGCACACCCATAACGCTGTGGTCAAAAGCTCAAACGTGCTTTCTTGACGCACAAGAATCAAAGAGGTCTGTTGTCATGCATCAAACGATTACAACCGAGTTGCGGTTGGCCATATTTGATGTGCTCTATGTGAATAACAGCCTAAATTAAATCTGTTCATCATACTGTATGAGCAGTTTGTTTCTTCAGAAGACCTGTATTAATTCAGATAATTACTTTTTCTATCCAAATGATTTTTTTGAAGCTTAAAAGTTTAGGTGGAATGGACTTTCAATGCAGAAATCTCTAAATTATATATAAAAAAAATGTTTTTCAAAAAGTAAAGATATGTGTCATGTATACTGCAAGTTCGAAAGATGAAGATGAGTCACCAGTTCCAAAACAAAGGTCATTTTAATGACAATAAACCACACGCATAGCAGTGTGCACTAAACACAAACAATAACAGCAACACAAGAGGAACTTGAATACACAGTGATAACGAACTGAATAGCAAATAGCAAACAGGTGTGTGATAATTAATGAATTGACATAGCAATTAACGATCAAACAGGAACAGAGAACACAGGAAACAAAGATGAGCAACTTAAAAGTCCTTGATAAAGAAACAAATTTACCATAACCGTAACAATATGAGGGTGTGTAAACGACGAACGTTTTTATTTTGGGGTGAACTATACTTTTAAAGGTGATCAAGGAAATAATATATTTAGAAAAAAATAATAATAGGGATGTGTTGTTCTGATATAGTAGCAGCAGAATAAGGCATTATTTGTCCCACACGGTGCATAATTTATTAAAGCTTTTTGCTGCATATCAATTAAATTACAGCCTGTTTAAATGGAGCCACTTTTTAAAAATAAATTATGGACTGTTGACATCATTATTCATTATTACTACAGTGATTGTAGTAATAAGAAAGTAGAGAGAGGGAGGGAGGGAGGGAGAGCAGAAATGGTATCGGGACATGACACATCAAATTTCTACCTGCATCCCCAATTTCCCATGAGCACGCTGTAGTGGGGAGCACTGTTTAAGTTTCTCAGAGAGGTGTGGATCTAGCATGACAGTGGGGCTGGCATGCATCCTGTGGACAAACTACAGTAGGATAATAATCCTTGAGACTATTCTGTAGGCCAATGCAATAGAGTGATGTATAAGGCCAATAGCTGCCTGTTCTTACTGACGTACAAATTCAGCCCAAGATTAATGCTTACTCCAGCACAGGAAGCTAAGAGAATCACAGGAAGAGGAAGAGGTAGACAATTTCCATGCCAAATGGACCCACTGCTCTCTGGGATATTGGCCAAAATATTATTGTATATAAAACTGAATGTGTTTTGCCTGCTACATTATTCCACCATATGTTTAAGCCAAATCAGATAAAAAGTTTGATTATTGTTGTTCACACGTGTGTCGAGGAAACACTATAGATACCCAAAGAAACCTTCAAAATATGTTACAGAGCAAAGTCAACTGTGAATGTTGATTAAGACAAAGAGACCCCTGCCCCCACAGAGACTCAGGTTCTGCTTACACCAGGACATGTCTCCTGTGACCACTTGTGATCGGATTTCAAAAGGAAGATCTCAAATTCCAACATTACGTGATTTTGTGACTACATCACTCACAATGTCAGAGTGTTACTGGTTTTCAGATTGAACGCGCATTGTTATTTTATTTAGTTAGATACCTGCATTAGATGAACTCTGGATGTGCTTGCTTCACATAATCTGTCACTGCATTTTCTGTGATGTCTTGTGCATTTATATGTATGGGCATTCATTTGGTAAATTTGGTGTTGATACATTTTTCATTGCTGCACAAACCAGTAAAGTTTAAAACCGTTCTTTTTGCACAATGGTTGACTCGCAGGTGAGTAAGCGATCTTTCACTCAGTTGTCCAGGATGCATTTTATTAATTGAATGAATGAGTAAAATTGGTGGATATTGGTGGAAATCTTACCAAAAAAAAAGAAAAAAGAAAGAAAGTGCTTCAACTGTCTTACGAAACAACTCCCATTGTGAAAGCACCACCAGCCCAGACTGCTTCAGTGGAATACTGGCAAGTCAAAACCAATCAATTACTAGTGCCAAGATCAGGGCTCAGGTTCAGTGAGAGCTTAGATCTTAAACATACTTTCTGCCAAGTTCTGTTGAAGTCTGGGCACACTTGGTGCAGTGTTTCCCAGTATTCTTACATATTCTCTGTTGCAATAGAATCATTTCACAAAGTAACACAGAAAATAAAATGAGACTCCAAGGTACGCAATACAATACATCCCTAATGTTATATTGACTACAACTAAGCTAATATTCCACACCTTTGACAACTGAGGCATCAGTGAAAAAACTGCATTGAGATATAATATTTATAATAGCAGTGAGAAATAGTATTTTAGATAGGGATATTGGTAATGTAAAAAAAAAAAAAAAGAAAAAAAAAAATTCAGGTCCTGGTCAGGATTTTCATGTAGCCCACTTGACATCAAGATGTATTTTCTCTTTTTCTGCATTTGTGTTTTCAAAAATGAAAATGCTGTTATTATTTACTTACAATCATGTAGTTCAAACATACTTCCTTTGCAGCTTCCTTTTGTGTTCCACACAATAATAAAAACTATATGGGTTTCAACAACAGGAGAGTGAGTGAATAATTTTAATTTTGCATTAACTATCCCTTCAACATTATTTGTATAACTCTTTAGATGTATTTAAACAGTCCAAAAAAGTGCCTTGTTATTATCAGCATTATGTGTTTTTGTAGTGAGAGCACACACAGAAGAAGAATGGAATCACTTTCCAGGTATGCTCCTCATTCCCAACTATTTTTCACTTGAGCAAAAGAGCTAACGTGCCAGACAAGCATACACACACACACTGCCTGCATTACCAGGACGGCAGCTCCGTCGTGCCAGCTATATGACAAGCCTATGCAACATCAATGCCCCCAACACACACCCTGCCCTGCCTTGGCCTGCAGTAATGTGAATCATCTTCACACATACACACACCTGTAGGGCATGTGTTACTAACAAGCAGAATTGTTGTGTTCTAACACAGCCAGCCAGTCTGCCAAGCCCATGCATGAGATACACACTGAGGATATGAGTCAGAGCACACACATACACACACACACATAAATGTGACTTTCATACACTGGGTGTGGTTTGAAATATTTGAAATACATCATAAATCCATAAAAAGATTTGCACAATTCAGCTGGAAGAGGTTCCAAAATTAGTGATGATTTGCTAATAAACTCCAGTTTGTCTTACTTTGTCTAACTGCTTTTCTGCTAACCATGATGTTTGAATTTTACAGGAAATATAACCTCAACCATAATGTACTTCCTATATAATTTTCACGCTCTCTCTTTTTTCTACTTTTCTGCAGTTTTGTTTATGTGGTAGTCTTGCTTACTCGTCAACTTGATATTGCAGTGCTTTGAGAATTGTTGGCTTTGTATGATAAACAGATTGTGGTGTTCCTCATTTCCTGCTTTGGATAAAAGCATGTGCTAAATAATAACTAAATGTACATCTCACACATGTTCTAAGCAGTTACACTAAAGCTCAACATCAGTCACTTGCATAACTGGTGAACTCTGCAGGATCAACATGAGGTCAATCCTGGCAGTCTCTCTTCTGTGCTGCCAGGGTTGATGGCAGTAGTGAGTTTGAGGAATGAGTTACAGGCTTCTGCACACATTCTTTCACTTGCGTGTTAGGCTTGAAACTAGCAATGCGTGTCTGGTGCTGCCAAGGCAACACAGTGTGTTTTTTTAAGTGAACCACAAAAACAATATCAAACTGTCATGACTGAAAATTCAATAAAATATGTTCTAGAAACACTGTCTAAAGTCTATGTCAAAAAACCTTATAAGTGCTAAGGATCCCACCTACAATCTAATCCCTGCAGTGCTTGAGGTCAAATAGGTTGAAAATGAAAGGATGAAGGAGACCAGACATCTCCACAGTGAGAAAGGAGAAGGAGACTGGACATCTCTAATGACCCCAATGAAGCTAAATATGCACACTATTTCCAAGTAATGAGCACACTGTTGGGTGGTTAAAGTTATGCCCTGCATTAGCAGCTGTCTTTCTGTACCTTTTATTCTGAAATATCATTCTAGTGCACAGCTGAGCAATGCATAACAAACAGTCCCAAATCAAAATCTTTATTTTTTACTATCCTTCATGTTGTTCCAAATTTTTATACATAAATGTCTGGCCCACGTGACTTTTTTCTTTCTTTTTGTTGTTGTTGCTATATTCACTGCCATATAGCTTTGTTAAACAAACTCAAATTTAAGTCATATTTCACTCATAATCTTCATCTTAGATAGTCAGTGAGTCAGACACATTCGGTTCAAATCATTCAGACCCTGTAATGGATCTACAGATTCATTTAAAACATCCGACTCACGTGAATCTTTCGCTACTTCTCTTGAAGACGATTCAAGGAGAGCTAGGGATGTCATAATTATCAGTCATATTAAATGTAAGTCTTTTTTTCTTCACAATTGCAATCGTATGGCTCTCAGAAAATCCAAGAGGACGTTATACCATTCAGTGATTTTGCGACTTTTTAAGATTTGGCCATCTTTAGCCTACATTGTTTTGCATGAAAAATACATTATTCTCATTTTGTGTTCACCAGGGTGAACACATACATAATACGGGTTTAAAACGACATCAGGCAAGGTGATTAAATGATTGCAGAGTTTTCATTTTTGATTTAATTCTTTAAGGATCACCCTTCTGTCTTACAGTAGCCTACGGTTAGGGGTGGATGTACAATTGTGCATATTACCAGCTACATAGTTGAAATTACAAAAATGTTTGACAACCAAAGTACCTGGATTCAACTTGCTGCTAATGTGAAATAAACTCCATAAGAAAGCCACGATACCTGGACTCCAATGAGGATGAAATAAATGCTTACATTCTTTTATCAGATGGTCTGAGTTGTCGGTGCATTGCCAGGGAGAAACCGAACAAGCTGTTGGGATCACCCGTTTTCCTGATAACATTTTCTGTGTCCAGGTTGAAGGCAGAGATCAGCGTCCATCCCAAAAAACTGAGAAGAGGTAAGGTTAAAGTCCTATACGATCCCATTGTGATGTTGAGTTCCGTTCGTGTCGGGTTCTTGCTTTAGAGTTGAGACTTGCAGCCAGTTTCTGCTAGGTTTGTGGATGCCTATAAGGGAGGAATCTCTCTTACGTCCCTCCTCTCCTCCTCTCCTCCTCCACCCGTCTCCACCCTCTGCCGTGCCTCTACCTGCCAGTACAACACGGGGCTTCGTTTTTCCTCATTATTCAGCATTCTTTTGGTAATTCGAGCGTATGATATTAGAGATTTATCGTCGTAAAAATAACAACGATTTCCTTCGAGTGTCATTTCACACGACTCATGATGAGTCTGGCGAGTAAATAGCTGTATGAATTAGAGCTTTCTACACCAAAAACCTTGCATTCTGCAGGGAGTAACTAATAAGTTGTAACACATTTAAAAGTCTGTAAAGGTTTTTTTTGTTTTTCTAAAATATGTTTACCATGTTCTTATATTTTACCCCTAAACTGTGCTTGTAGACTATTGTATAAGGTACAAAGAGTGTACAGACAGCATGGACGGTGGTAAGCAAATGTAGCCTACTTTATTTAATACAAATAAAATCATATTAGCCTATAATTATAATTTGTAATTAAATGCTGTAATTAAATGCAGGGCCTAGGCTACACTTGAATGATATGAAAACATGCAACAGCCAAGATTGCAAATCAAGTTATAAACATATTATAAGACATCCAGTTTGTACAGAATTGACATGTATAGTGATTTCTAATTGGTTGGTTTTACATTTCCACCTTGTGTTAAAGCACTTTCCGTTCTTCCCTACAGCAATATTACAAATTAAAATTTGCTTATCTACAGGGCTTGACATTAACACCCGCCAACCCGCCAAATGCGGGTGGATTTTGCTCGTGGCGGGTAACGCAGTCACTCCAACTAGCCACTTTGGCGGGTTGAATAATTGTAGTCTTTTCAAAAGGCATCTGAAATAAGTGTGACACTACGACACTACAAATCCCATAGGGCTGTCAACGAATATTCTAAATTCGAATATAAATTCGAATAGTTTTAAAAAACAGAATTTCGAAGGTGAAAATTAATATTCGAATGTGGAAAAACGCCCGCGGTAGCAGAGGCGCGGCTGTCTGCTTTGCGAGTGGACGCGCTGCCTGAGGGATCATTTTAACGTTAAACAGAAACATTACTTAAGTGTAGGCTACTGTACTGACTGAATAGATATCGCATGAATAAGGTAGGTTAGATACAGCAGTTTCATGCACTGCAGGCTTCCACTGGTTTGATTATTTACCGTTTCATGTCAAGGAAAAGTTCCATGTTTACCACAGCACAGCTCGCTCGGAGCGTTCAATGTCGGTTATATATACTGTAAAACTTCAATTAATGTTAATAATATTTGTTTCAATCACTGAATGAAGCCTGCTATATAATCGCGACCTTAAATTGCTTGCACAAAACTCTTGATCAGCACTCAACATTTGTTGTTGTTCATTTAAACTGTTATGCACAGAGCGTCATTCGCGCTACATCACATTCGCGTTACATTCAGCGCGCCTCATTCGCGCCGCAAGACCTCCAGACGCGCGTAAACGCGTCTTTACACTCGCGCCAGACGCTCTATTCGCGTTTGGTGCTGAGGGTGAGGGCGAGAGAGAGAAAGAGTGCCTGCGAGTGAGCGAGCGAGCGAGAGTGAGTGAGGTCTGTGGTCTTGGCCATTAGTTGATTTACTTGTTTTCGTGTAGGTAATACGTTGTCAAATATGTTTAAACTTAAATAAACTACCTATACAAGTAGTTATGTCTCTTTGTATTAATTTGTCCTGTTATTGACGTAATGCGCGTCATTGACATGCGCAACCAGATGTTCGAATAGTTCGAATATAAGCTATGTGTTTTTTTTAGAGGGAATATTCGAATGTCATTTTTGAGCAATTTTGACAGCCCTAATGAGTATTGTCGCTAGTGACCGACAACAAAGAATCGAAGAGACCGCTAGCTGCCCTGCTGGAGTTATGTCGTATGCTGTATTATACATAATACATGGTTTTATTTTAAAAAAGGAGCTTTACACACAACCTTATCAGAGCTAATGATAATGACCTGTATTGTTATATATTTATGTAGTCTTTATTTTGGTGTGTACAGTGGTTTTACATTTAAAAGGGTTGTAAATCTAGTTCAAGTAAATTTTAGCACGCCATAGTCAACTTTTATCAGGTAATTTCTCAACAAAAAAAAATGTGGCTAGTAAAAATGCTGTGTGGCTAGTAACTTTGGAAAACCACTAGCCACATTGGCTAGTGAGCAAAAAAGTTAATGTCAAGCCCTGCTTATCTACATCGTCATCAGGGGGTTATTGCAGATAGCACCGAACCACACAAGCATTACTCTTTATCTCTGTTTATCTCTTTGTCTGTGTTTGTGAGCATGAATTCTCAGATGTGCAAATTAACACAGACATCACAGCCTCTAATCTCTGGCTTGTTTTACTCGATGTGGTTAAACCTGGCTAAAAGCCTTGTACTGTCCCAAATCTGTTTTTAGACAATTGGGGCATTGAAACAATGTAAGCATTCTAATAAAACTGAGCTTGTTTAATGCTACCAAGAGGATTGGGCTGGGTGGGGGTCATACACAAAAGGAATGAAAGACAAAGGTTAAATAGCCTAACAAAAACTGACATTTGAAATAGAGACAAATACTTGTCACTCATTTATTGACCTGTTAATATTGTCATTGAATATAGTATCAAACATAATAATCAGAGTATCAATTCGTAAAAAAAGGTCACCAAAATACTGAAATAAAACCTTCAGAATTTTACAAATAGCACTTCAGATGCATTATACTTATAAGTTTAATTCAATTAAGGTGATTTGGAGGGGGAAAAAAAACAGTCACATGAACTTCATTGAGAATGGCCATAAGAAGATAACATCTGTGTACTTTCCTCTCACAAAAAAAAGAAAAAAATGGCAAGGCAGGAATGTACGTTTTTTTATATTATTCAGTTATAATAATAACATTATTGGCTTAAAATAGTCCATTAATCTCCACAATCTCCACACGTCAGACCCCTCTGATTATTAGTATAGCCTAGTAAATTACCTCTGGGATAGTATTAAAGATGTTAATTCAGGATATTCACCCAGTAATACAGCGATATTCACCCACAAATGAAAATGTCACCCAAAATTTCTGTCATCATTTACCTGTATGCCTTTGTCCCCCTTTGGAACACAAATACTTTGAAAAATGGCTGGGTTTTTTTTGTTACCTCTGGTTTGTATCTGGTCAATAAAATGTTTGACATTTTTAATGTTGTAATGAAGTAGAGGTATCGACACAGATCTTTTTTTTTTTTCTTTTTTTTTTCGTGCGTATGAGTGTAACAGATTATTGAAAGAAAAAATGTAAGGTACGTAGCTTTTTTTTGACAATTGTTGATTGGATTTTGAGATGTGGGTGTTGCAAGGCAGATGAATTAAGGCATTTAAGAGGACTAAATGATTGGAGAAGTCCTGCATACTATACATCACAAGAGAGAAGTTTGTTGTTTCACCTGAATGTTTTTTATTAAAACTGCAAGGTCAAAAAACAAACAAAAAAACATTCACAATAAGTAACATGCATTTAGAATAGAATGGGGGTGAATTGTCATTTGACTACAACTTTAAAGATGTGTTATTGCAATGTTGCTATGTCAGTGATTGAGGCCAGGCCACCACAGAGAATCTCTAGGGTGAGACCTGCGAAAACAAATAGGCACACAGTGGTTGTCTGATTCACTGACCTGGCATACACAGCCACTCCCTGTGAAAGATGACTCACTTTGTCTAAGCATCTCTCTCTGCACTTCAACCAGGTGAACTTTGCTGTTCTGATGTCAGTAGTGTTGAAATGCAATGCCTGAGGCTAAGAATGTTCAGAAACACTGGGCGTGCCTGGATGCAAGTCTTCTTTTCTCCCAACCCCTCCGTTGCCTCTATCCCTTTCTCCTGTTCTCTATCCACCCCCTTCCCTCGAACATAAGCACTCCAATCACTTAGTATGCACTCCCTCTCTCTTTCCTCCTCCTCTCGTTTTCTCAGTGACATTGGTGGTCGGTGTTTCTACACAGCAGCAGCAAATAAATCTGCATGGAGAGCAGAATTATCCCAGAGCCGTAAATCTCAATCTGCTGTTGCAGTTCCATTCTGGTTGCTTTAAATCATATTAATGTCCCCTCTGGTCTGTATTTCCTCCTAGTTCTTTTTTTATTTTATATATATAGGCCTATATATACATTTTTTTGTGTACACCGTTCTGGATTTTCTCTGAAGGTTTGTAAAACTAACAGATTTAGACAGTGTTTTGAAGACACCTCAGGGACGCTGCAGTCTGGCCAGAGAGAGTGAATTCTGTCAGCTACTGTGTCTCCAAAGGTTGGGCTGGGGCTGAGACTGGAGAGATATGTTGACAGAAGCAGGTTTTGTCATGTCCGAGGGTGTAAGTCATGCACTGCCTTCCCTTCATTGCAAGAACTGATCAGGGGATGGATGTTGGTACTTCATTATAATGGAAATCCCATGCAACTTTTTATCAAGCATTTTATCAAGAGAAAACATTTTTAAATTTAAGAACAGGTTCTCTTTAAATGAATTAGTGTGAATTTGAACTGAATTTAAATGACAGGAAATGGAATTTACTGAATTGTAATTCAAAGAAAGTTCACACTACAGTCACCCAGTCAGAATAATTACATCATTCATTTTGACTAACCATGCAGATTTGTCCCCTGATAGTTCAATACTGTCAAAATAATCCACACAGCCATCAAAACAGATTTGAATTTTGCCACAACATTTCAAATGGACTCCATTTTTATCATAATAATATTGACATAAATTTGTGGTCAATTAAAGCATTGGGGAATTACATGTAATCTTGATTAACCAATGAAGTACTTGTAAAAAGATGTGAAATCAATTATAAACAAGTTAGGTCAAAAGTAATCAAAAAAGTAGTCAAATTATATTACCTTATTTAATGTAATGGATCATGTTAATAACAATAATTGTTATATAATTTGGAACTACAATTTGTAAGTAATCTGCCCAGAACCGATCCTGGAAAATGAATTGTTCTTCCACCATGGTCCATAACATTTGACATTTTTTACTTATTTTAATTTTAATATTTATATATATACTTTTAAGTAATTTTCTAATTATACTTCCCAATTCAAATAGAAAATCTACATTCTGTTTGCTACCTCAGTTCATATTCAGGAATTCTCTGTTTAGTTCTACATGGCACACATCCCTCCTGTACATTGACAGTATTGATCCTTTTCACCCTATATTAAACACACATGACTAATTTATGATTCTGAGGGATAAAGCATGGGAAATGTCACTGTACTGTTATCCATCACACTCACTTTCTGACTGAATCGATTATAAGGTATGTAAATAAACTGCATTTTATTATAATGGACATTTTTCAGAATCAGTTTTCTAAGGAAGAGAGACCTTTAGCTTTCACTGTGACAAGACTGAAGAAGGAAATTGAAAACATTATGGAAGATTATAATCATTACAAAATACATTTTTAAATATGTTTATGCAGAATTAAAGAGCTTTAGTACTTAGGAATATATATACAGTTACCTTCATGTGCAGATGCATATTGGTATTGATTTGAATCTCATTGCTCTTTCCTCTCTATATTGATTATTGACATGGGACTGATGTCCTCTTTACAACTCCAGAACCCAGTCCTCATGACCTCTTTTTTCTCTCTGGCCCTTCTGCTGTAAGCTTGTCTTTCCCTTCAGCCAGGTGGGATAATCCATCAATTTCTACTTGCCAACAGCGTTTGTGTGTGTCAGTGTTTGTGAGGGACACAACTGTTCCTATATTTGTATATCGTGTAATTTTATTATTTCCTAAACAACAGAAAAACCCTTGTAGCTCTTCACTGTCACAAAAGTGTTGTAGTCACACTCACATCACCAAATTAGGAGTATTGTACACTTTTTATCAATGCATATTATTAATGAGACTGAGTTGAAAATTTTTTTTATAGCTTCACTATACACTGTCCATACACACATTTCTGTTCACGTTTTCTTTTCTCACTCCGCGTGAGCGTTGGGTCTGAGGAGTAAATTCTTACAGACTGCACCTTTAAATAAAAGACAAAATAATATAAAGATTAAGACTGTTAATGTGCACTATAAAGTGCAATTATTAGGGTGCTATAATGATTTACGTAAAAATAGACAGTTCCAATCCTGGATGCAGACTAAAGCAACAACGACTGCACAGCACCCATGTGGCAAAAATGTTAAGTGCAAATTTTATTTTTCTTATTTTATTTATACAGAGTATGCAAAGATTTTTTTGCAGACATGGAACCAGATGGAGGAATTGAGGTGTTCAGTTGAGTCATCAGGCATTGTTAGTGTTCAAGCAGTGCAATGACAGTACCAACTTATCTAGTAAAGAACACCAGGGAACAAATAAAAATAAAACAGTAAAGGGCTAAGCGCTGAACCCTGTGGGACCCCAGTTGTGAGAATGCAGCGATTGAGCCTTTTCAGCTGACCTAGTATGACCTTTTATCTAAGCAGGATATAAACTAGTAAAGCACAAATTCAAGTGCCCATGTATTTTGAGATCAGCAGAATGATATGTCTGTACTTAATACACCTGAGAAATCATACTGGCTTAGTGTAGATGCTTTGGCTGACAGAACTTTGCAAATTGCAAGTAAAGCAGCTTGAATGATACAGCCATCAAAACAGATTTGAATTTTGCCACAGCATTTAAAATGGACTCCATTTTATCATATAAATATTGATATAAATTTGTGGTAAATTAAATCATTCTGGGCAGTGCTGGGTAATGTAACTAATTACATGTAATTTTGATTAACAAATGAAGTACTTGTAATAAGATGTGAAATCAATGTTATAAACAAGTAAACAAATTATATTACCTTATGTTGATTTATATGGGCGGGGTTGAGGAAAAGAAAGAAAAAATAGATATTCTGAGAAAAACGGTAAATACTATAATAATTATTTTTACTGTACACCACAGATTTGTGGCTGTTTCTGCCCGAGCAAACAAAAGCAAACTAAATCCTGCCGGGAGACATGGCTAAACACACACAGAGAGAGTGAGGTGGAAAACAGAGTAATGCCATGGCAACAGGAAACAATACTGTAAGAACTTGTACCCAGTATGCATATTTGGTGTGTGAATAAGATTACTGCGACTTTTTATTACAGTTTGGCTGAGTGCACTCTGGAACACTGGGAACGCAGGTTTTGTAGCATTGGCCTTTGAGATTAACTGTAGACTGTTATTTTTTTAACCATAAGTTAGTGTGTGAGAATCCCAAGCCTATGTAGCATATGCGACTGGTTTTGTGTATGTGTCTGTACTTCCGATGTCTGACGCATTGCCGTCGTCCTCAGCTATTCCCTGTCCTTTTCCCTCTCCTCAAAAGCCAAGACTTCCTTCCAGTTGTTTTTGTTGAATCCAAACAGCCATTAAGCCATTGTAGTTAAAAATAAAACTTTAGTGGAAAAAAGAGCAAGGTTGGGAAACATGACTGGTAAGAGCAGGAACGGCCATGAGCACGTGCGATGATGGTTTCACACAGAAATTTCAACTGCAGATACGGGGTGGGTCTATAACTGCCTCTGTCATTATATACACTGGAATTTTTTATTGTTATAAACCTGAATAAAATGTGTGAACATATGCTGTTTTGTATGTTGTTCCACACTATCTGTTACAGTCTGCCTATTAGTTGGGTGTGGAAAAGAGAGGGGGGATAGAGAGAGGGAGGAAGAGAAATAAAACAAGAATGTGACTTTGCCTGTTTTCCTCACATTTGTATTGGTCTTTTTCAAAACCACGTGTTTGTGTGTGTATGAACTCTGTCATTCATTGTACCTCATTTTCTCTGGTGAAAGGAAAATGGGTCCCACACTGCAAAAGAAAAATTGTCAAACCGGTTTTCTCCACAGCTGAACCAAACAAAAAGTTTCAACACACACACACACACACACACACACACACACAAGATGCAACCTCAGGGCACACATACCTGCCAGTATTCAACCTTGTCCTTAAGGACAAGACCAAGCAGACTGCATCGGTTGCGTCTTTCATGCAATCCCAAACGCACACACACACACACACAGGGGGGCCTGGGGTTCAAGGCCACGCAATCCAGTTTGGTTCAGAAAACCCATTAACAATGAAAACGAATGTTTATTAATGCTGTAATATATGTGTCCCATAGCCTACACAAGACCTCTTAAACAAGGCTCTTGGACTATGAGGGCTCCCTGGAACTTACTGTTGGGCCCTATGTGAATATGAAGGCCCTGTGGAGTTACAAATTTAAGAATCTGTATAAGATCTGCTGATCTTATGTCCTTACATAACATAACATGAAAAACTAAGGTAGAGCACATTGAATTTAGCATTTAAGGTTATGATGATGATATCAGCTGTTAATCAAAGTTTCTAACAAGAGATTTCTGCCAGTCCTGTTCTCTCTATTGTAAGTTAAATGAGTCAGATTACTGAGACTCTCACCCTCTATCTTTAATAGATCTTGGAGCCCCTGTCCCAGTCTTTGAATAGTTATGCTGATTGGATTAGGATTGGTAACACTCTAAACTCTAGGGCGGGTTCCTAAACCTGTATACTTTATTTGCATGCTTTATTTAAGGTCGTCACCCAGGTGCTTTGTCTCCATTTCTAAGTACTGCCCTCTAAATGTATATAAACTACAATGTACACTGCCTTAGTAAGACTTGATGACTGCAGCTACCGACAGCTCGTGTTCTCAATAAAGAATCCTGCTGAAGATACAACCAAGTCTCCTGGTCTTCGCTTCTGAGTTTCCTACAGCACCAAAATGTCTACCCCTTTTCCACCAAGGCAGTGCTGGTGCCGGTTCAGAGCCGGTGCCTACTCGCGAGCCAGTTCTTTGTGTTTCGACAGCCAAAGAATCGGTTCTCGGCCAGGAAAATTGGTTCCAAAGCAGCACCAACTCTTTGCTGGACTAAGAACCGTTCTTTTACCACGTCATGCTTACGTCGGGGGCTGGGGGGCGGGGTTATTGTCGAACTTCTTCTTGAACGTAATCTATAGTAATCCAGTCGAGCCGCACAAATGTGTTCTAAACGTCTTCTTCTGACCCCAATATAGGATCGCAATACCAGGAGAAACATTTGCAGAAAGACGATGTAGTCCGCCATTGTAATTGTTATGCTTGAAGTTGGCGCAAGCGTTTCTAGGAAAGCTAAGATGTAGCCTATGGCAACGTACACAGTGACATAACGACGTCGTTCGCTGGGCTCTCTAGTCAGTGGAAAAACAAACAGGTTCTGAGAAGGTTCGCAAGTTGAAGCAACTTTAAACTAGCACCAGTTCCGAACCAGTTCTTTTTTGGTGGAAAAGGGGTATTACAGAACTATTGTCCCATCCTGTTTAAAATTATATTTATTAGAACCACTCTTTGAGCTTATTTTTGTGTGTGAAAGGTATTGGAAAAATAACTATTTATTATTACAGCATAACCGCCCATTTTCCCTAAGTTGAAGTGAGACAAAAAATTTAAACATTGCCTAATTTTTTATTTGCATATTTTTTTGTTGCCTAATTATAAATGATCCAACAAAATGGGCCTAGAGAGAGCAATAGAGTATGTTTTAGCATAGCTATTATTTAACTGTAAAAAGTAAAAGCGTACACCCTTCACTCTACAGTTGTTTAAACGACTGTAAAAGATGCACCTTATAGTGTATTTTGGAAATTACAGCTTTTTTTACTGGTCAAGGATTTTGTGAGACTATGAGGGGTGGAACTCAGTTCTTCTAGATTTGGGGGCAAGATATTTTCTATATTTTAATGCATTAATTTGAACTTTGAGAGTTCAGAAATATAAGAGCTCAAACCCATGTTCAGCAGGCAGCCTATGAATATAAATCAAACTTGCATCACAAGTGTATTGTTATTCTCAAACCATTTGCTGACCAAACAGAATTTCATTAAGTTTAGTAACAACATGTAACAATGTTTACATCAATTAATTTGGATAAATATCAGGTACCGTATATAGCTACATGTTAATTTTTCTCAAGGAAAAATCTCTCACTAATGCTGTAAACATACAGGGAGTTGATATTATTATTAAAGGTTGAAATTAACAACTCAAATATAACATGGTTTTTATAATAATAACGTTTTAATATTTTTAATGATATGAGTAAAATTATGATATGTAATATAGTGCATATATTTAGCAAAAATACTCCCCTCTATAGGCCAAGTACATTTTTCTAGCTATATGCTGTGGTCATGGCTTTTCTGAGGTAAATGTTACGTTACGTGACATATTGTTCTCCAGTTGTTTTATTGACCTATTTCCGTGGCTGAAGCACTGATTGAGTGATTACATGAGACATGATACATTTCAGCAAGTTGTAGGCTACTGTATCTTCCAACATAGGTCATTCGAATTTATTTACTAACTAAAGAAGAGCTTTAGATCAGTTCACGTGCCGCTTGAACCGTGGTGCTACAGCGATCTGTCACGTCATATTAAAGGGTTACTTCAGGATTTAGCATTAAGCTTTGTATTAGTAGAAAACCTGTAGTATTTTCGAATTACCATGCTTTCCACCCTCATGTGACCCTGAGACAAGAGATTTATGTATTTTTTGTCTGGAAAAAATCCTCCGATGACGCAAAAATCGTCATTTTGCGTCATCGGATGATTTTCTGGACAGAGGCTAAAGACTACAGGCAGTAGATGGCGTTGTTCCGCATGTTTTCAGCCCGCCCATACAGGGTGGGATCTCACTCAGTCAGAATGTACACACAGTCAGCCTTTATTTGGAAGCTAAGCTAGCAGGCTCTTGTTCTGTGGAGAAAGCTGAATAGTAGGAGAAAGCTGAGTAAGTAACCATCCTCCTTTTCCCGGACTTGTCCGTCGGGCGAGATCGTTCAAAATGTCCGGGATTCAGCTTTTGCTTTCTGCGGTCGCCGTTCATTGTTTACATACATCATGCACACCTTTCAATCTAACTGAATTCATTCCGATTGGTTAATTTGAATGTAATGTTTACATGAACGCTAAACAAGTGATCGGTTGATGTGCGTTTTACCATTGCTAAGAAAAATTCCCGCTCCTCCGTGAGAGATGCGAGACCCGGCGCGTCTCAGTAATCACGCCACCGGCCTCGCGCCGTTCTCCCGCGGCCGTCAGCCTCGTCCTGCTCGCCACAGTAAACATGATGAATGGTGACTGTAGAACGCAAAAGCCGAATCCCGGACATTTTGGACGATCTCTAAATCCCTCGCAAACTCATCACGTAGGCTAGCTTTGTTGTTTTCAACAACTGCGCACTCTTACCGATAGGCGTGGCCTCCTAAGGCAGCGAAGCAAGTGCATTCTGGGAGTTGTTGTCTTTCATCCACATAAGCCAAAAATACATTTTCTGGCTTTTCTCAGTCTAGAAAGCTCCAAATTCAAAAATTTCTTCACATTTCTTCTACTTAAATGACCTATTTTAAATACACATTCATCTTCCCAGAGGTGAAGTATCCCTTTAAAGAGTGCCAAAACGGTATTTATTGTTTGAATTTCGTAATAAAATTGACATAATTTGAAAGCTGAGACTATGTTTCATATCAAAAGCAGGGGCGTTTCTAGGTTTTAAAAACATCAGGGGCTGAGCCCGAAACGTCAGGGGCTGGGGTTATAAGATAACATGATTCGATACAGAGAATAATATTGTAGGCCTATATGCAGGGGGCAGACTGGTTCGAAAATATAGCCCTGGCACTGTAGCCACACCAGTCCACATTACCACACAAACACGCGCATTGAAATGTGAGATATTAGGGGGGTTCTAAAATTTGGATTTCTCGGACCTACATATGTGCATTTTAAGGTGTTTGAAGGCCAAAAAAATTGGATAACAATAGTTTTAAAAGCATGACCAAACAGAATTTCATTAAGTTTAGTAACAACATGTAACAATGTTTACATCAATTAATTTGGATTAATTACCAAGAAAACAACAACTATCAGCAGTCAGTTCTCAGCTCCACACACACAGGAACCCAGACCAACCTCTCCCACAGCCAATAACCTTCTCTCCTCCTTCTCTCCACTAACCGAGGAAGAAGTATCTAAACATATCCTCTCCAGTCATCCTACCTGCCCTCTAGACCCCATCCCCTCACATCTTCTACAAGCCATCTCTCCCACACTTCTTCCAGCACTCATACACATCATCAACTCATCCCTCCATACTGGCATTTTCCCTACTGCATTCAAGCAGGCTCGGGTAACTCCACTGCTTAAAAAAACCAACACTAAACACATCTTTTGCAGAGAATTACAGACCTTTCTCATTCCTACCATTCATTGCGAAGACACTTGAAAGAGCTGTTTTCAACCAAGTAACATCCTTCTTGTCTCTGAACAACCAGCTGGATGTCAACCAATCCGGCTTCAAGAAAGGGCATTCAACTGAGACTGCATTACTGTCGATCACAGAAGCCCTAAGGATCGCAAAAGCTGCTTCCAGATCTTCAGTTCTCATTCTCCTGGATCTGTCTGCTGCCTTCGACACTGTGAATCATCAGATCCTTATGTCCACCCTCTCATCACTGGGCATCACAGGAACTTCCCTCCACTGGTTCGAGTCCTATCTCACAGGTAGGTCCTTCAGGGTCGCATGGAGAGGCGAGATATCCAAAGCACATCAACTGACCACAGGGGTTCCTCAGGGTTCAGTTCTTGGACCCCTCCTCTTCTCCATCTACACCACATCACTGGGACACATCATACAGGCACATGGTTTCTCCTACCACTGCTATGCTGATGACACACAGCTCTTCCCCTCATTTCAACCAGATGATCCCACAGTAGCTCCACGGATCTCAAGCTGTCTGGCAGACATCTCGGCATGGATGAAGGAACATCACCTGCAGCTCAACCTGGCAAAGACTGAGCTTCTCTGCCTCCCTGCCAATCCGTCTCTACAACACGACTTCACTATCCAGCTAGATTCATCATCAATCACCCCATCAAGGTCGGTCAGAAATCTTGGAGTAATATTGGATGACCAGCTGACCTTCACAGATCACATTTCAAAGACAGCTCGATCATGCAGGTTTGCACTGCACAACATCAGGAAGATCAGGCCTTTCCTAACTGAGCATGCAACACAACTTCTTGTCCAGGCCCTGGTCATTTCTAGGCTTGATTACTGCAATGCTCTTCTGGCTGGACTTCCATCATGTGCAACTAAACTTCTACAAATGATTCAGAATGCTGCAGCTCGTCTCGTCTTCAACGAGCCCTACTTTCACTCACTCCTAAGAGCCTACATCCCTACCAGAAGCCTACGATCGGTCAACGAGCGACGTCTCGTGGTTCCATCACAGAAAGCCACAAAATCACTTTCCAGAACATTCTCATTCACAGTTCCATGCTGGTGGAATGCTCTCCCCACCCTCATCCGGAAATCAGAATCCCTGACAACTTTCAAAAGACAGCTGAAAACCTATCTCTTCCGTGAGCACTTAAACATAAAAAAAAAAAAAAAAAAAAATCTCCTTTTTCCTTTTTCCTTTAAATCCTCTCTTATCGGGCTTATGCTACTCTGAACAATGCCTGAACTTCGTATTTTGAGCACTTCTTGCGTTGTTTCTTGCCTCTTCACGATGACTCGCTTAATTTAGTCCTAATTTGTAAGTCGCTTTGGACAAAAGCGTCTGCTAAATGACTAAATGTAATGTAAAATGACTAAATGTAAATGTCAGTGGGCAGTAGCATAAATTGTTTGTCAAGCAGATAACAGATTCGTAACCATGAGAATGAGAATAAATGTTGTAATGAATGATCCACAGTACAAAATGGAAATGCAGAATGTTTCTGCTTATTGTTGACAATACACAATCACATATTCCAAACAGGAATGGCCTTAAATGAGAAATCTTTCAAGGATTATTTTGCATAGACATTTCAATTAAACACCAGTGCACTCTTTTTGTGTCCAGAGGCAAATGAGCAATTTATATATTAGCATTAAAGATTGGTTTCAGCAACTTTTTTATTTTTAAAAGTTAGAAGTTAGAAAAAGTTGGTTTTCTTCTTTGATTAGTGCCAAAAACATTGATTATCTCAAGAAAGAAAAAAGTTGCTGAAACCAACTTCGTGGGCTGGTGTGGCTACAGTGCCAGGGCTGAATTAATCATGTTATCTTATAACCCCAGCCCCTGATGTTTTGGGCTCAGCCCCTGATGTTTTTAAAACCTAGAAACGTCCCTGCATGTAGTCTGAAAACATCTCATCTGACAGAGGACTGTGTGGTCGGTGCTGACTGCGTTATTTTTTTAATTTTTTTAATTGCTGTACAGCACGCCTGGCTGTTGCGTGCAAATCCTGGAGATATTCTAGGATAGGCTGAAATCACTCATGTGGTGCGTCTCTGTGTGAGAGATTTCAATAATCACCAGTCAGAGACAGCAACAAAGCCAAAGCACAATGAAATAAGGCAACTTATGATTTCGGGGGTTTACATAGGTTTCATATTTGTCAGTCAACTTTTCAAAATACATTAGGGGCCACACTCAAAACATTCGGGGCTGAAGCCCCGGCAAAATCGACTGACGCCGCGTCTGATCAAAAGTAACCTGCCTTGTCTTGTCTATTGGTGTCAGTGGCCTCTTTGCTTCGGGATTTTTCATTGCGTGAAAAAACGGAGAACAGTGTCAACGCGATGCGTGAGATTTGGCAGCCCTGTCTTCACCAACAACATTGTGCATTATATTTATTAAAAAACGATTTTATTATCGCACTGAGGGGGGGCTGGGGGGGAGGGGGGCGTTTGGAGATAACTGGCCCCAGGGCCTTTACAAGTCATAATCCGTCCCTGACCACACACACACACACACACACACACACACACACACAAGCCACTAATTTTTCCACAGAACAGTAACATTAGATGCAGTACTGAGGAAATGGAGCTGGAAAGTTGTCAATTTGATTTCTCAAGACAAATGTCTCGGATACTCATGTAACCCCTGTTCCCTGAAGGAGGGAACAGAGACGTCACACCAGAACTGGTTGACGCAATGGGATCTCGCCTTAGAGCCCAGTCCCCTTCGAGTGGTAACAGAACAAGCCAATGGACATTGGTGTGTGAGATTTCCCATCCAGCATTGGTATAGGAATGCATAGCTGATATAAAAAATTAGATGACTAGTAATTTCCTACTTCTAAATTCTGAAAAAACAGAGATTCTAATTATTGGACAAAAAACTCCCACACGTAATAACCTAGAATACTGTCTAACACTTGATGGCTGCTCTGTTAAGTCTTCGTCGTCGGTTAGGAACCTGGGTGTGCTCTTTGATACCAATCTTTCATTTGAAAGTCACGTGTCTAGTATCTGTAAAACCGCATTTTTCCATCTTAAAAATATATCTAAATTACGCCATGTGCTCTCATTGACAAATGCGGAAAAACAATTAGTTCATGCGTTCATGACATCAAGGCTAGATAATTGTAATGCTCTACTGGGTGGTTGCCCTGCACGCTTAATAAACAAACTACAGCTGGTTCAAATCGCAGCAGCTCGAGTTCTTACCAGAACCAGGAAGTATGACCATATTAGCCCGGTTCTGTCAACACTGCATTGGCTGCCTATTAAACATCGTATAAATTTAAAAATATTGCTGATTACTTACAAAGCACTAAATGGTTTAGCTCCGCAGTACTTGAGCGAGCTCTTAACGCATTATAAGCCGCGTTTCCATTACCCTTCAAATTGCACAAATTGAAATTGCGAATTGAAAATACGCTCAATGGAAACACGTCAATTTCGCAAAAACTCCCATTTATCGCAAAAAAGTTTTTGCGCTCGCATGAGGTGGTTTTTCAGGCAATTCGAAAAAGGAATATTTCGCAAAACTGCAATGGAAACAGTTTTTGCGCATTTACAGGTCAGCTGACGTAGACGACGCGGTGTGTTTGGACAGAATACGAGACAGTTCTTGAGAAGAAAGAATGACAGAAATACTGGATTCTAAACCTCAAAGAAATGCCACAATCAAGACCTCGGAGCAGAAATGAGTGAGAAAAACCCAGAAACACCTCATATGTGCCGCTTACAGTAAGGGTCTTTCCTTGCCATTAATGCTTGGATAACACGCCTACGTTTCCTTCCATTAATAATAATAACGTCTAGTGCGGTACTTGGCTGTGATATATATATAAACTTACCAACGTCCGATGCCATGATTTTTGGAATAATTTATCGCAAGAGGAAAAAATGACGTTTTAGTCCCATAACATCGGTTAATGGAAACGCCGTCATTTCGCAATAGTTTTTTGTCGATATTTAGAAAAAAATCGCAAAAGTTTTGCGCAAATCTTTAATGGAAACGCGCCTATAGTCCTTCACGTCTATTGCGATTTCAAAATTCCGGCCAGTTGATAATACCTAGAATATCAAAATCGACTGCTGGCGGTAGATCCTTCTCCTATTTAGCACCAAAACTTTGGAACAGTCTTCCTACCATTGTCCGGGAAGCAGACACACTCTGTCAGTTCAAAGCTAGATTAAAGACACATCTCTTTGACCTAGCATTCACATAATACATTATAGACTTATATAATTCAATATTAGGCTGCATAGATCAGGTCAGCCGGAACCGGGAACACTTCCCATAAATCCTGATGTACTCGTTACTTCATAAGAAGAATGGCATCTACGCTAATTTTAGTGTCTTTGTTTATCCTGAGGTTTTCCCGCAGCCTGCCGGATCCAGGCCGTATCCAGATCTGACGAAGGACCTTCGCCTGGACCCGATGACAACGCAGTGCTGAAGTGCCAGCTAGTTTCTCCCTATAGAGGATCCCTTTCCCACTCTACAGATAAAGCGTTGTCGGGAAAATTCGTTTTGCGTACCTACCCCGAAGTGACAAAATAAAATAAAATTCTGTATAAAAATTTATAAGGAAAGACCAGTACTTTGTTTAGGCTTGGTTTGTAGGGAATTACAAACCTGCGCACATATATTCAAACGCACATAACTATAGAACCAATTCTTAATGCACATGTGAACGCCATCAGCATTTATCACAGGTTTGCGTTTAAAGTCTGTGTAGAGAGAATGGTGTCGTCTTAGCGGCCCCTAATTTAATTACAAGTGATCGTTGCGACGGAAGCGAATCAATCAAAACTAACTTTAGCTGGAAAATAACTTTATTAAAGAACCGCTATAAAGCTAAAACAATCTCTGTTACCTTAAATGATAAGTTTATCTCTGTAAAGCTGCTTTGAAACAATCTACATTGTTAAAAACGCTATATAAATGAAGATGACTTGACGTCTCGTTCCCTCCTTCGGGTTCACGTTCCCTATCAGTCAGTCATGGTCAATGTTACATCAGAACAGATTGACGCAATGGGTCCCTATGGAAAGCGCCAAAACCACTGCCCCTTCCCAGCGCACTGTGTAAGTCACCTAGATCTCTGTTCCTGGTGGGACGGAAGGACAGGGGGATGTCGATAGCTGCTGCTCCGTTCTTATACCCTTATACAGCCACGCCTGGTTGGATAACACTGGGGAAGAGCCACTGCAGTCGAGGTCCTGTCCAGGAGCCCGAGGCTGCATGCCCGTAGCATACAGCACCCCAGCCCGTAATGGAGGCATCTGTTGTGACAAAAACATGCCTGGACACTTGTTCTAGGGGGTCTCAGCCCGTAGAAAGGCAAGGTCTGACCAGGGGCTGAAAGAACAGTGACAGATTGGTGTGATTTCACCCGATGTGTGCCACGGTGCCATACCCATCTTGGGACTCTGCCGTGTAGCCAGTGCTGAAGTGGTCTCATTTGAAGCAATCCGTGTGGTGTGAATTCAAGTAGGTCAGCACCGATTGGGCATGCCGTCATGTTGACCAAGTCCAACTCCATACTGAGAAAAGAGATACAGGGGATGCATGGAGGAGAGCATGCACTTTTCCCAGATGGTTGAGGTACTGGAGCACCAGGTCCCTGTGTTCACACAACTGATCTTGAGAGTGGACCAGAATGAGCCAGTTCTCGAGATAGTTGAGGATGAGAATGCCCATCTCCCTTAGCAGGGCAGGGGCATGGTTGGCCTTTCTTGAAGACGTGGGTGACTAGGACAGCCCTAAGGGACTTTGAAGACCAAAAGACCTTGTACACATATGCCCGCACCTCGAATGCAAAGCGCAGAAACGGTCTGTGTCGAGGTATAGATCAATACATGAAAGTCGCATTGATCGCTGCAAACCAATCTTGGGGGCGAACGCACTTGAGGATGTGTTTCTGGTTAGCATCTTGAACGGAAGCTTGTGAAGGGACACAAGGCATGCAGATCCAAGATTGTCCATAACCCACCACCTTTCTTGGGTACGTTGAAGTATGGGCTGTAAAACCCTGACCTCATCTCGGCTGAAGGGACCAGCTCTGTTGCTTCCTTTGCCAGCAGGACCGCAATTGCCGCATTTAGGGCAGAAGCATCCTTGTCTGCCACTGAGGTAAAGTGGATGCTGCTGAAGCTGGGGGGATGCCAGGTGAACTGAATCGCATAGCCGAGTCTGATCGTCCGAATGAGCCAGGTGAGACGGGCTGGGAAGCGCTAGCCAGGCCCCCAGACACTACCCGGCCCTCCTCCGGGGGAAAGAGCGGTGCGCCCGGAGCAGAGAAGCCAGATCGGGCAATAGCAGAGAGGACTCAACCTTTTTCAAGATATTGGAGTATCGATCTCAACATCGCGATGGTAATCTTCCTGCAGTGGGTACATGACTCATCAACGAACGCTACCTCAGCATGCTCACTCAAACGATGATTCTCAAGAGCACAGTGAGAAAACCGCTCAGCTCCGAAGTGAAAGCTTAACTGAGGGAGTGTTGCAAGCTACCTTATATACCCGTATGTACGGAGATGGCTTGCCATGCAAATCTCACTCGCCAATGTCCATTGGCTTGTTTTATTACCACTCGAAGGTGATTGGGCTCTCAGGCGAGATCCCATTGTGTCAATCAGATTTGGCGTAGCGTCGAACGTGACTGACTGAAGGGAAAGACGAGATCTTCTTTAAGGGAGTTACACTGATAAAAAAAATGCTAACCTAAAATCTGTGCCTCATGTGGTAATATCGAAAATAATTGGTCAAAAATATTTCTACTTTTTTACAGTGTCTGTTTAACCATTTCTTTGAAATATTTGCATTTTTCCTCTTTTGGAATATAGGGACACCAGAGATATTATCTGCGGTCTTTATTTCTAGTTCGATCTGATTAAACAAAAAAAAGAAGTCAAATCTATTATGGAATTTGATCTTTTTGATGTTGTGCTAGGGCAGCTCTTTTACCAATGAAGAAAAGGTTCAGAGACTGGTCAGCTTCCCTAATCTGGACTCATAAAGGACACTTCATTAAGTTAAGTAATTTTACCTTAAGAAGAACATAATTAGATTTAGGCAGACATCCCACCAGAGACAAGAACTGAACTCTTGGTGGCTTCCAAGACATGATAGTCTGATATTTCTCAAAAATGACAGGAGAATTGTTATTGATTTGTGTTAATTTTTGAGTAACTTTTGAGTCAATTCCCTCTGCCTTGTTTTCTATCACGAACACCACTAACCACTCGGTGAGTTGAACAGTTTTGAAAACGAACGTTAAGGGTTGTTTTAAGGACATGTTTGTGCATGGCCATAGACTCCCATTCTAAAGCGGTCATGGGCAATTCTAAAATAGTCAAAAAGTCGAGACAGGAACCATTGTCAACATTTCTTTGTCCACCACTCTTGTTCATCCAAAACAAACTACAAAATAGACTCGAAGTGTTAAATACCGGAATTGTCCTTTAACAGTGCAAAGGGATGCGTTTGTTCCAAAGTTACAGCTAATAAACTCATGACTAAAGGACATGACCTGGCTTTAAAAATGCATAGGGAGACAAACATGCTTACTTACAGACCATTTTATGTGCATCTTTATCACCCTTACTTTCACACTTCATCTTTCGCTCTCTTTTCAGAGTCAGGTGATGTAAGTTTACAGTGTCTGTAAAGCATTCCTGTGGGTTAGCCGCACTTAATGATCATGTGATTCCACTACAGACTGATCCAACACAGTGTAATCCTCATTTTCTAGAAATTGCCCTACAAAAAGTATTTTATTTATTTATTTATATATATATATATATATATATATATATATATATATATATATATACATATATATATATATATATATATATATATATATATATAATTCTATCACAATTACCTATTACAATCTAATTCACAAACATTTAAAAAAATAATTATAGACATTCTCAACTAAAAGTCATTCAAACCTAGCAGTGTATTCAGATGATTTTTTTTTTACTTGACACAGTATACAGTATATTGCTAGTATTTAGTATATGTAGTAGATGTTTTAGTTTAATATCCACCTTATTTTGCAATGCAGAAACAAGCAAAAAATAAATAAAAATAAAATATTGGCATATGTGTGGGAATTCATTAGCTGCTTTATGTAACTAGAAAACACAAACTATTTGACCTACCAACCAGTGTGTTTATAATTATGATAATACACTAAAATAATATGGTAAGAAATACCAGTTTGCAATTTCAAGCAGCATAACAAGCTGTTTTGTACAGCTAAAAAATAACTGGAAGCGGATGACACTGGAAGCCAGACACATTCAATTTACAAATGGCCACGCCCACTCTTACATTAAAAAAATATATAACTGCCTGATTCTATTTGGAGGATTCTTAAACACATTACATTTTGCTCAAGATAAAGGTTTGTAAAGAGTTTGTGACTAAGCATGCAGGTCTACCAAACATTTCCATTTATCTCAATGGCTGTTTCTTGGCTTGTTTAGGGAGGTACATCATTTGAAGTCTGACATCTTTTCTCATGGGCATAATTGTTTGTCAGCTAATCCTCTGAGCCATAAATGCCATGTGAATAATCACTTTGGAAGAACAGGAAGATGAGAATATGATTGGCTAAAGGAACATCCTAGGTTCAAACTCCCTGTTAAAGATCCATAACTATTTAGCTGACTAATTGTTCTAAAGAACAATTACAAATAATTTTACTGTACAGAAACCTACCAAAGTCAGCAACTTTATTTCATTTCTCTTTGGGTTATTAAATGAAATAACTGGACCCTTTAATCTTTAATCAAATAATAAATAAAAAAGTAAAAAGTAAAATTCTCCAACAAAAATGACAGGTCACTGAACATTGTAAACTGAGGGTCACATGAACTTCCAGTTACTGGAAAGCCTTACAACTGGTGAAATATATAAGTGAAAGATAGCAGTGCATTAATCTGGAAGACATTCAGTGTCCAAGATCTAACAAACATCTAACATCTTGTAGATGAATGTTTATATGTGAATAAAATGTCATTTTTGGGTGAACTAACCGTTTAAATGTTTATTTAGTAAAGGTCCTGTGTGTGTATGTAAATAAGAGTAAATAAAATCGCAAGCTCAGTTTGTAATCATAAACAGATGCACTGAAAAACTTTTACTGTCTGGGCTCCGAATGCTTGAACCACACCCAGAGGGTTTATAAACCAAGGTTAAAGGGAGGGAGAAGAGAGAGAGGAGATGAGGCAAAGGAGGATAAAGGAGACGATTGGGACATACACGCATTAATTCACACCAACTCACTGTATGAAACACTTCATAACATGAGTGTTTGACCTCAGGACGGAGGCAAGGATGAATCTGATTGATGGTATTTAATTTGCAATTAATTGCTTTGTTTCCATGGAGAATACTTAACACCCACAGTTACAGAAGACACATTCACACCGACACCATTAAGGAAAGGAAAGTGCTAAACCAATCACAACCTCCAGCAAAAAAAAGAAGTATATTTCAAGTTTATTTTATTAAGAATACTTAAGTAAAGTTCAAGTATATTTTTAAGTATACTTGATGTAGTAAGTATACTAATATCAATGTACTAGAAGTAAACTTGTAAGTGTACTATTTCAATACTGCTCGGGTTGGGGAAGAGTAAAGTAAATTTGAAGTAAATTCCTTCAAACAATGTATGTTTACAAGACAGTATGTAAAACTATGTGAATAAAGTATTTAATAGGCTACTCAATCAAAAGAGTAAACACAACTACAAGCAGAGCATACTTAGAATACTTAATTATAATTTTAAGTATATATCGATCAAAAGATTGTACAAGTATAGGCCAAATATACTTAGACTTTTCTGTCAGTATAAGTCAAGTATACTTAAAGGGATGGTTCGGAGTAAAATCAACCTAGGGTCCTTTGCACCATGACCTCGAGCCAAACACCTCGAGTTCATTTAAATAAACTCCTGATGTACTTACAAACTTTCCAATGCCTCGTTTTATGAGTACAGAACCTATTTGTACTACTGTATAAGTTTGGTACCATTCTGAGCATTATGGGGTAATTTATGAGATACATCCTTGGATCCGTTAGCGCCTGAACTAAGACATCCGGCTGATTTCTCTAAATAAGCTCTAACTTTAATAATGTTCGACCAAGGGAAAAAAGGCTTCTGGGGGGTGTTTGGCTTGAGGTCATGGTGCAAAGGACCCTAGGTTGATTTTACTCCGAACCATCCCTTTAAGTGCAGTTTAAAGTATATTAACTATAAACTTTATTTTTTACTTCTCTGTTGGGATTATTTGTAGTCTCTGATGTTACTGTTGTACACAATATATGTTGAGATTTACTAAAAAATCCCTTGTAGACATATAAAAAAACATGTTAAAACAGCTGCTTTTTATCATCCCAAATGACCCCTTGTATCTTGACAGGACATAAACTTTTCCCAGATTCCTTACAGCACAATTCCTCGCCCTTCTCTCTTCTTTATTTAATTTCACTTGTAACTTGCTACTGTAGTTACCCTTGCCCTCCTTTGATAAAGATTTTAGTGGATTTTATAGGGAGAATGTTGTTCTCTGTCACTCCCTCTACTCACTGAAGACACGAGGATGTTATTTATCCTGCTAACAGCTTTTGTCCACGAACAGATTCCAAGGTATGTCATATAACCTGTAGTGACAAGACTTCAAAAGTTACCTTGAAAAAAACTTTACAGCGGTAATAATGAATTCCCTAAAATTGAACTACGTCTCAAGCACACATAAACCAGACAGTTTCTGGTCTCATTGACTTCCATAGTAGGAAAAAATATATACTAATGAAGTCAATGAGGCCAGAAACTGGTTACTGATATTCTTCTAAATATCAGAAACTTGGGTGAATGGATTTGAAACCGGTAAAACTAAACTGTTTAACTCTGGGGGAGTTGTAAAATGAGCCTATTTCCAAAAAAAGTGGAGTATCCCTTTAAAGGGATAGTTCACCAAAAAATGAAAATTAGCCCATGATTTACTCACCAAAGGTATATATGACTTTCTTCTTTCAGATGAATACATTCTGAGTCCTCCACATGGCTCAGGGGGGTTAATAAAGGCCATCTGAAGCAAAGCGATGCATTTGTGTAAGAAAAATATCCACAGATTTAAAAACTTTTGACCAGTAAAGACTTTTTAAACTGTACAAACTGTGCATTCTATCCCATAAACCTAAACCTCCCCTTAAAAACAACCCTCACAGAAAACATTTGGGATTTTTACATAAAAAAAAAAAAAAAAAACATAATTTAGTATGATTTATAAGTTGTTTTTCTCATGTGGACCAAAAAAATGGCCCCACAATATCAAACATTTCTGGTATTACTATCCTGGTGGGGAAATTTTGGGACAATGGCATTATGTCCCCACAACATGGAATACCTGAACCACACACACACACACACACACACACACACACACACACAGAGAGAGAGAGAGAGAGAGAGAGAGAGAGAGACACTCACATGGGGGGGATGCCCCACCTGCACAACTCCTCCTAATCTTCAAACACACCTCACCACCCCTCGATTCCTCCCAGCCCTCCAGCTCTCTTTTTCACATGCTCCTGCAGGTCGTCTTGTTCTGTTCTGTTCTCAGAATGCATTTGATCTGCTGATGGCAGTTCAACTAAAACAGTGAACATTTTACGCAACAGACCTGTGACTGAAACTTTGGCTGTTTACCAGTTATTTTCAAAAATGGTTGTACATGCTGTTCCAAAACAAAATGTACACACAGACTTCACAGACTTTGTGTACTAATATTAGTTTGTTATCATTCAAAAGCATAAATGTGTTTGTGTAATGTGTTTAAAGACTGTCTGGTATGCCCATCAAGGATATTCTTATATCAACATCATCTTTAAACCCCTTAGCTGCACACTGCGGGAATACATCAAGAGGGACAGAGACCTCTAGAACTTTGAAATTCTATTCCACTGAGAACATGAGATGAGCAAATCTATCAACTTCATCTGGAAGTGATATTCACAACAGCACAACTGACAGGTGTGCAGGTCACATCAAGGGTATAAAGGGATTGGATTTGGGGGAAAAATGTTGGAATGTTACCCTCATAAATACTACTGACCATGTTGGTTTGTTTGATTCTACATTATTCCACTATAGTATGCCCTCTGGCACAACACATTCCCTTCTTACTTTCTTCAAAGCCATAAGAAAGTTAATATTTTTCTTGTTATATAAAATCATCGCTATATAAAATAATAAGTATTGGCTATCAGGTCCTTCCTCAGAGCACAAAGCACACACCCACAGGAAATGTACACACTTTGGGACAATGTGAATGAGGATGATGACTAAGAAACACTCAGCCAGGGTTGCACAAAAAAATCATGTTTAAGTAGCAGCCCATTTAGAGAGTCATTTTGATAGCTGGAAAGCTTATGCGTCATATTCTTGTAATACTAGTATGCGTGTAGGGCATTGTATTTAATATTCAGAATTAAGTCTGAATGTAACCGGAAACTAACCAGACTAGCCCTTTGTTTTTATTGCTCTTAGGGCATGAAAAACAAGATTGGTGCTTTTTTCCCCCCCACATACTTAGAGATATGAAAACACCTGATTGCTAGTTTTTCCACAGTCTGAAAAATCAATATATCGATGTAGATTGCAGTCTGAGGTTTTCTCAGAGAGAACTAAATTTGTCCATTTTGAGCATAATCAGAATCATCAGCTAATAAGGGTAAATCAACGTACTCTGGTAGACTGGAGGGAGCGTAAGCATTATCCAGTCTGAGGTGAGTTGTAGCTTCACCGGATGTAGAGACCATTTAAAAGAAACGCATTAGAAGTAATGTGCATTACGTAATCAGATTACTTATTTAATGTAACGAGTAAAGTAATGCATTACAAGTAATGTGCATTATGTAATCAGATTACTTTTTTGATGTAACGGGTAGAGTAACACATTAAAAGTAATGTGCATTACTTTTTTGATGTTACGAGTAAAGTAACGTATTACAAGTAACATGCATTATTACATAATCAGATTACTTATTTGACGTAACTGCAAATTACAATCTAATAACACAGTCAATTTATTTACAGCCAAAAAAGTAACTGCAGATGAAGTATTTTCAGGAATAACAATAGTAATAGGATGAATTGTAGCTGAAATATAGTGATGTATGCTGTCCGATTTAATGGACAGATGATTATTCAGAATCCAATACAATCTAAAATCAGTACTTGGAAAATGTAACAAAGATATTACTCTGTAGATGTTACAATTTTATTTATTTTTTTACAATTAAGAGTATCATAGAAGGAATGGATCGATATTCTGGAGCAATTTGGTATTTCTAAATGGCCGTCGACCATCTTGGTTTGGAGAAGAAAAAAATATTGACATACAACGGCTTGCCACTTGGTGGCAGTGTATAGGATGATGCACTAGTGTCCACTGTAGTGGTCAATGTGCAACTATGCCATCAAAGCTCATGCATACGCAAGAAAATGGCTTTTTAATAGCTGTCCACTGTAGTGACCTCTATGCTTGAAAGGGTTAATCACAACTTATTTGAACGGTAAGTAGACCAAACAAAGTTCAACAAACTCTAAACAGATGATTAAAGCACTGAACAGATGAGAACACAGTAAAAGAATAAACAAAGTGAAGAAAACTGTACTTATCCTAGAGCGTACTTATTATCTAAACTTTGTCTACTGCTGATTTGGTCTTCTCCAAAGAAAGCTGACATGTACTATGTTGATGAAAGCCAGGTGTATCTATTGTTGGAGCAAAGATGTTTGCTTTATGTTAAGTGACCTCTCTATTGGGTTCTTGAAAATGGATGTCATTGCATAGTTTGTGATACTGATTAAAATAAATCTGTTCTGCATTTGATTTAGTAAAAACAGTCATTGAATAGTGTAGGCCTGTTTGTTGTAACATATAGTTGATATTTGTATTTGATGTGTTCCTAAATCTAAATAATTCCTGTCCATTACTATACTTAACCTCATAACCTATATGACCTCTTTCATCTAATGCACAGTAAAACCCCAATTGCCTGAATTAGTAGGTTATTTAAGGAAACAGTGCCATCTTGTGTTTACTAATGTAGTTCAGTTGCATGAGCTAAACAGTTGTAAAATAAAATAAAATTCATACTTTTTCTTTGAATAAAAATGGCATAATTTTTATTTTACATTATATCATTTTATAATACAGAAATTCGCTAAATATAACAAGATGTAATGGATATGATGTGTCCAAACTCCATCAGCTACAATTTAAATAAAAAGGTCCTTTTGTGTTATTGCATTCACACAAAATCTTAGAAAACCTTTTGTTATCTTCTAAAGTTAAAACCTAACTTTAGTTTATCCCATTTCATATAACCTTATAATCTTGTCACTGGATACTCAGATTTGTTTAGTGGCTGTTATAAATTTGTAAATAAATAAAATAACGCGTTTCTGCTCCTAAGAAAGATAAAATAATAAAAATATTATTAATAATAATTATACGCATACTCCGCGGGGGAATTTGGGGTGAATTTAACTGCGGAAGACATCTCTAAAAAGGCCATTTCACATTTAAAGACGCAGGAGGGCGCCAGAGGTCCCCTCTACGACTTGTCACCTGCACACCTGGGGCCTCATTTATAACCGTTGCGTACGCACAAAACAGGCCCTGAAAGAGGCGTGCGACACTTCGACGCATACGTTGTGATTTATAAAAACAAACTTGACGGGAAAATTTGCGCACCTGCACGCAAACTCTGGGTGCGTACGAACGTTTTGGGGACTGAGCAGTTTTGGCGACACCGATGGTGAGCTTTTTGGTCACTTTTAGACAGAACATTTTAAGAAAATTATACATATACAGAAATATAATACAAATATAATTTCACTCACCAAGCCTATCACATGAAGCAAACATCCATCCATTTTTAAATGTCCGCGCCACCGAGCGCGTTGGGCCGTTTAGTGAAACTGGCGCATATTTATCTAACGGCAAATGAAGGAAAACCGTAAATCTTCATTATGAGTCCTAATCATAAATACAATGCATGTTCACAATAACAGTTTAAATAAATAAAAGAATGATTTAAACTATGTTTTAATCCTGATATACACATTTATGCCAGTCTCATTAATGGAGTTACTTAAATTACATGAAATCATTACTGAGAAGTTACGACATTTTTTTATATTCAATAAATATAAATATTTGTAGTAGATGCGATGCTTTTGAACACTTTTCCTGTGGCATGTTGTGTTTTAATGTTTTAACTACAGAGAGAATTGCTTATCATAACAGCAGATTGTCTGAGACAATATTTTCGTGCAAATAATGCACAACAAGGCCTATCTGTTCCCATTAAAAATATAAATAAATTAAAAAAATACTATTTGGCCAGTGGAAAAGATTGAGAAAAACTTTATCTGTTACACTATTTGATTTATTTATTCAAAAACAAGGCAAGGATAGGCTACTAAATTATTTTTAGCAATGTAATGTGACGGCACATCCATATCTCATATTTCCCTAATGTCTTGTACCGTTAAACATGGTATCACGTGGATGATTATGCATAGGCAAATGATATGCAGATGAGGATATGCATAGTAAAACTAGGTGTTGTAAGTTCCATATATGGTTATTTCGGGGAGGAGATGCATGTGCGCACAATATTTTGCTGACTGGGATTTATAAAGTGAAATTTGAGCAGGTTCTGGCGTATGCACGGTTTTATAAGTCTTGAATATTTTTTGGCGTACGCCATTTTTGACTTTCGGGCGCATGTACACTTTTAGTAAGGATGCTAGGCAGTAGGCACAGTTTTATAAATGAGACCCCTGACCTGAGCAGAAAAGAGCACAGACTGACTTCAACTGCGAACTTTTGAATATCCATATGACTGTATATAGTAATTAGCTGCAATGCTGCATACTGTAGGCTTAATGACCACCTATATTTTGATCCAATTCTTCATCCTTCAGAAAATAATTTCTAGACTAATCGAGTGACGGCACTTATACGATTTTATTGGCTACTTTACAGGCAACATGCTATTATAATAGCCTAATACTTTTAGTTTAAAATGTTTTATAAAATGACAAAATTCTGTTTTTTAAATCGCACCACAGCAGAGTCACCTGAGGATTACAGCTGGCAAAGCTTAGGCCACAGAGTTTGTTGAGTTGACAGAATACTTAGTAAATTGCCAGTTCTCGTGACTGAGGTAGTTTTCTATGTAGGTCTGTGTACGAGGCGTTTGGCGCGACAGAGCATCATATAGGGCTGGTTCCGCGCTTTATCCCTGGTGTTTACCGGGCAATAATTGCTGTTTTGCGCACCTGTGGGTGTGAGTAGACTGGCGCCGTCTGTGATTAGTCAGAGGAATGCAGACTGCTTCCGTAAGATACACTGACAACATTTCAACGATAGATGGCATTCCAGTTAAACCGTGCTTCTCAACAATGGAGAAATAGATCCCTTTAATCAAGACTGTAAGCTTCATTCGATAGTACTTTTAGACCATTAGTATGTCTAAATGTAGGTTATTGATAGAGTAATTTACATGCACAATGCTCCATTTGCCAGGTTAACGGTTCAGGCATCTTAACAAGGTTCCCTATAAACAAGAAACTTAAATTATAAATGAATCACATTTAATTAAATGATCTGCGCCAAAACGTTCTAGGAACGTGCTTTATGTCTTTAAAACTTTAGAGAAAGCAAAAACTCCTGTGCATTTAAGGGCTTTTTCCATCTGGAAAAACAAATAGCCTATAGTCTTTGATTTTTTCTTTTATAGTCTCTTTGTGAAATTTTGGACTATTGAATTTATATAGATTAATGTTTTTTTTTTTTTTTATCAACTCTTTGTAAATAAAAGACCTTTAAGACCAGAGCTGCAAGATGTTTTGTTATTCGACTTGTCAAAGGTCTTCCTTCAGCTGGCACAGACAGGACTGCCTGTGAAGCGATTGGTTCGCTTTACCACATGACGCCCAGTATATGGCCCGCCCGTCAGCATCTCCAAGGCAGAGACCGCCGCGGAGCTCAAACCCTCTATTAACCATGGATATGTGACTTGAGGCAAAACGAACTGCCTTTATAAGTTTTGTGATTTTTGTTTCACCGATTAATTGTTCGAGGTAGCCTACAGAATTTGAACATTATAAGTGGTCACGGTAAGTAGCCTAAATTCAGTTCACTTTTTCCTGCAAAAATGACCGCTGTTCTGGACAGCCTTGGCTCGGATATGCATACAAACCATGTTACCTCGAGCAGCTTCAGTACCGTTCACAAGTCGCAGGATTCCCCAACACTGCCGGTGTCAACTGTGACCGACAGCAGCTTCTACAGTAGTGCACAGACAGGACACTGCACAGGGACAGCGTACGCACAACTGGCATCTTATTCCTACCATCCTGGTACAGTGGGTAATGTTCACTACAGCCCCAAAGCTTACGATTTAGGCTATGCTGCTTCTTCCTATGGCGCTTATGGAACGTATGGACCCAGTGCTTCACCCACACCAACCGAACCGGGTAAGACCACCTCAGCATTCCCAAACGTCGTTTTCTTTTACCTACGTTGTCGTCTTATATTTTCCAATGACAATTTTGTGGTTCATTTTGATAGAGAAGGAAGAGAGTGAACCGGAGGTGCGCATGGTGAATGGAAAGCCAAAGAAAGTCCGGAAACCGCGAACCATCTACTCCAGTTTTCAGCTGGCGGCTCTCCAGCGCAGATTCCAAAAGACCCAGTATCTCGCGCTCCCGGAGCGCGCGGAACTGGCGGCATCTATGGGCCTCACACAGACCCAGGTCAAAAGCGCGGATTCTTTTTGTTGCTATGAAATGTGTAGACTGTATTTCTGTAGTAGCCTACTTTTATTTTCATTGCAGACCTGTGTCCAAAATTGTGTTCGTTGTTTTGGAATTGTACTGCCTTTTTAACTTTGCGCGTTGTTTTGAATATCCACAGGTGAAGATATGGTTTCAGAACCGACGCTCAAAATTCAAAAAGTTGTGGAAAAACGGCGAGATTCCAGCAGACCAGCAGATTGCATCCGGTGACTCTCCCTCTAACACTCCTCCACCACAGGCAGGTTGGGATTTCCCTCCGAACCAGACAGCGAACGACGCGGACACGGTTTCAGAGCAGCCCGCGGGGCCACCAAACACCACTGCCCCATCGTTCTTGACAAACTATTCATGGTACTCCTCCACGAATACGGTCACACATCTACAGCCCATAATACAACCTCATCACAGCTCTGCAATGAGTGCAGGGACCATATTCTAACAGAGGACTGAATACACCTGTTGTAGGAGGAAATAATAGGCGTATCGTGTCACTGGACTTGTATTTTAGGAGAACATTAACTTTAAAATCTATTTTCAGGCTGGGTTTGCTAAAGATGTTTGCTGTGGAATACTTTGGATGCGCTCGAACAACGCACATTAAATTATTTTTCTATTTATTTATTTGTTTTCGTTATAGTACAATTGAAAGAGGTAATCAGATGTTTATTTCACATTCCAAGTACAAACGGGTAGACCTTTTTCGTGTGTTGTACAGAATATAGGCCTACAGGTTTAGTGATAAATCTATTAAAATGCTTATACAACCTGCAGTCATAATTAAATGTGCGTTTTACTATCAATTAACGTTTCGTTCTTTGATTATCGCTTATGGATGTTTTCATTGACCCACGGTTTATCAGGTTTTTGTCTGTAAAAATGATACATGATCTTATCAAAGGATCGTAAAAGTGTCGTGAAGGATCGTACAACTGGCATCTAACCGTGTGTGTTGATATTTCCACGTCCGTTGAACCTTTGGCAACTTTTTTTCTTTAAAACGCTCAAATCATGTGAATGAAACTAAGTGTGAAATTTTGGACGCTCTCTGCGTAAATAGAGCATGGGTTCATATGCACTAATCAAATTTTTTTTTTTTATATAGAAATTATGGCTGCAAAGGTTTGCAGAAAACATTATTCTACAGACCATGCAGACTTTTTCTGTGCATAGACAATCTCTGTTTCAGTGCATATCAAAGCGTTTTTAATGCATGTGTGATTATTCGGTTGAACGAATCGAATTCTATTTAATCCTTTGTTAAAGAAAAAAGAAAAAAAAAAAAGAAATTGGTGAGGAGGTATCCTCTACCTCTGGCATTCAGACGCGTCTTGGCATGCGCAGAAGGAGATGCGAGGGCGTTCCGCGTGCGGCGAGGGCTCTTCCCACTCCAGACTCTCTGGAGTCAGCTCACTCCTCTTCCAGACGTTTTATGAACGCCACTCAACCAGAGAAAAAATACATAAAACCGCCTCAAGCAGACCGCCCTGGAAACATTCTCCTCGAGCCCTCGCTTCCAGCTCCAGCACATCAGCCTTGAGCTATTCTTGTACGGGGACACACAGTTCTCATAGCTTGCCTCACGTCTTTACATGGTCACGTTTAATATTTTTGGAACTAAAATAGTTACTGGAATAGGTGGGAAATCCGGATTACTCTAAGGGCAAAGCATACAACCACTTGCCCAAGTGTTACTTTCAAGTTAAAATGTGGCTTTGCCCATGTTTGCATATTCTGCAGTATCTGTAATCTAGTCCATGTAACCTTTTTGTCATTGTGAAATTGGGATTAAACGTTTCTGTAATTATAAGTATGGCAAATACATATTACAAACAGTAGATTGCATATTTGCTTTATTGGACGATTTGGCCCTCAAGTCAAGTGGAATATTTATGTTGTATGTCATGAACCTATTATTAATTTCTGAAATTCAAAAACATCTGTAGGCTATATCTAAAAACAGTCAATTGTATTTTAAAAAAGTAAAACATAATGAAAAGAATACGCCTATAACAGGAAGAAATCAATCAGCTTGACCGAACAAACAAACACAGCATAATCATCAGTATTCCCGAAGTTTAGGCTACTCACTAGCTATTTATAAAGAATAAAGTTTCATGGGCTGTTGTAACTAATTGTTTATATTCTATGATTTGTTTCTTTTGAGGTTCATTTGTGCTTCCGTGGTTTTTCTAAATATGGGCATCGTGGTTAGGCTACAGGCCCCGAATTCTTTGATTCTTATTGAAAAATACATCTATTTTTATTCTGATTTGGGGGTATCTCATTCTCAAACTCAAAGACCATGATTGTAGCACATTTGAACCGTTCTGCTTCACTCCTTATGTCAACATTCACAGCTGGCAGTAATTGAAATGCCAGGGCTATATTTGCAACCACACCAGTCCAAATGACTGCTTCCGTTTGGATTCAAAGCTATCTGCAAGAAGTTTGTAATATTTCTAAAAAAATCATTTGAATATCTTTTGATAAAGCTTTTTGTAGACTAATTAAGCAAAGGTTTACACGCTGGGTGGGCTGTCAGTAACGCAAAATTTGCAAACATTTTGATTTGCAAACATCTTGCTCGTTATTCTTTTCTTTCCTATGACCACAAGTAGGCCTATAAGATTTAGGAGAACTCAAAGAACCGCATCTGACTGTAAATATTGCGCATTCACGTCCACATAACAGGGGAAAAGATGGCCTATTAACTATTCACCAATAGCATATTTCAACTTCAAAAACTAAGAAAATATAATGAAATGCTGTAAATAAAACACAAAATTCGGAAAGAAAATGCTGAAACGAAAAGCGGTCAATACAAGGATCACAGGAACATACAACACCTGCTACGGTTCACCATGCTGTATCATCAGAAAAAAAAAAAACGCTTATTGATTCCCTGCCTATTCCCTTTTTCTTTTGTCCGACTGAAAAGATTCCCTCAGCGCCAGAAATTGCTCGTAATTGCGACAGAGGAAAATGCGCGAGGATGCACAAAAACTAAATGGCTGCAATTATGATTCGATTTAATGAGCACAGATTAGAAAGGCTGGAGGCACCATGTGCGGTCAGAGTGTGATCAAATCACAAATAGGCTAGACCTTCAACAGATAGCCTACAGAGTATTATGATGATTAATAATAATAGCTAATAATGTAACATAGTAGGCTACATCATCTTCATAATCTGACTTTTCTAGATTTGTGTTTTTTTTTTTTTTTTTTTTTTTGGTAAATGCTAGCCTATGTATTTTACGCTATGTGTTTTCATATTAAAGGCTACCTGAAAATCCATCCGCGCTGCCGTTATATAGCAGCCTAATTAAAAATAAAGACGAAGGATAATTATTCATGCACGTTTAAATCTGTTATCTAGTCCTAATAATATAGCCTATCTCTTGAAAATAATGTATTTTAATATAGGCTACATTATTAAGGACACAACAACTTTTGTATAGCCTATAGGTGATTTAAGTGTAACGGCGCGTTTCTTTAGCCTAGATACGGACGGTTTCAAGCAAAAGCAGGAATCTTCCCAGATGGCACAGCAAACGAACCTACGGATTAACTATAGTAAGGGTCACAGACTCACAGTGTAATTAACTTCAATTGTACAGCCACTAAACAGGTGTAGCCCAGAATGGAAGTCGGCTCGAGATTCGTGCTCACCTGAACGCACTTTCTGGTCATTTGACTTCTTTCATCCAACGTGTTTTTAAAACGATTTAATAGCTTAGGCTACTTGTAAAATGATTTATTTTATACCATCAAAATTGACTTCAAATACTGGACACACATCTATTCTCACTGAGGAATGAGGATGCATGCGCACTTGTTCAGGCAGCACAATTCAAACTCTGTCAAATGTCAGACAGCATAAGCAGTCTCCGAATGATGTCGTGAAGCAGATATAATTATAGGGTATTCTTGATAAGCTACACATGGCTCATACGGTAACCCATGGCCCATAAATATAATCACCTCTCGAGAGATCCACAGCGCTAACTACATTACTGCGGAGTAATATGATGATGTACGGAGAAACCCCGCCATAATAATAAGACATAATGACATTTCATTCCCTGTGCTTTCAATGAGTTCTGTCAGAGATGACATCAGAAACCAAAGAGTTTGGAACAGTGAAGAGATTGTGAAACTCATTACACAATAACCTACATGCATTAAGTAATTAAACCCATTAATTCAAGATGTAAAAACCCATTAATGGAGCTGCACAGCTGTTTCAATAAGACATTTGGTCAAGCTAATCAAATAATACATTGTCTACATGTTAAGAAACACATTTATTTAAATAACAGCTTGTTATTCTAAATACTTCCAGAGATCACACGTCACACTTCAAGATGTTCCATAATTCTTGTCCAGTCAATCTTCATCTGGTAGTTCAGTCAGAATCTCTACACCATCGCAGGTGATGACAACCGTGTGTTCAAATTGTGCCGATCTGAGTATTAACACACAAGACAAGAGAACACACACACAGGTGAACATGTTGAGAGATTCAGTCTTCCAACTTAATAGAGCAGGTTTTCAACCAGTGGGCCGGGTCCCACTAGGGGGCCTCAGCAAACTTCTAAGTAGGCATAAAGGGGGGCCTTAAAATTACTTAAAATAAAGATGAAACAAGCATTAAAATAACTAAATATCAAGATGAAACAACTTAAAAATCAAGATATTTTAATTTAACCCCTCAACAACTTCCCCCCCCCCCAACCAGGTCCCTCCAACCCAAATGAACTATGTTACAAGGTGGCGATTTTGTGTGAATCTTACAAAAACGTATGATTATTAGAAAAATGTAAGCATGGTCCACCTCTAACCCAGCCTCTAAATATACCCGTCAGTTGGGCGTAAGCAGAACGTAGGAAAATGAGATTGTACAAATTCATACTAAATAGCCACCAATTTGCCAAAATGTAAAATAGTTACGAATTGCCATGAGATTGTGGTGTTGTTGTTTTTTTCCTTTGAAAAATTATAAATGTAACCTGTCATAAAAATAAATAAATTAAAAAAACTCAATGAGCATTTTTATACATTATGAATATATATTTTTCTAGCTAAGCCAAGCTCTAAAATATTTTGTCAGATAGAAATTGTGAGTAAAAAAAAAAAAAAAAAAATCCTTATCTAGAAAATCGCAAACAACTGGACTTAGAGTCAAAAAGGTTAATAACCACCGCCTTAGAAGTAGAATTAAAGGAAGGAATGTAAATATCCATTTTCTTATAATGCATATTACGTCATGCATATTATAATTACTTAAAAATCAGAGCTCTAATCAACCACTGACCAAGTAGTAACACTCTGCTCTCACCTGCCAACAGGGCAATCAGCTCATTTGCAATTAACATTGGAGTGCTCTCCAGTGAAATATATGCTGTTAAAGGAAAGTTTATAGCAGAGCACTTAGCTCTCTGTGTGCTTCAAATTCTGAGGGTACTTAGTCTTTCTGAGCTAAATGTCAACAGCCAATAGAAACAAAGTTCTTGAAGATTCTCAATAGAAATTGGCCACTTATTCTAGCATGGAGTAATGAATGATTAATGTAGGCTACATGTAAATGGCTGCATTGGGCGCTCATTAAAAAGGTGGTGAAAGAACTGTGGGTGGAAAAATTGAACCACACCTTTTGTCATCCACAGATACAGCAGTCCACTTGTCACTCAGGATCCTGAATTCTGAGGATCCCTCCATAAGAATGGGTTCTGGAAAAATGGGATATGATGGTTAAACTTCCTAAAATCCTACACATTCATGCTTCCATTGATGTGCTCAATAATTTTCAGTCTCTCTGTGATCTAAAACAACGATCAGTACACACACAGACCTATGGTGAAGGACATGCCCTCTTCCATCTGTAGATCATTGTCATTGGCTGTAAAAGAGAAAAACAGTATGAACCCTGGTGATAATAAGGGTAAAACATGTCGAGGATCACGTCAATCCACTTCATCCATACAGTTACAATAATACAAAAACGAAATCGCTAAATAAGTAAAGCTTAGATATATATTAAATGGTTTGTTCACCCAAAACGGAACATTCTGTCATCATTTACTACCTTTATATTAATCTAAACCTGCACGAACATAAAATACGATACTATGAACAACATTCGTTTCCAAACAACATTGGACCTTACTGACTTCCATTATAAGGACGAGAAAAACAAGAAAAAAAAAACCTGAGGCATTTTTCAAAATATCCAGTCATACAGGTTTGGAATCATATGTTGCGTAAACTATCCCTTTAAGCCAGCCAATCAAGGCCAATGAAGATTCTAATTAAGCACAATGAATGAATAATACGTTAAATAATTTGAACTCTTACCATGATGCCATATCTCCGGATGACCATGGAAATAAGTTCCGATCCCATGACCGATAAAGTATGGACACACGCGGAATCCATTAGAATGAGCTATATTGCTGTAATTCAAAAACAAAGATGATAAGGGAACACTATGATTTATTTTTAGCCAAGTTTATCTTGATACATTTCTTGTTTATTTTTTCTCTTTTGGATAAAAGTTTCTACTAAACAATTAACAGGGTAGTTCATCCAAATTCAATCTGTTCATCATATAAAGCAATAGTCTCTTCAGAAAATATGGACTAAACCACTAAATTCATATGGATTAGTTTTAGGATCTCTTTATGAACTTTTTGAAGCGTCAAGTGTCTGTTGTGTAGCTGTCAATGGAGGGACTGAAAGCTCTCAGATTTCATTAAAAAAAATCTTCATTTGTCTTCTGAAGATGAACGAAAGTCTTACGGGTTTGGAACAACATGAGGGTGAGTAATTGATGACAATTTTTTCCATGTCATTTCCATTTTTTCTAAACCTTCAAGTGTGAAAGTAAATGTACACATGGGGTAAAATAATTCTGGTTTACCAACGAGTCTACACCCAATTAGGGCGTTGCCTTCTACATGTCAAATTTAACCATGTTGCCTACATGTACATAACATTTCAGACAGCTTTTTACAGTGTCTGAAACGCACGCACACTAGAAACATTCTAGAATAGTTGTTTTTTTATATATTCGGGGAGGGGATAGGTAGAGGACAAAGAAGGTGTATAACACAAAAAGAAAAAGACGAAAGAATAAAAGACAGAGACAAAGAAATGCAAAGAGACAGTTTGAGAGAGGATGCCAGGGTGCCAGCATGAAAAAAAAATAAAAGGGAGAGAAGGAGTGAAAGAGAGGTCTAAGTGCTTTTTCCTGAGGAGAGGTAATTGTTCCCTCTGTGTGTATATAATAACAGTGTATGTCCCTGTAGAGGCTCAGAATCCTACGCACAGAGAGAGAGAGAGAGAGAGAGAGAGAGAGAGAGAGAGAGAGAGACAACAAAAGCATTGCTTCCTCAGGCACAGAAGGAATATCTATTGCTACACTGCAAAATGAATGAAAATCCTCACATTTAATCACCTAAATGCATTAATTTCAAGATACATGTAAAAACACACATTTATGTCATGAAATTAAAGTAGAAATAATAAAATATTCACAGTACACTTTTTGTCAGGTACACACTAATTTCAGCATCTCTACAATTGATGTTTTGCAGATTTATGTCTTTGTATTAGAAGTGTAAAGTCAATAAGATGTTGTTAAAGATGTGTCTGTACTGTATGTGAGTGATTGAGAATGTCCTCTCTCTGTGAAAAGGCTCCTGCGGATCTTTTCGTGTCTCTGTGGGGAGCTGAATCCACCCTGGCAGAGTCTACGATTCTCAAAGACAGCAGGAGCAAGCCTGTAATTTACTTCGCTCTCTCTCTCACACACACACGGACACATGCACACATCCAACAAGACAAACTAACCTGTAATTTACACCCCTTTGCAGGAAAAAACCCAATGCATTCTGGGTAATTGCTTGCTCGGCGCTCACTGAGAAATACATTAACTCTGTGTAGTCCTTCAGACACTACACTATCAAATAAGGGCTTCATAGCCTGACAAGACAAGATTGCTGTCTTTCTTCTACTTTTGTGCACAAGAGGGATAACAGAGAGGTTTAGGGGTTATATGTGCTATTTTTAACAAGAACAAAAAAAAGAGCAAGTGGGTGAATGTAATGAATAAAAGAACATTTCCCACAGACATCATTCTTGAAGGTGCTGGATGCTGTTAAGAATTCAACCGGCAATGCAAACTGGGATGAGTGTGGGAACGAACCTTATAGTGTTGCCAATGACGCACAGAGGTTGTCCTGGTCCGCAGGCGGCGATGGCCTGATCTCTGCACTGACGAGCCACATCCACTAACTTCCTCCCCTGTTCGTTGACTGAGCCAATCAGAAATGTCTCTGAGGTGTCACCGTGGTAACCTTCCAAATAAACCTACAGAATGCAAATCCACTATTTACAGATACTCAGATGCGTGAAATAGTACTTCATTGGAATCTAACAACAATGAACTAACAATTTAAAGAGAGCACTTACTGTTACGTCTATATTGATGATATCTCCATCCTGCAATGGCCGACTAGAAAATGAAACACAATATTGTCTGTATATGGGTCAAAGACAGGACTGTTGTATTAATATCATTCATTCATTAATTCAAGATGTTCAGAAATACATTGAAGATGCAATTCATACATTCTTTTATGATAAGCATTTCTGTCAGGACCACTATCGTCAAAAAACGATTGACAATTAGCATACAGTTTTGATTGGTGGTATGGTTCTGTTCTGGGCGAGAACTCCCTGTGCATCCATGCAGCCTAGCATGGATAAGAGCAGGGAGAGCAGCAATAACCCCCCTTAGGGTAAACAGAACAGAATTATTTAATTATTTAATTTTAATGTACAACATAATTAGAGAATTTTAGTCTGATTCAAAGGGGACTCAGAATGCCAAATCCTGACTGACGAGAGGAGGAGCTGGGGATGGAGGAGGGTAATTAGCTCCTGAGAAACGTGATAGCTGCTGATAATACTGAAGGAGCTTATATATGTATACAGTGATAGTTGTCCTATTCCTATAGGTAGACGTGGATCAGCTGAGAGTCAGCTGATGCGAGCTTGACTAACGAGACCGGCCAGAACCGACGCTACGCTTGATGTTTTTCATTTCTGAATCAAAATTCATTTTGAGCTTTTTTAGGGAATAACGTACAAAATGTCGGGGTGATACAACCGTCCTGAAATCATTGGGAAGAAAAAATAATTCTTAAGTATGTTAATGTTAATGTTAAGTATGTTAGCATAGTCTTTTATTATTTGTTGGTAGTCAGTGCTTTTAGTTGGTTTCAGTGCTTTGTAATATTTGAAAAACATTTATTCACAAAATCAAAGTTACGTGGTGCGACCAACATGCTGATATACGCAGAAAAATTTGGTGTGACCAACATGCAGAAAACAATTCAAGACTTTAACTGTGTACCAGAGGCTGCATCATTTAAAGGACTCAGACTTCAAAGGCCTGGATTTTGTAGAAATGTTTATTTAACTGTCTGAAAACAAAACTAAATATGTTTACAGTGGTCCATTTCTGTACATAATAATACGTAATGTAATCCTTTGTCACGCCGCTGTGACGCAATCGGCCTTCGAAGGATGCAGCCTCTGAATTGGGACACAGCTTTTGTATCAAGGTCAATAAGTCAGATAATTTGATAACTTTTTACGACAAGGTAAAGTTCAATCCGATTGTCTTATTTTGTCACATGACTCCCCAAAAAGTTTATTTTATAATAAAAAGTAAAATATGACTTTTTACTGGATGGTTACACTACTTGAGTAAATAAATGTAAACTTTTATTGAAATTGGTATAGCAGTTTGAAACCAAAATGAATACAAAGTCTAAATCTACATGTTTAAGAAGTTGGCACATGTGCATTAAACTAGATTTGTAAAAGATTTTTCCTTTATCATGATATTTGATGTCAGGGATGCCCAGTCCTACACCTAGACCTCCTGAAAAGTTTAGCTCCAAACTTAAGTTAAACACACCTAAACCAGGTAATCAAGGTACTTTTGAGTGTGTGAAAAAGAGCCTCCAAGGTTTACCCAAATGGATATCAGTAGAGGTGAGGCTTTAGTATGTTGAATAAACTGCTTTTGTGAGAAAACAGATCATCACTACAAGAATTGACTTGCAATTTTGCAATAGGTATGATTCAGTTTTGACACTTCTCATTCATTTCTATGGTATTCGCAAACAGTGATTGACTGTCATACAACTCTGAATACGATTCAGTGACGTCAAGGCTATAATGTTATCAAGCCACAAGTGATCCAATTTGACCATTGCACGTTCTCCAATAGTAGAGCTGCGTATCTCTGCTAGAAACTTTTAGGGAGGTGTTGGAGCAGGTTGTACCTAAACTCTTTGGGACCTCTTTGGTACCTAAACTCTCTAAGGACATTGGCCCTCCAGGAGCAGGATTGAGTACCCCTGTTCTATGCTATTGACCCATATACTAACAGACAAATTTATAGACTTTCAGTCACAACAAAGCAGTCACATTTATAGCACGCAGTTACCTGTCTGGAATGCCATGGCATACTACATTGTTAACAGAGGTACAGACGGACTTCGGAAACCCCCCATAATGTAAAGGAGAGGGGTAGGCATTGTGTCGAACCGCTTCCTGATGGACTATAAAGTCTATTTCATCTGTCGTCATACCAACCTGGCAAACAAACAATATTGTGGTGTCTGCAAATAACAATTCAAGGACATGTCACATCAAGCTTATTCAATGTTACAGTCTCAAATTTCAGATAAGTGTAGAGTATACCTTCAAACTCTTTCCTGCCAGCAGCAGTACGTGTCTGGCTAGTTGGCACGCTCTTCGTAATCCCTGGATCTGCTCCTCATCTTTAATCTCTATGTAATCTGGCCACTCAGGCACTTTGCTGGATGACACATAGTCCGGCCTCTGAATGTGCTGAGAAAAGAGCAAGTCTTTTTCAAATTTAAAGTTGGCATCAAACGAAAGTTGCGATAGTCCTTTCTTTGCTATTAAGATGTATAACTGAGTGAAACGGCTTCTCGAACAAGAAAAATTTAGAGCGGGACTCGATTTAGTCCATAAGGAATAGTTCAGATCATTGTGGTTTTCTATAGCTGTGATCTCATGTGAGTGACAGGTTGTCCCACCCTCGCGCCAGTAAACACTTCATCAGACAAGAGAAGAGCTATCGTTGCAAGAAGGAGGGGAAATTATTTTTATTAAAGATTACACATGAATAAAAAAAAAAAAAAAAAAAAAAAATAGTAATGTTAACATAAATCCTTTATAATAAATTTGTCAATTTTGATTTCATGGTGACTATAATCAACATTAAACTTTTAAACGTTGTCAAAACCATCCACACAGGGATCCGCAAAAAAAAAGCTGTATTATGCTGCCAGGCCAGTAGTTGGCAAGGTCACTTTGTAAAGAAAAACGACATGCCTATAGACTGACAGAACATGTAACACCATGCGCATGATGTCACCCTTTTCACAAATTTGCGTTTTTGTAGTTTACACCAAGACAATAACGGAATCGTTTTCAAAAACGTTCACTTTGAAACCGGTTTTCAAAAGTTTGTGTTTTCAGGCCCCCAAAACGCTGTTGAAACGGCGTAGTTGAAAACGGTGTAGTGTAAACTCAGTGTCATTTGATGATGCATTGATTACCTTGGGTACAGCATAAGAGGGGCGCACTATGGCAGGCCGGACCACACTGGAACTTTTTGATTTCCTCCAGAAGAAGCATCGGCGAGGTGGGCATTGGTTGGCACCAGGTGAGCTCCTGTGGCAGATGGGCAGCTGTGCTACTCTCTGTAGCAGCCTTGAACCACCTACGCACAGCCAAAAAGATGAACAAATGGTGTGATAGTGCACTGCAAAGCGTACTTCTCTCTTTCGGCTATCAAGTGTGATTCCAAATTATAGTGAGTGTAAATGTTCAGTCCAAAGGGCACTTCAAACGATATACCGTATGGAACAAGACTCTATATCGATAATCTCTTCATAGGATGTGGAATCAAAAATAAAAATAAAGTTTAAAGGTAAAACTGTTGGAATTTTTAACCAGCTTATTTCACTACATAAAGTACACCAGATGTGACCATTACAATGCCATAATTATGACTATAGGACAAATAACAGTTAATAAAAGACACCTATTTAAATTAACATGTGTTTGTGTGTATAGTATACGTATTTGTGTGTATACGTATTTCATTTAAAAAGGTGTCTTTTCCTAACTGTTATTCGTCCTAGTCATACAGTATATTGCAAGTTTATATCACGCAATTCTTCTTTATATCACTTAACTCTTTATATATTATTTCGTTTATATTCTTTATATCACCCAATTCTTCACGCAATTCACCATTTGTTCTGACTTCATAGCTCACATATCAAGCAACTAAGAAAAAAAGTCTGAATTGCGAGATGTAAACTCACAATTGCGAGAAAAAAAGTCAGAATTGTGAGATAAAAAGTCGCAATTACTTTTATTTTTTTATTCTGTGGCGGAAATAAGCTTCCATAGTTTTTACATTAGAGTTTCAATTTGAAAATATATATGTGTAATTAATTACAGAAACCTGTGCAATTAATTCATTTTTTTTTTATTGATTCACAGCACTAATTTAGATATAGAAAATTCACATTGATGAATTAAATTATATAGAATACACACACACACACACACATACATATATAAGAAATAGGTAATTCATAATATTTATTTACACTAAAATAGTAGCCTATATCATAATATTCGTATTTGTGTGACTCAAGTGTTGTCTGTGTTTGACGACATTGCAGGACATTTCAACCAAATTTTCAAATTAATTTTACCAAGTGAAATTAAGGTCTATTCCTTGCTTAGACTCTGTGAATCATGTCCCAACCTATTCCCTTTCTCAAAAGAACAACACAGCTGCAATGTAAACAAATAGTCCAAACAATTACACCATGCAATGATGCTCTCATAATATGATGCTTAATTTTTAATCTGAACCACACATGAAAATAATTCACCACCATACATCAACAACCATGTTGTAACTCATTCCAACAAGGACTGCAGAGGTTTGTCTACAGGGGAAAAAAAAGAAATAACTTTTTTTTCTGAAGACACTGCGGTCAAAAGCCCAAAATAAGTGCAGTTATACAGGGGTTGAGTTACAAAGATGAAAAAACCACTGATGAAGGGAGTAACTCAGAAGCAGCGAGGGGTGGCTGGGGGGTTTAGAATAAAGGCAGTAGTGGGTTAACCCAGGGTGGGGTAGCGGGTGTGTGTAGTGACAACAATTTGGGTGGCAGAGAGCAAAGGATGTGGCCAAGGATGTGGATTGCTCTGAATTCCCTTTGTGTGTATGTGTGTGGTCGACTTTAGACTTATTCTGGTGCTTTAGCTGTAATATATAATCCTTCCTTCAGGACTGCAGTATATCAATGTCATCTGATAGTCTTAATGTCAGTGTATTTCCATTAATTGCACTGTAATCCCAGAGGCGACCATTCCCAATTCACATACTATCTATCCTAATCAGTATGCAGGATTGGAATTAGCGTACCTCTAAATGTCTGGATGGTCTATTATAATTGGTGATGGTTAACTTCATAACTACAAACATGGTGGAAATGTGAGCAATCAATAGTTCTTTATTTGTTATTAAGAAAATAATTAATGTCAAGTAAGCTTAATGATTAATGCTGTAAAAAAGACAAACTACTTTGTTTGTTTTTACCTATGGCAAAGCAGTTGCTCCAATTCATGCTTATTAATAATTATTGTCATGTCAACTGGATAATTTTATGTGTCTCTACTGTATTTCTTATTGTGCCCTAAACATTCTTTAGTAATAATCTTGAAAACAATAAGTGTCAACACTATCGATTAAACAAATAGGAAAATCTCAAACAGAAATATGAGGTGAATGTATTTGCTTGGTTATTTTTTATTTTGCTATTGATTGTATTACTGAAAAAAGGTGAAGGTCAGACTGTTGTAGGGGAGACCATGGATGGTTGTAACACTGTTATTTTAACCACTTAAAAATTATAGGGATGAAATAAGTCATAACATTTCACTTTTGGGTTATAATTCATTTAAATTTAAAAGAAAAAAATGCCATGGCTGAGAGCTGTAATGCTACTTTCCCTATTTACTTCTACTGGACCCACAAAGACTCTGCCAAACCAGCAAACAATAAAGAGCTCCAAGACATGAGTCCAGCCTTTCCATAGTCTAGTCTTGGAACAGTAAATAGTGCTTGAATAAGTAAGCAAATTAAACTTGTTTATTTTTAATTGTTAAAGATTTACTTGAAAGAACCAAATATAAAAGCTGAAAACCCCATCTTAATCAACAACTAAACTGTATTGCCCACTATGGTGACTAACTTATAGCTTATAAAACAGCGCGGCTGTTTTTGGGTTTCATATTAATACGTGTATCCCGCGTACACTGACGATAAGCGATTATAAATAATAAGACATGAGCGAAAACTGTCTCGTTTGAGTCACTGGCTTGCCTTACCGTCCGAATGAGTATTTATATTCTACAATTTAGACAGAAAAGTCTACCCCTTCCTAAATGAACCTGTAAACCTACCTGTTCTGTAAAAGCATTGAGCGGCACAGGGCGCAGCCATGTTTTCCACGGAGGAGAGTCACGTGCTCTTCAAAACAAACAGTAGGGCGCGTCTTCACGTTAGATTATTTTGTATACAGTATATTTATTAATTCAAAGTTAACTAGTGATGTAAAACCCTAGTGTGGACGTGTAATTATTTTTTTTATTATAAAATCGATGTCACTCATATTCCAGAATTTAGTCGACTATACTAGGGAAAAATCCCTACATTTAGCTAAAATATTGATTCTGATTTTTTAAGCCAGCTGCATCAATGTTATAGTACACAGACCCCTAGTGAGCATGCTTAACAAAAAGCACTTTGTATTAACTTGTTAAGCAGGCATGTTTGCCTTATTTCCATACATAATAACCCTCAATTTTATCTGGAGGGCTTGTACATTGTGTAGGCTATATGGTGTGTGAAAAGAGTCAAGACAAAGGGGGTCTGATGCTCCAAGGCCCAGGGAACATAAATGAGGGGTGTGAGGTCAAAGCAGCTCTGCACCTGCTGGTGGCAAGACCTCAGACCTGCACTTCTGAGACAGAGCTGAAACAATAATGGATGTTTCTGGGATTCAGAAGACAGAAAGACATTTGTGATTGCATAATATCATGGTATTTTCTCAGCTGCATAGATGTTAAATATAAGGATTATCGCTCTGAATGCTATACGATAATACCATTCTGTAAGATCTGTCCTGTTTTTGAAGCTTAAATTGGTAAGAATGCATGAATAAAAATCTAGATTGAGTCACATAGATCAGGGTTTTATAAACTGGGGCCGCAAGGGAGTGATAGGGGGTCCTTGGAAAAGTTTAGAGAAAAACACTGAAAAAACTGTATTAAACTAACCAAATACTAACTAAATTTGATTACAATATTTTTATTTGATTTAAATAAATAACTAATTGATAAAAATAATAAATGAATGAAATTTGATTTAAATAATTAATTAATAAATTAGATTAAAATAAATAAAAATGGCTTTTAAGTAAATAATAAATCATAGTGTGTAAAAATGGCAAAAAATAATATTTGTAATTATTAAAGCTACAATATGTAATTCTTTTCGCAGCTAGGGGTCGCTGACCTCTTACAATAACAAAGGCGTAGATTGATGACGCAGTGAATATGCCGAATCATGAACTTTGTCGTCATGCCGATGGATCTAATAATGTTTATGGGAAATAATGTTTATGGATGAGTGAATACATTCATGTTTTTTTAACATGACTGGGGAATGAAGCAGGGCGCGATTGCTAATAAGAGACAGATATCAGTGCCACAACGCGAGTCCTACGGATATAAAGGAATGAGGACATTTAATTCTACCGAACTACCCGCAAGTGCTGAATTACTACTCAAACTGGTCAGTTTATGTAACAAATTAAACTTGTGAGGGAACGCAGCGCTGTTTCGTTTGGTCTAACATTACACTATCATACTAAACAGCATTTGAGTGTGTTGAAAGTTATAATGTTAAACTATGTGTTAGTTTGTTGGCTGCATGAGACAGTAAGCTAGATCAGCATTAGAATAGCATACTGATCATATTCTAACATTTTATCATGTTGAGCTATATAACATTAATTTGTTTTATGTACATTTGATCACCTGTCTAATAAAGTACATGCAAGAGCAGCATCTCTGTCAAGTCCAAGTTAGTCGCGGACATGGAGCTCTCGGCATCTCGAAAACGCCAAGCTGATATTGATCCTCGTTTTAGTTCTCCTTTTGTCCCAAAGTCTGCTTATCATGGTCCATAATGTTTGAACGAAACAACAACAGCGTTTCGCTAGACATTACGCACTACACCGTTGTCCACATCTGTCGCCATGGATAGCCTACTATGGCAGCACAAGCAGAAACCAGGGATAACGCGGATATTACGTCATTGACAGGCGACAAGTGAACAGGGACGGGCACTATTTAAAATTGTGAATTTATCTGAATTTACAAATTCTTGGAAACATGTAGGATAATGGAAGTACACAATTGAAAGAAATATATAACACTGTGTAAGTGGTTTTTGGATATTTTGATAGAAAATTCTTACATATTGTAGCCTACCTTTAATGTCTTTATACATGAAAATATATAATCATATATATGCCTTTTAAACTTTAGGATGGGGGTCCCTCTCATGAGGATGATCATATTTGGTCAAAAGACATAGATTGTGGGTAATTTCATAGTCCAGTAAAATGTAGGCCTATTTTCATGATTTCTGAGAAGTATTTAATTGCATGCATATTTTCTAGTGTCGTATGATTGCACAATGAAAAATAGCAAAATAATGTATCTTCTTCTGATAGCATGCGGTTCATGTAGAGCACACTGCATAGCCCCAAAATACGGCTGTTATGTGAGCCATGAATAAAGGCAGCAGTGCAGTTGTTTGCTATGTGAGTTATTAGAGGAGAACAGTTTTGGAACAGGCTAGGTAAGACCATATGCACAAGACCTTATCTGTCTGGTATCTAAGGAAACATGCACCAACCGAAACGTTGACACATTTTCTCATGCTCATAAATCATGGGTGACTGCAAAATGTCTAATGAAGCACAACATTAATACAGCTAAATCTTCAGGATCAGTTCTACAAATGTTTAGTGATTGTTTGTTTGGTACTTTTGGTTCGTCTCAATGAATCATTTAGGAATTTATTCTGCCCTCTACTGATCTAGGGCTCTGACTCATGTGTGTATCTGAAGATAATTATATGAATGTTGATGATGTGAAAAACACCGTTACAACTTTAAAGCTAAGCTCTTTAAACTTTAACATGACCAACCACATTTAAGCTCTGAAAACAAATCTTACATGAAAAACTAGAGCTGTTATGGAAAATATGTACATGTCCAGTATTGTATTACACATTGTTTGTATTTATGAAAATAATCATATTTGTTTGCAGGCACTATAAAGGTCTCAAATCGTTCATGAACAAATTGTATTCATTTTATTTAACACGATTTTGTTATTAGCACTATGCAAAATGCATAGAGCTAAGAGCCCTAAATGAAACATATTTTAGAAAAAGAGCAAATAGCCTTTGTCAAAACCTTTAAAAAAAATTGTTTTGATAGATAGTCTATCTATGAGAATTAGCCATCATAGAATGAGGTTGCATGTCGAATGAGGATGCACCAGTCGAATTGAGGCTATGATAAATTCCGATAGCTGGTTTTCATAGTTGGAACATGATGGTCATTTTGTCTTTGTTTCACCTATAAAATGGAAATGATGACTTTAAAATAAAAAGATTACGGTTAGGGTTATAAATAATTAAAATAATAATATGAATTCAATTCAACAAATGAATGTTGTAAACAGCTTCAAATTGAATTAGGACTAAATATTATATTAAATTAACCATTTAAGAGGCTTGTGGCATCACAAAACGCTTCCAGAGGCTCCATTGCAAATGTACTAAAACAAAATGTGCCTTTTGCTTCGTTCAGGAGAATCAAAGCAGTGTGAACCGTGAACAGCATTGCATTCAGGAAGCAAATCAGGAGCTGTTTTAGCACAGGGACAAAATAATAGATTTTCTCAAGTAAATGTGTCTATTACAAAAAAAAAAAAAAAAAAGAACAAGAACATTGGGACAAGTCAAATGATACATTTTAGCTATGCCGCCCTTCCCACACATTGACGTGCATCGTCTTGGATAATAAGTGTTGTATCTCCCTCTAGTGGTGTAATATGGTAAAGACAGAGGAGACCAACTCAGCTCTAACTCCACCCCATTGTGAACATCAAAATGGCCAGACAGTACCTTTTGGGGAGTTTGGAACTGTAAGGGAACAGCTACAAAACACGCACTCTGGCTGCTTGGAGCCTCCGGATAGTGTGCAGTTTTAACAAATACATTTGTGTCGTTTTACATGTGCATTTTAAGTGCAGTGCTGTGCAAAAATAAAGTAAGGAACCCTTTGCCTACCTGAATCACTCCGGAATATTATTTAGTTGGCGCACTGGTATACACACACGTGGGTTATCTGAGTGTGTTTTGGTGGAACAGCTCCTCAAAACCACAGTCGGTACAGTTTGGACCATGTTAAAATCCAAAACATTTGTGAAGAAGACCCGCTCTGGTGGAGTGTTGAAAATAGTGCGAGAACATTACCTCCGAGATGACATCTGGTGCGGAAGTGAAGTTTGTAAGGAGTGCAAAGATGAAGCTCCAGTGTTACAAGAGGACGCGTGCATAGAGAGTAACCTGTGCTCGTATCCTCACTATTTAATCCCAGACACCAATGTGGTTTTACATCAGGTAAATGATCACTCATTTTAATCTCATTTCAATTTAATTATTTCAATTCGCTGTTAACAATAACATGCATTTTTACTTGTTTTTGTAATCATTCAACTGTCATATCAGCATGTTAGACGATCAGATGACTTCTTGTTTAGGTCAGTGTGAGTGTGTGCCATAACACGAAGCGCCAAAGAAGCCTATTGCACATGGTTTTTCTGTTCAGTTATTGGCAGGTTAAAGGCATTCTTAGTATAGGTGATCCTTTAAAAAAATCGTATTATCATAACTGCAATCCTAAGCATCTTGCAATTGCAAAGGTCATGTCACTCTGGATAAAATCATTTGTAAGGTAATAAAAAATACTATGTATCACCATATTTTCCAACTTGATTATTTACAGTATACAGATCAATTATTGCATTGCAAGTTTTATGAAATGTAGTTTAAATATGCAAATAAAGCCACATCTAATTAAATATGCTCTGATTTGCATACATTTCCAGAACTCAGAAATCAGAATATTTGAATAAAACCAGGTTCTAAATTCTTGTTTTTATTTTGTTGACATATTCAAAGTTTTTACAAAGTGGATTTGGGATATTTGTTTTTATCACTCACTTATTAATATCTAAAAAAAATTAAACAGCTCGAAATTTTTTTTACCATATTTTAAGGAATAAAATGTTATACAAACCAGGCGAATGATGTATGAACAAACCCCTCTGTAAAAACCTTCAGAATACAGATGGGAATAAAACAGTTTGGTGCATTTAAGTGAAGATTTTGAGAAAACAGCCTTTGAACATATGTATTGTACAGAAGCACGTATTAAAATAAACACTTAAATGTGTTTTTTGTATATTTTTTTTCCACTAGTCTGATAAAAATACATTTTATGGGGCAAAATAACCCAACATCTCAAAATTGACCAATGCATGAAAAAAAACAATGGTTTTGCTTGGAGTGTCTTGCCTTAAATGAGACGTAACTGATTTGGCATTCAATTCTGACAGCTTGACATCCTCGTGGACCCTCTGATCAGGAACGTCGTCATTCTTCAGACCGTTTTACAAGAAGTCAGACACAGGAGCGCCACGGTCTACAAAAGAATCAAGGATGCTATTCATGAGAAGGATAAGCACTTCTACACCTTCACTAATGAGCATCACAGGTAACAGTACCTTCATGACATGCTTTTGATTTAACTTGAATACGTTCTTGAATGCGTCTGTCTCATAATTCTCTTTGATTAAAGGGAGACATTCATTGAGCGAGAGCAAGGGGAAAGTGCTAATGATCGTAATGATCGAGCCATCCGTGTCGCTGCTAAGTGGTACACCGATCACCTGGCTAAAGTGGCCGATGGTGGCCCACTGAAAGTGGTTCTGCTGACCAATGACCGGGCTAATAAAGAAAAGGCAGAGCAGTGTGGTCTGATTGTGTACAGATGTAAGACACTTTTTTGTCTTTCTTTTTTTTTTTTGTATTGTTCTTGATGTCAATGTGGCACTGGAAGTTTGAAGTACTGTCTTTATTATGGCTAGTTTAGGGTTAGTTTGAATTTAATTGTTCATGTTAAAGGGATAGTTCACCCAAAAATGAAACTTCTGTCAGTAATTACTCACCCTCATGTTGTTCCAACCCCGTAAGACTTTCGTTCATCTTCGGAACACAAATGAAAATACTTTTGATGAAATCTGACTGCTGGCTCACTCCTTCATAGGCTGCAAGGTAGAAAAGTTAGTAAAGACATCGTTAAAATAGTCCAGGTGACTACAGTGGCTCAACCTTAATTTTATCAAGTGACGAGAATACTTTTTGTGCGCAAAAAAAACTAAAATAACGACTTTTTTCTTCATTTTCTTCTGTGTGGGCCTCGAGTTGAGTTCACATAGTGTAACAGCGCAGCGCTTCTGGGTTGCACATCAGAACGTAGGCTCACTATTGGCCAGCATCACACACATGACCAGCGTCGGCCAATAGTGAGCCTACGTTCTGACGTACAAAAAACACATGAACGCACAGAGCAGAGTCTGCAAAGCGTCACGAGAGACAGCATTAAATGACCTCATGTCTCAAAGCATATAACATTGCAGTGATAATGAATGTAAAGAACTTGCAGAGCTCTGACTTGTACCAAAGTCCCTTTCAAGAAAAGTCTGTTCACTCGGCGGCCATATTTGCAACGCCTCCGGGCAGCTATTTCGGACATCCTATCTATTTGAATGGGGAAATCCTGAAATCTCAAAAACTGCTTGCCGAACTCACAGTTAAATAACATATTTCGAATCCGCAACAAAATCTGACATGAACTGTCTCATAAATGTTGTTTCTTATGCTCAAATAGCGTTTTTCAGGCTAGATGAGCCAATGCTCATGTGTAGTCCTAAGCACGAGTCTCTTCTTACGGCAGCTGCAGTGAAGCGCTTGACTTTACCAGTCAGCGATAATTCAGCTTTGCTATCACAGGAATAAATTACATTTTAAAATATATTAAAGTAGTCTGTTTTTACTGTATTTTAATTAAATAAATGCAGCCATAGTGACTTTCAAAAAAAATCTTGCCAACCCAAACTTTTGAACGGTAGAGTAAAAATCGCATTAATTTATAATTAGCAGCCTCAATCTTCATGTAAGGATATTTGCATAATTGTTACAATTAAAGATTTAAAAATGAATGCAGGTTTTATTTCTATATTCTTTTCTAGGTGAAGAGTATATCAAGAGCTTGATTGGCAATCCTGAGCTTGTGGACAGGCTTGCATTGACAGCTGATGATCAAGTGCGTACAATGTGATGAAGAATGATCAAGAAAGCTTAAAGTTTTTGTAAATATTATTTTTATTGTTTTATATAATGACTTCTCTTTTTCTATGATTCTCTATAGAATGAAGTCACTGGCAGTAAGTTACTCTTTCCAGAGCACCTGCCCTTATCCAGGATTCAGACTGGCATTAAGAACGGAACGTTTCTTCAGGGCACATTCCATGCCAACAGAGATAACTATCTGGAGGGTACGGTCTTTATACATCGAGAGGGGGCGGATCTCAATGAGGTAGGCAGGTTATTGATTATTTTAATTTTATAAAAATAATTTATTCATGTCTTTCTAGTCATTTTTGTCGTATTTTTAAGAACATTTGTAACATTATATGTTCTGGCAGGTTCTACTTCGAGGTTTTCAGAACTTAAACCGGGCTGTGCATCAGGATGTAGTGGCTGTTGAACTCCTACCCAAAGAACACTGGGTTGCTCCATCATCTGTTGTGCTGCTGGACGATAGTCCAAATGATGAAGATGCTGAGGAAGATGAGACTGAGAATAAGGTAGGATAAGTCCCATAAGATCAACAGTTGATATAATTACTAGAATGTATCGAAAGACACTGTGTAGTTGAATCAGAACCCTTTATTTCAATAATGTATTATGGGTTTATATATTGTTGTTAGGGATGAACCGGTATGAAAATTTTGGCCGATACCGATAAACCTTTATATTTGAAAGCCGACAAACGATATATTGGCCGATAAATTTTGATGTAATTTGAGAGCATGATTACAAAAACAAAAGTCATGACCAATAAAAGCCTTGTCCCAAGCACACAATTATAATTTTCTCATTGCAATTTTATGTAGCCTGTATGACAACACATGTTGCACTGTAAACTGTATTTATTTTCCTTTTTGAAGTGATGCCAATCATATTTCAAGTAATTCAAAACCATCATGGCGAACAGTGTGAAATAAATTCATCATTTATCAGATTTAATATATCGGCCACATTTTCTTAGTGGGCCGATAACGCTAACGTTAAAAGCGAACATATATATGGCCGATACCGATATGGTGGCCGATATATTGTGCATCCCTAATTTTTGTGACTTGTATGACACCTTTGTAATGTGTGTAGTGACTCTTTGCTGTTGTGTTGTAGCTGAAGAGTGAAGCATCGGAGTCTAGCGCTCTTAAGCCCACTGGACGAGTGGTGGGCATTATAAAGAGGAACTGGAGGCCTTTCTGTGGGATGCTCTCACAGTCACAGATCAAAGAGGTAACAGTGATCGGCATGTTACAATGATTTCTGAAAGATCATGTGACACTGAAGACTGGAGTAATGATGCTGAAAACTCAGCTTTGCCATTACAGGAATAAATGACATGAAATATATGTGAGTTACATGAAGTGATTAGTGTACTGAACTAATGAAGTTTGAAATGTGGCGGCAGAATAGTTTGCTTATTGAATGGAAATCTTATTCTGAATAGATAAATGAACAATAATACAGTTTTGCTCATATAATCACTATATTTTGATCAGTATTACATGACTGCTTAGCTGAATTAGCTTATTTTTTTTATTTTTTTATAAAGAATCTCTTTTTCCTTAATCTCTTGATGTTTGTCTGATGCATTGCATTAATGAACTGTTTTGAACTTTAACACCAGGCAACAAGACACCTTTTCACCCCAGCAGACCGACGAATCCCACGTATTCGAATCGAGACTAGACAAGCCGCAACTCTGGTTGGACAGAGGATTATGGTTGCTATAGATGGCTGGCCTAAAAACTCCAGATACCCAAACGTAAGTGTCATTTACGCTCTTCACTTTATACAAATAATGGCATGCTGATTTGACTCGAGTTTTAGGCAACAGATTTCCCTCAGAGATGCATATTTATAGTGTTTTGATGCAAGCTTGCATTTAGGATTATCAATCCTGCATATTGTGTATTATTAATATCTACTTTTTCTGCATCTTTACACAGACTGTTTTAAATGAATGATTAAACATAGCTTGAGTCTGGAAGCCTGGATGTTAAAATTCCACTGGTCATTTCAAGATCACTTTATATTATTTTTCTCCATGTCTCTCAGGGACACTTTGTTAAAAACCTGGGTACTGCAGGAGATAAAGAGACTGAGACAGAGGTGCTTCTCCTAGAACATGATGTTCCTCACCAGCCCTTCTCTCAGGCTGTTCTTAGCTTCCTTCCCAAGATGCCCTGGAGTATTACTGAGGAGGTAGGGCAGTCATGCTTTGTTGTGTCAGAATGTTTCATTATAACTCTGGAAATGCTCAAGGCTTGATGTTTATCTGTGATTTCCTGCAGGAGTTAAAGGTCAGAGCAGATCTCAGACACCTCTTTGTGTGTAGTGTGGATCCTCCTGGCTGTACGGATATTGATGATGCTCTTCACTGTCGGGAACTGGAGAATGGAAACTTGGAGGTATGTGTAAAGTATTTTGAAAGGTAAAGGGAATGTAGTAGTGCTGTTCCTTTGGGGTTTTGTATTGAATGGCATGCTTTTCTTTTAGGTTGGCGTTCACATAGCAGATGTCAGCCATTTTATTCGGCCAGGAAATGCGCTAGATCAAGAGGCAGCAAGCCGAGGCACTACAGTCTACCTTTGTGGAAAGGTACTTGTTTGTGGAAAAAAATTGGCTGGGTCAAAAGCTATAACCAGAAATACCCATTTTAAATGAGCCTTTTGTTTAGTTTAACTATTGATTAATTATAAGGTTATTAGTGTTATTTTTAATAATAAATTTATACTTTTATTTAGAAAGGATGCTATAAATTGATTAAAAAAACGACAGTAAAGACCTTTATATTGTTACATAAAAGATATTTTAAATGTCATTCATTCTACTCGTCAAAGAATTCTGTTTACACAGTTTACACAAAAATATTAAGTGGCAGAACTGTTTTTAACTTGTAATAAAAGGAGGTTATTTTAAATTGTAATAATAATTCATATTATTACTATGTTTTACTGTATATTTTTATCAAATAAATATAACCTTGGTGAAGCATGAGACTTTTTTGTGATAAATAGTCATTCCTTTCCACAGAGAATTGACATGGTTCCTGAACTTCTGAGTTCCAACTTGTGCTCTCTGCGGTCCAATGTTGAGAGGTGTGCTTTCTATGAAACCATTATCCTCTATGTGATTGTGCTTTGTAAACTCTTTATTATACATTTACACATTAAATATGCTTTAACCTTCACTGTCTAATATTTACTTTGATACTCAGGTTAGCATTTTCTAGTATTTGGGAGATGAACCACAAAGCTGAAATCATCAAAACTCACTTCACAAAGAGCATCATTAACTCCAAGGTATGCTGCCTCTAATTTGAAAAAAATGAGTTTAAAACTATGTTCTATGATGGTCTTCAAGGAAGTGTTGTTTTGTCTTGTAAGGCCTCCCTTACATATGCCGAAGCTCAGATGAGGATCGATGACACCACCATGAATGATGACATCACAAAGAGCCTGCGGGGCCTTAACAAACTAGCCAAGATCTTAAAGGGCCGGAGGATTGACAAAGGGTATTTCCATTTAACTAGATCTGTAATTTTGAAACTATGATTCTGAAGCAGACTTGAACCCTTTGCGTTGACACAGTTTGTAAGGGTTGCTTATTGTACCATTTTTCAGAGCGCTGACCCTCTCCTCTCCCGAAGTACGTTTCCATATAGACAGTGAGACGCATGACCCCATAGATCTGCAGACCAAAGAACTGATGTGAGTTCCATACACCTCTTTCTGCCTTTAAGTCTTTAAAATATGCTGTGTTTTCTTTAGTTTTTTTTGGTTATTTCTTATGGTGAAGAATAATACATTTTTCCTGTCTTTGTCTGGATTCTGAAAGTTTAAATGTGCCCTTTGTTTTGTCGTAGATTTTCTCCTAAACCTAACTAAGTCCTATCTCATCTGACCTAAGTCTACCTGGGCCTATAATATTTATACTCTAGCGTGTCTACACATCAACGTCGGCTAAGTCTAATCCTATACTCTAGCGCGTCTACACATCAACGTCGGCTAAGTCTAATCCTATACTCTAGCGCGTCTACACATCGACGTCGGCTGAGTCTAATCCTATACTCTAGCGCGTCTACACATCAACGTCAGCTAAGTCTAATCCTATACTCTTGTGCGGCTGAGTCTAATCCTATACTCTAGCGCGTCTACACATCGACGTCGGCTGAGTCTAATCCTATACTCTAGCGTGTCTACACATCGACGTCGGCTGAGTCTAATCCTATACTCTAGCGCGTCTACACATCGACGTCGGCTGGGTCTAATCCTATACTCTAGCGCGTCTACACATCGACGTCGGCTGGGTCTAATCCTATACTCTAGCGCGTCTACACATCGATGCCGGCTGGGTCTAATCCTGTACTCTAGCGCGTCTACACATCGACGTCGGCTGGGTCTAATCCTATACTCTAGCGCGTCTACACATCGACGTCGGCTGAGTCTAATCCTATACTCTAGCGCGTCTACACATCGACGTCGGCTGGGTCTAATCCTATACTCTAGCGTGTCTACACATCGACGTCGGCTGGGTCTAATCCTATACTCTAGCGTGTCTACACATCGACGTCGGCTGGGTCTAATCCTATACTCTAGCGCGTCTACACATCGACGTCGGCTGGGTCTAATCCTATACTCTAGCGCGTCTACACATCGACGTCGGCTGAGTCTAATCCTATACTCTAGCGTGTCTACACATCGACGTCGGCTGGGTCTAATCCTATACTCTAGCGCGTCTACACATCGACGTCGGCTGGGTCTAATCCTATACTCTAGCGCGTCTACACATCGACGCCGGCTGGGTCTAATCCTGTACTCTAGCGCGTCTACACATCGATGCCGGCTGGGTCTAATCCTATACTCTAGCGCGTCTACACATCGACGTCGGCTGGGTCTAATCCTATACTCTAGCGCGTCTACACATCGACGTCGGCTGGGTCTAATCCTATACTCTAGCGCGTCTACACATCGATGCCGGCTGGGTCTAATCCTGTACTCTAGCGCGTCTACACATCGACGTCGGCTGGGTCTAATCCTATACTCTAGCGCGTCTACACATCGACGCCGGCTGGGTCTAATCCTGTACTCTAGCGCGTCTACACATCGATGCCGGCTGGGTCTAATCCTATACTCTAGCGCGTCTACACATCGATGCCGGCTGGGTCTAATCCTGTACTCTAGCGCGTCTACACATCGATGCCGGCTGGGTCTAATCCTTTACTCTAGCGTGTCTACACATCGTCGTCAGCTGAGTCTAATCCTATACTCTAGCGTGTCTACACATCGTCGTCAGCTGAGTCTAATCCTATACTCTAGCGCGTCTACACATCGACGTCGGCTGGGTGCTAATCCTATACTCTAGCGCGTCTACACATCGACGCCGGCTGGGTCTAATCCTATACTCTAGCGCGTCTACACATCGACGTCGGCTGGGTGCTAATCCTATACTCTAGCGCGTCTACACATCGACGTCGGCTGAGTCTAATCCTATACTCTAGCGTGTCTACACATCGACGTCGGCTGGGTGCTAATCCTATACTCTAGCGTGTCTACACATCGACGTCGGCTGAGTCTAATCCTATACTCTAGCGCGTCTACACATCGACGTCGGCTGGGTGCTAATCCTATACTCTAGTGTGTCTACACATCGACGTCGGCTGAGTCTAATCCTATACTCTAGCGTGTCTACACATCGACGTCGGCTGGGTGCTAATCCTATACTCTAGCGTGTCTACACATCGACGTCGGCTGAGTCTAATCCTATACTCTAGCGTGTCTACACATCGACGTCGGCTGAGTCTAATCCTATACTCTAGCGTGTCTACACATCGACGTCGGCTGAGTCTAATCCTATACTCTAGCGTGTCTACACATCGACGTCGGCTGAGTCTAATCCTATACTCTAGCGCGTCTACACATCGACGTCGGCTGAGTCTAATCCTATACTCTAGCGCATCTACACATCGACGTCGGCTGGGTGCTAATCCTATACTCTAGCGCGTCTACACATCGACGTCGGCTGGGTGCTAATCCTATACTCTAGCGCGTCTACACATCGACGTCGGCTGGGCACTAATACCTGTTCCTGTAACTAGCTTACTTCCTGCGCAGGAATAATTGACAAACAGACCCCAGCAAATGTCCTTTAAATGCTTTAATCACGGCCGGAGGATCTCTCGCCTTGCTTCTTCTCAGAGAATTTCCCCCAAGAAGAAGCAAGGCCGGAGGATCTCAGACAAATTCCATTGAGGATCCCACCAGCTAAAAGAATAGAACAGTTTTTGTAGAATAAGGAGGTATGGCAAAAATGTCATGCTGCATTACATAATTTCCCCACAATTTGATTGGTTTTCATAGACAAACCCTTCTGTTCAGGTAAAGCAAACTTTTGTTTTAATGATTACTTCATTGTTAATCACAAGGTTCAAATTTAGTCATCTGTCTAGTTTCAATTCCCAAATTTGTTATTTATACACAACCAAAGTAAAAGGGGTATGGCAACACAACATACAACATTCAAAAACACAGGACAGAACGTTTTAGTACACTGTGTTTCAGAGTGTTATCATGTTAGGCCTGAAAAAGGAAGTAAGGTTAGATGTTAGAGACATGGTTAGTTTGATATACAGTTTACTATTTTATCTATTAAAAATCCACCACAGTTTACACTATTTCGAGTCCACTTTAGACATTCTACTAACTATAAGTAACTTTGCAATTACATGTTAACTAACTCTCATTAGAGTATTAGTAGACTGTTAGGTTAGGATTCGAGCTAGTAGATTAAGTTGACATAGTTGCAAAGTTACTTATAGTCAGTAGAATGTTTGTTGGGTGGACCATCAAAAATAAAAAGTTAGCAGATATTAAGCAGACAGTCAACTAATACTCTAATGACTGGAAGTTGACATGTAGTTGCAAAGTTACTTATAATTAGTAGAATGTCTAAAGTGGACCATTGAAATAAAGTGTTACATGACCTTTACATATTTCCCCAGGGAGACTAATTCTATGGTGGAGGAGTTCATGTTGTTGGCAAATATCTCTGTAGCGCAGAAGATCTATGATGAGTTCTCAGAATGTGCCCTACTGAGGAAACACCCTGCACCACCACCATCCAACTATGACATCCTCATCAAGGCTGCAAAGTCAAGGGTGAGTGGATGTTCTTTGTATTATGTTTCTTCTTTATATAAAAAAAAAGAAAAAAAGTAAGGCCCCAATAAAGTTACACACCTTTGCAGCTATACTGTTATTAACATCTGGATGTGTTTAGGTGTGCTGTGTGTTTTCTTCTCAATAACAAATTTAACACACAACAAAAATGACAGCAGCAAGCAAACAGCAGTAAAGAAGCATCTGAGCACAAGCTCTACAATTCAGAACTCCAGTCAAGTCATGTTTGTTTATATACCACTTTATACAATATATTACTTTAAAGCAAGCAGCTTTACTGTCTTAAACATGAAAAAACAGTTTCAGTGTCTCTTTCAATTAGGCCTTCGGTTTTTACTACAAAGCTGCTCTCTTTAGTGTGTTCATGTTTTTACTTGCGTCTGACCTCAACGGACTGAACAGAAGAAAGATTTCCATGTCAAAGAAGGCGGAGCCTCCACGCACACCTACCTATTATGTAGAAGGGCTTCTTTTGGGTTTTGGCTGTGGAAATTATACCACTAACTTACCAAGTGCACAAACACCATCATTAAATCAAGCCAATGTCAGAAGTTTTTGTTTTATTTAGTTAGTGCCCTTGAAAACCAGTTCAAGCAGGACAATATTCCCCATATTTGTCAACTAGAATTGATTTTCACGGGCACTTTTTACCTTGTAAAGACCTTCTATATACAACAGTGATGTTAGTTTTGATTGATCCCAGTTGAATTTTTTATTTATTTTTTATTATTACATTCACCAAAAAGATTCATTAAGATTAAAGTCAGTGTATTTTCCTAGTCTGTAGAGCAGGGGTTCTCAACCCTGGTATTCGAGGGCCACTGTTCCTGCAGGGTTTAGCTCCAACCTTGATCAAACTCACCTGCCTGTAGCTCTCTAGTAATCCTGAAGAGCTTAATTAGCTGGTTCAGGTGTGTTTTATTAGGGTTGGGGCTAAACTCTGCAGGACCAGGGTTGAGAGAGCCTGCTGTAGAGGTTAACTTACATCATTAAGGCTCTGATTTACTTGAAGTGAAATCAAAGAACGAACACGTTCGAAAGTGATGCTCAGCATTAATTTTCCCTATAAACATTGCACATGTTAAACATCTTCAAATTGCCAATGGTCCATGATGATTACTTAATATGTGGGTGCTCTGGTGCTTCACCTTCTTTGAAAATCTTTTCAGTTTAATTTGACTCGGTTGGTCGAGATTAGACACTGGGACAAAAATATTAATACACTTAATTGCAGAGCTGGTGCAAACATACTCTCATCCCTATAATCAGATACCTTTTTAAATTTGTTCTTTCCTCATTGATGTCATTGCATTGAGAAGCAGAAAATATTTACATGCAAATCTAAAGGGCTCCCAGCATGGGCAGTGTCCTAATGTTTGCTAACAATATACCATTGCAAAGCCATTTCAAACTTATTTTTACCCCTGAGCAAAGGTTAAAAACTATATCAGGGTCTGTAAACAAGTAGGTGGCAAGCAATGTATATTATTTGTGTATTGTGTTAGTCAGGGCATCCCAAACTTTTTCATGATATGACCCATCTAGAGAGGTATAATCATCTCACATTTTAAATATGTGCAGCATTTTGGTCAGTTTTATTGAACTTTTTGCTTTATTCCTTTTCTCCAGGACCTCGAAATCCATACAGATTCAGCCAAAGCTCTAGCCGATTCCCTGAACAATGCAACGACTGAGAGCTTTCCATACTTCAACACTCTGCTGAGGATTCTGGCCACCCGCTGCATGATGCAGGCTGTGTATTTCTGCTCTGGCATGGACAATGATTTCCACCACTATGGCTTGGCATCACCCATTTACACACACTTCACATCACCCATCAGAAGGTGAGCCAGACTAGTCCCTGTAAAATGATGTTCAATCAATTTAGAGGCATAGTCAAACCAAAAATGATGTACTTCCCCTCATGCCATCCTAGATGTATACCTTTCTTTCTTTAGATGAACACATTGACTGTAATCCATACTATCCCAGTGGATGAATCTGTGTCTGCTGAAGCAAAACGATAGGTCTTTATATAAAAATACAAATATTTTAAACTTATTTTAATATAAACAATTGCTGCCGACAAGCTGTCATACTTGCATTTACGAGGGTGTTACTTGCATTCAAAGAGTTTACCCTTGACGTAAACCTAAGCATGTTGTGAACTGGGACGTTACACAGAAGCACAGAGGACCAGTGCATCAAAACACACTTTCTTTAAATCAAAAGTAAACTTGACCGTCTCATGAAACCAAGTATGACATTTGGCAGGAAGCGATGGTTTATAGTTAAAGGGTTAGCTCACCCAAAAATAAAAATTCATTCCAAGCCCATATAAGACTTTTTGATTAACTTCTAAACACAAATGAAGATATTAATGAAATCTAAAAAAAGATATTAATGATATTAATGAAAGTTATGTTCCTCCATTGAAAGTCTATTCCCTCAAAACTCTGATGGTTCAAAACATTCGTAAAAAGATTGTGAAATGAATCCATATGAATCAAGCAGTTTAATCCAAGTCTTCTACAGAGACATGATCACTTGGTATTATGAGTAGATTTAATTTAATTGATCAATGTTTATATGTCAATAAAAGCCTGAATTAAATCTGCTCATCATATAAAGTGATTGCGTCTCTTCAGAAGACTTCGATTCATATGGATTCATATTTCGATGCACGTCATGATCGTAACGTTTATGCACATTTTGAAGTATCAAGAGTTTTGGGTGAATGGACGCAATGGAGGGAGAGAAATCTCTCAGATTTCATTTAAAATATATGTATTTGTGTTTTGAAGATTAACGAAAGTCTTATGAGTTTGGAACAACATTAGGGTAAGTAAAGGATGATAGAACTTTCATGTTTGGGTGAACTAAAAGTTAACAATATAGAAACGCATCGATTCATCCACTGGGGTCGTATGGATTACCTTCATTATGATGTACCGTTTTTTTCACCTATTCATAAATTGACCCTTCTTGACTGAACATTTATGCTTGTTTTTTTATTTATTTTGTAGATACTCTGATATCATCGTTCACCGTCTGTTAGCGGTGGCTATTAATGCAGACAGCACGTACCCAGATTTGATGGACAAGCATAAGCAGTCGGCCTTGTGCAGCAACCTCAACTACAGACACAAAATGGCCCAGTATGCACAGAGAGCCTCAGTGGCATTCCACACTCAGGTAAACTGCAAGCACTAACATCAACACGTCTCCAAAAAACACGACTCTAATGGCGTGTGGTAGAATTGTTGCAGATTTTTTTTTTAACATGTTGTCTTTCATCTCGTCTCTACAGCTATTTTTCAAGAATAAAGGAATCATAAATGAGGAAGGCTTCATTCTGTTTGTAAGAAAAAATGCCATCATAATCCTCATTCCTAAATTTGGTTTGGAGGGCACTGTGTTCTTTGAGAACAGGGACAAACCCAGTCCTCATCTCAACTTTGACTCTGAGGTACGCATAAACCTTGACCTCAGTCTGCGCAGCCCATAACAAGGCAACGCTAGCCTTAGCCCAGGTTATATTCATGAGATATTGCTTGATCCTATGAATGTTCTGAGGTTGAACCTGTTTTTTCTCTTTTTTTCTCTCTCCTCAGGGTCCCACTCTCAAAGTGGAAGAACACACTTTCCACATATTTGATAAAGTCAAAGTGACAATTAGCCTCGATGCTTCCAACCTCCAGCACCAGAGGATCAGAATGGCACTCATTGAACCAGTGGTACGTTTTTGCTAGCACATTACATGGCTCTCTTGAATACATGATTCTGATTGGTCAATTGCAGCTGTGATTGCTGCTTTTTATTATGTCCACAAAACTATAATTAACCACTGTCCTACACTCTACAAGTTTCATGGCTTTTATCACTTTTCACTTTATTCTTAAAATGCAAAAAAAAGATTTTAACTCAAATCAATAGTTTTTCAGTTGATTCATACAGTAAATGGCTTTTATAATACTCATCAGGTGTCTTCTATCATAGAGGGTCATTTTGCAATAATTAAGGGATTTATTACCCAACCAAATACGTAATAAATGGACAGTAAATATTGATTTAAGTTAGAATTTTTGTTTATTTTGTTTTTACAATAAAGACCATCCTAGTGCTCATTTACCCCTTATGTCCCTTTGTTTTTGGTATATTTGTAGTGATATCTCTTCCTGGGTTTGTTTGTTGATTATTATAAGCTACATCTCTAGATAGAAGTTAGGTCAACAGGTCAAAACAATGTAGAAATAAAGTAAATGAACTTTTTAAATGTGTCACTAAAATACAGTTTTGTATTTATGCCATTTCCAGATCCCTGGGGTTAGTGTACCTGTTCCTGAATCAGAACCAGTGGCCAAAAAACCCAGGCTTGACCGCTGACATCTGTGGACCAAGAAGCAGAGTACTACTTATTATAAAAGCAAAAATTAAATGAAAAGCTTTTCAGATCAGCTACAAGGTAGTTTCAGGGGAGCCTTGAGTGAATGCACATGTTAAAGAAATTGATATGAAAGGGTTTTAGTAGTTTCTTTTTGTTTCCATCAGTAGTTTTTGCTTTTTTTATAAACTAGCCAATACACCATTTTATACAATCTGTGATAAACTGTAGAATTGTCATTTGAGCAGTACTGTTGTGTCATCCATCTGGATTTATTTTCAGTGAAAACAGAATATCAGTATTAAATTTTAAATATGAATATTTTAAGAAATTCGTTTTTTGTTACTTTTTTGTTCAGTAAACACAATCATTAGAAATGAGCTTTTCCATAGAAAAGTGTGAGATTTTGTGAATGCCTTCAGTGAAATTCATTTATACAAAACCAAATTCACATGCCCAAACATTTATCCTCTGAAATTGACACTTGTGTGATTTTTGACTTCATTGTTTGATAAGAACAAATGCTCATGAAAATTTGGCTGAAAACTATATTAAATACTTTGTAGAGTTGCAAGGGATTATCCAAATTTGTTCTTAGTGTTAAACATTGTAATAGAATCAGAACCACTGACAATTTGTTCTGAGCATCAGATTTAAAGACCGCTGTATCAACTATTATTATACTTTAAGTAATTATAACCTGAAAACAAAAATCCTAAAATGGGCAGACGACTGGAATGGCATTGTCTCTTATTGGCCATGCATGATGACATATCTAAACTCTTCACCATGTTTTGAATCTGGTGCAGCACAAGTAAAAATGTAAGAATATATATAATAAATAAAAAAAACCATGACTTTCCAGCCTGAATATCATAATTGTAAAATTCCCAGAGTTTCTATGACAGTGGGAACCCTGTATATTTTGGCGTGCAAAAAAACTTCTTTACATTTTAATTGAAAACCTACAACACACATCAGCTGTATACGGAGCCCCCCTAGTCCCACTTTGGCAAAAAAAAATTATTATAACTATCTTGTGGCCTCAAGATAGTAACTCGTGGCCTCAAGATAGTAACTCGTGGCCTCAAGATACTAACTCGTGGCCTCAAGATAGTAACTCGTGGCCTCAAGATAGTATATCTCGTGGCCTCAAGATAGTAACTCGTGGCCTCAAGATACTAACTCGTGGCCTCAAGATACTAACTCGTGGCCTCAAGATACTAACTCGTGGCCTCAAGATAGTAACTCGTGGCCTCAAGATAGTAACTCGTGGCCTCAAGATAGTATATCTCGTGGCCTCAAGATACTAACTCGTGGCCACGAGAAAGTGAGTTTTTTCAAGGCGAACGTTTCCATGTTAATGTTTCCATGGCGACGCGTCACGCGATACACTGCAGCCACAATAATACTGTATGACAGATGTGTCGCTTTTATTTCGCTTTTCCTTTTTTATTCAAAATATTCACAAGCTTACCATGTCATCAACTAGCCTATCTGATATTCCGATTCTCACATACAGTACGTGTAAGTGAGTGTGTTGTTTAAAAACCTTTATAAATAATCTTGATGTTATAACGTTATGGGCGCTGCAATGTTGTCCGTCGGATTTACAGCACGTGAATTCATCAGTTTCTCCCGAAATAAATGCAAGAAAGTGGCCGGTGAACTGAGAAGAATAGAGTAAACTTTATAGTTCCTTGTCTTGACTCTTGCACTATGTTTGTCTAATATGAATAACAGATGTCGGGAAATTATATTTGAATAGATTGTTATTGCTGCTTCCACAGACATCAGTGTGTTTTACAAACTCCAAATGTATTGTTTTACTCGTGCTTATGTATTTAAATATCTGAAACCAAAAATAAACATTATGAAGTTGAAAAACTGCTTAGTTGTGATGACAGCGCTGAACGCGTCCGACTCTGGGCTCGTTTAAAAACCTTTATAAATAATCTGGATCTAAAACATGAGATGGGCGCTGCAATGTTGTCCTGTCAGTCGGATTTACAGCACGTAAATTCATCAGTTTCTCCCGAAATAAATGCAAAAAAGTGGCCCGTGAACTGAGAAGAATAGAGTAAACTTTATAGTTCCTTGTCTTGCACTATGTTTGTCTAATATGAATAACACATGTCGGCAAATTATATTTGAATAGATTGTTATTGCTGCTTCACAGACATCAGTGTGTTTTACAAACTCCAAATGTATTGTTTTACTCGTGCTTATGTGTATTTAAATATCTGAAACCAAAAATAAACATTATGAAGTTGAAAAAACTGCTTAGTTGTGATGACAGCGCTGAACGCGTCTGACTCTGGCTCAGCGCCAGCCAATGCGGGAAAGCACAGTTTGAATCTGGCAGCACTGAACATTCTAAATGTGGCGCCGTACTCTCAGGGGCTAGTTGATGACATGGTAAGCAAGTTTGTGAATATTTTGAATAAAAAAGGAAAAGCGAAATAAAAGCGACACATCTAATACAGTATTATTGTGGCTGCAGTGTATCGCGTGACGCGTCGCCATGGAAACATTAAAGGGAACGTTCGCCTTGAAAAAACTTACTTTCTCGTGGCCACGAGTTAGTATCTTGAGGCCACGAGTTAGTATCTTGAGGCCACGAGTTAGTATCTTGAGGCCACGAGATATACTATCTTGAGGCCACGAGTTACTATCTTGAGGCCACGAGTTACTATCTTGAGGCCACGAGTTACTATCTTGAGGCCACGAGTTACTATCTTGAGGCCACGAGTTACTATCTTGAGGCCACGAGTTACTATCTTGAGGCCACGAGTTACTATCTTGAGGCCACAAGATAGTTATAATAAATTTTTTTTGCCAAAGTGGGACTAGGGGGGCTCCGTAGCTGTAAGTACATGCTGAATATATTCGGCTCTAGTTTAGAACAGCTGTGTACAAAAACAATGTTATGTGCCAATGTGACATCTTTTGATTTTAAAAGAGAAATATTTGTCTTCATTATTTTTTTCTTCACTTCTTTTAGATGAGCAAAAGTGTTAATGTTATTCTTGTCTGTAAGAAGAAATTGCAAGCTGGTCAAGGACACTGGCACTGTTTTTATTAAGACATTTTATTACAATTCAGATACACACGCTGCCATAATATACATGTATACCTTGTGGTATCTCCGTATGTTTTAGTGATTGATTAATTCATAAATTATTTTAAGATTGTAAAACAAAAAAAGGCCCTATAAAAACAGCAAGAGGAAATGGTTACATACCTGCCATCCTCTTAACAAAAGTAATCGCAAGCTACATTTACATTCCACAATCAAAACCATACAAAAGTCTTATTCAAGTCTCAGATTCATTCATTTTTGAAGCAAGAATAAATAATGCTGTGGATTAGTCAGTACAAAAAAAAATTAAGGCTCAGACAGTAATACCAACCACAGTATTCAACGTTCTCTATGAGATGAAATCAGTATTCAGCTTGATGTGTAAATCGTGTCTCCTCCACAGCTTTGGGCGTAAGAGTGTGTAAAGTGCCTGTTTTGTCCCTCATGCTCAGTGAAGTGGGATGAACAACTGCAGAACAAAACATATCCTCATTTAAAAATGACCTAGTGTGGTTATGCACAGTGCGTATGTTTTATTTATACAAACTAATCAAGTGAATAGTGTATTTTGAGTGTGCACATAAATAGAAACTAAATAAATGGCTCAAAACAGCTGAATAAAGTACTCAAATGTGATACAGTTGGTTACAGAGTGACTGATGTTGGCTGTGTAGTGTGTGTGTGTGACATTACCTTTGGCTTAGTGTGTCTAGTGAAAGGTACACCCTCCTCAGCAGTGTGTGTGTCCAGCATTTCCTTACTCTGGCTGTCTGAACTGAGGGCGTCCATTAAGCTGTTAGTGCACACCGAGTGAGTGTTATAACCGCTATCCACCTGCACACAGAACATGAGGGACAGATTAGACCTAAACCTGACATGAGATTAAGCCTACAAATTAGTTGAAGACCACAGTTCACAATTCAATTAAAAAAAGCTTGCAAAAACAATTTTCTAAAGCAATAACTAAAATAAAAAAATAAAAAACTACAGTTCATAGAGAGAGAGCGGTTCAGCTACTACCAGCCAGTTTCACAACGGTTTTACGTCAGCTACACCAGCTTGGTTACGGTTTAAACGACTCTTCATCTAGTTGTCTCGTATTTGGAGGCTACTTGGAAGCCACTGGTGTTCTGGTCATCTGACAGCACACATACTAACCTGCATGCTAATGTCATACGGTGTGATGCTCCCTTCTGCTAGCAGGGATACGAACATGTGCGTGCTCTCAGCGTTTGGCACACTGCATGTTTGAGAGCTGGACAGTCTAGCTGGAGACGCAGTGTCCTCTTCAGGAACCCAACCACAGGATTCCTCTCTGCTCCTGCTGATGACCTCATCCGCCTCATCTTCACTTTTGTCGGTCACAATATTTCCTTCCGTATCCTTCACAAACTGCTCGTCTTGATCCATTTGCTCTGAAACATCCACAGAGGCCTCTGACTCACTTCCCCCTGATAGCAGTCCTTCTCGCTGGGCATTAGGCCCTGTCGAGCTGGCGTCCAGGTCCATGGTGGGTAAAGGTTCACTGGGATGGATGTTCTCCTTGTCGTGGAGGATTGGGGAAATGTGAGTAGGAGAGGCCCACATACAGACTCTGGGTCTGGACTGAAAGGGGGAGCAGCTGCGAATAGGGGAACAGCCCTCCACCAATGGGCTATTTCCACATCGGTTCACATCCATGTCCGAGCTGCCCGTAGGAACACCACTGGGGGACAGAAACGACAGCCTTTTCCTCTCACCTATAAAGACAAAGTTTTATTGTCATCTCACATACATCTATCCAAGGTATTACAAACGGTGGTTCAAAGCAAGTTGGTGAAAAGCGAATAATAAATTACATTGAAATAAACAAATGTGCAATAATCGAGATATAGCTTAGTGTGACTATTAAATCAAAAGCTGTGATTGAATTACATAACTATCATCTAATGTGCTGCGTGTCTCAGAGTGAAGTGTGTTAATGTTCAATGCTCACACAAATAGCTTATGATGATCCAATGTTTTTAATGGCTTTGTTCACAGTAAATGCGGCAAACTCCATCTCTGGATGTGCTGCGAGTTTAACGTGCATTTGGGAATATGTGCTAGATTTACTTTATTTACAAATTCACATAATGTCCAACATACAGAATTTCACCAATATGTATATTAGTATTATAAATTGTAGTATAAAATACAATTTAATTTTTTTTATTTTAAAGTAATAAAAATAATTAAAAAGTAATAGATTTCTTATTTTTCTAATTATATTATATTTCTTAATAGATATATTTTAACTATTAAAGAAGAAATCTAGATTAGTTCATATATATATATATATATATATATATATATATATATGTGTGTGTGTGTGTGTGTGTGTGTGTGTGTGTGTGTGTGTGTGTGTGTGTGTGTGTGTGTGTGTGTGTGTGTGTGTGTATATATATATATATATATATATATATATATATAAGTAAATAAATACAATTATAATTAAATAAAACTTTATTTATTTATTTATATATATATATATATATATATATATATATATATATATATATATATATATATATATATTAGGGATGCACCGATGCATCGGCTGAACATCGGTAACGGCCGATATTTGCCTCGTTAACTGCCATCGGCCATCGGGAAATAAAAATGACATTCGCCGATGTCACATGGGCGTCAGTTTGGTTTGATATGCTGGGGACAGAGACGCATTCGGAAGTGCATTTTCAGAAGTGCTGGGTACAATGACGCATTTATTTTATTTTTTTCTATGAGAAAACTCCTTTTCTCGAGAAAAGAACGACCATGGTGTGTAGCAGAAAAAGCGGCGGAGTATGCACGATCCGCGAGTGCTGAAGACGTTCTGCACGGCTTTGATGGGTGCGCAGGAGGACACAAATGGGCGGCGACCGCTTCTTCCAGTGGCGGGAGCTTTTCCCTCAGCGCCGTCAACAGATAGAGCGTTAACTGTACACACCGCCGCCGACTTGAGCTGCAAAGAAGCTCTGGCCTCCCTGTCAAGGACGCTTGTCAAAAAGTACGGTCGGGGAAGCTTGACCGCTCTGAATAGTGAGTGACAGCGCGCGAACACGAAAAATAAAATGAATATTATAATGTTTTTTTGTTGGGTCAGACAATGATTACCACATTTCTCTCTCATATTGCTCCTCATAACAACTGAAAAAGAACTTATTTTATAAGGTTATAACTGTCAACCAGAAAGTGACATTAAAGTTTTTTTTTGTTTCATAAATTGGTCTGATTGAATTTGTGCTCATTCTAGGATAGTGTGATCAAGAGCCGAAAGACTTGTATGTTTCCGTGGCACAAAAGAAGGAATAAATAACAAAAAGAAAAAACATCGGCATCGGCCAAGTTGTTAAGTTAAACATCGGTATCGGTATCGGCCCAGAATTTCCCAATCGGTGCATCCCTAATATATATATATTAAATACTCAAACATCTGTTTAGTTAACCTCAAAAATGATATATAATTGTTATGAGGTTAACTAAACAAAGGTTTGAATCTCCAAAGGTTAAATTCCAAAATAAAACACTAAATATATCAAATATTTTATCTGTTTACTTGCATGTTATGTGACCACTAACCAACATCAGAGAACCGTGAACATGTTAAATTATTGAAATACAAAAAATCCATCCATCCATCCATCCATCATTTTAAAACCCTGGCACCATCTCAGATTTTTTACCTGATACAGGCGTCACAGATTGCTGAAGTCTGATGGGCGACAGAATAGGAGATTTAAAAGCAGGCGAAGATCTCTCTGAAAACATTGGACTTGTGATACTGCCCAGACTGTAGGCTCGACACTGGCCTCGGATGGGACTGGAAGAAAACTGGCCCTGAAAATTATGGGTAAAAACATAATATTAGATTATTAGAATCAGGTATCCTTGATCCAGATTTATTTTGGTATATACACAAGGGTGAAATTTCAGGTGAAATGGCCCTGGGCAAATCTATGATTTTGTACGTACAGACAAGGGCGTCCCGGTTGGAATGCCACACTGAAGTGGAGAGACAATAACAGAAGACATCTCTTGACTGCTGGGAGGTATGTTATGGGAATTTCTATCTGGGCTGGAAGGGGTAGAAGACTCAGAGCCGCTGTCATGACCATCCAGAAACAGCTTCCGTCGCAATGAAGAGGAGCTAAGGCTTTCCTGCACCTGTTCAGTTAACTCTTCTGTCTTATAGTAATCACCTGGTAAAACAGAAGTTCTCAAGTTAACATCAACAAGCAAGTAAGGTCGTAAACAAGAAAATTATTTGAACAACAGCTTCAGCGCGCAACCGACAAACAATGCTAATCTGACACTTCACTTCATAGATCAATGCATTGACCAGCACTGACGCCCATCATGAGAAATCTCCTCAACAAGGTTAATATCAGACAGGCTACAGCGTTCATTTTGAGCGTAAAGGCTGTATTTGTGTTTTATCAAACAAATTGAACACAAATTTCAGGTATATTGCCTTTTAAGAATTCAAGCACTTTTTAAGTACCTCTTCATAAGCATGACTGTTTCAAAGTTTTTTCCCAGTACTTCAATTTCAATAATTCAAAGTATGAACCCTGTTATTATAAATTATATTTTTGCCTACATTATGAATTTTTTTTTTTTTTTAAGTACAATTTTATATATAAATTAATCTCTCTATTAATGAGGTCATTAAAACTGTTTGCATAAAAGGTTTAAAAACTTCTTTTTTTTCAAGAGAACCATTTAAGGCCAAGAACGATAACTATATTAGCGTCCACAGTCCACACCAGCGGACGATAATGTTCTGTTTAGCGTGCTTGTCTGTCATTTTAAATGCTTGAGCTCTTTGCAGCAGAATGGATTCTGATTGGCTGTCAATGTTTATATCGTTCATCAGCAGGATAAAAATAGTTCCTCTGTGCTGTTATCTTTATAGTTGTGGTGTGAACTCTGCTATTCTTGAATATTGAGAAAGACTTTTTTTTAAATATCTTTATCGTTATGTTTAGTTATCGTCTTAACTGTCAATCTTCATAAATTTTTTAATGCATTCTTACTGAATAAAAGTTATTTATTTTTTTATCTTACAGACCCCAAACTTTTGAATGGTATTATGATGTTGTAAATTACATTTTAGATTACAACCTTCTTTATGAATTCACTTGAATCTTGAAAAAGTAAATATTTCATGTTATCTCAATTACTGAGGTCATAAAAACTGTGTATGAAAGACAAAAGCATAACAGTTTGAGGGAATAATAATAATAATAATCATAATAAAAAAACGTATATTACTTCAAAACAAGAAAGAAATGAAAAGGGTTACCCAGAACTTTCTCAAGATTGAAGTCCACTGGTAGGGACAGGACTGTCTGACAGATGGCTTTAACACAAACAACAAGCAAAGACCGATTATTCTAAATCTACACACATATCTAAAATGACCATTTATGAACGTCTTAGAGCTGCTGAACAAACCATTGATTTTCTTTGGTGGCGGAGGCTCCTCTGCTACCAGTGGGGACAACGGACCTAAAATTAGACAGTTTCAATGAATATCCAAATGCTACATTAGTTGTATTAAACCATTTCTCTTTTATGTGTCTGTGTCATGACTTACTTTTGTGATGTGGCGGTTTTATTGATTGTTTAGCAGTGAGTGGTCCCCATGGAGAGGGAACAATGGCACCTTTAGTAAAAAACTGTACAACCAAAAATGATTTGATGAAGCATCTTTCTCTTTAGTGAAAAGAAAACATTTTCATGGACAGGGACTGGAGTAAAGCAGTTTTACCTGTTCAATAGCATGTTGCCGTTTGGCCTCAATCTCAGAATCTGCCCTTATGCGTTAAAAAGAAACACAGTTGAGTTAATATCATGAACATGAAACTACAAATACAGGGTTATCAAAAAACTACAGATAAACCTAATAACAGCAATACATACCTGGCTTGGCTCAGAAACACTGCCTGGCGGTGAATGTCCTCAGGGTCTATTTCCACAGGAAGTAAATTTGCCATTTCATCAATGGACCACTTGAACTTGGCTGGAGTCTACAACAGAAAATACAAACAGAAATGAAATTTTTATCGTTTTTCTTTATGTCCCCCTGACACGCAGAGGCAGACACTCACCGCAGATGAGCTCCTGGAGCTTTTGAACACCGACGGGCTGGGCATCAGAGACTCATGCAGACGGTGGTAGTCGTTTGGGCTCTCAAACGGGTTCAGAATAGCAGGTCTTCCTGGAGTCGCGGGTGTTATATGAATCTCTGCTATATCTGCCATCTTAAAAACGGCGTCCAGAGACAAGCTGGCTACGTTTTAATAAGAAAGAAAAACGAGTGAAAGACTGCAGATTCTTGAAAATATCAACAACTTGGAGTGGTAAACATCCTGTTTGGTTATAGACTACTGCATCTCATTAATAATGATCAAAAGAGTACCGATCGGGTTATCTACCTTTCTTAGTTTGCTATCTCAACATGTTTTGATGCAATTTTTACCAGGTGATTAATGTTCTTAATTAAATACTCACAACGCAACGAGACTCAAACAAGCCCAACCGCGATCTCTGATGGGCTTCCAACGTCTGATTTAACTTTCGCTCAAGATGTGCCAACCAATCACAATTCAGCAGAACCTGCGAAACAACCAATCAGGTGAGGAGAACGGGCGACATTCCGTCTCGACGTAACTTCCTTTCGAACGTTTACAACTTTATTGAGAGGATTACCACAACAACAGGCGGGAGGTGTAAATAAAACGGCTGTCAGTTAGTTTGCAATGTATTCTGTTTAATGTTTATTTCGCAAAAGTGGGGAAGATACCGGGGACTATCAACAATAGACTTGTCAGGGTCATCTGAATGAAAGATAGTGCTTTGTTATTGTCGTTAAGTAATTAAATAGCTTTAGCACGATAGCATCATGGCCAATCCCGCGAGCGCAAACATGAATGCCGTCCGGGAGACTATGGATGGTAAGATTGGGAAAAATGTTTTTTTTTAATTATTATTTTATTTTATTATTTGTTGTTGTGAATCATATCGGTTAATCATCGAATGAACATTTGGACGACTAATATGGCTTCTTCTTTCATTTACAGTTCTCCTGGAGATATCAAGGCTTCTGAATACAGGATTGGACATGGAGTCCTTGTCGATATGTGTCCGTCTCTGTGAGCAAGGGATCAATCCTGAAGCCCTGTCATCAGTCATCAAAGAACTCAGAAGAGCCTCGGACTCGTTAAAGGTGCTCACACTAATGCAGCAGTAGATTTGTGGTGACATTTCTGCTTCTCTCCACTCTGTTTTTACCCACTCTCCCTTTTGAAGATGCAAAATCATGTGTATTTTGATATTCTTGCATCAGTCATCTGTGAAATTAAGTGAAGTCTGCCAGACTCAACATATTGACCTATTAAAGCAAGGGTTTTCAATCATTTAGATGCCACGGACCCCCATCCGATTCCTAACATTTAAAAGGCAGCTATACATTTTCATGTATAAATGTGTTAAAACCGGAAAAAATCGGTGTAAAATATTACTTGGGAAATATTTATTTTATATAATGTTACATTACGTTTTTATGCGTAATAGTACTGTACTGTTGAATGCATTCTTTATTATTTTATTTTAATACATTTTTACTTGTTTATATTAGTATTTTTATTTTTTTATTTTAATCAAATTTAGTTTATTATAATATTTATTTATTTTAGTGTTTCTCTCTAAAGAAAAAATCCACAGACATGGGTATTTCTTCTGCGACCCTACATAGCACAAATGGCTTAGAAAATGGATGGATGGCATTTCCGCTTTAATTATGACAAAGCTATTTATTATTTTTTTATTTTTTTATTACCACAAACTGGAAGTCTCAATATATTAACAATAAAAACAACAGTTGTTGAGGGGGGAAAAATAACCTAAACCATACATAGCTTCAGGTTATGTTATTTTAATATATAATAATTTAAATATATTTAAAAGAAAAATTTAATTTTATAATTTTGTAAGTCATTCTTCAGCCCTCTCAGAGGTAGGCCCAGGTTCCTTGGTTGAGAACCACGGCCTTATGGTGTGACATGCTATTCTATGCATTTTTTTTTTATGCATGCAGATAATATTAATTGAGAAGCTACAGGGGTATATTTGCACTTAAAAAAATTGCACTACCTACTAAGAAAAATAATTTAATAGGACTTATTAAAATGCACACTTTACCTTAAATTTGTCTTATCATTAACTGTCCTTTTTGTTTGATTTTTTTTTTCAGGCTTCTGAAAACAGCACTAGTCAAGGATGAGTCTAAAATTCATCTCTGACAAAGCAGTTTAAGGAAAAACTGCATGCTACACTGTATATAAGCATATATCTATGATTAATGTGTGAAAGCAGTTGTTTTTGCCTTGTTCGGCTTACTTTCATGTGCCTCAGTATGTACAGTTGGACTGTTCAAGCATTTGCCTTTTCCTTATCTTCTTGTCCATTTAACATTGTGTATACAGATAACTATAATACATTTTTTGTTGGGTTTTGCTGCAGGTTAAGTCAGTAAAATGGTGTTTTTTGTTGTTTTACCCTAACTGTATGAAACATGCTCTTTTTATTGATATGGTCTCTGACTGATCCCTCAAGGGCATTTTATCTGTACAGCCATGTTCATTTGTGTCTTTCAACCACACGATGGCGACATCAGTGCATTTATAGGTGTATCATCGACTACTTGTGCTTTGTATTGTAACGTAGCATTGTAATGTCAATCTTTTAAGATTTCTTTCTTTATTTTAAACATTTATACAAAACGTCATGGCCAAATTCTTCTTTCGTTCTTATTCTCTTCAAAACAATAGCAGTTTAATTGGATCATCAAGCCTGTTCTCCATGTCACAGGTGCTTTTTTTTTTTTTTGTCCAGATCTGACACCGGGAATGTTTAAGGTCACGTTTGGTAAAAGCGGCGTGGCTCTTAGATCAGCCCAAAAGGCACGAGCTTCATTAACACCCAGCCGTGCTGAGAGGGAGAGGTGGCTGTGTCCTTGGTTCCTGCAGATAGGAGGCATAATGTTTCACTCCTGCAGTGAGAATTCATTTATGTGTCTGTAATCACCTCCACCTTATGTTTGCTCTTATTGCTAAACATTTACTCTAGTCCAGTCGCTTTTCAAGGAGAAATTCTCAGGAGAATGTGGTCTGGGTTAATATCATTTTCTTGATTTTTAGTTGAATGGGAAAAGGCTGCAGTTCAACCCTGTTATGGTAGAATCTATTACTTAAGGCTTGTTTTAAGAGCGTTTCGATGGTAGTCCCTCAAACATTTGTTGACTTTGTGGATGAAATGCCACCTTTTTTGTCAGTTGTTGCATGGGTCAAGGATGCACCATCTTCAGGCCTCCATTGAATCACCTTTAACAAAGACACAAACAGCATGTGGAGAATGATTGCGACCGCTTGTTGGAATGACAGGTGTTATCAACTAAAGCGGACCAGGCGTGTCTCTTCATGAGGCCGGCTAATGATGCGCAACAATGGGGTAGTTTATTCCTCACTGTGAATTAGTATCATAAAGGTTGCCACTGTGACAGTGATATCGCTCATCAGTACCATCGAATCATTTTTGTTAGCTTTGTTTGAGTGACCATCGCTCTCCGATCTGCATCTGACTTCAATAGTTCATTTAGAGTGGATGAAGTTGATGGTCAATATTTTAAAAAAGACCAGCACCATCAAAGTAGTTGTGAGTTTAGAAAGTGAGCTTATACACTGACTTTGGCTTATTGAACTTCTTTTAAAAAGGATGAAACCAAATAACACAATTAGTTATTCCGAGGTTGATGTGTAATTATCATATTCCCATCCTCTAATTCATGCATTAATTGCTTTAATTAGCAAAGCAATTAAAAAAACAATGCTAAGCTCTGTAATAGCATCCACCTTCAGTAACTGTTTATGTAAATTCCCTTGTGTTTGGTGTAGGTTAATGAAATATTTGTTATTAAATGGGAATTCTGTGTGTTCAAGTATGTAATTATCAATAGTTTAGCTGTAAATTTAATAATTGTGTTTTAACCTTCTAAATGATGCATGCAATGCAACAGGGTTCTTTGTTCACAGGTATGTGATAAACAACTGGTATTAATCTAAAGCTGATGGAAATGAGAATACCCTTGTGCAAGGTTAATTGAAAGTTTAAAATGTATAATTGTGGGTTAGAATCCATTATTTTTTTCCAACATAATGCCTTTAAAAATAACAGGGCCTTTGACCTTTTTTGGAATATGCGCTCAGCCATTTTACTCGCTAAATAACTATTTAAGTATGGCCCTTGACCCTGCTTGGGCTATACAAACTCCTTAATTTTCTTTTTCATACTTTTATAACAAGTGATCACAATATGCCTACTTTAGGCAAGTGTCTACAATAGCCCATACATGAACACTACTGTCAAAAGTTTGGGTTTGGTAAGATTTTTTTAATGTTAAGACGTCTGTTATCCAAATCAAGGCTGCATTTATTGGATCAAAAATACAGTAAAACTTTTAATATTGTGAAATATTGTTACAATTTAAAGCAGCTATTTTCTATATTAATAAAAATTTGAATTTTCAGCAACTATTACCCAAATCTTCAGTCACATGATTCAGAAATCATTGTAATATGCCGATTTGGTGCTCAAATAACATTTCTTATTATTATCACAGAAGAAACCGATTGTGCTGTTTAATATTTGAAACCATGATGCTGTTTTCAGCATTTTTTGATGAATAGAAGATTCAAAAGAACATAAACAGATATATATATATATATATATATGTGTGTGTGTGTGTGTATATATATGTATATTATGTATATGTATATAAATGTATATATATACATAATGTAAAGTTGTACCTTTGTGTCACTTTTTGATCAATTAAATTTATCTGTGATGAATAAAACTATTAATTTCTTTAAAAAATAAAGTTTGTGGAAGATGTCTTTTATACTTGCCCCCCATGTATTGTGACAACATCCCTATTATATCAGGGCCGGATTCACATGCAGCACGGTCAAGGCCAGGACTTTTTCCCCTTTAAGACAAACATGCATTCACAAACATCTTTCTATTCTATCCATGGTCTTATCTCAGAAATCTTTTTACAAAAGCTTTCACTGGGACTATACAGGTAAAAGGTACTAATATGTACACTTTTGGTACCAATATAAGTACCTTTAAGGTAAGCTACTAATATGCACTCTTTAGGTACAAAGGTGTATCTTGTGAAAGGGTACTGCCCCAGTTTGCGATTGTTGGATTTTGAGGATGACATTTTACAGCACACTTTGTGTGTACTTTGTTCACATATCTAAGTGTCCTACACAGGCCTGCATCTGCAGTAGCTAATGGTGGAAATGTTAAGGTTAGGCAATTTGTTTTATAAACACTTTTTGTTATAGCTATACCTACTGTTTTAAACTGTCTTCACATCCTGATAGCAATCAGTATGAGAAGTTATCTAAATATTAAGTGTAAACAGCTCAATAACCTTTTTATTTCAAGGCTCAGGTTATGTCTCGTAGACCTGTCCGTTGCATTACGATTGAAAGTAGTATCAATAATGTAAAAAAAGTGACGTGCAGTCAAATGTCCGGGTGTATGCTGTTTAAACAAGTGTTCTCACCGATACGCTTGTTGTGTTTACGAAGAGTTCTGACAAGTTTTATAGACCTGATTTTGTTTCTTATTCAAAAGTGTATTCAAAAACAGCACCCCCAACCTAAAACATCTTCCTGCACCCCTGAGCATAAATATATCTTCTGTGGAAGTCTCAGTCTCAGTGACAATCATGCGGTGATTTGTCTCACAAAACACATCATAACTGCTGTGTTTGAAATTGCCCTCTTCACCCTCATTCACTATTCCCTACATTACTCCATAATTTAGTCCACTGAAGGAGTGAATGAAAACGAGTGAGTGAATTCGGACACTGAGTGCGCCGGAAGAGCTGCAGCTTTTACATGGTTTGTGCTGTTTAATAATCATTTGAAACATAGCAAACTGGCAGTTCCAGTAGTAATTAAAATATTTATCTTGAACTCTGTCATGGAAACTAGCATACATAAACTGTAATTAAACAATCTAATAATCAATTAAAAAGGAATTTATTCCTGTATGATATAGATTGGTGCAGGTATGATAACACTTTGTAGGCCAAAACGCAGAAGGGAGTTAGCATTTTAGCACTTCCTGTTCCATCGTCCCAAAGTCATTGGGGTTTTTAAATAGGGTTTTGGTTAAATGGCTGAAATAAGGTCTGTGGTGAACAAGCTCAAGACACTCACATTTTATTCTACGACATAAAATACATCAATTATTACCCCACTCGTAATTTTTTTAATCTGTTACATGTCTTGAAAAAAGGCGGTTGATAACAAGTAGCTAAATGAGACGACAGAGGCTGTCAAGGAAAGTAAACGTCATCACGCCGAACAGGTAAGCTCAGTCCGCTTTTACAGCATCGTTATGGTTATAATTGTGCTCTTACAAACTATTTTAACTCATTCAACACGTTCTGGGAAAATGTTTTTAGATAAAAACTGAAAGAGTTGTCGGAAGCTTGGTGAACTCAAGCGACCGTGGTGTAGTTCGTTTATAGCCTACCTTTACCCTTACGAAAATTAACCATGGTTTTTTTGTAGTAACTATGGTTTTTTTGTAGTTACCATGGTTTAACTATGGTTTTTGCAGTAAAACCATAGTAACTACAAAATGAACCATAGTTTAACTATGGTTTTTGCAGTAAAACCATAGTAACTGCAAATTAACCATGGTTTTACTACAATAACCGTGGTTTAACCATGGTTTTTTTATAGTTACTATGGTTTAACTATGGTTTTTGTAGTAAAACCATAGTAACTACAAAATGAACCATAGTTAACTATGGTTTTTCCAGTCAAACCATAGTAACTACAAATGAACCATGGTTTTACTACAATAACCTTGGTTTAACCATGGTTTTTGTAGTAAAACCATAGTAACCATAAAATGAACCATGGTTTTTGTAGTAAAGCCATAGTAACTACAAAATGAACCATGGTTTTCAGTGTTCTGTTTTTTTTTTTTTTTTAGCATGTTTTTGTTCAGTCCAATGTAAATATATCTGCTGTGCATATGTTGCACTGACTTGTTTGGTAAAAAAAAAAAAAAAAAAAAAAAAAAAGTTTCACTAAAAAAAAAATTCAACAGCATACGTGTATCTGCAATATTTTTGTGACCAATCTGAAGAATTTTCTACAATTTGAACTATTTTAGTATTATGGCAAAGCGTACTAAAGTGATTTTATGCCCAACAGTAGTTGGTTAGACAAAAATCTGGTGATATGAATGCAGTGTGTGTGCCATTTTGTGATGAAGTGTGCAACCACTACTATATGTAGTTTTGGTTGCAGTGCTTCATTTTGCATGATATATTCGGTATTTTGCAGTTTGGATGTGTGGGTTTGTAAATTGTGTTAAGTATTTTAATAAAACCAGGAAAAAAATAGTTTGCAAAATTGTGTCAATTGAATTTTTTTTTTAATTGTTCTCACGTCAAGGGTGCAGTAATAGGTCAAATTACTGTTTCATTCATGATTGGTTGATGCATTGAGTATGTGGCATAGCAACAAGACGCTGGTTGGTCAAAATCGCTTCAGCCAAGGAATTTTCCGAACTGACAGCTGAAGCAGGCTATCGTTACACGACAGCAGCGCGGTCGAGTTTGTTGGTTTATTTGAAATATTTAACTTGAAGAAGACGAAATTTAAAGGTGAGTTCTGATAATTTACGTTTATATGTAGTTCACAAGTCGAAAATATAAATGTTATAGCCACTTGACGTTAATTTAGCGAGTTAAACTAGCTTTGCACCGAATGCTTTTTAGCCATGTTTGACTTGTAAGTTATAAGTTACACTCTTTAATCTTTGACTAGTATTAAGTCATTGCGTGTACACATAATATGGCGTTTGTCCTCCATTATCCACTATAACTGTTGAATGTTAACTTTGCTATTAGGCAACATAAATCTGATTGCCCAAGGTCGCTGCAGCCGTTACTGCATTTTCAAATAGATGGAGAGCGGGAACTTCGGAGCACGAGCACCACAACAACCATGGCTTCGCCCTCGCTTCACAGAGGCCGGACCCGAATTATAATATGAAGAGAAGAGGAAATTCAAAGGTGGGTTTTATGTTTATGTTTAACCAAATAACAAATGTATAAAGCGTTACAACTTAACATGACAATAACGAGTGTAAATTGTGTAGGTACGAATCGAGTCGGTGATATTAACCGTCTGCAAATATATTTTAAAGCAATTGAGTTTCTGTGTCGTGAGTACACATTTCATAGGTAATTATTGTAAATGAATGCTTAACCAGAGGTTCCATGCTGGTGTACTTTACATTAGTCCACAATACTGTATGCAGTTGAACGTGACTGAACACCACTGAACAGTGCACAGATAAAATAGTTGATCACTCGTTCTCTGTGTTTAAATGATTGCGATTAAACCTGATTCTGCCCTAAGTCATATACAGGTCATTCATTTTAACAGAGAACTTTGTTGAAACTCAGCAAATGTGTTTTTGATTTTTAGGTCATGAAGATGATGGGGTAAACTACCAGTGCTGGTCTCACTGATCATCACACATCTGGAAGTCTTCCTGCATCCTCAGCTGTGAGGCAAGTATCAGTACAATGAGTTATTTGAGTTTCTTAAAGGGATACTCCACTTTTTTTGGAAATATTACAAATATTATTTGTTCATTTTTTTTAAGAGAGATGCTAATGGTCTTGTCCGATTCAATGATCTATGCTAAGCTATGCTAAAAGTGGTACTGCCAGACCCGGAGATCGGCTGAATGGATTCGAAAACTGTAAAACTCAACTGTGTAACTCTGGGGGAGTTGTAAAATTAGCCTATTTCCAAAAAAAGTGGAGTATCCCTTTAATCTTATGATATTCTTTTTTCTGGTGAGGTTGAATTTTTAGTCCTAAGAGTTTGTTTGCCATAATGACAGAGTGATGTCAATCTTGATAAAGTGCCTGCTGGGATTACTACACTAGCTTTAACATATAATTTGAACATACATTTGAACGTTTATATGTTTTTAAAATTACAATTATTATTTATTACAGAAATTAGATGTTTAACATGTTCAAGTAAATATTGTAACAAAATGATAATTTAAGTTATGTTTCCTAGCATTTACACTCAAAGTTAAGGCACTTGATGGCCATGCCTTAACATGCCACATGATTGGCTCGGAATCCTTTTTTTAAATCCACATTGAATTTTGCTACGTTCATTGCGGGTATTTATAAAAATGCAATCGTAAGTGTCTTAACTGTGAGTGTAAATGCTATTAAGAAAAAATAGCATTTAAATGATCATTTTGCTACAATTTTAACTTGAACATGTTAAAGGGTTAATTCACCCAAAAATTTTAATTCTGCCATTAATTATTCCACCCTCATGTCGTTCCAAACTTGTAAGACTTTTGTTCATCTTAGGAACTCAAATGAAGATCTAAATAATGAAATCTGAGAGCTTTCTGACCCCCCATAGACAGCTAAGCAACTACCACTTTAACGCTTTAAAAAGTTAAAGTGATTGTCTGCTAATCCATATGATGACATGATCGCTTCCTTTATGATGAACAGGTTGAATTTAGGCTTTTATTCACATATAAACATTCATAAATTCAGGTACGGTAAACAGAAGCTCAAGCATGTTTACTTGACATGCAAGAACAAACTAGGTTCATTCTCGTGTGTTGCGCAGCACGTTTGAGAGAGGTTTGCTCTCACGTGTCAAGCATGTTCGGTTGAGCCTCTGTTTATGTTCGCCAATCATTGTTTAAGTGTGAAGAAAAGACTAAATTAAATCGAGTATCGATTGGAACCAGGACTAGCTTTGCGATTTTCCCGGAATCGTTCAAAAGTTTACATTTCGATTCCTAGTTTCGATTCACAGTCCGCCGACCGGAAGAAGAAACCGCTGTCTAAGTTACCAATTTGATCATTTCTAGCCCTATTCTGAACTGAAGTAACTACCTAATCGATTTCAAACTGCCAAATGTTAACTCTCTGAACACTGACAGCTGTAGCCTACTTCCCCACATTAGTTAAACATTTGTAAACTGTAACGTACACAGGGCATGGTAAATGCGTGTATTACTAGCACAGGTGTAAGCATATATGGATTGTTTTGCTAAACTGCGAACCGAAACATTTTATGAGACGAAAATCATTCGTAAAATGTATTCAGAGCAAACAACCCTGACGTTAAACCTTAAAAACCTACTTATATGATGTTTTCTTATTCTTCGGTATCTTGCAAGTTACAACCCTATGGTTACAACCATATTCTCTCGTCCTCGGCTCGTCCGTTTGAAAACTGCACGCGATGACGGCGAACGTAAAAAAATTATAATCATGAAAACACATTTACACATGAGTGTAAACAACCTTATTTAGCCTATTTTACCTGATAGCCCATTTTAGCTGTGAAAATAGCAATTGATGGAGAAGGTCAGACTATTTCCTTCAGAAAGACCGTTGGTTAGCTAGCTCATTTAAAATATCCTAAAAAAAATTGTTTAAAATAGATTTGATATTTATATTGTAGTTGAAAACAGTCCTGTGAGAAATTCATAGTAAAGTTCATAAAAAGTAAAAAGTTCATAGAATTTAAATTTATCTAAACTTTTTTGACCCTGCCTCTTAAAAGAATCGGAATCGAGAATCGTTAGGAACCGGAATCGAAACAAGGAATTGGAATCGGAATCTATTCAAACGATACCCAACCCTAGCGATAACCGCAATATCGCAGTACCGCGCTACTGACAAGCCAACTGCAGAGGAATGTAAGTAACCGCAGCAACCACGATATTCGCATGTTTTCTTTTTTCAAAAGGCTATACCCTTCTAGTTTTGACCTTCGTGCATGTGTATTGAATGTAAAATAAGTTAATAATGATAACAAGACATGTTATTTTTATCATGGTGGTTTGTATAGAGGCTTCGCTGATTTGCACTTAAGCCTAAACAGACAGTGAATGAAAGTGATCGACTGAGTGCGTGCGATGACCTGCGTCTGTTTTTAAGGGTCAAGTCACATATATATTCGTGAAAAGGTTGCCGTGTCCAAGGAAAGCGAAATATTTGTCTTGTCATCCTTTTAACGTTTAAGGGTATTTAACATGAATGGTGACAGTGTCAACCTGTTCATCATAAAGGAAGCGATCATGTCTTCACAAAATTTAGACTAAACCATTCAATTTATATGGATTAGTTTTACAGTCACTTTAACTTTTTAAAGCGTTAAAGTGGTAGTTGCTTAGCTGTCTATGGGGGGTCAGAAAGCTCTCAGATTTCATTATTAAGATCTTCATTTGTGTTCCTAAGATGAACGAAAGTCTTACAGGTTTGGAACTACATGAGGGTGAGTAATTAATGACAGAATTTCCATTTGGAGGTGAACTATCACTTTATTTACTTAATTTAAATTCTGAAAGTATCAAAAATATTGTCCATGTGACTTCTTCATCTTATTTTTAGTGAACATCTTGCCTTTTATCATACAGTAGCCCTAGCTCTACTTTGCACATTCAAGAGTGCATGACAAATTAAAGTTAAAGCAATATTTTTGTGTAAACAGTTTCTCAAATGTGGGAACAAGCTTCTATCATAAAAGTGCACAGTATGGAGAAGCTTTGCGCTGTAAAATAGGGCTGCAGCAACATTTAACTTTTCTGGGTACTTTATATGAAGCTTTCTAAAACTGCTGGGCTTTTTTGTGAAACTGTTGTTTTCTTATCTGCATTTCAGTCATTCCAGAAAATGGACAGAGTGCATGCTGTGGTTGAATTAAGGTGTTTCCAGGATTCCTTAAAGGTATAGTTCAGCTAAAAATTGTAAAAAAAAATTCTGACATCAATTACTCACCCTCATGTCGTTCCAAACCCGTAAGACCTTCGTTTATCTTCAGAACACAAATGAAGATATTTTTAATGAACTCCAAGAGCTTTCTGTTCCTCCATTGGTAGCCTACGCAACTAATACATTCAAGCCCCAGAAAGGTAGTAAAGACACTATTGAGGTAATCCATGTGACTCCAGTGGTTTAACCTCAATTTAATGAAGCGATGCAAGTGCTTTGTTTTGTGCAAAAAAACCCCAGCATAATTTACCTCTATATTTACAAAATAATATTATCTAAAGCACATTCACGGAACAACTTCCGGTCTTGAGTCAACACAATTCGCATATGTCGCAGTGCTCCTCCTACTGGATTGCAGGTCAGTATTTTACATTTTTTTGCAAAAACAAGCAAAGCACCGGCATCGCTTCATAAAAACGGTTAAACCACTGGAGTCACATGGATTACTTCAATGATGCCTTTCCTATCGTTCTGGGCCTTGAATGTGTTAGTTGCATTGCTCCCAATGGAGAGACAGAAAGCCCTCAGAATTTCATTAAAAATATCTTCATTTGTGTTCCTAAGATGAACGAAGGTGAACCGAAGTGGGGGAGGGAGTGCGCTGTGATTGGCTGCTGTGAGAACCTGGCAGATCTATAACCAATTCAAATTTAATTGTTCCGTATTGTTTAATATATTTTGACATCCACACAGAATTGTCTATCCATGCACAGGTCTTAAGCATTACATTTAATGACATTGGACAATTTGTGACTGTCAAAAATGTAATTTCTATTTATCATCTTCTTTAATACAGACAAGAGAGTGTGAAACCATCAGCTGTTTGCCAGGTAAATAGTGAAGTCATAGTGAATACCATTAATAAACATATAATGATTATATGGTATGTACTGTATATATAAATTTTTTGTCTTTTAAAATCTTTTTTTTTTTTTTTTTTTTTTTGTTTGCCAAAAAAACCTGTCCAATCTATACCAACATGGAGAAAAGAATTCTTGGACTGGAAGAAAGCGAGTTCTATTGGCAATTCGAGTGTATTAGTGGTAAGTACATTTACAAACCAATTAATTGTTGTCTAACAAATGTCAGTATAACAAAATATGATAAACTTTAAAGGGATAAGTAACTTACCAAAAAATATTCTATATCTGTCGTCATCTACTCTGTGGAACACAAAACATGAACTTTGGAAGTAGGGATGTGCGATATGACGATGTTCTGGCGCCTCTGTCCCAACATACTGAACAACGCAACGTATATTCACATAAAATGTTAACGCAGCGGAACGGGACACTGCAGTTCACGAAAGTTCATAATTTGCATGTGCTTTAATGCCTTGTCGGTTAAACATTTAATTCGCGTGCTGATGCGCTGTTCTAACGTGTGCGTTTCTCAGCACCTACACGTGAAGCTCACATGCACACACTGTCTACCAGCGCCTGGATACTGGACTAAGTTATCTTTCGAGTCTTATTGTGCTAATACTGTCAAATACACACAAAGTTTACATAAACAAAGTCGGTTATGTCTAAACTGAACGCAAACTAATAAAACAACAAAATGCAAAGAGAAAATCACTCACTGCTCTTGACTGATAACTTTTAATAGTAGCTTTAATAAGTATAAATGTATAATTTATACAGTGAAGTCTATGTTTTGTTTTATTTTCATATTTGTTCATTTAATTACTTTCTTCAATGCTACTGTAAAATACACCTACTGTAGCTGAAAACATAAAGCACTGTTTATATAATTTGTATTAGGGATGTCAACGATTAATCGACGATCGATTAATTGTCGATAATACATTTAATCGATACAACTTATCGATCATCGATTAAGCAGGTCTTCATGCGCGTGCGTGCTGCTCAACCGCGAAACATGTAAAGCGAGTGTGCCGGAGTTATGTTTGGGACCATTTTACACCTTCATCATGACTAGAAGTTTGCGTCTGCAATCGCAGCCTTTTGTTTTGTGCAAATGTAAGTTGTAATACTGTTTATTTTGTGTATGCCTATCTATATCGGATTTATCTCGCATTGGATGCATTTGGTTAAGAATGAACTCTGTAGTAAAGCGTCAGCTTCAGCGCGCGCAGCTCAAACGGCAGTGCACGACTAATAATGACTATTGGGACTGTAATATTACATAACATTATAAAGAGAACAATATTGTAATAAAACATTGTGAATTATTTGGGTTTAGTTGCCGTGTCGCGTTGCTCCAGGAAAAGCGCGTCCACAACAGAGTAGTTCTGAATGAATGGCACGTAATAGTTCAAGTTCACTTGTGCATGAATTTGCGTCATTTTGTGCAGATATAATTTGTAATATTATGTTTATTTTGAATATATCTGATTAATCTCATATAGGATGCATTTCTTTTAGATAAATAATGTGCTAGCAAGGTGCTCCAGTTTAACGGTAGCAGATTCATTCAGCGCGTGCAGTTGTTCCAGGAAGAGCGCGTCCACAACTGTCACACATTCTAAGCGCATACGAGGCGTTGGTGACACGTTGTATTAGTAGTTTGAATAATTAATTTAATTAGCAATCACATAAAACATTTTTACAATCCTACTAGCCCTTTATTTATATTTATAACCATTATTGATTTGGTGAGGAACATAGCGTTTTTAGCAGCATTTGCAGACCCTGTCATGCTGTTGGCCATAGCCACTGCAGTAGACGCATATGGCAGTATTACGGCTAACGATTAATCGATTAATTGATTGTTAATTTAAATGACGATCGATCATGGGAATTTGTGAAAATTGACATCCCTAATTTGTATATTAAGTTGTTGTGTATGTGTAATGTGTATCTTTGATCTTAATATTTAATAACAAAGAAAATAATGAATTTTTTTTTCTGCCATTCTTTTTTATTTTTATTTATTTTATTTTATTTTATATTTTGTTACCTAAGGCTTTGTTTTTAAAATATGGACATTAGTTTAGTTTGGCTGTAATGCTCAGTCACAAAATAGTAGAACCAACATAAAAAAGAATCGTGATAAAATTGTGAATCGTGATTTTCCTGAAAAAAAAATTGTGATATGATATTTTTGGCATATCGCCCACCCCTATTTGGAAGAATGTTCTGATTTGTTCTTTCCATGTAGTGAAATGTTACAGATATTTTTTTAAACTGTAAAAGAAATGAAAAATCACCATAAAATAGGTCCACGTGACTCATGCACTGTTTTCCAGGTTGAAACAATACAATAGCTTTGGGTGAGAAAAAACCTTTCTTGATTATCTGTTATCATGCATTTACGATTGAATTGAGTGTCTAGAGCTCTATCCCTTTGTTGGTTACAGATGTCTCTACTCAAACCAATACTTTCTCCATCTCATTTTCTCTTTCGTGAAATGATGTATATATGAGACTTGTACTTTTTGTTCTGTTTAACCTTTCAAGAGTATGAGTAAAAGAAAATACACTCAGCTGATCATATAATGTACATTCTTTCTGCTTGGCTTTTGGAGCCCTAATAATTTATGGGTTATTTATGAAAACACTGGCTGAATGGACATTATTGCACTTGGACATTATTACTCGGCTACTCAATAGTACAGTTGAGTATTCCAGCAAGCCGTGTGTTAATGTGGTGTGTATTCTTCTCATTTTAGCTCCTGTGTCCATTTGGGCTGAAGGTCAAGACAGAACCAAACCAAAGCTGGACTGTAACCTACTGGCCTATATGACAGACTTCATACTGACAACTACTGGCATGGATGCTGCATCACATGTTATTGAACAAAAACTTCTTCACCTAGAGTTTTCATCCCCCTTGAGGAGACTGCATGTCTTCATCTCTTGTGAGTGGATATCATTTTAAACATTCTTCAAAGAACTGCTAATTTCTTCTGAATTTGTTTAGTAGCATATGTAAGAATTTTCCATTAAACTTTTAGTAATGTTTAAGTAATGAAGTAATTAAGTAATGTCATCTTGTTAATGTATGTACAGTATAAATTGCAAACATGCTTGTGTTGAACACGTGTTTACATGTTATAGACATTTTTAGAGGAGGTAGATGCTGTGTATTTAAAGGTGCTCTAAGTCATGTTTATTTGTGTTATATTTGTATATAAATCATTATTACAGTGGAACAAATTGCTATTTTTTTATTTGTAAATTAGCAACTGAATTTAACCATTGCACTTTATCACCAATAATTTTGTATAACTTTGTAGTTTATTGTTTTATGTCACATGTGAGAACAAATGCAAGTCTATATGTTTTCAGATTATGTAATTTCTGTAATAAAGTCTGTATCATAGACTGGTAACTTCTTTCTGTTGTTATTTTGTAGATGTTTGTTGTAAGTAAATGGCTTAAATGTAATTCAAGAATTTTGTAAAACCATGGCTACACTGTGGTAATACTACAGTAAAACCATAACCATGACTGTAGTAACCATGGTTTTTGGAGAAAACTACAGTCATGGTTACTATGGTTTAACTGTAGCATTACTGCAATATAACTGTAGTAAAACCATGGTATCAAAACCATGGTTTTTAAAAACTATGGTTTCCGCCAAAATACCACGGTTACTACGGTTGTAGTTAACTACCGTTTTACTATAGTATTACTGCAATATAACTGTAGTAAAACCATGGTATCAAAACCATGGTTTTTAAAAACCATGGTTTCCGCCAAAATACCACGGCTACTACGGTCGTAGTTAACTACCATTTTACTATAGTATTACTACAATATAACTGTAGTAAAACCATGGTTTCCGCCAAAATACCACGGCAACTACGGTCGTAGTTAACTACAGTTTTACTATAGTAAAACCATGGTTAATTTTCGTAAGGGTTAGCTTTTTACTTCATGAAAGTTGTGTTCATCTGTGATAATTATCTTGATGGACAAAACGTGCAAGTATCATAAACTTTTGTTGAACACAGAGCTTGTTTTTAGCGATGATACAAAAGCCTGTGGGAAAATCCTATTGGGTTTTTGTTGGGGGAACTAGCGTGATGCTAACTGCTAGTGGCCTACAAAGTGACGTTATACATGCACCACTCTATTACGCTATAGCCACATTGGACCAGCGGTTTGGAAAATGGATGGAGAGATGATTCATCTGTGGGCGCCATCTTCTGGTCAAACGCGGTAATTAATTCGACACGCGACTCTCACAGTGCATTATGGGTATTCTCTAGCCGTTGAGCGTACACCAGTTGTACACTCGTTATTGCGGTGCATTGTGGTATTGAATGAGTGCACTCAGTAACGTCCATGGTTTCGGACACCACTACAAATGGCTTTCCCCTCAAATAGTGCCCTATTTAAGGGTACAGGGGGCGATTTCGGACACAGCCAGCGTCTCAATTGGCTTTGATTAATCTTTGCGCAGCTGCCACACCTGTCAAAAGATCCTCTAAGAGTAAAGTAGGCCTACTTTTTTCCCCCGCTTAATAATATCCTCTACCCTCTCATGTGGAATGTCAAAAAAAAAGCTCTACACCCAACAGACTTGAACTCTTCCGGATGTCAAGCCTGTTAGTAACTTCATCAGAAGTGCATCAATTCCCATTAGCTGCAAATGAACGTACGCAAGGCGTGTCACCTCATTGCCCGTTTGATCAGCGGCGCCGTTTAAATGCCACTTCGACTCACATTAACCTACGCACCGGACATTTACTGCGCGTCCGAGCCGAGCTTCCCACTAGACAAACAAAAGGGGTTGATAATACTAATGCTTGTGTTGTGACAGCGCTATTTATAATGATTAATGATCCCGTGTTTTAGTTGATTACTGTGCCGCCGAGTCTCCATACTTGTTTCAATTAGTGTTGTGAAGGTCGCTAAACTAATCCCTCACCCCCGTGAGCATAATCTTTTCTCATTAATAATCATACAATGCTTGCTGCCCTCGTGCTCATTTGAATCACCAACACTGCTAAAGGAAAAGACATCCTCAAGTACTACTGCTTTAGACAGGAAATATGAGGATGATGTTGATGATGTTTGGTGTGCTCTTCCCAATGCTGTGACTCACTGACCTGCTCCCTCAAGGGATTTCTCAATTGAGCTTTAGCATTTAATACATCTTTATTTGTCTAATTAGAGTGGATGGAATGATATTTAGGCCTCATGCATTTGATCTGCTACCGAAATCTTTCTCTGCAGGCTTGAGTAAGTCATATAGCCTATTATTGTCGACAGGACCAGAAGCAACCTGTCTTTTTCCATCAAGCCCAGTTCGTTGCACTGCACACAGAGATTTAGATGTCATTACATGACTATTTTTAAATTGTTTAAGTAACAGCATCCATAACCAACAGCAGTACATTGCCTTGAGCCAGCTGAAATGATGTGGACTAAGCTTTTCTTCATTGTTGAGCAGACAGTTCTGCAGACATTTCTAAAGGCGATTCACTTGAAGTAAAAATAGAATGAAAGACAAAAGACCTTTGGACAGGACATTATATAATATTTCTATATATTTTGAAGACAGGGACTAGTTAACACACAGAGCTGATACAACGGCTATATCTCACTAAGTAAGGTTTTAAGCCAATGTTCAGTTACACACTGTAAAAAAAATCTATTTTAAAAGTTGATTAATGTAATGTAGAAAAAAGTTGAGATTAAGGTTAAGAATGTATTAAAGTAAATATTTTAGGTAATTTAGTATGAGCAATCTTATAATTGTCAGTAGTGCGAACGTATGATGTCAAGTTTGATTGTGAGAGTTGAACTGACACGCTATTAAGAATGCTCAGTTTAAGGCAGAACAGATCCACCTTGCCTATCTGCCATGATCACATGTCTTGATTTGAGAATTATCCATCCATCTTCTTCCGCTTATCCGGAGCTGGGTTGCGGGGGCAGCAGTCTAAGCAGAGACGCCCAGACTTCACCCTCTCCCTAGACACTTCCTCCAGCTCTTCCAGTGGAATACCGAGGCGTTCCGAGCCCAGCCGGGAGACATAATCCCTCCAGCGTGTCCTATAGGTCTTCCCCGGGGTTTCCTCCCGGTGGGATGCGCCCGGAACACCTCCCCGGGAAGGCGTCCAGGATGCCCGAGCCACCTCAGCTGGCTCCTCTCGATGTGGAGGAGCAGCGGCTCTACTCTGAGCTCCTCCCAAGTGACCGAGCTCCTCACCCTATCTCTAAGGGAGCGCCCAGCCACCCTGCGGAGAAAGCTCATTTCGGCCGCCTGTATCTGGGATCTTGTCCTTTCGGTCATGACCCAGAGCTCATGACCATAGGTGAGAGTAGGAACGTAGATCGACCGGTAAATTGAGAGCTTCGCCTTACAGTTCAGCTCCTTCTTCACCACGACAGACTGGTACATCGACCGCATTACTGCAGAAGCTGCATCGATCCGTCTGTCAATCTCCCGTTCCATCCTTCCCTCACTTGTGAACAAGACCCCGAGATACTTAAACTCTTCCACTTGAGGCAGGAACTCTCCACCAACGGAGACACAAGCGGGCAAGCCACCTTTTTCCGACTGAGAACCATGGCCTCGGACTTGGAGGTGCTGATTCTCATCCCAGCCACTTCACACTTGGCTGCAAACCGTCCCAGTGCACGCTGGAGGTCTTGGTTTGATGAGGTCCCCAAACCGGACACTCTCCGGCCCCTGGCTGCGCCTAGAAATTCTGTCCATAAAAATTATGAACAGAATGACTTTCCCAGGGAGGCTGAGGAGTGTGATCCTCCTGTAGTTGGAACACACCCCCCGGGTCCCCTTCTTGGAAAGATGGACCACCGCACCCCGGTCTGCCAGTCCAGAGGTACTGTCCCCGACCGCCACACGATGTTGCAGAGGCCTGTCAGCCAAGACAGCCCCACAACATCCAGAGACTTGAGGTACTCAGGGTGGATCTCATCCACCCCCGGTGCCTTGCCACCGAGAAGCTTTTTCTTAACTACCTTGGTGACTTCAGTTTGGGTGATGGACGAGTCCACCTACGAGCCCTCGGCCTCTGCTTCCTCAATGAAAGACGTGTCGGTGGGATTGAGGAGATCCTCGAAGTATTCCTTCCACCGTCCAATGATATCCCCAGTTGAGGTCAACAGCTGCCCACCTCCACTGTAAACAGTGTTGATAGGGCACTGCTTCCCTCTCCTGAGCCGCCGGACGGTTTGCCAGAATCTCTTCGAAGCCAACCGATAGTCCTTCTCCATGGCCTCACCGAACTCCTCCCAGGCCCGATTTTTTTCCTCCACAACTACCCGGGCTGCAGTCCGCTTGGCCTGCCGGTACCCGTCAGCTGCCTCAGGAGTCCCACAAGCCAGCCAGGCCTGATAGGACTCCTTCTTCAGCTTGACGGCATCCCTTACTTCCGGTGTCCATCACCGGGTTCAGGGATTGTCCCCTCGATAGGCACCGGAGACCTTATGGCCACAGCTCAGAACGGCCACGTTGACAATGGAGGTGGAGAACATGGTCCACTCGGACTCAATATCTCCAGACTCCCTCGGGATCCGGTCGAAGCTCCACTGGAGGTGGGAGTTGAAGATCTCTCTGACAGGGGACTCTTTCAAATGTTCCCAACAGACCCTCACAGTACGTTTGGGTCTGCCAAGTCTGTCCAGCTTCCTCCCCCGCTATCGGATCCAACTCACCACCAGGTGGTGATCAGTTGACAGCTCCGCCCTTCTCTTCACCTGAGTATCCAAGACAGGTCGGATTAAATGACTACAAAGTCGATTCTGGTCTAGGGTGTCCTGGTGCCACGTTCACTGATGGACAGCCTTATGCTTGAACTTGGTGTTCGTTATAGACAAGCTGTGACTAGCACCAATAACAGAACACCGCTCGGGTTCAGATCAGGGGGGCCGTTCCTCCCAATCACGCCCCTCCAGGTGTCACTGTCGCCGCCCATGTGGGCCCCAGCTGCGCCGTGCCGGGTGACGTCTCGGTCCTTGATTTTTCTTTCTTCATAAGGGGTTCTGAACCGCTCTTAGTCTGACCTGTCACCTAGGACCTGTTTACCTTGGGAGACCCTACCAGGGGCATATAGCCCCGGACAACATAGCTCCTATGATCATTCAGGTACTCAAACCCCTCCACCACGATAAGGTGACAGTTCAAGGAGGAGAATGAATCATTTCAAATGAATGAATTTCATTTTATTTTTGAGAATTAATCATTTCAAATTTAATATGGAATGTATTTATGATGTAAAATTGTTACACTGTATTTACCTTAAAGTGGACAGCTTGAGTTAGCTTTTATAAAGCTACATGGCTAAGTTATAAAGGCTATAAGCCTCCTCATCCCTAAGGTGCACCAGAAATAATCATACACCAGAGCTTCTCAAGAACGGAGGCCTTAACAGGATAGCTCCAGAGAGAGCAATACAGAGAAAGCTAAAAAAAACTAAGCTCAGCCTTCTGGCTCGCGAAGCGACAATACAATGACTCTCATAAGGAGAGAAGGAACACTCCACACTTAAGGTCAGTATTCAGAAAGTCTCCCAGAGAGCCTAACAACCCGGTATACTACCCTACTGCCTAGCCGAGCTCTAGGAACTGAGGCCTGAGTAAGACGACTTTCTAAATCTAGAGGAGACCTAACTACGTTCCACGCCAAGGACAGCTTGCATGGAGGCTCACAAAGAGCCTACAACTTTCAGTCACTATCCCAGTGGATCTTTCTTAATGTTAATTTCAACATTTACTAATACTTTATTAAAACATTAGTTAATGCACTGTGAACTAACATGAATAAACAACGAACAGCTTTATTTTTTATTAACTAACATTAACAAAGATTAACAAATACAGTAACAAATTGCTCATGGTTAGTTCATGTTAGTTAATACATTAACTAATGTTAACTAATGAACCTTATTGTAAAGTGTTACCAAAGTTTCTTATGGGTCAAAACATTTTTCTAATGGCACAGCAGACATGTCTTTACAGTTATATGCATCTCCTGCGCTGCATCAAGCCACTCCCATGATAGCTGTCACCGTTCAAATTAATGCAAAGCATAGACTAACTGTACATCATGTGCGTAAGACTCCAATAAAATTATTAAGCAATTATTCCCTTATGAATAAATCTCTCAGCGAGAAAAACTGTGTCTATATTATGATAGACAAAATAACATTAATATTAGTTTTCAAAATAGTTTTAAAATTATTATTATTATTTTAAATTATTATTGTTCCTGGTTCAATAAGGTATAAGAAAGTGGCAGTGGCTGGGACAGACTTTAAGTATCACCTCCGCTTAAAAAGCTGCAGTCTAATCCTGTTTACACGAAAAAGGCCTGTTCCCGAGCAGGTTTGATCTTATGGACCTGTTGCTATGACAGCAACTCCACGATGATGGAGTACCTAACAATCCTGGATCATGTCAAATTGTCAACAGTTAGTGAACAAACTCCATCGCACACCTGCAAGTGATAGGTGCGTAGGATAATAAGACCAAACAGGTAGGTCGTTTCAACAGATAAGGAACTTGTCAACAGTAAAATCCAGATAACTGAGTAATCCTTGTGCAAAGAACGGACCCCAGAATGAAAACGAAACCAAAACAGAACAAAACAGAATGAGACTGTTATATGAACAATGGTTTGATTTTCTTTCAAATTACCTTGTGCCTTTTTGCTGTTTCATTAATGTTGTGTATGAAAACATGTATTAGAGATCAATGCTGTTTATGTCTCTTAATTGTATTTCAACAACAGAAGCTTGTCCAGCATCACCACATAAGAGAAACTTCTTCCCAAGGCCTAACTCAGCTCCACTAGCCCGAACTAGCAGCGAGTGTTTTACCCACAGCTTGCTCACTGCTGTAGTTGAGTGAAGGTTATTTGCCAGCTGAATGACCCCTCTTGTTTAGGTTTGATGGATGTTGTAGAAAGTGAACCCAGCAGGGGGTCTAAGAGGCAGAATGTGTGTTGGAGAGAGAGTGAGTGTAAGGAAAAGGATGCTCTATGATCTGTGAAGAACCAGAGCGAGAGAGAAAGAGAGTGTGCACCTGAGTGTTAGCATCAATGCTTATGAGGCTTATCCATCAAACTCAACTCACAGCTAAGCACGAATGAATAACCCTCGCCCTCTCTCCGCCTCAGGAGGAAAGGATAAAAAATCACACTGCCTTTGAGGTCACAGAAGTTGTTGGTGGAAAAGTTCAGTTACATGCATTTTAAAGGAAGCGTTCTTTCTCAAAACAGGTTAAAGACCTCTGGAATGGACGGCAAAGAGAAGATAAACCTCATAAAATAGAAGAATAAAAAAATCACAGGACAAATCTGAGTTCTAAAGTTCAGCATTCCGAACTCAAAATATATATTTTTCTAATAACAGCGAAGGTTGAAGCTAATAAAATGCTGATGGTATACGTGTACCCATTTGGTCACTGTCATTTTGCCAAGTAAGACATGTTCCTGGATCAACAGAAACATGCTGGGTTGTTTCAACCCATGTTTGGGTCAGATATGGACAAACCCAACCATTGTGTTAAAAAAATTAATTGTGTTTGGTTGAGTTGGATTGGGTTTGTCCATTTTTGACCCAAACATGAGTTGAAACAACTCAACATTTTTTAGAGTGAACAACATTTCTGTCCTAAAATTTAGACCTAACCAATATCCATAAGTTATCCCTGTATCAGAGGGAAAAGGGTGAATAACACTGATATAGAAGCACCTATCCCTGGTTTCTAAGCCTAACTTGACATAAACTGTAAATGTGTCCCTCAAATCTGATTGGTTGATTAGAAAGTTGTTCCAGGATTAACAAAGATGTTGATACAGGAACATGTTGTACTTGGTGAAATCATTCACCGTACACATTTAGTGTCCAATTGCTTTGAGGCAACATTTTTGTAAAAGGCATTATTAATACTAAAATAATAAGGGAGGGAGACTTGTAGTAATTCACAATTGCTGATCTATTCTGAAGTATTAAGTCTGCTATGAGGAGTGTTGATTGGCCAGGGATTGACCAGTCATGTTCATGAAGAATTGTATAGAGAGTTTTCAACAACAACAACAACAACAACAACAACAAAACTAAACAAAACACATATCAGGAACCCTTTTGTTGCACCAGTAGGTGGCAACAAGGCATTGTCGTTATGAGTGAGTCAGTAAGTCTTTCACTCAACTTACATTATTTGTTCATAAAAAACGGATTCATTTAGGAACGAAACACCAGTACTGTGTTGTTTTGAGATATACAGTTGATTCTACAGTGGCTTTGTTTTAGAGGGTTTTTGGACCTTTTTAGCTGTACAGGTTAGGGGACCAGCTAGATCAACTGAAGATCTTAACCAAGCCTGCAGACCAGTTTAAACCAGTTAAGCCAAACAAACCAGCTTAGGCATTGTTCAAATTTTTTTTTTTTTTTTTTTTTTTTTTTTTGCAATAAAGGCTATATACAGTGCTATGCATAAGTTTAGACACCCATGCTAAAGTTGACTAAAAAGAGGAATAAAAAATCATCTTTTGGAAATTGAACTTAATGCCTTAATTTAAAAAATTAGGAAAAATCCAACCTTTAAGGACACCAATTTTCTTTGTGAATGAATAATGTATCGTAAATAAATAAATGTTCTTCCTTAAAATACAGGGTGCATAAGTTTGGACACCCCTATGTTAAATTCCCATAGAGGCAGGCAGATTTTTATTTTTAAGTATTTTTTTTTATTTTTTGTTTAGGATACTATGCATCCTGATAAAGTTCCCTTGGCCTTTGGAATTAAAATAGCCCCACATCATCACATAGCCTTCACCATACCTAGAGATTGGCATGGGGTACTTTCCATAAGATCATCTCTCAATGCAAATCAAACTAGCTATTAGGCTAACTGAAATAAAACCATGCCAATCTCTAGGTATGGTGAATGCTATGTGATGATGTGTAAGGAAGAACATTTATTTATTTACGATACATTATTCATTCACAAAGAAAATTGGTGTCCTTAAAGGTTGGATTTTTCCTAATTTTTTAAATTAAGGCATTAAGTTCAATTTCCAAAAGATGATTTTTTATTCCTCTTTTTAGTCAACTTTAGCATGGGTGTCTAAACTTATGCATAGCACTGTATATAATAAAACATGTTTAGTACGTGAAAAACAGTAGACTACGTGAAATCAGTTTTAAAATTAAAACAATTTTTTGCTGAGATTCCGAAGTGTACACCTGATAAACACATTACTATTTTATGAGGCCACAGGAAAGGAGTTGTGAATGGCAATGAAAGGACACAACTTACGCAACTGATGTAAGCCCCATGTCAAAGACAACATGCTAATACTACAATTATACTATATAGAAACAGCTGAATGACCCCTCTTCTTTTGGTTACATTTATATTATATATTATTCCTCATTATGCAATTTTGGACGAAGCTAATGTTATACGTGCCATGCTGTTAGTCTAAATATGCATGAAAATAAGTTATCAAATAGCACGCAGCACTTTTTCAGAAAAATATCACTCTGACGTGTTATTGCTCAAATGACCCCTCTTGTGAAGCTGAGTGGCAGGATATATAAGAGAAAAGAAGGTTAACCTAACTTTTAGGTGCTTGGTGACTATTAAGATTATGTCTGACAATCAGGGAACGTTTTTTTGGGGGGGTAACCTATTCAGCTTTCCCTCACGTATATATTTGATAAAATTAAACTTGTTCATTTAGAGTGACATGTTAAAAAAAGTTGAGTTTTCAGCTCTTAGGGGAATATCTTGTTCTGCATAATTACCCAAATTTGATTGGAACTGAACTTGACTTCTGGAGATGACTTTTAATGAATGTAAATCAGGCATCTCACATCCCCACGATTAATTTTGTCTGTAACAAAAAAAAAAAAAAAAAAAATCTTGTTAGAAAACAGAAAAAAAAAGTGTTAAAGCGCTGACAGAGGAGTGCTGTCAGGCATTTTTCTGCTCTATCTCATCTCCATGACTGGCACTCTAGTGATATTTCCCCTCCCTCACTTTGATCATGGAAGTGATGTTCTAGAAGAAGCTGTGAATTCCAATGTGAGGTGGGCATCTCTTTAGCATACCTAAATAAAATTGGGAGGTTCATTTTCATAGCCTTTCATAGCCACGGTTCACAACAAGGTCTCAGAGAAGACTGAATGTATCAAATGGCAGGTTACGCCCACAGTAAGGAAGGAAGGTCAGGTCACACGATAGTCTTTGATTGATTTAATGGATGCATGCTTCAGTAGATGTATGGCTATGTGAAGTAATTTATAACGCAAGCATGACAATTCATCAGACAGGGATCTGTTTAAGAGGAAATGAAATTGTTCTCTTGTAGCCAGTTATTGATGGAAAAGTTTGGTAACTTCAATAATTGTGTAAATGAAATAAAACAAGATTAGTGTGATCCAGCTCCACAATTTTATATTTCTTCCAAGCAATAAATAAATGTAAAAATAAAATAAAAGAAGAAGAAGAAGAAGAAGAAGAAGAAAGAAAAATAATAATAAAAAGTTTGTTAGAAAGCAAGAAATAAAATAATTGTAAAACAAAAAATAGTAATAATAATAATAATAATAAATAACTCTATTTTTAAAACAAAATAAATAACAAATAAGATTTTCTAAAATATGATTTTTCTATTTATTGCTTGGTAATGGTATAGGTTGATATTTCATACTTAATTGTACATGCTCTTTTCCCCTATTTTTAAATATAATTTAGATAAGTGGTTATCAAACTTTTGCCACACACACACACACACACACACACACACACACACACACACACACACACACACACACACAAAATGACTACTTATTATTTTAATATATTAAATTAATCATCCATGATTAATTTTGTAAACTGATGTCCTGTATTCCACAAAACAATAGTTATGGGAAAATAAAAAGAAATATGATTTTAGTTCACATTTTGATTTTATGTTTTTTTTTTTTTAGCATTTTAATTTAGATTAGAGTTAGATTATTCTAATATTTTAATATTAATAATAATGTATTAATTACTTTTAAGTCATCCTGCGGCCTCCTTGATGTTAGCTGAGGCCCCCTGGTTGAGAATCATCACTTATTGTAGATTACTTGTTAACACTAAAATTTGAATAAAACTGTTAAAAAAAAAACCTTTAAAAAAACATCCATTTTCCTTACTATATTATAATGTTGCAATGTCTAAATTTACTTGTAGCATTTAAAAGAACTGATTTAAGTTTTTTAGTGTTTTACTTTTAATTAATTTAGACAAAATGATAGCCTATAGAATTGTAATACTGGTCATTTATTGTTATTGGACATATATGAAAAAAATAATCGTTCTTGTTATTTGTTGTGAATTATGTTTTGAGGCAGTTTAAATCTTTCATTTGAAGGTGAAGAATTTACGGTGTGGTAAATTTACACAGTCAGATTTTCCCCTTTATCCTTGAAGCTGAGAACAAATCCATACATTCTAATCTAACGAAGGACACATTCAAAGCAGCTCCCCAAAAACCACATCCATCTTCAGGAAAACAGGACACTGGCATTTTGGCAGAGCTTGAGTTATGGCACCAAGCGTCAGTGGCTGCATCAAACTCCACTCTCTTCTGAAGGACCTTTGTGGAAATGGCATGATTAATCCATCAGGGGACGTGGCTATACAGGGTATATGCATGGCAGGGGGAATTAAATTACAGGGCTTGTTGGAGAGACCATCCCAGCACAGTGCATTTGAAAGTGTGGCAGCTTTAGCTGATGGATGTCGCTGCTCTTAATAGGCTGCTGGTGTGTGAATTGAGGCATTGACTCCCTCCCACTCTGTGTCCTGTACATAGGTGTTAAGGTTGACATGGGAGATAAGAGGAAGTAAAACATGAATTCGAATGGATAGGTACGCAAATGTGAGAGGGAGATTTGATTCAAGTGAACGTCCACGAGGGCTTATGAGCATATGATGACGTTCTCATTGCATATCAATGTAGCAGGTGTATTGATTGAGAGAACAGCGTCACTTAAACACGTCTCAGAGGAATCGATAAGCATGTGTATTCTCCTATTTTAAATGATATACACATGGTTGTATCTCGCTAAGTACTGTCTGTAGTTGAACGTATTGATCGCAATTGCGCAAAAAGCATCGGATGTACATTATAACAAATGTTCTCTTTGCATTATAAAAGAGAAGCGACAAATGTGCCCGATCGATGAAGAGAAGGTCAGGGAATGGACTCTGGCCGCAGCTCTAATAGAGAAGTCAATGAGGAACTGCTGTAATCACTGTAGTGAATTGAATAAAGGAATGTGGAACTGAGGGATGCAGACAGTTTCTGCCAATTACTTTAAAGTAACTAGAAAACACCAGTGTTAAATTCCTTCTGAAATGCATAAACTTGAGGTGACCATTCATTTAAAAGCCATGGTTAGAGTTAATGTTGGTATATGCAAGGTTATAACACTAGAAAACATAACAGCTCATGATGGTCTGACAAATTGCAGTGGATATGAAAGCAGAAAGCAGAAGTGAACTCTTAAATGATAGACATATAAAATTGTTTAGTGCCCGTCTTATTGTAGCAATAAAATGTTATTGTAAAATAATTGTAAAAATATTGGCAGATAACATTGTGCATTCCTATTGTCTCATTCCATTGCTCGACTGGAGAACTGTGTTCTACACTGTGAAATGTCACAAAACCCAGTGCCAGACCGTAAGTGTCATTTAAATTGGGTACATAAGTGACTTCCAGCTGTATAGGGATATCATGATGCATATGAGGAGTGTATTATGATAACTAAGATTAATGTCGCTGTGACTCAGGAGACACCATAAGTGTTTGTTCTGAGATTAGCGGTTGTAAATGTTGAGAACCATTACAAAACATAGGATCTACGGTCTGTAGCGAACACTTTATGCTTTTGAAAATAACAAATAGCTGTTGACATTTCAGTTGAATTCTTTTCACTTCCTAAATCCTTCACAATAGATGGCAGTATAAGCTTTATATCCTGCCTCTGTGCATGCCTGACCTCACAATGTACCAAATAATTGGGAAATTATTCAGTCACACTTTATTTTATGTTACAGTGTAGGCTAATTAATATAAATGAACTACATAGGGGTTAGGGTTTGGCTTAGGGTTAGTTGCATGTAATTATGCATACTGTTATTACTATGTTAAGTACATGTAACATATGTAACAAGGACACTGTCAAATAAAGTGTTACCAATTATTCTATAAGTTTTCTCCACTCTTACTTTGTTGCAACTGGAGTTGTTTTATTCTCTCTCAATGCTGACCAGTCATATGCTGATACTCATAATGTCCATATGGGGATGATGTATTATTGCTTAAATAATTTCTTATTCAGATTTTCAACGTGCTTTCTAAGTCATATCAGTTTTGTTAATACCATGTAATTAAAATATGTCAGTGCACTACAACGCTCAGGCTGTATTAATGACCGTGAAAATTGTTTTAATTAAATAGCCAATTATAGTAAAGCCCCAACCATGAGAATTGACATTTAAATGAGCTTTATTTAAATTGCTTTCAATATTGTTTCATCAGAATTTCTCACGCGGCGAATTAATCTCTTGCCCGTGTGCATGTACAAAGCGCCATTAACTATTGGAGTGCTGTTATTATTCATTGCATGATACTACGTCTGTCCTTTCATAATAAACTCTGTGACTATCAATAAACTGCGACAACTAGCATTCCCGCACTTGTTACATAACATAACTGAGGCATAGCTGTCAATGACTGCAAAAAAAAAAAAAAAAAACACTCAGTGTAGTCTGCTGTTCTGTTTGTTTATCTTTATTGTGAATAGATAAAGGATGCCTTGTAAACCATGCTCAACACAACAAGAGTTCTTTTTAAGTTCCTTGTGTTCAGATCTACCTGCTCTGAAAGAAAGGAACACACGTGCGCGCTGTGTCTCTTCCAAAACTCTCTTTGTTTCTTGGCTCCTCCTCCGGACCACAGTGTGACAGATTCAACTCGTCCGAGCACCACTAGCGCAGCTCTTCACTTTTTCCCCACTGTCACTATCACGCTTTGATCGATGTCGTGACGCACAGACAGTATCTCGTTTCCCCCCCCCGTGCCAGGCTCATTTTACTTTTCAATCAGAACGGAATTGTTTTTATTGTTGTTTTACTAATTCTTCCGTGAGACATTACTTTTCCCAGAATACTTTGAAGACAGTATTTAGTGTTGAACATGGCCACCCCGGCTGCGCTTCTGCCCGCGACACCGATGTCCCACGCGCCTCCAATGTCGATCGCCGCGGCTGTCAACTCCTCGAGCCCGGCGACCCTCTCGTCCTCGCCGTCCGTCACCCCAGCCGGACAGAGCATCTTCAGATCGGAACTTCTCTCCTCCGCGAGCCCGGGCATCACCATCGGTAGTCTCCCGCACAAACCCGTGTATTCCACTCCTTCTCCAGTGGAAAACACTCCTCAAAACAACGAGTGCAAAATGGTCGAGGTCCGAGGCGCAAAGCTCGCGTCCTTCACCGTCAACGGCAACGAACTCATCTGCCTCCCGCAGGCATTTGACCTCTTTCTCAAGCACCTGGTCGGTGGACTGCACACTGTGTACACGAAACTCAAACGTCTAGAGATAACTCCTGTGGTGTGCAACGTGGAGCAGGTTCGCATCCTCCGTGGACTGGGCGCGATTCAGCCTGGAGTCAATCGCTGCAAACTTATATCGAGGAAAGACTTAGAGGTCCTGTATAACGACTGCACCAATGCAAGGTAAACTTAGCCTTCTCACACTGTTGTGAATGTCCTGCACTCTTAAAAATAAAAGTTCCAAACAGGGTTTTTCGCAGCAGTGCCATAGAAGAACCTTTTTCTTCTATGAAAAGTTTGAAAGTTTCCATGGAACCATCATGCCAATAAAGAAGAGTTGTTTTTTAGAGTACAATATACACAAAGGAAAAGTTCTAAAAGTAACACTAAACTAAAAATAATTTAAAAAATCACACCTTGTACTATGAGCCTTTATTGAGCTCATATCAGTACAGTATCTTGCGCAGACGTTACTTTCACAAACTCTTTTTTTCTTTTGCTGAGCACAGCATGTTTATCTGCTTATGATCCAGTTTGAACAGTTTGGCCTTTGATAATCATGCACATATCAGGTTACTTATACTGAAATGCATCACATTGAACATACAGCACACCACAGACACACACCCATCCAGAACTGGGACACCTGTATTCACAAACAATTAGGCAGTCAGAATAATATTGAATGTAACTCTTTGTCTCTTTATAAAAAAGTATCATGTGTAAACAAACACTTTTGGAGACTGAAATGGAAAAGAGAGAGGGAGAGAGATCGTATCAGTCTATGATATGAATATTTAATTGGACTAGCCTGGTTTTGTTACTAGTTAAACTGAAAAACTTACGGGTCAATCGCCAGTTGTCCCGTGGTGTCAGGTCCACTAAAGGTCGGACTCGTGGTTTACTGTCTTTCGCTTTGAAAAGTGAAATTTGAAATGTGAAAACCAATGAATTTTCAGTGACTCACAACGTGGCCTGCGTTTATTAGCCCATGTCGTTATCAGTTCAGACGACTGTCATAAAAAGCTCTGTTTAACTGTCATATATACTTTGCAACCGTTGCCATCAAAGTTCGCGCGCTTTGAAAAAACACCAACCCTTTAGTAGCCTAGTATTAATAGCAAATTACGACGTCTGACCTTTAGAGTGATGGCAAGCATACTGATCCGTTTGCGCGCGAGTGCGCTCGAGAGCCACGCGAGCCTTGTTTGAAAGAACAAGGGTTTGCTTATCTAAACCTCGGTGTCTTACGAGCAAATGTATTACACCAGCTCATAGCTGTTTGATTATTAAAGAGCGCATTTAGGCACCCATCGGCACTGGCGAGGAGATGTTAAGCGCTTGTGACACAAGTTACTGGAACGAGATGGAAATCTCTGATTCCTGCCCGCGCGCTCGCTCGCTCGCTCTCCGCCGGTGTCTATATAGAAATTGATTCTCCGCAGAAATTAATTAATTTTTCATATTGCCTAGAGCGGCAGTTTTAAAAGGGCGCTCTCTAACAGTTCCCCCTCCCATTTGATCTCCACTTTGAATTATATTCTAATCGTATTAATACCTTTTGCCTCAGGATTAATCTACAAATTTACGAATGTTTTTTGAAAGTGGTTTGTATCACGACACATGCACATATTAGCCCATTGTCCTGCCTTCTGATTTTCTCTTTTAGCCAGGACACGAGAAGGTATTTGGCCATTTTAAACGTTTCTATCTTTGTATAATGACTCTATTTAATCGATGTCTGGCCTCCTAATGGTTTAATTTTGGCAGAGCTGAATGGAGATCAGATAGCAAGGGCAGACAGCGTGGGCTAAACTCTTGGACCTCTGTCCCTTGAATCCTCTAAACATCTAACTGAGAAGTTTGAATTGAGAGATAGACCAAAACACTAGTGGAAATTAGTAACTATTTTACATTTTTGTGAATTGGTGGCTAATTTGTATGTTTTTACTTCTCACTGATGGTTAAGTTAAGGGGAGGACCTTCATGCTTAAATTATGTTATTGTATTAAATCGTTCAAAGTCATATGAAATTGCCACCTCGTAAAACCGTTTTCTTATGAGATCGGGTTGGATAGATTGCAAAGGGTGGGTTTTTGATTCAGAAATGACTCATGCTGAGTCAAAGTTAGGCACTTTGACTCATCATGACCGGATAAAGGGAATCTGAGAGAGAATCTGGTACGTTATCATTTCCTTAAGGTTGTTAATGCAACACGAGTAAATGAAAGAAGAGACTAAACAACAAAACCACACCTCCACCCCATATTGTGAGACTCCCAATAACTTCCAACGTCTTTTTTGGAGCTATGCTGCTGTTAATTCATCAAATCTGATTACTTCCTCTGTGCTTATCTGTGTTGAAAAGATGTCTTCTCTGACTGTCATCTAATCCATGAGCTTTTTCTGGCAGACAGAAAAAAATGCCCTATAGGTGCTGACTTGGTCTGTCTGCTTTACAGAGTCATTCATCACTCCCAGCATTTCCTTTTATGACTAAATTCTACCTGTAATTGTTTGGAAGCAAAAAACAAAAATGCATCTTGGATCAGCATAAAAACGAATAGTTGATTTACTGCAGCCCTTCACAGTGCTCAACAAACAGAGCAATCAGATTATCTTACGCACAAACACAATGTTTTCCATTGTTTAAAGGCTGATTCACTAACGTGAAATTCTAAATGTCCATAAAAGGCATTTGGCTTGCTGTGTTTTTGTTTTGCTCGTAATAGTAAAACAAATGCTTGTCTTCTTTTTTATTCACTGAATTATTTCTTTTCGTAGAATCACATGCACTTCCAGAAAGTCTTAAATGGACGTGATGTCTCACGACTCATTGGCTTTGCATTGTGACCTTTCTCTCAGAAACTCTGTGAAGTGGAGTTTATGCAGGCCTGGTGTGTGCGTATAGTGTGCATTTGTTGAAGACCAAGCAAGAAAGTAAGATGACAGACCTTTTGCGAATACTTTGTGTCTTTGAAGATTTTCTTGTCACAGTGTTCAAGTCGTGTGAATGCTCAGTGTGAGAGGAGTGTGTCAGTGTGTGTTCTCTTTCTCTGATCTTCAAATAGGAGACATTTTAAAGGCCACGGATTACAGTCAAAACAAATACTCGAACAAGCGGCACTGGCACCCTAGACAGCAAATTATCCGCAGACAATTAATTGATGCCAGTGTGATTGCTTTCATTTCAAAATTCCCGTTATCTTGCACTCACCCGCTGTTTTCTCTCTCTTTCTTATACGCATACACACTAACCTCAAACAGACGTCTCGGCACGTCTCTCTCTTCCCTTGACCTTCAGGTCCTATCCAGCCGTAACACAAGCCTATATCAGTCAGCAAGGTTTGATTCGGCCCTTCCACAGTGTATTAGTGCGGAGCGAGGGATTAGTGGACAGAAAAAAGACGAGTGTGTGAATGTGTGACACAGAACCAGATCTGTAATCCACCCAGACTGTTTTTCTGCACTTGTATTATCACAAAAGGTTTCGATTGCCACACTTTCAAGCCTGCAGTATATTTTTAATCCTCTAATATCAATCATTACATATGGCTGTGGAGTTTATGGTCTGCTGTTGTACATGTGTGGTTGAAATAGATACCCTTTGTGTGTGTGTGTGTGTGTGTGTGTTCAGATCTCAAAGCTTTAGTGACTCTATTGGAAACCGCCGATGCAGCTGCTCAGACAGCTGATAGCTTTGTTGTGGCATGCTGCGTATCATAAAAGAAATGTGTTAGCGAACAAGGGCTTAAAATACTGTTGATGTCTTTATGGTGCTGTTGTGTTTGTGTGTCCATCTGCTGTTGTGTAAGCGTAAGACTGTGTGTACTTGACGATGAGTTGTATTGATGAGAGTTTGGACAATATCACCTTACACATGCACACTGTGTGGGTTTCTTTGTGCGCGGTGTTTGTTTAGATGCAGTCAAACAGAACGTAGGAAGTAGAATGTTTAATGAGATGTATCATTTCTAAGAATGTCACAAAGTGAATAATTGCTTTCTTGTAAACCACTAATATTTACCAAGAACATAATTGTAAATGTAAAAAAATATATATAAGGGAGATGAACGTGTAATAGGGTCCATGATAAAGAACAACAAGAAATATTTTACAAATCTAGTTGGGCAAACTTTAGTTAATATGCATCTTAAAGAAAACTTTAAATTGAATTAATTAAAAAAAAAATTTTTTTTATTCTCATCATAGAAAATTTGTGAGGTGCAAGTCACTGTATGAATTAGAATGATGTTTTTTTGAATAAATGAATCTAGATACTTTTAGACCTATATTAACCATAGACAATGATCTCACATGTGATGTATATATGAGATCTAAAGGGGAGATGATTTAATGTAACGGTCTGCAGGGCTTGAGAAGGTATCTCTTTTATGGTAAACCAAGGTTTGAAGTTTATCTTTAAGTTGTTGTGGTCTGGTATTGGATGGATGAGTTACTTTCATATCAGCATTAAAGCACCTCTTTATTGGGCATAAAGTTCATCATGGGGTTTCAGCACTTTGTTCATTATTGTTCATTCTCTGTTTGATCTGTGGGAAACTCCAGCTGCTGTTTATCACACACACACACACACACACACACACACACACACACACACACACACACACACACACACACACACACACACACACACACACACACACACACACACACACACACACACACACACACACACACACAGAGAGAGAGAGAGAAATGTATAGTGTTGCTACTTGCTCTCACACACACATCTTCATACACTGTCAGAATTAGGGGTACAGTAGGAGTCCATTTCTGTCCCCCAAGGTACAATCTACACTAACGTACCCCATAGGGCTTATTATTGGACCTCAAGGTACATATATGTACCTTTTTGAGGGTCAAAAAGCATTAAAAGGTACATTTCTTTTAAACCCTTGAGGGTACAGCCCCAGTGACAAGCCATTGTACCCCTAAAGGTACAATTATGTACTTTATTTTCTGAGAGTGTAGGTGCACACTCACTCATGTTGGTCTTTAGAACATAACGGTGCTTGGTTCTTGTTTTCTTTTTGCTTTTTGCAGAGCAGGTAAAACACACTGTAAAACAAATGATGGATTACTCTGATAACAGATGTTCTTGCAATGTTGCGCACAAGTTAAATATGATGCTTTGGACTCAAGGGGCCTTATTCATAAAACACTAGCAGAACGGATCTCTGTGTAAATCGTAAGTAAAGCCGTTTGTACACAAATTGTACCAAGGGCTTTATCCTTAATTGACAAAATTCTCATTCGGGTGCTCAAAAAGACATTTTTTGGATCCATTAGCTGTATGCATATGATGTGTTTTAGCGTCTGATGGTTCTCTTGTGTATTCAATGTAATGGTGGTGTAAGCAATGCTCTGAAAGTTCCCCTGGTGTTTACAGAATGTTACAGAGCTAATGAAACACAGGAGGACATTAGAGATAGAGTAAACATGTCTTTTCAAATGGAGTGTGTGTTTGTGTACGCGGGTGCCGGTGTGTGCGGAGGGCCGAGGAAAGAATGTGTATGTGTGTGTGCGTGTGTGTGTGTGTGCGTGTGCGCTGGCACTGATGGCCTCTGTGGGAAGGCGAGCCAGCATGGAAGAGAGGAGGACGTCAGGGGGAGATTTTAATTAAAGTATGAAATGAGAGGTCACGCGCTCTGACCCCCCCTCCACTCGCTACACACACAAGGACATGCTATCTCTTTCTTACTTTCTCTGTTCATTTCTCTCTCATACACACGCTAGCGGTCTCCTCCTCCTCTCTCTCTCTCTCTCTCAGCTTGATGAGTTTTCCATGAAAGGGTTTTTCATTAATTCCACCTCAGGGAGTCTCTCTGTTCCGGCTCCCTCTGAAGCACATGGAAATCTAAAGTGTGTGTGTGTGTGTGTGTGTGTGTTTTTTTTTTTCTGTTTGTACGTGGCCACCATGATGTTTTGACTCGGTCTGATTATTAACACACTGTTCTGGCTGTTTGATCATGAAGACTCTCACACAGACACACATTGCCGAGGATCTTGTTGAGGAGAGAGGATGATGGACAGAACAGAAATGGTTCGTTAGTTTCCTGTGATTGCTTCATAATGGGACATTTTAAACATTGAATTACAGGAGTTTTACGATAATTTAATTCTGAAAAACACCTGCACACAGAATAACTGGAAGTGAAAGAAATAGTATGAGCTTCAGTGTATTCATTAGAAAGCTGCAGTTCTCTGAACATAGGCTGATTGGAATAACATGCTACCTACAGTTTTACAAAACTCCAAAAACATGTCTATACAAATGAACATTAGAGGCAGTAAAAAAAAACCATTACTTTTATATCTTTTTTTTTTACACAAATTGTGATTACAGTTGCAGATTATTGATTAATGAATACTAATTTGAATGCAATATTCCTTGCACAATACTATATTATGACCTCAAAACACTATGACCATAATGCATGATTTGCAAACGAATACATTTTGACATGTGCATCACATAACCAGCACCATATGTATGGCTTTTCTGACTAAACTTGCTTGGGAGCTCACCTGATACAGCATTGCACTTGTGATGCTGAGCACTCTGCCACAAGTCCCATGAAACACCACTCATTATAAAAGAGACTTGTAGAAGCAAGCAAGCTAAAATAACGTAACTGCTTCACCAAATGCGATTTTATCTCACGTTTATTTTCTTCTACACTGTCGGTAGGGTTTAGTGTAGGTCAGAGGTCGCGCTTACCAAAAAATTTCCGTCATTGACTGGATTTTTTTAGCAGTTCAGCCTCCAGAACAAAATTAAAACTGCCACGAGAAGTCATCTGTCCTAGGCAAAGACGTGGAATGTAATAACAATTGCCTCTGCATCAGTATCGCTTGATGCGTTTGATTATGCACAGGCACCCAGTTTAAGTCCATGTTACAATAATTAGTTATAGCCTAATACAAACTTTATAATTTCATAATTATGTTTCCACTCCAATTTTATTCATTTTTTTTTTAATTGTGGCTGTCAGAAAAAAAGTTGATTTAATCAAAGATATATTAAATATTGAAGAACAGTAAAAAAAATATAGGCCAATGAATATGTAATATGGTGCATATGTTTAGCAAAATGCTGTTCTTTTTCTAGCTGACTATCAAGTTTATGGTCACTGAATGGCTTTTCTGAGGTAAATGTAATATTATTGTTTACAAGCTCATTTATTGATGTCTTTCCACGGTTGAAACACTGATTGAGCGATTACATGAGACATGATACTGATTTCAGTAAGTTGTGCTGTATCTTTCAACTTTCTTCTGATGTTTGTTCATGTTTATTTCATGCTGCAACCAGTAAAGTGGAAGAGATGGTCCGTTAACATGCGCTTTACGCTGCCGCTTTGCTTGATCTGAGGCGCTACAGTGATCTGTCACACCACATTTACAGCTAAAACTGTATCTAGAAATCAGTATTTTTACCTAGTCCTTTGTGTTGTTATATTTGCCTGTTCAGGCGCAAAGGTCGTGCTTTAGTGGGCTTTGCTGTCACTGCGGGGGAATGCTTTGTGTGGTGTTGAACATGAAAAGTGCAGCACAGTCTCTGTTCATCTGTTCTCTTCATGAATAAATAAATGCATAATCTAGCCCATATGATCGTCCTGTAAGTTCATAATTAAAAATAAATGTGTGAACGAAAACAAAAGCTATTAAATGTCTTATCATTAAAATATGAAAATGAGACTGACGGGTAATAATAGATGATGATTTTTATGACCCTGCATTTTTACGACACTGTCCGTCAAAATGATGTTCTAAAAAGGCGGCGCTCTAATTAAAATAAGTTAAACTTTTAAAAGACGCGTCTCGAGACCTTGCGGTGGTGGAGGGATGCTGGAAAACTGACATTGAACAGAGGGAAGTCTGCTGTTGTTACAGATATGTAGACACAGGAGAGGAAGATGGATGGTGAATAGTGATTTATTGATAACAAAGGTGCAGGGATGAGGTGAGCAGGATAGTGGAGTCCAAACTGTGATCTTGGCGGAGACACAGAGGACAGGGGAAGAGTCCACATACAACAAAGAGCTGGGGTGAGGTGAGTGCATATAGTGGCAGTGATGAGGGTGATGATGAGGTGCAGGTGTGTGTGATTAGAGATGACGTGCAGGTGGGAAGAGTGATGGGAAATGTTGTGAAGAGGATGGTGACTAGGTTGAACTGTAAAAAATGATCGTGATTTTAACAGTAAAAGACTGTAAAAATGCTACAGTGAAAAACTGTTAATTGGTTAACAGAAAGTTTCCTTACTATATACGGTAAATAACTGTGATAGATCTAATGGTACATTTAATGTACTTTTACTGTAAAATACCGTAAAATACCGTTAAGTCATTGTATCATTTACAGTGAAAAAACGTAAATTTATATTCCCACAATTCCCTGCGTGATACTTCACATTTGATGTATTTTTTTTGATGTATTTTTGTTGAAATTACTGTTTCGTTATAGTTTTCTTCGTTTTTTTCTCATCAGTTATGTACATTAGGGTTTTATGTTACATTTAATGTTGTTAAATTAATGTTTATTGTATTTTTAAAATGTCATGTGTGTTACCATGATGGTGTTTAATGTTTGTGTGAATGACACTGTGCAGCTTCTACATGTTAGTATTAACTTTTTTGTGGAAGAACTGCTTGCGATAAGCTTTGATTGATTATGTGACTCTCATTACTGCTGTGATTGTTGGTTGACAGTGTATTACAATGGTACAAAACAGATATTAATACTTCAGTAGGTTGGTTAATTAACATTATATCAGATAATGAAATACGGTTTATTACTGTAAAATTTAAGTTAAGTCTGTAAAACCTAAAATGTTGCTACCATATTTTTTACTGTAAATTTCTGGTAACCACAGCTGCCAGTTTTTTACCGTAAATGTAACAGTGCATGTATATATTCTTCCTGATGCTAATTGAGTTGCTTAACTGAATATGTTCCTCCCGTGTTAATTTGGTTAATTATCTGAACGTGCTACTCCCGAACTTTGCATTAATAAAACATAATTTTGTAACTTTGACATTTTGGCAAATTGGTGACAAATTTGTATTATCTCATTGATACGTTGTCATATGACCTGTTCATGCACCATTGAGGTTTAGATTTTGGGATGCAACTTCATCGAGAATTGGTATGAAATTGCAACTTTGTAAAATATATATGTTTTCTCACAAGATCTGGTTGGGTCCAAATTGTGCTATGAACGAACATTGAGTGTGGCTTCTGTCATCAGTTCAGCAAGTGAGTGTGCAGCAGGAAAAAAAAGGAAAAGGCAGAATGGTCACATGGAGTTGTTCCGCAACAGACAGCCAATCATAAACTGGTTACCTTATTAAAAATGAATGCACTTTGTACAGTCTCAGAAACTTCAGTTTCAGCATGTGAGGGTTAAACAGGTTATCTAAAGTAATGAAGAGATATTATTATTATTAGTATATTTCAGAAGATTTGATAAAATCAGATCAGAATTACGCAGTGACCTTTCCACAGTGGACAAGCAAGTATTGAAACAAGATACATGCTGTATTTCTTCATCAATGTTATTAATCTTGTAGATATGCAAATGGAAACATTAACCCTGGGATTTCAAATGTATATGAAATCTCACGGTTACGCCCAGAATTAATTACTATAAGTATTAACAGTTGTACTAAGTTGTTCTAATTGTTGTACAATTAGTATTAAAAATACCATGTATGTTGTATAAATTCATCACTAACCAAACTTTTATACTCCATATGAGACTCGCATGTGGATTTTGAAGCAACGGGAGTGACATCAGAGACTACCATGATTTTTAGTCAGAAGACGATTAATCTTTGCGCACTGTTTATAACATGACATGAATTACCATGACTTAAACCCATAAGCCCATCAAGTTCATCTTTGGAACACAAATTAAGGCATTTTTAATATTCTCATAGTTTTTGTCCATCAATTAAAAGTCCACGAAACCAAAAGTTTTGTGCGTCAAAAGTAAAACATTGTAAAATGAATCTATGATTTAAACGGTTTAATCCAAGTCTTCTGAAGAGACACGGACATTTGATAAACAGATTCAATTTAGGCGGGAACAAACCTCATTGGATTACAGTATTATATATGATTATAAGTGATTCATGTGGGTTACTTTAAAAAATATATATACTTTTTGATGCTTGAAAGTTTTGGATTTTCAATGGATGGACAAAAATGATGTTAGAATAATAAAAATATCTTCACTTTTGTTCCAAACATGGGTTTGGAAGAACATGAGGGTGAGTAAATGATGACAGAATTTTCACTTTTTGGGGACCACAGCTGGCTGATTTGTAATTAGAAGTTGTAACTGCTTTCCTATTTCTTATGAACGTCAGGCTCACCTAATAAATCATAAAATATTTGAAAAAACATTATGGGCCAGATTTACTAACAGCTTGCGCCAGCTCAAACCCTCTTTTGGTGTTAAAAAACGTATTCACAAAAAAAAAATTTGAATCGAAAATTAGCGCTGAAAAGACACAGACACAGTTGTTTTTACGGCTGACCATTATGCATTTGTAGGAGTTCCCTTTCAGACGCAAAATTTATGGGAGGACAGTATTTAAATGAATCATGCAACGCAATTTACTAAGCTTTGCACTATTTACTGGTATTTCGCCATTATTTAATGCCCAAAAAAGCATGTCTTAAAGCAGACATGAATTGCTCTGCTCTTGGGAGATTGTGTTGGTCATTATGGAAATGATCCGGCTGTGTTCTTTTGTTTGCTTGTCATCAGTAGATCATGTGCAGAACTTTCCAGTCCCATCTGCACTTTTTAGGATTGCGCTCTCACGCTTGCCCTAAATGACATGTCCATGGTTATATCTCAATGTTATCAGAGAAATTGTCATTCTTTTCCATACAGCTACTCTTGGTGAGTCTGCAAAGTGTTACAAAGCTTCATGATTAGGCAGTTTCACACCTCTGGCTTTGACTCTAATGAGATTCTTCAGTCAAAAATGTCAAAAACTAATTGAGATGTCCAGACTCCAGACCACGGAGAGAACGTGGTACAGCTACGGCTGTATCTAGACTTGCCAATCACTGCTCTAGTCAGAACTAGTCAAAAATCAACAACCAACACATTCTTAGTCTGTGCCGGTGTTTGTTTGTGATGTATCTAGGAAACGTGGCATGTAGAATGCAGCTGTTTGTGAAGTGCCTTGGTGGGTAGGAGGCAAATAGTTGTATGCTCATTAAACTACAGTGGGTTAGGGGGCCAGGAAAGTGTGGGGACGACCGGAGACTCGAGTCAGAGAGAGAAAAAAGAGGGAAAACGCATGGCTTAAAGGAATATTCCAGGTTCAGTACAAGTTAAACTCAACAAGTCAGCATGTGTAGCATAATGTTAATTAATAAAAAACATTTTTTTGACTTATCCCTCCTTTTCTTTAAATACAAAATACAAAAATCTGGATCACTGTGGGGCCAATCTGTAAACGTTTAAATACTGTTTCAAAAGTATAGCCACAAGATGTAAGCAATATACATACTTTTAGAGTAAAACACTTGCTTTGTAAATTATCAAAATTTTAACAACTTTGCAGGGTTATTATAGTTAATAACTATATATACATACTTGGAAGAAAACAGAAAATAATAAAAATGTCAAAAACACAACTGAAGTACTAAAATTGTCACTAAAATGAAATTGAAAATGGAAAATATATTAAGAAAAATATTTGTATCTCAATGTTACTAAATACAGTTGCAACATCATGGCTGAGACAATTTAATGTATGAAAACCTATAAAGATTGTTTATTTTTAATAAAATTGATACAATTATAAGCTTCACATTTATTTTAAGCTTGTTATTTAAAGAGTTTTTGTGGCAAATGCTGACAAGTGAGCTTAGCTTGTATTGAACCCAGAATAGTCTGTGCTGGTGAAGGGGATGCATCCATTTGTGGGAAAACTCAAGCTATATATAAACAAAGTGCATGGGAATGGTATGTTGTTGTAAACTTCGCTTACTTTTTTCATTCTCTTTCTGGGTCTTTTTCTATCCTCTTAAAGGTGATGCTTCTTTAAGTAGAACAGGATAATGTAGCAGTAACATATAAAGGTTTTGCCTAAAGCTTCCTTTACGCCTGTGACCTGATTAGTGCAGAGAGGACAGAGGAAGGAAATTTTGCATCTCCCGAAAATATAGAGAACAGACGGAAATAGAGATGGAGAGATCACAGTGCTAAAAAAAAAAAAGAGACAGAATGGATACGAACGAGGAAAAGATTAACCTGTGTAATGGTTGTGTCGATTTCACCTCATGTTTTTACACAACTGTTCTCAACTGAGGGTCTAAAGAAAGTGGCAGTACTTTCAAACAGTCCCCGTGAGAAGGTAAAGTTAACACACACACACACACACACACCCGGCCCATATCTGCCAAAAGCTACTGAGAGGGAGAAAAGCGAGTGATTTATATGCCAGTGTGTGAAAATTACTATTTTTGTTGTGGACTTTTATTGTATGAAGGACAAAAGGATGAGAGGAGAGGCAGTGGGATGTTAAATGACCTACATATGCACGTAACACAGCTTAAATTATGTCCTATATAGAGGTGAGCATAGCTAAGATATTGTCAAATGGCAGATGTTATTGGCTTTGATTGCTCTTGATGCTCTTACCATAATGTTGTTCTGCAATGGAAACACACACTCCATTCAGAACTCCAATAAACCTCTTGCATTCTAATCTAATGCAATGTTTGACCTAAATGTGAAGAAATACAAGTATCTACCTTACTGAAATTGCAATTTTTGTTTTCTGCAATTTCTTGTTCATGGTTTAAAATTTGTTAAAGGTTGCGATTGTCTTTTCTTGCCTATTGTGATGTGTATATCCACGTGAAACGGCATCTCAAACAAGAAGAAAAGTAAGGTGGACTTGATTTGTCCATTGGGAATTGATTGGATCGTTGGATCATTGTGGTTTGCTATTGCTATTGCTGCAGGCAGGGCCGTACCTGCTATTGAGGTCCCTAGTATTTTTTTGCGGTGTATATAATAAAGGTTGTGAAATAATTGCCTAATATTAACTCTACTTTGGTGCTGCAAGGAACAAGATAACCAAGAGCTGCCTCAGCGGACTAACACCGCTCGTCAGTGTCAAAATGTTTGAGATGGCCACATCATCAGAGAACAGAAGACATGTGATTGCAAGTGGGAGGGAAAGTTATTTTGATTAAAGATTATGAGGGCGCATTAGTTAAAAATAATAATAATGGTGTGCACGGATAAATCATTTATATTGAGCACTGCAGTATTCCATAAAAAATAAGAATTGTCAATTTTGATTTTATGGTGACTTTTAAAAGCACTGCTTTTTAGACAACAAATACACATTTTTGGTGTAATTCTCTCTCAGTGATTCTTGAGAGAGACAGGACGAGGTGTGTCGTTTCTATACTGAGATTCACTGGCCTCTCTGCTTTTTTGGGGGGGAATATGCCTTTTTATCTCCGCTTGGTAAATCCTAAAGTTCTTAAAGCATTAACACGAAGGAAATACTGGCTTATATAGGTCTTAAAATTCCTCTATAATCCAGATGAGCAGCTTTATAACCCTCCCTCTGATGATAGGATGTCACCTGTCAGGTCCCTATTGGATTCTTCTGTAATGAGAGACAATAATAACAGCAAATTAAAGAGGAGCAAGAACCTGAACAGGCGAAATAGACTTTTACAATTAACCTTTTAACATCTGCCTGATATGAGATTGAAATGTTCCCTGGTTACAATATGATCAAATTGACCTGTGAACTTACTTAACTGAACTGAATTTTTGTCAAATAGAGAACAAGTTTAATTTATTCAGTTTGTTCATATAGCTAAACGCTTCATTGTTTTGTTAATAAAAAAAATGCATTCTCTTTCTTTGTAGGCTCGGTTTTGTTACTTGCCATACAGAATAGAATAGAATAGAATAGAATAGAATAGAATAGAATAGAATAGAATAGAATAGAATAGAATAGAATAGAACAGAATAGAATAGAACAGAAAGCTTTTGTAACATTATACATTTCCTTACTGTCACATTTGATCAATTTGATGAATCCTTGCTGAATAAAAGTGTCAATTTCTTTCTAAAAACAAAACCAAAAAGTAATTCTTACTGACCCCAAACTTTTGAAGGGTAGTGTATAAAGTTACAAAAGCTTTCTATTTCAGATAAATGCTGTTATTTTGAACTTTCTATTCATCAAAGAATCCTGAAAAAAATGTACACAACTGTTTTCAACATTGATAATCAGCATATTCTAATAATTTCTGAAGGATTATGTGGAGTAATGATGCTGAAATTTCAGCTTTGACATTACAATATACAGTATTCAAATAGAAAACAGTTGTTTTAAATTGTAATGTATATTTCACGATATTACCGTTTTTACTGTATTTACTGTATATTTACTGTTTTTACTTTTTTGGATAAATTAAATGCTGCCTTGGTGAGCAGAACAGACTTCTTTTAAAAACATTTTATAGGTCTTACCGTTCCCAAACGTTTGAACTTTTTTACCGTTTCAGGCCCTATTTTGTACATTATTTGTAGAGAATGTCACGGTATTCATTGGGAATTCTCTCAAAACTAGTTGAACTTCAGCTTAGTCTGACATGTTTTTAAATGACCTTATGAAATGTCTTACACAAAAGCAAGACATGTTGGTGTAATGGTTCACTTCATAGGGTACATATTTACTAATACAAGTCAACAAAATGAGTCCATTACAATCATCCTTTGCTCACCATTAGTTTCCGTCTCATGTGTGTCTGGCTACACAATCCCACGTTTCCATTAAGTTCCTTTCATTACGTTTATTAGGTTTTTCAGAATATACATTTTTCACAGACTTTCTCATCAACACATTAATGTATGTTTACATGATCCTCTGATTAGTGTTTAATATAAACTGATAGACTCTCAAGCTCTGGAGCTTTGTAAATTAAATGTATTTTAATCAATAATTGTTGGTTGTAATTGTGAGTATAATCTGTTATGAGTATGAGTTTTTGTTTATAATGTAAACAGGCTTGTAAAAGCAAGCTGTCTTGCTGATATATCAAAGAGAACATTACTGTAACACACACAATCTTAACTGACTCGCTGACTGATCTTCTTGAAGTATGTTGGTGTGGTTGTTTGTGTGTGAATGTGTATGTCTGTTTGAGGAAGCAGTCTGTTTGTAAAATGTTTACAGTACTGCTTTTTTCCATTCCTGTTATTTCCTGTGCATGTGGATATTTGTGTGTGCACGTATGCTTTGGGAACAAGAATGTTGAAGTGTCTGTCTGTGCGTGTGTGTGTGTGTGTGTGTGTGTGTGTGTGTGTGTGTGTGTGTGTGTGTATGGGACAGATGTAAGGTCTCTGTCTGTCTTTTTCTCTCCCCTTCTTTCTTCGTCCCCCTGCAGGGGCCACAACACTTATTTACATTTCATTCATCACAGAGAGCCGCAGATTGAAACACAAACAGTGGACTATTTGGGTTCAGTCTTTCACTGCGATAAGAGCTCCGATTACGCCCCATCATGAAGGAACTTCCTGTTTGAGCCCAGAATAAAGGATGTTTGCTCTTATCCTTTCCGTTAGGCTTTTTTCATCAAAGAGCATTTCCATCTAAATGTTTTCTCATTTGTTTCAAGTTGTCTTCAATTCATATTAGCTCATATGTAAAGTGTAATTTGTGTCACATTTATATAATGCAGATTGTTTCAAAGCAGCTTCACAGTAATAAAACGAAAAATAGCATCAATTATGAAACAAATTCAGCTTCAGCCGTAAAGCACCTCTACAGAAGACAACAGTTATTATTCACTTTGAGTCAGTTCAGTGTTGATTCAGTTCAGTTCATTAACTGTCAATCTTGCAAAGTTATATCAATTGTGAGATGACTTCAAAGACATCTCTACAGAATACAATAGTGTCTTTATTTGGCTCAATTTAGTTCAGTGTTGATTCAATTCAGTTTAATAAATATTTCAATGTTGTAAACTTTCAAAGTCAGACAATAGTGTCATTACCCATTGTCATTAACTTGAATACAGTTAAAGATTTGTTCTCATCTGATAGAGTCAGTGCAGTCAAGTTATTAATATTACTGATTATAAATAGTCTTTTAAACCCCACCTGAGCAAGCCCAAGGCGACACTTATAAAACTGGCTAAACACCCTCCATAATGCAAAAGGAGTGTCTTAAACTCTTAATTTAAACTCGTCTTAAACTCTTGATTAGGTTTTTAATGCTAAAACAGGAGATCATGTAAACTTATTTGACAAATCCACTATTTATAAATCTCCACCTGATAAAATTCACTTGTCAGAAAGAGACCGTCTCTGCTAATGGGTGGACACACACACACACACACACACACACACACACACACACACACACACGCACGCAGTCTTTTTCTTTGCTTCATTAACCCTGAATATTAATATGGTTCTCATTCTTTTTTGATTTGTTTGTTTTCTCCGGCATATCCAGAGCGACAGCTTTATAGTGAAATGGGTAGTTATTATAGAGAGAATGGACTATGGTATATGTCTCCTTTAGTTCCTTTTTTTCTGTTTCTGTAATCTAAAGTAATTTGTTTCCTCTCTGAAATACTGTACCTCCTGCTTTGACCGCCCTCTCTTATCTCTTATCTGCGTTGTGGACACAGATCAGTCCCTATTTACAGCTTCAATTGGACATAATTGAAAAGTACATCTGAATGTTTGTCAGTGGAAAACAGGAGAATTAGACCCCCCCCCCCCCCCCTCTTTTGTTTGTGTGGCAGTGGGCAGCCCAGAGGGGGTTGTGCCCCTTTCACACCCCAGTAATTGATGAATTGTATGTGGTATGCAAATGAGAATCCATAAATCTTATGAATGACAGCTTAATTTATGTGAGCCTTAATGAATGCAGGATTAGATTTTAATTAAATGTCCTCAAAGGCACCCTGAGTTGTACGTTGCATTTTTGTTCTCTCTCTCTCTCTCTCTCTCTCTCTCTCTCTGACTCACTCTTTCATAGACTACCGTGTTAATCTTAAGTCTTGTTTCCTGTGCACATCTGTCCTCTCAAATGAAGTATCCAGAAAAATTGCAGTGATAAAAAAAACTCTTCATTTTGCGAGCGGAAGGGGGTCGTAGTTAATGAACCATACAGGCAGAGAGAGAGTTAAAATGGTGCCTTATCTCCTGATCTCTCTTTGAATTTCTTGAGTCATTTCCGCTGCACGGCTTAACCGCATTTAATCTGATTCCATCAGTATCAGTTTAATTAAAATATCGGCCCATTAGGAATTATTAAAAATGTCAGCCTGTTAGGCATTCAGCATGGCTGTTGGAAGAGAGAAGACAGTCCTTCACCAGAACTGCGTCATTAGCACTAACGTTCTAGCACGTCTCTCAGAGTTTGCTGTTATTGTAAACGGAATCAGAAGATGATTGTGTTTGCGCAGATAAGCGCGTGTGTTTTTTGGTCGAGTTTGCATAAAACATGAAACCGTGTGGGTTTCAACTGGTTGTTTGTAAAGAGGAAAACTAAGACCACAGAAGGAAAAGACCAGAATGAAAATCCACCTGGATCTCATATCTGGAATCATAGATGGGACTTGTTTGTATAAGTGTGTGAAAGTTCATGAGCGAAAGAAGTGC